>NW_027266277.1:13808780-14458373 GCF_022045235.1 Haliotis cracherodii | reverse complement strand
AGCTACATAACCTAGTACATTCTCTTTATGCCTTTGTGTCATGAGGCTACTACAGAGCTATTCATATGCGAATCTGCGAAGTTATTGTTATTACCACATTCATATATTTCGAGATGTATGTTAGCTACATCTATTGAAATAGGTGTAGTGAACGTTATTTGGCATCAATTGGACCCTTTTCATAAACTCTTTTCATAAACACTTTTCATAAACACTATTCATAAATCTGTTTCTGACTCACCCGTCGCTTTATGATTATCGCGGAGTGATGCGCTAAACAACAAATATCGAACCACAAACAAGTTGGCAATTTGGCAATAATTAATTAGACCCTTTTCATAAACCAGTTCGGACACACCCCGTCTCTCTATTTATTGCGGAGTGCTGCGCTGACAAATTTACGACCACCGTTGGGAACGAGCAGAGATAGCCGGGATCCAGTGGCCTGTCGCTGTCCCGACTGAAACACCGTACATTTTGGCCCACAATTTACATACACCGTGACATGAATACTGCAGTGAATGTGAAAACGAACACTAAAAGTGAAGTATGTCACCTCTCTCAGTGGTTGATACTGCCGTCATCTGCTTGGCTGTTTTACATTCGATGTCTCGGCCATATGTGGATCAGAACGTTCGACTATTTGGTTGATGTGTCGTGAAAGTTGATTACGAAACGTTATTGATTTTTTATAGGGCAGATCAGGTATTGCAGACCTACCGTGGCATTGTGATCAATATCTACAGAAATGTATTTACGTTAAACTGAGGTATCTTTTTCCTGTTAATCGGTCGGTAAATCTTCCCGCTCTATATCTGTAGGACTTGGCGCTTTATGATTCCGTTTGAGATGCGTTTCCGAGAAGAAAGACATTTTCCGGGAATTGTTAGTGAGTCACACACAGGGCGTTTCAGGGAGATAGTTCCAGTTATATAACCATGTTACAATCGTACCCCATTCATTTTCTGAATGTTTATGGTTCATTGTTGCTTATGTTTTGTTTGTGTGTTGTTTACGTCGCAATATTCCACCTATATGACGTCGATCTGTAAATATTAGAATCTGGAGCAGCCGTTCATGGTCATCAATCTACGCAGTTTGGACACGTTGTTGTACATCAACCAACTTAATGGCATACGTATTAAGTTTAACCAATACGTAATTACTCTAATCTTCGCAAAATATGTAAGGGACATCGTCTATTTTCTCCATACACCATTACTCTTGGGGTGCTAGGTTTTACGCCAAGGAATCGCTTACATGTATTGAGATGTAGTTTCTCCACTGAATCATATATTTCCATACACCAAATCTAGGCTCCATATAGTAAAATTGTTTTTATTTTTGTATCGAATATTTTTTATTGTGGTGTACGAAGCATCTCCATGCGTTTAAATATTTTGAAGGATTCCAATTAAAATCTTTCTTTTTGCTAGCGTTGCAGCAGTATTTGCATGCAAAGTCTATGACAGCCTGTTTGTAAAATACACACCTAGATACTTGTATGATTATACACATTCTATTTAATTCCCTTGGTAATACCATTTTTCTCTCTTAGATATAGTGCCACCTTTCTTGAAAACTATGGTTTTGGTTTTATTGAGGTTTACAGACAGACCCCATTTTGACAATTATTTTCCAATTCATTAATTTATTTTTGTAGACCAGGTATTGTGCTTTAAAACATTACTATATCATCGGCAAATAGAATAGGAGAATCTATATTTCCTGTTTCGGGATAGAGCTGGATGTCATAATTACAATTTATTTGGATTTGTTGTTATAATTAATAAATTAATAAATAAAGAATGAAAATAGTAAAGGACTCAATAAGCATCCTTGCTTCACGCCAACATTACTTTCAAACGTATCAGATATAGTACCATTAATTCGCACACAAACCTTTACTCTATGGTACATATTGCACAACTTACCAATGTTACTACTAAGACCACGCGATTTGAAAAGATACCATAATTTGTTTCTCTTAACAGAGTCAAAAGCATTGGGGGGAGTTGAGAAAAAATACATAGAATTTTTCCACCTTTCTTTGTCAGATATCTGTATTAATGACTGTTACATAAATAACTTATCAATTGTAGAGCACCCTCTTCTAAATCCGGACTGAGCTTCATCAATTTTCTGAAAAGCCTCAGCCCCAAATATTAATCCTTTATTTGTGTTATAAGTAAATATTACTAGAACTACTTGATAAAACCACTAAAACTGTTTATGTCATTAAGGGAACCTTGCTTGTGAAGTGGGAAGTCTTCAGGAAATGATGATGTTTCAAGCATAATGTTAAATTAAAGGTCCGGGTATGGAATAAGAATATCAGTAGAATTTTTAAAGAATTCTCCAATAACGCTTTCATACCCAGATGACTTTCCATTCTTAAGATGGTTAATACCCTCTACTACATCATCTGATGATAATTTTCCTATGAAGTCTTCACATCTTATTTGCCCCGGCCGCGTCATACCAAAATACGTTAAAATGGTACTTGTTGTTACCCTGCCTGGCGCTCGGCATTAAGGGGGTAAAACAATCGGCTCAGAGTCAGTATACTGTGTCTGAGTGGGGTATTCATGTTAAACTGCGGCGTGGTATCTCAGTGGGCTAGCACTATAAATTGGCATCAGTCCGGACTAGTACAAGCAGCCACACACATACACGTGCATGCACGTCGCTACATAAGTGCAATAATCTTGGACGCGACGTTAAACCCCATTTCACCTGACCTCACATCTTGTTGCCATACAAACTTGAATGAAGCATTCGTATATGTGAGACACGTCTCTTGTGTTACACATGGTGTACTGAGGCAGATCGTGACAGGAAGATGCGGAGATTCGGAGCGTGACTCAATGTCAAAATTATTACAAATGTCGGATGAACAGATTACATAGTCTACAACGCTCGCGCCCGGCGTGTCAATAAAATCATAATCCCCACAGATCGAAACTGTACCGCATCTCCCATTCATGATATGAATGTTAAAAACACTGCGATTTCCAACAAGCATTTACCCAACCTGTTCACCAAGCTGTCCACCGAATAGCGCTTTAATGTAAAATTATCTAACAAAAAAACAATGTAGAATTATCGTGACGCTCCAGAACCCCAAAAGTGTCATCTTCAACAAAATCTGCGTCGATACCTGTTCCTGAGTTAAAATTACCTCCAACAAACTATACTCATCCTCACATTTACTCAGATGGTCTTATAAACTGTCTTGCAACAATAATACCCCATTTTTACACTGACGTGATGGATCATTATAGCAATACGAAAACTCAGGGTGGATATAATCACATGAGTATAAAGTATCTTTTTGTGATCCAGGCATATCATCATCGAACAGTATGAAACCACCGCTTTAAAACATCTCTGTCCATTTTATATAATCTAGAAAGTGTTTTCTAATCAGAGGTGAGGTGATGTGAAATGGGGTTTAACGTCGCGTCCAAGAGTATTGAACTTATATAGCGACGTGTGTGTGTGTGTGTGTGTGTGTGTGTGTGTGTGTGTGTGTGCGCGCGCGCTTGTACTAGTCCGGACTGTTGCCGATTTATAGTGCTAGTTCACTGAGATACCATGCCGCAGTTTAACATGAATACCCCGGACCTCCCGCTCTCCGGGCGGACGCTCTACCTTTCTAATCAGAACTATAACACCACCTGACAGTCTCCCAAACTTTGAAATTCGTTCACCATATTTCAAGAATACATCAAATTCGCTAAAAACAGAATATAAATCTGTATCGGGTAACCATGTTTCAGTTAAACCAATGATATCAAATGGGGTATTAACAAATACAAAAAACTAAAATTTGAGTTTGGAGCTCAGACCAGACACGTTCCAGAAACTAAATCTAATGTTGTCGGGAAGGTTTCCACCACTTGAGTGATGTAAAGTTTCTTTAGTAACAGTGTCAGTGATATTTCTTACACTTGGATGAGGTGAAATGTTATCTGTAATTTCACCTGAGTGAAGTTTTCTATAATCACAAAGAACTTGGCCACTCTACCCTGCTGATCCCACTCACGTCGATGACTGTCTACAGTGTCTCTACCCTGCTGATCCCACTCACGTCGATGACTGTCTACAGTGTCTCTACCCTGCTGATCCCGCTCACGTCGATGACTGTCTCCAGTGTCTCTACCCTGCTGATCCCACTCACATGGATGACTGTCTCCAGTGTCTCTACCCTGCTGGTCCCGCTCACGTGGATGACTGTCTACAGTGTCTCTTCCCTGCTGGTCCCGCTCACGTGGATGACTGTCTACAGTGTCTCTACCCTGCTGATCCCACTCACGTGGATGACTGTCTCCAGTGTCTCTACCCTGCTGGTCCCGCTCACGTGGATGACTGTCTACAGTGTCTCTTCCCTGCTGATTTCACTCACGTGGATGACTGTCTCCAGTGTCTCTACCCTGCTGGTCCCGCTCACGTGGATGACTGTCTACAGTGTCTCTTCCCTGCTGGTCCCGCTCACGTGGATGACTGTCTACAGTGTCTCTTCCCTGCTGGTCCCGCTCACGTGGATGACTGTCTACAGTGTCTCTACCCTGCTGATCCCGCTCACGTGGATGACTGTCTACAGTGTCTCTACCCTGCTGATCCCGCTCACGTGGATGACTGTCTACAGTGTCTCTACCCTGCTGATCCCACTCACGTCGATGACTGTCTACAGTGTCTCTACCCTGCTGGTCCCTCTCACGTCGATGACTGTCTACAGTGTCTCTACCCTGCTGATCCCGCTCACGTGGATGACTGTCTACAGTGTCTCTACCCTGCTGGTCCCGCTCACGTCGATGACTGTCTACAGTGTCTCTACCCTGCTGATCCCACTCACGTCGATGACTGTCTCCAGTGTCTCTACCCTGCTGGTCCAATGTTTAAGCCTTATGCGGAGGAAGATTTGTCTGGTGTGGCTCATTCTGTACTCTGTGATATGAACCTGTTCGTTCAAACGTACCTTAATGTGGTACAATCGATATATACTCCAGACCAATTTAACCGTGTATACCTGAAGGTCCATTTTTTGTGGTTGTCTGGCGGGCCTTATGCAGATGATTTGTCTGGCAATGGGTATTGTGTAATAAGTAGAGCGCAATTGTTCATTTTATGTTGGTTTCATGTGGTACCTCCAATGTTTAACCCAGCCCAAATTTTGGGACCCTCTCTTGGGGGTCTGGCGGACCTTAGGCAGAGGAAAATTTGTCAGGTATGAGCCGCGTTGTACTCAGTAACATGTACCTGTTCATCTAAACTTACTTTCATCTGGTACTTTGAATGTATACTCTAGTCAAATGTTACCAGAGTGTCCACTGAGTGCATTAAGGGTCAACATTTGGGGGTGTCTGGTGGGCCTTATTCAGCAGACGATTTGTCTGGCAATGGGTATTTTATACGTAGTAGAGTGTAATAGTTCATTTTATGTTGATTTCATGTGGTACCTCCAATGTTTAATCCAGCCCTTGAATTGTCCCTTCTTTTGGGGGGCCAGGGGCCACACGCAGCAGGGGCTCCCGGGCAGACATCCATATATGAATATGTTGGGTTACACAGTAAATGTTCCTGTTCGGATATTGGTACTTTGTTCGTTTGACCAAAGTGCTCTGGGCTGCCGGTCTAGAAGTCAAATCACCACCCCAGCTTGTGCCAGGTTATCGCGACTGCGATCACTGACCAGTAGTCAGAAGATGAGAAAGATGAGATGACGCATTGCTATACCGAGGGAAATTTGTTTTCCACCATCACACGTACTCATCAGCAAACATCATTATGAGTGGGTGAGTTTGGTTTTACGCCGCTTCAGCAATTTGCCACCTATAACACGGCGGGAGACACCAGACATGGGCTTCACACATTGTAGGGAATCGATCTCGGGTCTTCGGCGTGATGAGCGAACACTTTAACCACGAGGTTACACCACCATTTCTTCATTTGCAGATATTGTTAACTTCCTGTTTAAAAAACTAAAAAATGGAAGAAAATAAAACAATTTCTATAACACTAGGGTGCTCTATATGTTTTAATCAGATTTACAATTACAGGTTAACAATAAAACTGGTAACAATGCAGGATGTGATATACGGGTATATACCACACTGCCATGTCCGACGGATTCTAAACTCCACTGGTGCGTTAGCTTGTAAAAGCATTTCTTGTGATTATGGAAAAGGTTGTGTCGCTTTCAAATCTCTGAACAATTTCTGAAGAAACATAACAATAGCTATTGAGGAAACAAAAAAATAAGGTTAGTTATGTGTTAATTATCTGAGAATATACGACACGTACTACAAAAACATTTCTTCGCATGCCAAAACTCGCAAGCGAAGGCTGTTATACAATCGTGCACTAACTAATAATCCCAGTACATACAATGGGAAATTCTCTTGCAATGGCCGTTCAGTCGTATTAGAATGCATATTTTTTCTACTTTGTACACAACTATTCCACACGACAAACTCAAGGGAAAACTTCCTTCCTTGATCAATGGTGCCTTTGTTGCTATGGCTATTCTTCTGGGTATGGAAAGGGTCTTGTTACCTGTATTTACTTGTTTGTTTGTTGTTTATCGCCGCTCTCTTTTATTTACTAAACGTGGTGACCATAGATATAATTACATTTCTGGTTTCAGAAATTCAAGAAATGAAAGCAACTGCCATCTGAAGTTAACTGATAAAACGATATGTGAAATGTTGAACTTCCTCGTTGAGTGAGTATGGTTTTACGCCGCTTTTAGCAATATTCCAGCAATATCACGGCGGGGACACCAGAAATAGGTTTCACACATTGTACCCATGTCGGGAATCGAACCCGGGTCTTCGAGCGTGACGAGCGAACGCTTTAACCACTAGGCTACCCGACCGCCCCGACTTCCTCGTTGAAAACATTATGTGAAATTTGGGGATAACACATTTAGGCAAGAAATAGACATTCCGATTGGCTACAATTGTGTTCCCCTTCTTGTTGATCTGTTTCATAATAAATATGAATCTGAATATCTGCTTGGATTGGCAAAATCATAACAAGACATTTTGGCCAAGACGTTTAACTAAGCTTCAGACATATCGATGATCTGATATTGTTCAAAAATAGCCAAGTCCTTCCACGGATTTACCCACCTAAGCTAGAAATAAAACAAACCAGTAAAATCGCCTCACCTGTTTCATATTTAGATCTATGCATACAGAATCAAAATGACTGTACAAGACTGCATGACAAGAGGGATGGCTCAAACTTTCCAACAGTCAACTTTCCAATTATGTCGAGCAATATTCCACCAACTCCCGCGTTTGTTGTCAACATTCATTATTGAGGTACAATCGAGTATTGTGCATCTTCTAACCCGTGAAGATTCCGGGGTAGAATAGGTCTTCAGCAACCCATGCTTGCCGTAAAAGGTGACTATGCTTGTCGTAAAAGGCGACTAACGGGATTGGGTGGTCAGGCTCGCTGACTTGGTTGAAGCATGTCATCGATCTCAATTGCGTGGATCGATGCTCATGATATTAATCACTGGATTGTCTAGTCCAGACTCGATTATTTACAGACCGCCGTCATATAGCTGAAATACTGCTGAGTGCGGCGTAAAACAACAAACAAACAAACAAACTGTATCTTCTACGAAGATTTCATACTCTTACTCAAAAATTGATCACGGTTACAACATTCAAAGCTAAGTAAAGCTTTCGAAAGTATTTATGGTTGACATGTGGATGACCTTCCCAAATTTGACGCATCAGAGACAAAAAGTATGTCCGATGCAATTCCTTATTTTTGCTTTTATCATATGTTCCCGTGTTGTTGCTTTTCAAGTGAACAGTTGATTTGCCTTTGCATGTGTTTGTGACGGGTTCCATCCATTGGACAGGATATTCTCACCTTTTCGCGAACACATGATATCATCATGACTGTCTGATAGTGATTGATAAACGCATGCTCATTAAATAGTCGGAATCGTGGAATGGACTCTGCTTTTAACAGAGATTTCTTATGAATATAGATTTATATATTTTGTTGTTTTTATTCATTATTATAGCTAAAATGGATAGAATTATCATAAAAACGCCCGCATGTTATCAGAAATGAGCGGGCCACTGTAACTTGATAATGCCCTCATATTACTTGACGACGGGCCATTATCACGCCCGTTGTTAGGTGACGTCATAGGATAGGGATAGGTGTCGTAACGTTCAATAGTGACGTCATCTGGTTTGTTCTATGACGTTTCCATATTTGTAAAAGTGGGTCAGTGACATTCGTGTTGATTGCAGTAAATGTTTCAAAATCGACATTGTTGTTTCTTTTTATTTGATAACAAATTCCATCCATTTTAGCTATAATAACGGTAACGCTATTTTTCAGGGCATTATCGTTTGCAGAAGACCTCGGGCTTCTGCAAATGCCCTGAAAAATAGCGTTACCCTTATATTATTTCGGAGTATATATGACAGTTACTAATGAAACATTCATTCCCATGCCAAAGTTCACACGGAGGAAACATGTTTTTCTGGAATCGTGCACAAACTAATATTCCTCGTAATACATACAATAGGAAATTCTGACTCGTTCTTTCAAAGGTCATTCATTTGTTTCAGAAATATAATAGTAGACAATAGATATGGGCGTTAGAAAACGTGGATTCTTCTGACATCTACATTTGATCTTTGGTCAAACACGAGGTCATTTCCAAGGATTCTGCACGCACATTCCATGTATTAAGTCCGCTTTCAAGGAAAATATAATGACATATTTTTAATCCCTGTTAGCGTGAGCCACGCACATATATCTTTCATCACGAAAAAGGCGATGCAGCACAATTGCTGTGAGAAAAGGTATATATCGACCGTGATTCTGCTGAGTGATCATTCGACACTAGCCTTATTCTGAAGGATGAAGATTGTCGTACTGTTGGTATCCCTGCTGGTGGCGGCTGCCTTCGCCCAAGAAGGAAGCCCGGATGACCAAGATGGTAAGAAAGAGAGTGAGTCTGGGAGTGAATACGTGGCATTTAACCACCGACCCAAATTTCCAAAATGAAAAATATAACTTGAGATTTTAAAGAAGGTTTTCTTTTTCGCAAGACGAACAGAACAAATTTTCGTTATTGTTGTGGGTTTATTTTTTCAAAATCAAAGTAGCAAGTTTCTTTCATTGCCGTTATTCACCTCTCCCAACTATACTTATAAGACATGACATAAAAAATATGTTTTGCCGATTTAAGGTTCAATAATGCCCGACCTACGACCGTATGGTTTAGATTTGAAACGACATTTTTCCAAAATGAAGTGAGCAAGTTTCTTTTATTTTTGTTATTCTCTTCTCCTGAATATACCCATTGGTTGTGAACGACTGATAGAACATTATCGATCCATTAAGGTATTGCCAACGGTTTTAAATGTACATTATTTTATGAAGTTATTGTCCTTCGTTTAAAGATCTATTCAATATCATCTGTTCAAGACTTGGACTTGGACTTGGACTTGAACTTTGACGCCCAGGAGCTGTCAGAACGAGTTTCGGCTTTGGAGAAGAGCAGTAAGTTTATCTTCGTTTAATATAAACGTTATCACTCGTCACCACTCGCCCCTTTCTGTAGCCTGCAAGACTCCATTCGTCATCACTCGCCCCTTTCAGCAATCTGCCAGACTCCATTCGTCATCACTCGCCCCTTTCAGCAACCTGCCAGACTCCATTCGTCACCACTCGCCCCTTTCAGCAACCTGCCAGACTCCATTCGTCATCACTCGCCCCTTTCAGCAACCTGCCAGACTCCAATCGTCATCACTCGCCCCTTTCAGCAACCTGCCAGACTCCATTCGTCACCACTCGCCCCTTTCAGCAATCTGCCAGACTCCATTCGTCATCACTCGCCCCTTTCAGCAACCTGCAAGACTCCATTCGTCATCACTCGCCCCTTTCAGCAACCTGCCAGACTCCATTCGTCACCACTCGCCCCTTTCAGCAACCTGCCAGACTCCATTCGTCATCACTCGCCCCTTTCAGCAACCTGCCAGACTCCAATCGTCATCACTCGCCCCTTTCAGCAACCTGCCAGACTCCATTCGTCATCACTCGCCCCTTTCAGCAACCTGCCAGACTCCAATCGTCACCACTCGCCCCTTTCAGCAACCTGCCAGACTCCATTCGTCATCACTCGCCCCTTTCAGCAACCTGCCAGACTCCAATCGTCATCACTCGCCCCTTTCAGCAACCTGCCAGACTCCATTCGTCATCACTCGCCCCTTTCAGCAACCTGCCAGACTCCATTCGTCACCACTCGCCCCTTTCAGCAACCTGCCAGACTCCATTCGTCATCACTCGCCCCTTTCAGCAACCTGCCAGACTCCATTCGTCATCACTCGCCCCTTTCAGCAACCTGCCAGACTCCATTCGTCACCACTCGCCCCTTTCAGCAACCTGCCAGACTCCATTCGTCATCACTCGCCCCTTTCAGCAATCTGCCAGACTCCATTCGTCATCACTCGCCCCTTTCAGCAACCTGCCAGACTCCATTCGTCATCACTCGCCCCTTTCAGCAACCTGCCAGACTCCATTCGTCACCACTCGCCCCTTTCAGCAACCTGCCAGACTCCATTCGTCATCACTCGCCCCTTTCAGCAACCTGCCAGACTCCATTCGTCATCACTCGCCCCTTTCAGCAACCTGAAAGACTCCATTCGTCATCACTCGCCCCTTTCAGCAACCTGCCAGACTCCATTCGTCATCACTCGCCCCTTTCAGCAATCTGCCAGACTCCATTCGTCATCACTCGCTCCTTTCAGCAACCTGCAAGACTCCATTCGTCACCACTCGCTCCTTTCAGCAACCGTCCAGACTCCATTCGTCATCACTCGCCCCTTTCAGCAACCTGCAAGACTCCATTCGTCACCACTCGCTCCTTTCAGCAACCTGCCAGACTCCATTCGTCATCACTCGCTCCTTTCAGCAACCTGCAAGACTCCATTCGTCATCACTCGCCCCTATCAGCAACCTGCAAGACTCCATTCGTCACCACTCGCCCCTTTCAGCAACCTGCCAGACTCCATTCGTCACCACTCGCTCCTTTCAGCAACCTGCAAAACTCCATTCGTCACCACTCGCCCCTTTCAGCAACCTGCCAGACTCAATTCGTCACCACTCGCTCCTTTCAGCAACCTGCAAGACTCCATTCGTTATCACTCGCTCTTTTCAGCAATCTGCCAGACTCCATTCGTCATCACTCGCTCCTTTCAGCAACCTGCAAGACTCCATTCGTTATCACTCGCTCCTTTCTTCTATCATTCTGTTCTGAACCGAGTTTTCTGTCCATTGTCTTCTTCCGTTCATTGCTCTTTTCTATCCATTGTTTTGTTATGAACCTAGTCTTTTGTCCATTATCCTCTTCTGTTCGTTGCTCTGTTCTAAAAGACCGCCTCCGTGGTCTAGTGGTAGAGCGTCCGCCCGGAGAGCGGAAGGTCCGGGGTTCGATCCCCAGCCGCGTCATACCAAAAGACGTTGAAAGATGGTACTTGTTGTTACCCTGCCTGGCGCTCGGCATTAAGGGGCTAAAACGAGGACTGGTCGGCTCGGTGTCAGTATACTGTGCCTGAGTGGGGTATTCATGTTAAACGGCGGCATGGTATCTCAGTGGGCTAGCACTTTAAATCGGCATCAGTCCGGACCAGTACAAGCAGCCATACAAACACACACACATACATGCACGTCGCTATATAAGTGCAATAATCTTGGACGCGACGTTAAACCCACTTTCACCTCACCTCACCTCTGTTCTAAAAACAATTCTCTTTGTCCATTGTCTTCCTCCGTTCATTGCTCTGTATTATCCATTGTTTCGTTCGGAACCGAGTTGATCTGTCCATTGTCATCTCTGTTCATATTTTGTTCTATACATTGTTCTGTTCTGCACCTCGGTTTCTGTCCATTTTGTCATTATTCCAGTCTGTTTAAATTGCTGCTTCGTTTTGTCGGGGCTGCAGGAAGTTTCATTGTGTTCGGTGTATTCTGAATCTAACAAATGCCATATTAGATTAGATTAGCCTTTGTAGTATATTGCCATGATAAATGATAAAGAATTGACTTCAATACATTTACATGCGTTTATAGAGGTATAAGCAGACATAAGGTATTGTGGTGGCGTTTTTAGTGGACTTTTATTATAAACGCAAAAAATATATTGAAGTCAATTCTTATATCTAAATAGGTCAAGAATAGTAACTTCACAGACTGTGTATTGTAGCATTAACACAAAAAAACTTTCTATTAAAAGACAACAATACGAAAACAGTAACTTTCGTTCAGCGTAATAATACAACACAAGACCCGTTCTCTCGTTTATCACCAAATATGGAAACGCGTGTTGACCAAATTGTGTCCAGAACGCCTTGGAATAACTTGTGTTTTGTATTAGAATATGAACTATTGAGAATGTGTCATATGCAGGGCTAAGCGCCATACTATGTCATGTTCCGTTGTTATGGTCAGACGCAAGGAACAGACGTCTCCAGAGGGAGATTCCTGAACTGAGGCAGAAACTGATGGAGATAAAGGAGAAGATGGCGAAGACGAATGGAAACATCCATAAACTCTGCGCCTTTACCAGGTCGGTGCATCGGGCAGCTGAAAAGGGTAAGTCAGTACACGAGTTGGTAAATCATGAAGGAGAGGTGTGGATCGGGATGAGTGAGTGAGTGAGTTTGGTTTAACGCCGCTTTTAACAGTATTCAAATTATATCACGGTGTGTCAGCTTAATATGGGAGGAAAGCCTGAAGTGATGAAGGTCTCAGACGTTTCACTTCGGTGAAACCCACGAGCACGGGTATGGTGCTGACAAACCTAGAAACATAATCGGGTCGAACCGGGATTCGAACCCACAATCATAGGTTTCTGGCATGCCCAAGGGACGAAACTCTGCACAGCGAATCGCGGCGTCTAAGACGACTGGGCCACCCGTGCCCCCTAGGTGTAGATCGGGAATATGAAGAGGGTGGGTCAGTACACCTAGTCGGTGCATCGGGAATATGAAGAGGGTGGGTCAGTACACGTAGTCGGTGCATCAGGAATATGAAGAGGGTGGGTCAGTACACATAGTCGGTGCATCAGGAATATGAAGTGGGTGGGTCTGTACACCTAGTCAATCAATATGGAATATGAAGTGGGTGGGTCTGTACACCTAGTCAATCAATATTGAATATGAAGTGGGTGGGTAGGTACATCTAGTCAACCAATATGGAATATGAAGTGGGTGGGTCAGTACACCTAGTCAATCAATATGGAATATGAAGTGGGTGGCTCACTACACCTAGTCAACCAATATGGAATATGGAGTGGGTGGGTCAGTACACCTAGTCAATCAATATGGAATATGAAGTGGGTGGGTCAGTACACCAAGTCAATCAATATGGAATATGAAGTGGGTGGCTCAGTACACCTAGTCAATCAATATGGAATATGGAGTGGGTGGGTCAGTACACCTAGTCAGTCAATACTGAATATGGAGTGGGTGGCTCAGTACACCTAGTTAATAAATATGGAATATGGAGTGGGTGGGTCAGTACACCTAGTCAATCAATATGGAATATGAAGTGGGCGGGTCAGTACACCTAGTCAGTCAATATGGAATATGAAGTGGGTGGGTCAGTACACCTAGTCAACCAATATGGAATATGAAGTTGGTGGCTCCGTACACCTAGTCAGTCAATACTGAATATGGAGTGGGTGGGTCAGTACACCTAGTCAACCAATATGGAATATGAAGTTGGTGGCTCCGTACACCTAGTCAGTCAATACTGAATATGGAGTGGGTGTCTCAGTACACCTAGTTAATAAATATGGAATATGAAGTGGGTGGGTCAGTACACCTAGTCAATCAATATGGAATATGAAGTGGGTGGGTCAGTACACCTAGTCAATCAATATGGAATATGAAGTGGGTGGCTCAGTACACCTAGTCAATCAATATGGAATATGAAGTGGGCGGGTCAGTACACCTAGTCAATCAATATAGAATATGAAGTGGGTGGGTCAGTACACCTAGTCAACCAATATGGAATATGAAGTGGGTGGCTCAGTACACCTAGTCAGCCAATACTGAATATGAAGTGGGTGGCTCAGTACACCTAGTCAATCAATATGGAATATGGAGTGGGTGGCTCAGTACACCTAGTCAACCAATATGGAATATGAAGTGGGTGGGTCAGTACACCTAGTCAATCAATATGGAATATGAAGTGGGTGGGTCAGTACACCTAGTCAATCAATATGGAATATGGAGTGGGTGGGTCAGTACACCTAGTCAGTGTTACGAAGAAGGGGGGGCCAAGCCTATCTCGAATAACTATAAATAGTAGATTTCAAACCATTATATAATGGATACGATATATATGTTTTTATACAAAATATCAGACTTTTCGACTTTTTGCTACAAAAAACTCTGTCCGTGCGCCATGAAGAGTCTAAGCGAAGTAATCAAGTTTAACAACATGAGACAAGTGCCACCAACACGTTTGTTAAAATAATATAAAACGTCAATGCTAGAGACTAACCAGTCTCGATTTCCCGAGAAGCAGATTCCATTGGGCGTAAAAGGCAAAACAGCGGTGACAACTGGATCACTGAAAATCGGTGATGACACCAGGGCCCACTTGCACAAAGCTATCTTAGCGCTAAGATGATCGTAACTCCGATACTTTAACATAGGCTTACAATAGTCGTAGCGCTAAGATCGCTTTGTGCAAGTGGGCCCAGGTGTTCGCGAAAAGAGCGATATAGAACTTGATGCCATTCATCATCACCATCTTGGGTTATCCAGATCTTCGTGGTCTATCGATTTGTAAAGTCATAAAGATTTTAATATTTACAGCTGGACATCAAGTCTCTTTGGGTATTCGAGGGCAAGCTTCTTCTCTTTACCAGTTGTCGAAGCGACTTGGGAACCTTCAATGGAAACTCTACCGCAAGGGTAAGTTTGGTTTGGTTGTTCATTAAAGTCGCGGGGGCACGGGTGGCCCAGTCGTCTAAGGCGCCGCGATTCGCTGTGCAGAGTTGCGTCCCTTGGACACGCCAGAAACCTATGATTGTGGGTTCGAATCCCGGTTCGCCCCGATTATGTTTCTAGGTTTGTCAGCACCATACCCGTGCTCGTGGGTTTCACCGAAGTGGTAAACGTCTGAGGCCTGCATCACGTCGGGCTTTCCTCCCATATTAAGCTGACACGCCGCAATATAGCTGCAATACTGTTAAAAGCGGCGTTAAACCCAACTCACTCACTCATTAAAGTCGCAGTCAACAACGCGCGGCATCACGGCGGTGTTGTTAATCATCGATTGGTTTGTTTGTTTGTTGTTTAACGCCGCACTCAGCAATATTACAGCTAATTGTCGGCGGTCAGTAAATAATCGAGTCTGAATCAGACAATCCAGTGATTGACATCATGAGCATCGATTTACGCAATTGGGATACAATGACATGCATCAACCAAGTCAGGGAGCCTGAACACCCGATCCATATCACCCGATCCCATTCGTCGCCTCTTACGACATGCATAGTCGCATTTTATGGCAAGCATGTGTTGCTGAAGACCTATTCTACCCCGGATCTTCAGGGGTGGTTAATAATCGAATCTTACGGGTGGATTGTGGGATGGACAAATGGATAAACGGGTATGGATGAAAGAGTGTAAAGACTTACTTACGGGTGGATATTGCGATGGATAAACGGGTATGGATGAAAGAGTATAAAGACTTACTTACGGGTAAATTGTGCAATGGATCAATGGATAAGCGGGTATGGTGAAAGAGTGTAAATACTAACTTACGGGTGGATTTGTGGGATGGACAAATGGATAAACGGGTATGGATGAAAAGGATGAACTAACTTACGGATGGATTGTGAGATAAATGAGCGGACGTATGGACGGAATGGTGCATAGTGTGGACAGACACACCAACTCACAAATGCACTCACTCACTCACTCACTCACTCACTCACTCACTCACTTCAGAGAACAAGTACACGGAGCAGCAGATCAAGGAGTACATGGCGGCAAAGTGGACCAAGTTTTCAACAAACAACACGAAACAGGAGGAGGGAACAAAACGTAAATACATTCAGAACCATTAATTTCTTAGAGATTTGCAGGTATTATCGAGTATTTTACGACCGGATATTTCTATTCTGAATAACTTTTCCTTAAATCGGATGTCTAATTACACCAGAAAATCTGAAAACACATTGTAAAATACCAGTACGATTTATCACAGCACTCTTTTTTACGTGATGAACAGATGGGATACAGGTGTGGGCTCACTATGGCGTTATCTATAGCATTAAGTCTATAGGTAACATGGCTCAAGATTGAGAACTCCTTAATCTCCCTACACAAGAGAAGTTAAGGAACATCCGATTGTTTCATATTATAGTGGGACTCTTTATTACAGTGGGCTCTGTATTTTCGCGGTATCGATAAATCGCGTAATCCACACCCCTTGCGGTCGACGTAGTACCTCTCAGGACCTCTATTCGGTTGTGTCGATGTGTATAGAGATACACGGTCATGTTAATGTGTATAGACTGATGCCGATTTATAGTGCTAGCACGCTGAGATAGCATGCCGCAGTTTAACATGAATACCCCACTCAGACACAGTATATTGACTCCGAGCCGACCAGTCCTTGTTTTAACCCCTTAAAGCCGAGCGCCAGACAGGGTAAGAACAAGTACCATCTTTTAACGTCTTTTGGTATGACGCGGTCGGGGATCGAACCCCGGACCTTCCGCTCTCCTGTAATTAGAGACTAACCAACAAGATACGAGGAATTACGGTTTGTCTGCCCCTAGAGAACGAAAGCTATTAAACCGAGCCTTTAGAGAGTGACTTACAGCATTCATTAACGAGGGACATTATATCCGTAACTCTGAGGATCGGGTAGATTATTCTGTTTCTTATTGACATTTTAGAAGAAAAAGAGGAAAAACGTACGAAATGTCCACGCTACAAATAAACTTTATTGAAGGCAGCCTGTTGTTTAGATGACGTAGTGGAATTAATTGTTGATGTCATGAACATAGGATGACGTCATATCATATGCTTCTCAACAATGAAACACTGTGACGTCATAGAACTTCAACTGACCAATCAGCATTGAGAATCGCTAAATTACACATTTGCAAATATCGGAAAGTTATTACAAGCAATCATTCTACCCTCATGGCTAATATTACAAAGTTATCACTGTGCCGAAGTGTGGTTGTTGACTTGATAATAAATGACGTCAAAGACTATAATTGTTGACGTCGTCAAATGTTGCAACTGATAGCACTTAAACATCCATTTATTATCCAAAACTGGCTTCCGCGGAGATCAACGTATATCTCCTAGGATATTGCATCACTTTTGCAGACCATTGCGACATTATGGTTTAACAAGACGTCACCATCAAATGACGACACTAGCCCCTCTGCCACTGACGCTGGTTAACTGTACTGTTTACACTGAAGTGCTAAGACTCTGGTTATTACTATTTACAAACAGAATAAGAAAGAAAGAAGAATTTGGATTATACGTAGAATCTCACCCTCGTATATTCAACGCTCAATACTAGTTGATAAAAGTCATAATGACACTAAAGACACTTCTACAGTTATGTTTGAAGTGATGATTAAAAAATAGTGTATAGTGTATCATGGCGGTTTCGTGTACTCTCGTGCGGAAAATACACTCGTTAAGTGAAATCTGTTTGACATTCCCACGTATGATAATCTCTGGGAAAAGAAATAAATTGTCCCAGACAAAAGCTTGAAAAAGATATTTATGCTTCAGATTGTTCCATAGAAACTATATTGTCTGCTACAATAAAATACATCGTTACAACATTTTGGGTCATACTTTTTAATTTTTCATTAAACGAATAAAAATAAAGGACAATTTCTAAATTCTGCTAACCAGGAAGCACATGAGAGTTCATTCAGAGTGAATTCTATGGAACATTTGGTAACCTTTGTATTTTACAAAAAATGAACTAAACATTTAATGCGTTTAACTATTGTCGAGTGTTTTTGTGTACCTGACGCCGATATTGAACGTGTTATACTATTGTCAAGTGCTATTGAGTATTTGAAGCCCATATTGAACGTGTAATACTATTGTCAGGTGTTATTGAGTATTTGTAGCCCATATTGAACGTGTAATACTAGTGTCAAGTGTTATTGAGTATTTGAAGCCCATATTGAACGTGTAATACTATTGTCAAGTGTTATTGAGTATTTGAAGCCCATATTGAACGTTTTATACTATTGTCAGGTGTTATTTAGTATTCGAAGCCCATATTGAACGTGTAATACTATTGTCAAGTGTTATTGAGTATTTGAAGCCCATACTGAACGTGTTACACTATTTTATAGTTTTTGTCGCGTCCAAGGAGGTCTTTTAGCCTATTAGGGATGTACGATGCGTTAAAGGTAGAATAATCTACCCGGGTGAATGAATTTTGTAAAACTCGAGTCCATCGTATACCTAATCACTTCCATGGAGGTGGGATAGCCTAGTGGTTAAACGTCCATTTGTGACGCCGAAGATCCAAGGTTCGATCCCCCATGGGCCTGAAGTGTGAAACCCATTGATGATGTCACTCTTGCTGAAATATTGCTAAAAGTGGCTTAAAGCCATAATCACTTTTCCTTGCATGTTAATCTTCAATTACAACGACCTTCAAGATGGAGCTAAGGGCGAAGAGCCAAAGAGGAAGCCAAAGAGGACATGGGGTCAATGGTTTTCTCAGAAAAAGAAGAGCGCGAGTAAGTGGGCGTCGAGTCGCTTCCAGGCCGCGAAGACTTGGTGGGCAAACAAGCAAAGTAAGTCACTGAACAATTGTTTTTTTCGTTAACGTATATTATTTTTTTATTTTGTAATTTTACTTCGCAGTCAAGTCAAATAGCGGACAACTTGAAGTATGTTTGTGTCAAGGTAAATCACTCGCAGGTATAGTTTCTTCTAACTTTTTTGGGCGGTCGGTAGCCTCGCTCGTCACGCCGAAGACCCGGGTTCGATTCCCGACATGGGTACAATGTGTGAAGCCCATTTCTGGTGTCCCCCGCTGTGATATTGCTGGAATATTGCTAAAAGCTACGTAAAACCATACTCACTCACTAACTCTTCTAACTTTTATTGCGCAAAACAAATTTTCGAGGTGAAGTCATAATGATTTACGTTTATTTACGGACCTCACGCAAGCGCATCTACAATCGGACATGGTACATGTGTTTACCACATTTGGCCGCCGCCTTTTGTCTGTAAGGCTAAGCTTAGGGGCTGGCAATGATAACAAGGGGTTGACTGGGTTAACGATATAGCAATACGACAGTCTGTTTGGATGGTTGGTTTGTTGTTTAACGCAGCACTCGGCAATATTCCAGCTATATGACGGCTGTCTGTAAATAATCGAGTCTGGACCAGATAATCCAGTGATTGGGATCATTAGTATTAATCTACGCAATTGGGATCGATGACATGCATCAAACCAGTCAGCGAGCCTGACCACCCGTTAGTCGCCTTTTACGACAAGCATAGTCACCTTTTACGGCAAGCATGGGTTGCTGAAGACCAGGTGTAACCCGGATCTTCACGGGTAGTCTATTCAGTATTGGTTGGTTAAAGCACAGTAGAGTACACGCTCGGTCGGTAAATATGTTGGTCTCTGTTAACCGGTAGCTTGTTTCTGGAGAAGTCCAGAGTTTTCCTATTTTGCCCAGTGATTGATGTGAAGTATGGAGACGTATGACTTGTTATCAGGAAATATCGTGGTCACGCTTTTATCCTGGTGTCTTTGAGGCGTGATGCCTCTCCAACATATTTGCCTCCACAGTTGCATGTGATCTCACATCTCACATACTCACATCTCCTAAGGTTTGGGGTGGACTGGGTCAGAGGTGAACTTGATTCCATGGTGTTGATTGTTGAGGTGATCCAGTGGGTTTTCAGGGTCCGGGTGGTTGTGTTGGATGGTAAACGCGTCATCTACTTTTTTGTTACAGCATAAAGGTTGGAGTTTGAAAAAAACTTGTCTTGTTCGATTCCATATAAAAGTTTGCTCTTGAAGCGCGACGTATAACTGTATAGCAACGTAAAATTCCCTATTTCGTATCTCTAACCCCGCATTCATTGACACTGACTCACCAACCAAATCACTCATTTACATGTGCACTCATTCACTCACTCACTCACTCCTTCGTTGTTTGTCAGAGGAGGCACATGCACCTAAACCCGAAACAGCTGACCCGACTGCGGATCCTGCCCCTAAACCCGAAACAGCTGACCCGACTGCGGATCCTGCACCTAAACCCGAAACAGCTGACCCGACTGCGGATCCTACACCTAAACCCGAAATTGCTGACCTCACTGGAGATCCTGCACCTAAACCCGAAACAGCTGACCCGACTGCGGATCCTGCACCTAAACCACCAAAATCTGACCTCACTGCGGATCCTGCACCTAAACCACCAACAGTTGACCTCACTGCGGATCTTGCACCGAAATCCGAAACAGCCGACCCGACTGCGGATCCTACACCTAAGCCACCAACAGCTGACCAGATTTCCGAACCTGAATCGGACTCGATGAAGTCTGGCAAGGGTGAAGCAGCGGTCAAATCCGGCAGACCCTTGCTGTTTGTCAATCCTGGCCTGAAGTCCGGGAGGCCAGACCTCGAGCTCGACGAGGTGGAGAAAATCGACACATCTGTCCATAGCGCAACTCCTGGTGGCAACACGGTGAATCAGACGGAGTCCGTTGAAGACCCTATCCAGCCTACCAGTGGTAGGTATTTATAACATTGTGTGCGTGCCTGCGTGCGTGCGTGCGTGCGTGCGTGTGTGTGTAGGTGTGTGTGCGTGCGTATATCAAATATTTACTATTCACGTTATATCAAATATTTTCTATTCACGTAATATCAAATATTTACTGTTCACGTATTATCAGATATTCACTGTTCACGTAAATAGAGGTTATCACGCGAGTGTGTTTGGGGATGGTAAATATCCTGCATCATGAATAAACATTGTATTTAGCGAGCCTTGGCGAGCTAAATACATAGTGTTTATTCCTAATGCAGGATAGTTACCATCCCCAAACACAAAAGCGTGATAACCTCTTTATCATATAATGTCATTCTTTAATTCTGTGTTTCAAAATCGCTTTCCCTCTCTCACAAACATTACCGAAACATTGCGAGTTTTCCTGGAATGCGCGCATTAATATTTATTACTTCACAGGGTAAGTGATGTGTCAGTCGGACAGTGACAGTAGCCAGTATAGTTCCAACTAAAATCTGTTTCTTATACAGTGGCGAAGCAACATATACGCAAATCAACAGTTGTTTTAAATTGCCTTTCGCGGCAATCCATCGGTCTATTCGCTAGAGTAACTGCCCTTTGTCAAAGGGAAACTACTCTAAACCTAGTCTAGAGACGTCACGGCCACAGTCAGATGTTGTTGACAGTCGGTCTGTTCTGTCATAACGTTAAGAAGTGTAGTCAGATGTACACACGGCGACAAAACGAAACAAGGTAACAATTCAAACATATTTCGGCCAAATACAACTATTTTAATTTGGGGAGAAGGTTTCAAGCCGCAGAGGTCTACAAGCACAGATATGGCTACTGATCCCGCTTGGCTCGGCCTCGTGCCCTCGCAAAATTGTTTCGAAATTTATATCTCCAAAGTTGCCAAAACCTATAAAATGCCTTAGCTACGTCACAGTAAGACACTGATTTTCAGTATGTTAGACTGTTTTTTTTATAATGATAGCAATTATCCCTGTAGTTTATCCAGATTCCCGATGGTTAATTCTGACTCGATCGCCGAATGACGAGGGCGACGCCATGTTTGTTTATAAACAGTGAAAGTAGTCCTACTTGACCTTTGATATTTGCATCTCTATCCGCATATGACCCCAACGGATATCGTTTTTATCCGTTGGCTTTATCCTGTCGAGAAACCTACCCATTATATGATAATATCAGATATTCACTGTTCACGTATTATCAGATATTCACTGTTCACGTAATATTAGATATTCACTGTTCACGTAATATCAAATATTCACTGTTCACGTAATATCAAATATTCACCGTTCACATCATTTCAAACATTTACAGTTTACTACATATTAGGATATTAATATATTCTGTTTTTAATTTATATTTTGAGATGGTTCATCGTTGATATAACACCGGTAAGTACCGGTATGATAATGGTTGCGAAGAAAGCCTTTGTCTCGAATGTCGACCTCCAAAATACCAGAATTCCCAGCCAACAATGGTCTGTGGGACCTAACCCCATTTCGATGGACCTTTGACACGGGTACAACAGATAACACTCATACTGTCTCTGTTATTGCGACCGCCTCCGTGGCCTAGTGGTAGAGCGTCTGTTCGGAGAGCGGAAGGTCGGGTTTTCGATCCCTGGCTGCGTCCTACCAAAAGACATTAAAATATGGTACTCGTTGTTACCCTGTCTGGCGCTCGACATTAAGGGGCTAAACCAAGGACTGGTCGGCTAGGAGTCACTCTACTGGGGTATTCATGTTAAACTGCACATGGTATCTCAGTGGGCTAGCACTATATAATCGGCATCAGTCCGGACTGGTTCAAGCAGGCAGACACACCTGCGTGCACGTCGCTATATAAGTGCAATAACCTCGATAGCGACGTAAAACTCCATTTCACCTCAGCTCGGTCCTTGCCCACGTGCCAACAACTAGTCGTACGACCTGAGGCAGAATTATATTATCCAGTACTTTTGTATTTGAAATAAAATGTTCTACTTTCGGGTAAAAGGACAATTCATATCCAAGATCTACCATGATAAACGCAGTGATGAGGCGGTGAGTATGTAGATACCCAGACACCTATCCACAAAGCGATCCGAGCAATACGACGTCGCAGCTCCAATACTTTAGCATAGACAGTCGACAGTTTCCATCCGGGGATTCTCATTCGTGACCAACTCATGTTATTCCGGGACAAGCCGAATAGCGACTCGTGACCCTATCGTGGCCATTTTTGCGACCGTGTTCCGTCTTAGCGCAAACGGGCATACCTAAAACAATTGTCAACTCGTTGCGTAATGGTTCACATATATTTTCTCATATATTATATATGTTTCAGATGCAATTTAAAGCACATCGGGACATGCGGAATTATATATGATTGAACACATTTAACTGTGTCTTGGGTATATTTTTAGATGCAAGACATATATAAAATCAAAAATTATTTCTGAGGGATTCTTTGATGAAGAACTTGAAATCATACGCGCATTCTGATTGGTTTGTCGTATGTTCGCACATAACATTCAATTCGTCACCACTCGCCCCTTTCCGTAACCTGCAAGAAGACTCGTCCCTCTATCGATGAATGTTATGTGCGAAAATACGACAAACCAATCAGAATGTGCGTATGATTTCAAGTTCTTCGTCAAAGAATCCCTCAGAAATAATTTTTGATGCACGTTTGCGCTAAGACGGGACCCGGTCACAAAAATGGCCACGAGAGGGGCACCAGTCGCTATTCGGCTTGTCCTGGAATAACACGAGTTGGTCACGAATGATAATCGGGACATGCGAATTTATACAGTATGATTGAACACATTTAACTGTGTCTTGGGTATATTTTTAGATGCAAGACATATGTAAAATCAAAAATTATTTCTGAGGGATTCTTTGACGAAGAACTTGAAATCATACGCACATTCTGATTGGTTTGTCGTATTTTCGCACATAACATTCATCGATAGGGGGACGAGTCTTCTTGCAGGTTACGGAAAGGGGCGAGTGGTGACGAATGGAATGATAACATTCATCGGTTACGGAAAGGGGCGAGTGGTGACGAATGGGGGAATCCGTGTCAGAAAAGGTCCCCAGAAACCCTTGCTTGTTGTAAATTGACTTAATGAATCGCGTGGTAAGGCTCTGGGACTGGGATGACGTATCATCGTGACCCAATATCGTTTCTCATAATATTAGGGGTATTGGAGTAGCCTGGTGGTTAAAGCGTTCGCTCGTCACGCCGAAGGCCCAGGTTCGATTTATCACCTGGCTATTATGTGTGAAGCCCTTCTTTATTTTTGGTGTCACCCGCCGTGATATTTATGGAATACTGCTAAAAGCGGCGTAAAACAATGCTCACCCATAATATTAATCACTGGTTCGTCTAGTCCAGACTCGATTCATTACAGGTCACCGTGATATAGCTGGCATGTTGCTGGTGTGGCGTAAAACAACAAATAAAACGAAAAGATCGCGTTCTGAACGATGCTACAGATGTAACGACCACCTGTGACCTAAACTAAGTCAGTCGTTGTGCTAAGACCGCTTTGTGCAACAGGGCCCGATCTCTAGATCCCGTCGAGGAGTGACAGATATACAGATATAGAGGCTATCCCGCGAGAGTGTTTTGGTATGGTAAACATCCTGTGTTGGGAATAAACATTGTATTTTTGGAAGAACTTTTTTTTCATGACCTGATGTGTGTAATAACATCTGACTGATTCAGACAGATACACATTGCTTTCTTGTCAAGAGAAATACCTGTCAGCCCATTTTCATGAGACGTTTGTCACCTGCGAAATTGACTGGAGACGTTGAATGTTTGTATTAGGGGAAAACAACAGTTTTTGCTCGAGAGGTCGGTTTATGAGTTAGATAAATGCACGGATCTTCATCAAAACCTTTTTGTCCCTTTGGTGTGGGTTTATATCTCATAAATCTTCGGACGAGTATTATTTTGTACACAATACATTTTCTTTCTTTTTTTTCAGTCCCTGCTAAAACGGCCGCTTGAACTGATCTGTCGTGTATGCAATAAAGTCACTATACAATCTCAATAGTCGGTGTTGTTATCGCAGAGAAGAGAGATCCGGTACTCTAGTGGGTAGTCCAGGGGTAGTCCTGGGGGTAGTCCAGGGGGTAGTCTAGGGGGTAGTCCTGGGGTTGGTCCAGGGGGTAGTCCAGGGGGTAGTCTAGCGGGTAGTCCAGGGGGTAGTCCAGGGGTTAGTCCTGGGGGTAGTCCTGGGGGAAGTCCAGTGGGTAGTCCAGGGGGTAGTCCAGTGGGTAGTCCAGGGGGTAGTCTAGGATGTAGTCCAGGATGAAGTCCAGGGGATAGTCCAGAGGGTAGTCCGGGTAGTCCAGGGGGGTAGTCCAGAGGGTAGTCCGGGTAGTCCAGGGGGTAGTCCAGGGGGTAGTCCAGGATGTAGTCCAGGGGGTAGTCCAGGGGGTAGTCCAGGGATAGTCCAGGGGGTAGTCCAGTGGGTAGTCCTGGGGGTGGTCCAGGGGGTAGTCCTGGGGGTAGTCCAGAGGGTAGTCCGGGTAGTCCAGTGGGTAGTCCAGGGGGTGGTCCAGGGGGTAGTCCAGGGGGTGGTCCAGGGGGTAGTCCAGGGGGTAGTCCAAGGGGTAGTCCAGGGGGTAGTCCAGTGGGTAGTCCAGGGGGTAGTCCAGGATGTAGTCCAGGAGGTAGTCCAGGGGATAGTCCAGAGGGTAGTCCGGGTAGTCCAGGTAGTCCAGGGGGGTAGTCCAAGGGGTAGTCCAGGGGGTAGTCCAAGGGGTAGTCCAGGGGGTAGTCCAGGGGGTGGTCCAGGGGGTGGTCCAGGGGGTGGTCCAGGGGGTAGTCCAGGGGTAGTCCAGTGGGAAGTCCAGGGGGTAGTCAAATGGATAATCTAGGGGGTAGTCCAGTGGGAAGTCCTGGGGGTAGTCCAGTGGGTAGTCCTGGGGGTAGTCCAGGGAGTAGTCTAGTGGGTAGTCCAGGTGGTAGTCCAGGGGGTAGTCCTGGGGGTAGTCCAGTGGGAAGTCCAGGGGGTAGTCCAGTGGGTAGTCCAGGGGGTAGTCCAGGATGTAGTCCAGGGGGTAGTCCAGGGGATAGTCCATAGGGTAGTCCGGGTAGTCCAGGGGGGTAGTCTAGTGGGTAGTCCAGGGGGTAGTCCAAGCGGTAGTCCAGGGGGTAGTCCAGGGGGTGGTCCAGGGGGTAGTCCAGGGGGTAGTCCAGGGGGTAGTCCAGGGGGTAGTCAAATGGATAATCCAGGGGGTAGTCCAGTGGGTAGTCCTGGGGGTAGTCCTGGGGGTAGTCCAGTGGGTAGTGCAGGGGGTAGTCCAGGGAGTAGTCTAGTGGGTAGTCCAGGTGGTAGTCCAGGGGGTAGTCCTGGGGGTAGTCCAGTGGGAAGTCCAGGGGGTAGTCAAATGGATAATCTAGGGGGTAGTCCAGGGTGGTCCAATGGGTAGTCCAGGGGGTAGTCCAGGGGGTAGTCCAGGGGGTAGTCCAGTTAGTAGTCCAGGGGGTAGTCCAGTGGGTAGACCAAGGGATAGTCCAGGGGGTATTGCGTTAAATTGCTCCCATGTTGCATTATCTTCACACGGATCCCCTCGGTGAGACAAGTGAGTGAGTGTGTGAGTTGGGTTTAACGCCGCTTTGAAAAGTATTTCAATAATATCACGGCGTGTCAGCTCAGACGTTTACTACTTCGGTAAAAGCCACGAGCACGGGTACGGTGCTGACAAACCTAGAAAATAATTGGGGAGAATCGGGATTTGAACCCACAATCATAGGTGCGTGCCAAAGGGACGCAAACCTATCGCAAATTGCGGCGCCTTAGTCTACTTGGCCACCCGTGACCCCCGGGGAGACAAATATGGAGCACAAGGGCCAATTTGGAGTTTGAACCCACATGGAGAGACAAATATGGAGCTCTAGGGCCTATTTTGAGTTTGAATCCAAATGGACAGACAAATATGGTGAGTGAGTTGGGTTTGACGCCGCTTTGAACATTATTCCAGTTATATTACGGCGTGTCAGCTTAATGTGGGAGGAAAGCCCGAAGTGATGCAGGTCTCAGACGTTTACCACTTCGGTGAAACCCACGAGTACGGGTATGGTGCTGACAAACCTAGAAACATAATCGGGGTGAACCGGGATTCGAACCCACAATCATAGGTTTCTGGCGTGTCCAGGGGACGCAACTCTGCACAGCGAACAGACAAATATGGGGCACTAGGGCCAATTTTGAGTTTGAACCCACATGGAGAGACAAATATGGAGCACTAGGGCCAATTTTGAGTTTGAATCCACATGGACAGACAAATATAGAACTCTAGGGCCTATTTTGAGTTTTAATCCACATGGACAGACAAATATCGAGCTCTAGGGCCTATTCTGCCTTTTAATCCAAACAGACAAGCATGGTACTAGGAACTATTCTGCACTTGAAACAACACGGAGGGACAAGCACTGGTACTGGGAACGTATTCTGCTTTCGAATCCAAACGGAGGGATAAAGATGGGTTTCTGGGCACCAACAGTATAGGGACAAAGCCATATAAACAAACGTTTTGTTCAACACCTACTACATAAAAGGTCTGTCGATACAGTTTGGTCCAGGAGAGCCTACTTGGCATTTCTAGGTACTATGTAATCCCAAATTTTAGGGCTGGTAAATACCTAGAGGCAGTCTAATGCCACATACCTATTGTAAAAAAAAAGGTGTATTTTATTATTATATCTGCATAGTGGGATAGAAGCAATATTTGTTATCACTGTTACATGGGTGATAAACGTATGAAACATGACACGGGGTTACTTCAGCGACCAACAAAGATTTCTAGTTGTAGACTTTGGGGCGGACAATACCAGTATCAAGGGCAACCATACAATGTTAATCAACAATATGCCATCAAGTTGTCATGCGTGTGTCGCCCAACATGATGGACACACCAGGTACTGATCTACACGCCCGAAATAAATTTTACAGACATTTGTCGTCATGACACCTTCACCATCATTTTATCAATTCCCATATTTTGTGTCGGCAGTATTTTACATGGACTATGACATTGTACCTAGCAATGTCCAAGGCTCTCCTGGGCCAAACTGAATCGTCAGACCTTATATGTAGTAGGTGTTGAACAAACTCTATTTCTGAGCCTGGTACAGGACGTGCCTGTAGACTACTAGTCTACATTGCGAGACACACATGGGCTACTGTGACCTATTCTACTCCGGCATCTAACGGAGAAACAAGCACGGGTTGTTAGCGACCAACAATACTGACATTGAAAGCCCATGGAGAGATAAACATGGCGTACTGGGGACCTATTTGACTTTGAATCACGACGAATACATTAACATGGGGCACTGGGCACCTACTCTGACCTTGAATCTAAACAGAAAGATAAACATGGGGTATTGGGGACCTACTCTGACCTTGACTCTAAACAGAAAGATAAACATGGGGTATTGGGGACCTATTCTGACGTTGACTCTTAACAGAAAGATAAACATGAGGTATTGGGGACCTATTCTGACCTTGACTCTAAACAGAAAGATAAACATGGGGTATTGGGGACCTACTCTGACCTTGACTCTAAACAGAAAGATAAACATGGGGTATTGGGGACCTATTCTGACCTTGAATCTAAACAGAAAGATAAACATGGGGTATTGGGGACCTGCTCTGACCTTGAATCTAAACAGAAAGATAAACATGGGGTATTGGGGACCTACTCTGACCCTGACTCTAAACAGAAAGATAAACATGGGGTATTGGGGACCTATTCTGACCTTGAATCTAAACAGAAAGATAAACATGGGGTATTGGGGACCTATTCTGACCTTGAATCTAAACAGAAAGATAAACATGGGGTATTGGGGACCTATTCTGACCATGACTCTAAACAGAAAGATAAACATGGGGTATTGGGGACCTATTCTGACCTTGACTCTAAACAGAAAGATAAACATGGGGTATTGGGGACCTACTCTGACCCTGACTCTAAACAGAAAGATAAACATGGGGTATTGGGGACCTATTCTGACCTTGAATCTAAACAGAAAGATAAACATGGGGTATTGGGGACCTATTCTGACCTTGAATCTAAACAGAAAGATAAACATGGGGTATTGGGGACCTATTCTGACCTTGAATCTAAACAGAAAGATAAACATGGGGTATTGGGGACCTACTCTGACCTTGAATCTAAACAGTAAGATAAACATGGGGTATTGGGGACCTACTCTGACCTTAACTCTAAACAGAAAGATAAACATGGGGTATTGGGGACCTATTCTGACCTTGAATCTAAACAGAAAGATAAACATGGGGTATTGGGGACCTGCTCTGACCTTGAATCTAAACAGAAAGATAAACATGGGGTATTGGGGACCTACTCTGACCCTGACTCTAAACAGAAAGATAAACATGGGGTATTGGGGACCTATTCTGACCTTGAATCTAAACAGAAAGATAAACATGGGGTATTGGGGACCTATTCTGACCTTGACTCTAAACAGAAAGATAAACATGGGGTATTGGGGACCTATTCTGACGTTGACTCTAAACAGAAAGATAAACATGGGGTATTGGGGACCTATTCTGACCTTGACTCTAAACAGAAAGATAAACATGGGGTATTGGGGACCTACTCTGACCTTCACTCTAAACAGAAAGATAAACATGGGGTATTGGGGACCTATTCTGACCTTGAATCTAAACAGAAAGATAAACATGGGGTATTGGGGACCTATTCTGACCTTGAATCTAAACAGAAAGATAAACATGGGGTATTGGGGACCTATTCTGACCATGACTCTAAACAGAAAGATAAACATGGGGTATTGGAAACCTATTCTGACCTTGACTCTAAACAGAAAGATAAACATGGGGTATTGGGGACCTACTCTGACATTAACTCTAAACAGAAAGATAAACATGGGGTATTGGGGACCTGCTCTGACCTTGAATCTAAACAGAAAGATAAACATGGGGTATTGGGGACCTACTCTGACCTTCACTCTAAACAGAAAGATAAACATGGGGTATTGGGGACCTATTCTGACCTTGAATCTAAACAGAAAGATAAACATGGGGTATTGGGGACCTATTCTGACCTTGAATCTAAACAGAAAGATAAACATGGGGTATTGGGGACCTATTCTGACCATGACTCTAAACAGAAAGATAAACATGGGGTATTGGAAACCTATTCTGACCTTGACTCTAAACAGAAAGATAAACATGGGGTATTGGGGACCTACTCTGACCTTAACTCTAAACAGAAAGATAAACATGGGGTATTGGGGACCTATTCTGACCTTGAATCTAAACAGAAAGATAAACATGGGGTATTGGGGACCTACTCTGACCCTGACTCTAAACAGATAGATAAACATGGGGTATTGGGGACCTATTCTGACCTTGGTCCAACATAGAAAGACATGAACGTGGACTTTATCGATCTTGAACATTAAGCACTGTTACATCAGAGAACTGAGCACTTCATTCTGGAAAATGCATGCAAATTTTCTTACAGACAAGAAATAAATATGGCTTTCTCATAAGTAGTACACGGAGAAGTCCCATATTAATCAAAGCTACTTTTACCGTTTCTGCTTACTGACTGACTGACTGAGTATGGTTTTACGCCGCTTTTAGCAATATTCCAGCAATATCACGGCGGGGGACACCACGGTGTGGGCTTCACACATTGTACCCATGTCGGGAATCGAACCCGGGTCTTCGGCGTGACGACAAACGCTTTAACCACTAGGCGACCCGACCGCCCCCTCTGCTAACTAATGCGTGAGTGGTGTGCTGTTTGTTTAAGATTAATTCCAGCGGCCTGGGTAGATGATGAAGTCTGAACCAGACAAACAAGTAGTATCATTTATTCACGATGTGCAATGACAGACACGCCACACAGTATACCGTATTCGACGTAATAAGCGCTCTGATAAGCGCCCAAGGCGATATTTGCTAATATAATGGCTAGTGAACAATCCCAATTAGCACCCCTTCCGATTGATCAATGTACACAAAACATATTTATTCGTGTATAATACACACTCGTGTGTTATATGTACCCTTAATTATGGGAAATTTAATTCTGGGAAATATATCTGTCGTGTATAATACGCACAGACCTTTTTTTTGTATAATTTCAGGCTGTCAGCATAAACCACGAGATTTACAATCTTTCAACTCTTCTTTTTTTCAACAAAAAAATATTCTAATAAGGGCTCCCTATTTTTAATTTTGAGAGCGCCCTGGTCGCTTATTACATCGAATATGGTAACCATATCTCCCTACCTTTTTTTAAAAAAAAAACATAATCATTTATAATTTGAAAATAATAGTTATTCCACTCGAGGTTGAGGTGAAATAATGTTGAAAGCGACTCACGCAATCACATAGGGGCCTAATGCTGGTGACCGCCTCCGTGGCCTAGTGGACAGAGGTTCCGCCGGAGAGGTGAAGGTTGGTAGTAAATACGTCATAGTAAATACGTTACAAGATGGTATTTGTTGTTATCCTGCCTGGCGCTCGGTATTAAACAGATAAAACAAAAACTTGTCGCCCCACTGGAGTTGGTATACGGCGTCTGAGTGGGGTGTCCATGTTAAACTGTGGCATGCTATATCAGTGGATCGGACGAGTACAAGCAGCACAATTATCTCTGGTTCAAGGACTCTCTCTCTCTCTCAAGCAAGCAGTGACTGGAATACTGTCTATGTTCTGTCCGTCGGCACAGTCAGCGGGTACCAGTTTAAGCGTGGCGCCACTTACTGTCTGGTGGGCGGTGTGTCGAGGGCTGCATTCTCAACCTGGGCGGGTACAACAATCGATGTATCCATGTCTACAGTCCACACCTTTCCGGTCATTGATAAAGGTGTGTTATTGAACATGACTAATTGTGACTATATGACGAATGAGATAAGAGGTAGATATGACTGCACTTGACCTCTCTGGTTACAGAGTGCATTATACAGAATGGTGAAGCGCCATGTCTATTTGTTAAACTAAGTGTAGGGAATATTATAAAAAGATATTTATATTTTAAGTCAACGTATGTTTAAATGTGTTTATATACACTTTCGTGTGTTCAACCATAAATGGGGGCGGTCGGGTAGCCTAGTGGTTAAAGCGTTCGCTCGTCACGTGTCACGCCGAAGACCCGGGTTCGATTCCCGACATGGTTACGATGTGTGAAGCCAACACCGTGGTGTCCCCCGTCGTGATATTGCTGGAATATTGCTAAAAGCGGCGTAAAACCATACTCACTCACTCACTCACTCAACCATAAATGTTTAAAAGGTTTCAAAATAATTCTGAAAATACTCCATCGTTTAACAAAATGGAGTATTCCAAGAATTATTTTTGAAACCTATCAAACATTTTGGGTTGAACATACGAGAGTGTATATATACACGTTTATACATACGTTGACTTAAAAAAAAATATTCATATTCTAACGTGATTACCACAATTCGGCACCATGTGAACATTGGAAACGTTAAAAATAATCAAAAGTTTATAAATGATATTTTGTCCTGATGAACAATGTTTTAATCATTTGCTCTCTTGAGGCGGTCGGGTAGCCAAGTGGTTAAAGCGTTCGCTCGTCACGCCGAAGACCCGGGTTCGATTCACGACATGGGTACAATGTGTGAAGCCCATTTCTGGTGTCCCCCGCCGTGATATTGCTGGAATATTGCTAAAAGCGGCGCAAAACCATACTCACTCATTTGCTCTCTTTAGAACAAAAATGGGGTATTCCAAGAATTACTTTGGTTAATGAAGCATTGGTTCGTTGTGCCTAAGTGTTGCAGATCTTTGACGCTTACCACTTTATTGGAAACTACGCGCACGCTTATGGTGCCAGGAGGGGACACGTTTTGCCCAGTCGTCTAAGGCGCCACAGTTCGCTGTGCAGAGTTGAGTCCCTTGGGCACGCCAGAAACCTATGATTGTGAGTTCGAATCCCTGTTCGCCCCGAGTATGTTCGAGTATGTTCTTTGTCAGCACCATACCCGTGCTCGTGGGTTTCACCGAAGTGGTAAACGTCTGAGACCTGCATCACTTCGGGCTTTCCTCCTACATTAAGCTGACACGCCGGGATATAACTGGAATAATGTGAAAAAAGCGGCGTTAAACCCAACTCACTCACTATGGTGCAAGTAATCCAAGATTCATAATAAGGGATAATCTGAGACTCGAACACAATATCAGAGAATCCAAAATTCGCGGCTCGATCCGCTAGATGGGTACAATGTGTTAAGTCCATTCTTGGTAGGTCCTGAGTTAAAGCGTAAAACCTCACTCACTCACTCACTCACCACAAATGTGTTTGGTCTTGAGGCAATCTACAGCCTTTCTTAAATGCACTAAGGGACACTGAAAGCCATTTATGTTTAAAAAAACTCTGCATTTAAACATTCCACTTAAGACCAAAGCAGTGGATTAATGCCTATGTACATACTTCAAGCAACAGTTTAACTCCATGTTAAACATAAACAAGACACTTTTGTGTCTAAGCAGACATTCCCATCTCAATAATTCATTTAAGTTGGAATGCAAAATAAATTACAAAGTATTCCGTCGGAAATATGACCTCTGTTCTGAATAGTTTCCTAGCTGAGAACAACGACACGCGTCCGAATGACGTGATCAGCGTTACATGCAGCAACATCGTTGGCAACTACATCCGCGTTCCTTTAAACGTGGTCTCAGACACGACTAGCGTACCTGGGTGTTCTGGTGGTGAAGTGGGTCGAAGATAACAGAGCTCCCACATCCTAGACAGCACTACAGGGAATGCACGTCGTCAACGACAACTCAGAAACGTCATCTTATTAATTAGACAACGTGAACACGGCGCCATATTTGCGTATCACAGACAACGACTGTAACAATACAATACTGCATTCTGATAAGATACTACCTGTTGTAGCAATGTCCGGTACACAAAGCCCTTAATCGCAAGTGGACAGTTGTCCCTATAAATATTGGACTCTCAGCGTTAAACGTCAGATCGTCTACAACTCTGACTCGAAAATGGCGTTACTGGCGTCGTGGTTGTTGCTGACTTTGTGTTATCCCCTCGTGGCGGGGCACGGTTACCTGTTTGACCCCCCCGGTAGGTCTACCATGTGGAGGAAAGGCTTCAAAACTCCCATCAACTACAATGACAACCAACTCTTCTGCGGCGGAAATTATGTAAGTCGAGATTTTTGCATACAGTGAGTGAGTGAGTGAGTTTGGTTTAACGTCGCTTTAAACTTTCAGTTTAAACTTTCGGCGTGTCAGCTTGATGTGGGAGGAAATCCCGTAGTGATGCAGGTCTCAAACGTTTCCCTCTTAGGTGAAAACCATGTCCAGTGGGTCTAACAAACCCAGAAAGCAGTATCAGGGCATTCGGGATTCGATTGCATACAGTCCACCATTCTTGACCATGGAAAGGGGCGAGTGGTGACGAATGACAGTCCACTACAATATGACGAACTTTTACTGTAACGAAATCCAGTGGGATTACATAAATAAAGATCTTTAGCCGAGTGCGCTTCTGTTCCGTAAATATAATTTTATTGGGACGAACTGGGATTCCGTAAGTATCATTTTATTGGGTACAGGGGTAATACTATCTTTAGCATATGAGTCTCTTGGGCGTGGGTTCGAATCCCAGTTCGCCCCGATTATGGCTCTTCTCCCACATTAAGCTGATGTTGCAGGTATGAATAACCAAGGTTAGAGGTTGTTGTCATTTCAGGTTGTTGTAAGAAATGTGATTGTTTATAGTTTTAAATCTAATAATATCATCTTTAAGCGTTAGCCCGGATTTATTTTTAGATCGTTGTCCACGCTTGTCGTAAGGGGCGACTAACGGGGTCGGGTGGTCAGACTCGCTTACTTGGTAGGTGCATGTCATTGTATCCCAATTGCGTGAATCGATGCTCATGATGTCAATCACTGGATTGTCTGGTCCAGACTCGATTATTTACAGACCGCCATCATATAACTGGAATATTGCGGAGTGCGGCGTTAAAGAACAAACAAACAAACAAACAAGATCTTTGTCACGTCTACTACGGGTATAAGGGCTGACAAGTTGTGTTGTGGCATTGCCTGTTATGTTCTTTGACGTTGTGATATAACTGCAACACTGTTTAAAGCGTCGTAAACCCAACTCACTCACTCACTCACTTTATCATATAATGTCAGTCTTAAGATAATCGAAGGACTGAAGTAATTTTTGGGACCGCGTATGTTTTCAATGCCTGGGTAAACATCCCAATACAGTGAAAGTGAAATATTAGAATGATTTGCGGCTGTGTATATCGACGCTCTCGCACATCCGGAAGTCACTTGTTGGGAACGTTTATCAAGAAGGCGTCGCTTCGATAACTATGATATTATATTTAGGAGATAAACAGGACCTCAGATACTAAAACTGCCGCGAGTTTCCATAAGCGGTTCTTTTAATCAGATACTCGCAGCCCACGTTGATAACGCTGATAAAATTCATGAATCAGTTACGGATTCATTCGTGACCATTCGTGTTATTCCGGAACAAGCTGAATATTGCAGGTTGCATAAAGGGGCTTGTGGTGGCGAATGGTATGGGCTGGGTTTCTCATAGTCTCTGTAGATATACCCGATTTCGTTGTACTTCGTGGTGGTGGCAGCCGAATAGTTTGTGTTCGTTTGTAAAAATATTTTAGAATTCACTTTCACTTTGTGTGAGGGCCAAACTGTTTGAACGTCGGAGCTTGCGACGAAATTCATTCAATGTTTGGCCCTCACTCTATGAAAGGCATTGTTTGTACATTTATCATTTAAATTTGAATTTTACTTTGTGTGAGTTTATTGGAGCATGAAACTTCATGCTTATAATTTTTATATCTCTATTTTTTACCTGGAGGGATTTAGCGCTAGACCTATACGTGTAACTTCATGTTTACACTGACAGCCATACAACAACCAGCTGTATCGCGGAATAAAATAGTTCCCCCAAAAGGGAGCACCTTAAGAATACAGTACCACAACTTCTCGTGAGGACGATCTCTGCCGTAGGTCACGTGTATTCAATGGCATTGCGTGTAGAGATGATAGATCACTGGGAGTAGCTTATGCACACTTGATGACCCCTGACGTCACAGGGCATTGTTTCGCCGGTGTGACTGGCAACAAAATACTACAAATTACGTCATAGGGTATGATCACGTGTTTGAAAAGTTTGTGGTACTATATTCTAAAGGTAGGCCCAGGAGCACCTTTAGAATACAGTGCCACAACTTCTCGTGAGGACGATCTCTGCCGTAGGTCACGTGTATTCAATGACATTGCGTGTAGAGATGATAGATCACTGGGAGGAGCTTATGCACACTTGATGACCCCTGACGTCACAGGGCATTGTATTCAAATAATATCACCACTGTGTGAGGAAGGTCTGTTAAGAACTACCACAGTAACTCAGGCACAATGACGTGTTGCAATACATTTTCATCAAGTACAAGAATGGCAGACATGATAAACGTGACGTATTTGTTAATTAACCTGTGGCAGGCATCATTCATCAGATGGCCGATCATTGAAAGGTGATCATAAAGATGTGTCAAATAGATACTAAGGTAAAATCATAGATCGCTGTAGACAGTATAACTATCATCCTAGACACGAATCGAGTCGATACTACGATATAAGATGTGCAATTATCATCCAAAACCGGCTCCCACAGGAGAAATCGCTTGGGTGAGATCAAGCGATATCTACATTGTAGATATCGCTGCTATGAAATTGCATCACAATGCTTTGCAGACCATTGTGACGTCATTGTTACATGACGTCACAATCAAATGGCATCACTAATGGCTCTGCTACTGAAGCTGTTACACTGTGACACTGCTTATTACTGTCTACAAACTGAAAAAGATGGAAGACTGACGTCGGATGATAAATAAAATCTCACCGAATCTCTTTTGATATCATATTTGTTCACTAGGGTGGATCGTAGCGAGGATATCGGTGAACTATCATGCAGACAAACTCTCTGACGTTTCTCAATTTATGCCAAAACACTGAGTTCAAAGATTAAAGGGCCTAAATGATCAGAAACAACGCTTTTGTATTTATTGGTGCCAGGGAATTCCCAGAGGTTTCACCAAGAATGTGGAACGTCAGTTTCACGGTCATGTGACCGGCCTCTCTTGGAAAAGCCGTATATCGTGTATACTTCAAATCAAAAAAATATGTAGACATGAATTATCAATCTCTTGTCTTGTCAATAACAGTGATGACTGAATGAGTGAGTATGGTTTTACGCCGCGTTTAGCAATATTCCAGCAATATCACGGCGGCGGACATCCGAAATGGGCTTCACACATTGTACCCGGGTCTTCGGCGTGACGAGCGAACGCTTTAACCACTAACCCTTATAACAGTGATGAACAGTGATAAGTGACGAACTCCTTAACGAGAACAAAAATGTATGAGTGATGAGTGAGTATTAAACAGCCTTCTCGAATTAGTGTCCAGTATCTCTAAGTTTATCACCAAAGAAACTTAAGAGGAAATTGTAGTGGCTAAGAGCCCGATTAAATGCTGAAATCCGACTGTTTTCAGTCAAAGAACTCGTTTTCAACCCCAGAACGGGTGGCCAAAACTCAACATCTTTCCCAGATGAAAGCGACAGCGAGCGGGGCCATGTTGATTTCAAGCAGTCCGTCACGACAAAGAGGTCCCTATATGCCTAGCTGTAGCTCCCTTGCCTCTGCCTCTTCGATCAAAGCGATTGGTTTTATGACATTGTCCGGGCAAGATTTGCATGATAGAAATGTCTGTCGGGCGTCCGTCCCCGGATGGTCCAGCTAAGAATACATGTTCTGACATTTTCTTCTTAACACTTCAGCGTACAATTCCGAAAGTTTGCACGAACCATTCCATAGTGGCTGTTACTATCGTCACAAGAAACTCGAGTTCAAGTTACAAAGTCAAGTTTGGTTTCCATGGCAACCTAACGAAGGGAATCTTAGAAAGATAGACCAGTAGCTGAGTCCAGTATAGCTATCTCAAAGATACAACTTTGAACATGTTAAAAGATAGCTTTGATGTCAGTCTGTAAAGAGTTGCAAAATATTAGAAAATGATCAAAACATATACCCTAAATGAGGTCAAAATGAACTTGGAAAAAAACTTGTGAGCGAGTGAGTTGGGTTTAACGCCTCTTTGAACAGTATTTCATGTATATCACAGCGTGTCAGCTTCGTATGGGAGGAAAGCCCGAAGTGATGCGGGTCTTAGGTGTTTACCACTGGGTGGGTGAAACCCACAAACGTAGAAACATAGTCGGGGCGAACCTGGATTTGAGCCCACGATCGTTGATTTCTAGTATGCCCAGGGGACATAACTCTGCACAGCGATATGCGGTGCCTTAGACGACTTGGCTACTCGTGGCACCTGAAACCTTATATCCAATGTGGCTGTCATAGCACGTGACCTATGACCTAAGTCAAAGAGAGTGAGTGAGTGAGTATGGTTTTACGCCGCTTTTAGCAATATTCCAGCAATATCACGGCGGGGGACACCAGAAACGGGCTTCACACATTGTACCCATGTCGGGAATCGAACCCGGGTCTTCGGCGTGACGAGCGAACGCTTTAACCACCAGGCTACCCGACCGCCCCAAGTCAAAGAGAAAGCCGGTTACATGCATTGGATGAGCTGCTTACGAGAACACCCGTGAAGAACCGGGGTAGAATAGGTCTTCAGCAACCCATGCTTGCCGCAAAAGGCGACTATGCTTTTCGTAAGAAGCGACTAACGGGATTGGGTGGTCATGCTCGCTGACTTGGTTAATGCATGTCATCATATCCCAATTGCGTGGATCGATGCTCACGATGTCAATCACTGGATTGTCTGGTCCAGACTCGATTATTTACAGACAGGCGTCATATAGCTGGGAGAGTTAGGGTAGCCTAGTGGTTAAAGCGTTCGCTCGTCACGCCGAAGACCCGGGTTCGATTCCCGACATGGTTAGAATGTGTGAAGTCCATTTCTGATGTCCACGCCGTGATATTGCTGAAACATTGCTAAAGCGGGTAAAACCATACTCACTCACTCACTCATAACGCTGGAGTATTGTTAAAAGCGGCGTAAAACCATACTCACTCACTCACTCATATCGCTGGAACATTGCTGAGTGCGGCGTTAAACAACAAACAAACAAAGCTTAGGAGTAATGGGTAAACTGTGTCGTTTTAAACAAATTACTTGTGATTCAGATATCTGAATTGATGAACAGATATTCAGCCGGAGACATACATACCCACATGAAAAAGCCGTTAAATAGACGTGTTTCTGTGGCATAGATACCCTGAAAATCAAATACTTTCTAAGACACCTATTTATCTCCGGTATGACTGGTAAGGCCATAACAAAACTCATCTCTAACAAGACAGTCTACTCGTTGCCGAGCAGTGCTGATATATAGCATAAACTATTACTACACGTCTGCGAAAGAAACACCGAAATAGCAGGTGCCCTCAGAAACGCGATTATTTCAACTGAAAGGTTTCGTAACGACAATACCCCTGTTGACAAAGCGCGCGTAACGAAGCATCCCTTTCGTACCACTGTCCCTAGATGCCAGTGTCGTGCGGTCCTGGCCTTGTGGGGTCCTGTGAACATCGGCAAATCACGCCGCTTATCTGTGCGCTGAACGTTATCAACACGACAGCTTGTTGAGTACAAATAGCAATTATCGTTAGACGTGCGTATTATAAAGATGATACTACAGAATCCTGTTGTGTCGGGGATCGAGCCAGTAGCCATGTAGGTATGTGAGGTGAGGTGAGGTGAGCTGAAATTGGGTTTAACGTCGCGTCCAAGATTATTGCACGTATATAGCGACGTGCATGCACGTGTGTGGCTGCTTGTACTAGTCCGATTTATAGTGCTAGCCCACTGAGATACCATGTGCAATTTAACATGAATACCCCACTCAGACACAGTATACTGACTCCGAGCCGACCAGTCCTTGTTTTAGCCCCTTAATGCCGAGCGTCAGGGTAACAACAAGTGCCATATTTTAACGTCTTTTGGTATGACGGGGGTCGAACCCCGGACCTTCCGCTCTCCGGGCGGACGCTCTACCACTAGACCACGGAGGCGGTCCGTTAGAATGGGTCCTCACCTACCTATGTTGGTCTCAGAGGCGACTTAATGGACCAAGTGGTCAGGTTCCAAGGACGGATCCAGCAGTTTTAAATGGGAGGGGTCCCCAAAATATTAATATTCTCTCGCATGCCACAACGTGCTACTGCCTAAAAAAAAAAAAGGGGGGGGGGGGGGGGGGGGGGGGGGGGGGAACTAACGAGGTCGGGTGATCAGGCTTGCTGACTTGGTTGATGCATGTCACCGTTTCCAAACTGCGTTTAGATCGAGGCTCATGATGTCAATTATTGGATTGTCTCGTCCAAACTCGATTATTTTCACACCGCCGCCATATAGTTGGAATATTTCTGAGTGCTAGACCCAACAAACAAGGTAGAATACGACGACAATCAGTTGATGTTGTAAAAGCTCACATGATATGTTTTAGGCACTCTTTTATGAAACCAGTGGAATGAACTATATTGTCTTAGTACCCTCTGGCTAAAACCCATTGATGTAAGCTCTGTTGACCGTTGTAATTATGTCGTGCACTTTGGGCATAAGGAGCAGTGTTCCAAATGGCTGTCTGCCCGCGAGCCAAGTGCCAGTGACTTTGGAATGTAACGTATAACATTTCCGTAAAGATGGCCCGACTGTCTAGTTGAAAGTTCTAGTCAATACAATTTCTACGAATCATCAAGTCAGTTAAAGCGTCATTGAATGTCAAGTTTGACAAACCAAATGAAAAACCAGTGATTAATATCATGAGCATCGATCCTCGCAATTGGGATCGATGACATGCATCAACCAAGTCAGCGAGCCTGACCACCCGATACCGTTAGTCGCCTTTTACGACAAGCATGGGTTGCTGAAGACCTATTCTACCCCGGAATCTCCACGGGTCCTCGCGCGAAGTAGTAAACTGGGTTTTAACTGTACGCTTATTGTGACTGATATACCTTTACATGCGATGCGTGTGAAAGTCTAAGAACCACTACAAACGTCAGATAAACGTATAGTACTAAGCATCCAATCAGCTTCGCTGTTGTTTAGCGTAATGGTCCCAAAACACACAAAATGCATTAAGGTTAAAACAAATTATGTAGGCTGCCATAGGGCTGGTTATATATGAAGGCTTGCAACATTTTTCGTTAACAAACCCTCCTGGCCATCTTTGCATAATTCTCACTCTGATACACCAGCGATAATGACGACGACAACGACGACGACGACGACGACGACGACGATGATGATGATGATGATGATGGTGGTGGTGGTGGTGGTGGTGGTGATGGTGATGATGATGATGAGTGAGTGAGTGAGTGAGTGAGTTTGGTTTTACGCCGCTTTTGGCAATATTCCAGCAATATCACGGCGGGAGACACCAGAAATGGGCTTCACACATTGTACCCATGTCGGAAATCGAACCCGGGTATTCGGCGTGACGAGCGAACGCTTTAACCACTAGGTTCCCCGACCGCCCCTGATGATGATGATGATGATGATGATGATGATGATGATGATGATGATGATGATGATGATGATGACGACGACGACGACGATAACAATGACGGTTATTATTTTTATTATTATTATTATTATTATTATTTGCAGAATGAGAACTTTGTGCACCATGGTAAATGCGGTATATGTGGTGACCCCTGGCAAGGCCCTAGGGACAACGAGGCAGGAGGGAAATATGCCACCGGCACCATCTCCAAAACCTACCAATCAGGTGAAAAGATAACAATCCAGGTCATCGTCACAGCCAATCACATGGGCTGGTTTGAATTCAAAGTATGCCCGAACAACAACCCCGACAAGCCAGCCACTAAGGAGTGCCTTGACGCCCACGTGTTGCACCTGACTGAGAGGGATGGCACCAGGTATTTCATCACGAGCGCTACTGGACCCTTCAACATACAAGTGCAACTTCCACCCGGCCTTACCTGCACTCAATGTGTTCTTCAATGGCGTTGGAAAACAGGTAATTTTGAGTTATTTACTCGATTCTGATTGGTCACGAAAAGGTTTCAAATCGCTATAACATGACTCTGATTTGACGAACGCCTCTTTAGCCCATCATTTTAGATTACTGGAAAAAAGATATTTCGCCCAAACTATAGTGGTTTGCTTGATATATTAAAATAGTATTTGGATGGGTTTTTTTGTCAGAGAATAAGAATTTATTTTTTGAAGCAGTAACCGAAAAACGAATCTATTCTGTCACTAACAATCCGAGCCCCGTAAAGCACTTTTATAATTCATAAATTTTAAAGGTGGATCCAGAGCTCCCTCATCTTTTTAAAACCAAATGTAGTAAGCTGGGGACAGAAAATTATCTGAGAGAGGATTTTATTATTTTGGAACCCTCCCTTATAAAAAAAATACTGGATCCGCCCTTGAATTTGATTCGAATCGTGATTGTTGCATTTATTTTCCTACTACGACTCTAAACGTAGGCATGAAACCAACTTTTGTGACTTTTTCAGGCAACAGCTATGGGGTTGACCCAGACGGTAGGGCGTGTATCGGATGTGGGCTACAGGAAGAGTTCTACGGCTGTGCGGATGTAGCCATTACTGGCGATGGCAGCGTGCCAATCACAGCAAGGCCAGTAACACAGCGACCAATCGTAACAACAAAGCCTTATCAGCCAATCGTAACAGCGAACCCATACCAGCCAATCGTAACAGCCAAACCATACCAGCCAATCGTAACTGCGAAGCCACATCAGCCAATCGAAACAGCCAAGCCATACCAGCCAATCGTTACAGCCAAGCCATACCAGCCAATACAAACACATGCCCCAGCGACCAATAGCAACCAAGGACAGAAATGTTTCGGGGTTAACAACTGGGCTGGTGTCCCGAGTTTAGACCGATGGTGTGCACTCAGTTGCGCAGCCGGTCACTGCCTCCCGCTTTACTGTAAATGTGTTTAAGAAACGAATCGATCTGTAAATCGATATCTGTGTTTACCCTCCAAGTACTATGAAACTAACATTGCGTCAATCATCATCGTATCGTAGGTTCCCGTTTGGGAAAGCGATCTAGCTACGACTTGTATCTACTGAAACATAATCAAACGCAACCGGTATGCCAAATATAAATGTTTCGTGCGTGTTTTCGCCGATTTTGACTATGTTTCAGCAATGTCACGGCGCGGAACAACAGAATCGGGCTTCACACATTGTACCCAGGTGGGGAATCGAACCCGGGGCATCGCCATGACGAGAGAACGCTTTAACCACTAGGCTACCGTAAATGTGTTTATCAACACCGTCTACGTCCGTCGTCCTACGTCCAACGTCACTCGTTTTCATACGTTCTCATACACCAAGCTGACTCGCCATGATATATCTGAATCACTGTTCAAAGAGGCGTTAAACGAAACTAACACACTAAGTCCCTCACTCACACTCACTCACTCACTCACTCAACTCAACTCACTCACTCATTCAACGAAGCTACTTATGTAAAGAATTGTTTTTCTCATCGGAAAAATCAATTCTTTTTTCTCAGAAGGGATAAAACGTGTTAGCAACATTGTCGTATAATTTTGGCAGGGACAGATAACCCAGACAAATCTTGGAATTCATAGAAATACATGTAATACTAAACTGGATTCTTTACCGACCAAGAACTGGAAAAAGCATCGTTCACACAGAATGATAGAAAACTTTTAGACAAAAACAAACGTTGCGTTTATTACTTGTTTCAGTATATACGATAGTATAGAACGTAATGATGAACAAAGTCGTGGTGTACTGATTAAAATATTGAATGATGTACATCCAGGCTGTATCATATATCGCTGTATATTTTCGCGAACACCTGGTGTCATCACTGATTTTCAGTGATCCATTCATATAATCTTCACCGCTATTTTACCTTACGCCCAATGGAAACTATTTCGCCGATAATCGAGACTGGTTACTCTCTGGTGTTGACGTTTTATATTAGCATTGTTGTAATTTCGGGACTGTTACGCTTTTCAGAAAAATGTGATATTATTATATGAAACTGACTCAGGAAAAGGAGCCAGGTCCCAATCTTGAATTGCAGCTTAAGATACGCTCGACTCTCTCGACACATCCACGGTCCAGTATTACACCATGTGCATCCTGTTGCTTAAAATCCTAACTCAAATTTACATTTTTTTAATAAATGAAAAATGTTTCTTTGTCTCTTTTGCATATTGGTGTTGTTTATTAACGCAACGGGAAAATATAAGGATCGTATTAATGTTTGTCTAAAAGATTCATATGGGATTTGTTCTACATAATGTTTATCACATACGTATACTTCTCAGCCTTAGTCTCTAATGCCGAGTGCGGCGTTAAACAACAACCAAAACAAATTTGATATTCTCTGTGTATTGGGCCCATTTGCACAAAGCGATCTTAGCGCTACGACTATTGTAAGCCTATGTTAAAGCATGGGAGTTACGATCACCTTAGCGATAAGATCGCTTTGTGCAAGTGGGCCCAGGTGGTAAGTGGTTTGGGCGGATTGCTTGGAGATGTCCCACGAAACATTCGATGCCGTCAAGTTACTGACGTTTTCGGTCTGATTTCTATATTTCAAGTTTGAAAAACACGCAAAAATCCATAAATTGATGTTATATGAGTTTTGTATCTCGGTATCTCTATGAAACGTTGAGCAGTATATTTCACAGTAGGAAACGGTATAACCAATATACAGACAGATTGACGAAATAAAGATGCAAATATCCAAGAAAGCATTTGAAAATTCAGTGTTAATGTTGTGATTGACACCTCACCTGATTAATCGTAAGCGTGACCACTCGACCCTTTCCGCAACCTATCGGCACTTTTCCGGGGACTCACGAATGATCGCTTGTATAACCGAAGCCGTTGGGTATAGCCCAGTGGTTTCAGCGTGTGCTCGCCACGCCGATGTACCGGGCTCGATTCCCCGAATTTGTACTTAGAGATAACCCATTTTTGTTTTCCTCACCCGTGGCTTTGCTGTGGGTGGTTGCCGAAGACCCGTGTTCGATTCCCGAAATGGGTACAAATGTGTGAAGACAATTTCCAGTGTCCCTCGCCGTGACATTGCTGGAATATTGCTTGCAAAGGCGTAAAATTAAGTTAGTTCACTCACTCACTCACTCACTCACTCACTCACTCACTCACGCACGCACGCACGCACGCACGCACTCACTCACGCACTCACGCACGCACGCACTCACTCACTCACCATACAGTACGTTGGCTCATTTCAACGTACATTTGCATCAAATAGCATCGATAACGTGAAACATACGCTCTATTACGGGATCCTGTTTTTATCTCATGAGGGTGTTTCTGTGCGTATATAATAAAACAATACACACATCCCTCTTGTTTCATAGATCCTCGACCCGTAAAGATCCGGGTTCGAATAGGTATTTCATCTGTGAAGTTGACCATGCATTCGCATTGAAGTTAATCAGATATTCATGATGAAAGAGATGAGATTTTTGTGTCAATATGAGTCATTTGCTGTTGTTGCATCTTCCCGGGGCAAGAGAATTAACTGACTTTAAAAGTCAGTTAACTCCTTTGCCTCGGGAAGATGCTGTTGTAGTGGCACAGTTGCGTCCCTTGGACACGCCAGGAACCTATGATCGTGGGTTCGAATCCTGGTTCGCCCCGATTTGGTGGCTAAATGTGTCAGCACCATACCCGAGTTCATAGGTTTCACCAAAATGGTAAATGTCTGAGACCGGCATCACTTTGGGCTTTCCTACCACATTAATCTGACATTCCATGATATAACCTGATCGTAAGAGTCATTGCATCCCAGTGGCGTGCATCGATGCTCATGATGTCACTCACTGGATTATCTGGTCCAGACTCGATTATTTACAAACCACCGTCATATAGCTAAAATATTGCTGGGTGCGGTGTAAAACAACAAACAAACACAACAAACAAATCATAGATCCTCGGAAAAGACGTCAAAAGGCGTGAATAGTTATTACAACACAATGTCCACCGTACAGTTTTGGTTTGAACGAATGACTGCATTTATCGATTCGATGATCGATTATTGATGGCATATTGTCGAGTGCGGCGCAAAACGAAAATAAAAAACTTCTCTAATTGCTACTTACAGGTGTCGCTCGGTGTCGTCCTTTTCAGGTATATGTCTCATGCATAACCATATACAGCAAGTTCCGAGGAGGAGATGCATTGAACGCATATTTTTAAAAGCGTGTTATGAATCAATCCGTTCGAGAGATGTAATGAACGTTTGTTTTTAATTTACAAGCTGGTCCGGGTGCGCTTAATACGGCGATAACGGTACAACTGCATTGCGTGTTCAAAATCATCAGTGCAGAATAGGATCACGCTCGAACGGATTGATTCATAACAGGCTTTTAAAAATAAACGTTCATTACATATCTCTCTCTCTCTCTCTCTCTCTCTCTCTCTCTCTCTCTCTCTCTCTCTCTCTCTCTCTCTCTCTCTCTCTCTCTCTCTCTATTTGTTTGAGTGCACGGTTTTTGTGATTGAACGCGAATAATATTTAAAGAAATATTACTACATGAAAAAAAAGTATCATAAAGTTCAACGGGTTTTTGTGTGTTAAAGGGTTTGAGTTATGAAACAAATTAATAATTTTCTAAAGTTGATATGTAATAAGTTGATATGATGTAAATTAAGAGCTTTCTGTAACACCATCTTCTGTAAGATGCCTCACACCACTATCAGTGGTGTTACGGAATGTTGTCAGCATAATGTTCATGTTTCACACCTACATACCTACATGATCCCTCAATAATGACGCTGAGTATGTACAAGAAATTACTCAATCGTCAAAACAAATAACAGGTCATTAATGATGAAGAAACGTGTTCTTATAAAAAGGACGAAATTTCTTATTTAATTAAAATATTGGAAAGACTTCCGTCCGTGTCCCATCTCCAAAAGTTATTAAATATCAACTCATAGCGTGTTTCTTCCAACTATTTATATATTTTATAGGGGAGATACGGGCAGAAATCTTACCAAAATATTGCCCGAGATACGAACTTCAACATGTCCCGTGATCGCCAACTTTCTTCTTGTAGATACACAACACTTAATTAGAGTGATCTCCCTTAGACGGTGTTAAATAGTTGTGCAATGGCATTCTTTCGCGCGTTTGCTAAATGGACATTTATCATTGTATTTATCATATTTTGTATACAGTATTGGCTAGAACATAAATCGTATTTGTTTACAGACGAAGATGTTTCCATGATAGCAAGAAAATATGCAGGTAGGTTGTGTTTCTCACAGATGTTCGTAAACGGTCGAGTGCTTGTGTGCTATCGAACGACGGCCTTATGACTGATCAGCTGACGTCAACCTTGTTCTACATTGTAACAGCGATATACAGTCGTCTCTTGTATCACCCATGCATGTGTGAAATAACATGCGCAGTGAATAAACATCAAACGACCCATTGTTAATAGATACTAATTTCATATTATTTCTGAAATTTATTATATTAATTTCTTTTAAGTGCTCAATTTTTGGAGCTTTGGAGTTTGGTAATGATATATTCGTTATTGTTGTTGTATTGTTATCCCAGGAGCTTCATGTCAAATAGACCCATGAAGATTCCGGGGTAGAATAGGTCTTCAGCAACCCATGCTTCCCGTAAGAGGTGACTATGCTTGTCGTAAAAGGCGACTAACGGGATCGGGTGGTCAGGTTCGCTGACTTGGTTGATGCATGTCATCGATCCCAATTGCATGGATCGATGCTCATGATATTAATCACTGGCTTGTCTGGTCCAGACTCGATTATTTACAGACTGCCGTCATATAGCCGGAATATTGCTGAGTGCGGCGTTAAACAACAAACCAACCAACCAGTCATGTCACGTATATAAATGTCTTGGTATATTGTAGCAGAGACCATATACCAGTATTGGGTCTCTGATTGTTGTTTGAAGAACTTATCTAATCTTAATTACATATTTTCAAATAATCAAGACTGCTGCAATTTGTCTGTAAGCAGAGACCATAAATCTATCATATGGTCTCTGCTGTAAGTGAAATAATGTTATAATGATAAGCATTATTGAGCAGTTAACCTGTGAAGATCTGGGTAGAGAATTGGTCTTCAGTAACCCATGCTTGCCGTAAGAGCTGGCTATACTTGTCGTAAGATGAAGAGGCGACTAACAGGAGAGGGTGGTCATGCTCACTGACTTGGTTATTGCATGTCATCGTATCCAGTTGCAGAGATCGATGCTCATGATGTCAATTACTGGATTGTCTTGTCCAGACTCAATTATTTACAGATCGCCGTCATATACTGAAATATTGATGCATGCGGCATTAAACATCAAACAAACCAAGAAAATGAGCAGTAAATATGCAGAAGATTATCTCTATCCTACGATCACATTATTCTGTTTTAGCGTACATATTTACTTGGCTCGGGAAAAAAAATTAACAAAAATTTGAATCATGAAATCAGGGATTTATCTGCAGGATTCCAAACTAAGGAGTCCTTGGCAGCCAAATTGGGAAAAAGAATTTTAAGTTTTTCTTTTAAAAAATCCAGTGGTATTTTAACATTCTATATTGTCATTGCATTAAGGGCAATAATGTAAAATAAAACAATCAAGTCTCTTCAGCCATATTGATTCAAAGACATGACAATAGTTATAACTTTTACAGCATGAATTGGAATTTTCTAATCACATAAATATGTTCTGACTAAAAAACTTGTCCGTATTTGGGATCGATGACATGCATCAACCAAGTCAGCGAGTCTGACACCCGATCCTGTTAGTCGCCTCTTCCGACAAGCATAGTCACCTTTTATGGCAAGCATGGGTTGCTGAAGACCTATTCTACCCCGGATCTTGCACTTTGGGAATGAATATCAGCTTTGGAGCAGGGCTACACTTATTAGTGGGATGATAATACGGTTGGGTTGCAAGACAATATGTATTCCCATATTACTGGTGTGCTATGATTCATATCCTGATGCAGTACTGTGTAATATTTTTTTGCAGGTCTGTCACATTCCAGATTCATTGTTTCTAAATTTCACAGATTGAACATGGAATGTTTTTACACTAATATAACTAGTTATGTATTGTATGTATCATAATACAGGTGTGTATTGTATCGTGGGCCAATATAACTGGTTATGTATTGTATGTATCATAATACAGGTGTGTATTGTATCGTGGGCCAATATAACTAGTTATGTATTGTATGTATCATGATACAGGTGTGTATTGTATCGTGGGCCAATATAACTAGTTATGTATTGTATGTATCATGATACAGGGGTGTATTGTAGCGTGGGCCAATATAACCGGTTATGTATTGTATGTATCATGATACAGGGTCGTATTGTATCATGGGTCAATATAACTAGTTACGTATTGTATGTATCATGATACAAGGGTGTATTGTATCGTGGGCCAATATAACTAGTTACGTAATGTATGTATCATGATACAGGGGTGTATTGTATCATGGGTCAATATAACTAGTTACGTATTGTATGTATCATGATACAGGGGTGTATTGTATCGTGGGTCAATATAACTAGTTATGTATTGTATGTATCGTGATTCAGGGGTGTATTGTATTGTGGGTCAATATAACTGGTTATGTATTGTATGTATCATGATACAGGGGTGTATTGTATCATGGGTCAGTATAACTAGTAATGTATTGTATGTATCATGATACAAGGGTGTATTGTATCGTGGGCCAATATAACTAGTAATGTATTGTATGTATCATGATACAGGTGTGTATTGTAGCGTGGGCCAATATAACTAGTTATGTAGTGTATGTATCATGATACAGGGGTGTATTGTATTGTGGGCCAATATAACTAGTTATGTATTGTATGTATCATGATACAGGGGTGTATTGTATTGTGGGCCAATATAACTAGTTATGTATTGTATGTATCATTATACAGGGGTGTATTGTAGCGTGGGCCAATATAACTAGTTATGTATTGTATGTATCATGATACAGGGGTGTATTGTAGCGTGGGCCAATATAACTAGTTATGTATTGTATGTATCGTGATACAGGGGTGTATTGTAGCGTGGGCCAATATAACTAGTTATGTATTGTATGTATCATGATACAGGGTTGTATTGTAGCATGGGCCAATATAACCGGTTATGTATTGTATGTATCATGATACAGGGTCGTATTGTATCATGGGTCAATATAACTAGTTACGTATTGTATGTATCATGATACAAGGGTGTATTGTATCGTGGGCCAATATAACTGGTTACGTATTGTATGTATCATGATACAGGGGTGTATTGTATCATGGGTCAATATAACTAGTTACGTATTGTATGTATCATGATACAGGGGTGTATTGTATCGTGGGTCAATATAACTAGTTATGTATTGTATGTATCGTGATACAGGGGTGTATTGTATTGTGGGTCAATATAACTAGTTATGTATTGTATGTATCATGATACAGGGGTGTATTGTATCATGGGTCAATATAACTATATAACTACAGAGGTGTATTGTATCGTGGGCCGCATATTAGGATACACTTCTCTATGGCTGTTTCATTAAACCGCTTCTGGCAATGTTGCTGAAAACGTTCCTTTGTCAGCACCATACATGTGTCATGGGCTTCACCAAAGAGGTAAAGGTCTAAGACCTACATCACTTCAGGATTTCCTTTAAAATCAAGCAGAAATTAAGCTGAAATACTGTTCAAAGCTGTATTAAATGGAAGTCACTCACTCACTCTGTTTTAGGGCAAGATCCTGAACTTTCTTTTCCAAAGATAATCAAGGAGTTCCGGCGCCAGTATCCCGGCCACATCCTGGCAGATGAAGACATGCAGTGGATCTTCATGAATGCCGGAGGCTGGATGGGAGCTATGCACATCCTGCATGCATCTCTCACAGAATATGTGCTGTTGTTTGGCACTGCTGTGGATACAGTAGGGCACTCAGGTGAGATGATAAGGGGGATGTGGGGTAGCCTAGGGGATAAAGCGTTTGCCCATCACGCCAAAGGCCCGGGTTCGGTTTCCGACATGGATACAGTGTGTGAAGTCCATTTCCGGTGTCCCTGGCCTTGATATTGCTGGAATATTGCTAAAAGTGGCATAATACTATACTGCCTCACTCACTAATATGAGAGGTAGTCTTGTCTCACAGTTCCTGAACAGCGTTTTTTTCCCTTGTGCTAAGCCCTTACTGTAATGCTATTGAACTAAATGAAGCAAGTTTAGATTTTAGAATATGATAGGGTAGGACATGAGGGTAATATGATAGTTAGAGCGCAGCAAGGTATGAGGTTATCTTCATTGATGTTTCTATTGACCTCATATGTTTGATGATGCTTCTATCCCAAGACATTTCTCAAGAAACATTGTTTCCTCTTAAGGGACCGACTATTTGGTATTCTGGGGGAGGCCTGAAACTATTTTCTTTCAGACTATGTTGGAAGTTCTTTGTCTCAGGTCTTAAAAAATGAAAACTATAATTTGATTTAGAATTTTTTATGTATGTTTGAAGCAGAGACAAAAATATTGTTCGGAATCTGAAATGCTTAGTTGCTAATCATATCTAATTTTGTTGCAGGTCGGTACTGGGCCAACATCTCAGACACAATACTAACTGGATCATTCCGACAGTGGAGGGAAGGCGAGCTCAAGAGTACAGTCTTTGAACAAGGTGGGTCATTCCCACGTCTTGCCACCACTCACACTCACGAGTATCTCTGGGACAGGTGTCATGGTTGTCTAAGTTGTCTGCAGGTCTGAGATCACAGGTTCAAATCCAAGATTCTTGGTTTGTCAGCACCAAGCACCAAGTGGTAAATGTCTAAGGCTTTCATCACTTCATGGTCTTGTATACACAACATTCCTCCACAAAAAGAAATAATTCTCGAAATCAAATGAGCCATACTTCGAACTTGACATTTTTTGGTGAACCCTAAAATTGCCTGTTATTGGATTTGGTTTGGTTTGTTGTTTAACGCCGCACTCAGCAATATTCCAGCTATATGACGGCGGTCTGTAAAATAATCGAGTCTGGACCAGACAATCCAGTGATTGATATCATGAGCATCGATCCACACAATTGGGATCTATGACATGCATCAAACCAAGTCAGCGAGCCTGACCACCCGATCCCGTTAGTCGCCTTTTACGACAAGCATAGTCACCTTTTACGGCAAGCATGGGTTGCTGAAGACCTATTCTAGCCCGGAATCTTCACGGGTCGCCTGTTATTGGAGCATCGTGTAGAACAGATGTGTGCTAGGTTATGGTACCTGATACATGAGGAGTAGCCCTTTACTGTTGTAATGTAATCTGAACGCTACTCATTTGAGCGGGGGCACGGGTGGCCCAGTCGTCTAAGGCGCTGCAATCCGATGTGCAGAGTTGCGTTCCCTGGACACGCCAGAAACCTATGATTGTGGGTTCGAATCCCAGATCACCCCGATTATGTTTTTAGGTTTGTCAGCACCCTACCTGTGCTTGTGGGTTTCACCAAAGTGGTAAACGTCTGAAACCTGCATCACTTCGGGCTTTCCTCCCAAATTAAGCTGACATGCCGCGATATAACTGGAATACTGTTAAAAGTGGCGTTAAACCCAACTCACTCACTACTCATTTGAGCACATTCTGGTTTTCCTCAGACTGAGGCTTGATTTGCTGGTAAAAAATAGCGGCTACAGTGCCTAGTCAAGCGTAGTCGCCTTTTACGGCAAGCATGGGTTGCTGAAGACCTATTCTACCCGGATCTTCAAGGGTCTCCCAATTTATTAACAGCTGGATAAACACAAAAAAAGCCTGTGAATATTGACAGTGACCTTTTCCTTGCAGGTGACATTGTATACCATCCAATCGGCGAGGCAGCGGCTGTATCCTGGTCACATGGTACATGGATGGTGGAGTACGGACGAGGATTTATACCATCAACTCTAACATTTGCCTTGGCCGATACTTTCTTCAGCACAACAGACTTTGTTACACTGTTTTATATATTACGGATTTATGCTAAGGCTATGGCTTTAGAAGCTAGCTTTTATTTCACCGAAATACGTCAACAGATCAAAGATGCACTATAATTGAAGTTCTTCCAAAATTATATTTTTTACTGAACATTGTCTAAACACAATAAATATTTTTTGATAAATTTTTTTGACTATGTTTTTTATGCTACTTACACACTTGTGTGTGTTTTTCTGATCACACTCAACACCATACTGGGGGCACAGTCGTCTAAGGCGCAGCGATCGCGTCCCTTGGGCACGCCAGAAACCTATGATTGTGGATTCGAATCCCGATTATGTTTCTAGGTTTGTCAGCACCATACCCGTGCTCGTGGGTTTCACCGAAGTGGTAAACGTCTGAGACCTGCATCACTTTGGGCTTTCCTCCCATATTAAGCTGACACGCCCTGATATAACTGGAATAATGTTAAGAGCGGTGTTAAACCCAACTCACTCACTAAACAACATACTACTGTGTTCGTTTGTGCATCAAACCAATCTTATATCTCTTGAATATGAGTAATTTATTTAATATGAACCAGCATACCAGACATGATGATTTACCGTTCAAATTGTATTTTTTTTTCTGCTAGGCATTGTTTTACATCCAGGGATTAAGATTACCCTGTGTATTTTCTCGTAAACTAAGCCGGAAACAGCAATCAGCTGTACACGTTTTTCTTGGAATCTACCGGTTATTCGGTTAATACTTACCCATCGATATAACTTTAAAGGATTTTGATGCAAGGATCAGTAAAAATTGTATCTGAAACCATTTTTTTTATCAGGAATAATATATTCCAATATCCTATTATTTTAGTTGCAGCTTTTACTATATATATTTAAGATAATAATAACCCTAAGCGTAGCACTTCGGTGCAGCTGAACGCTATTGCCGGTTATTTTTGTTCACATGGAATAATTTGACCAGCTCCCACGTACATGGTCGCAAGAACTACATGTTGACATAGAATCCTCAAACTGCAACAAATATGACTTATTACGAGTCAAAATATGGCATTTATGATAGTCTAGATCACATACTTTATGTACCCCTCTGATGGGAGCCATGCCAATTTACACTTGTCAGAGCAGTACACAAAGTACGTGATCTAGACTACCAGTTGTTGGACTTTCATTTTCGTTGAAGCCTCGGTGGCTGTGTGGGTTAGATCGCCGACTTAGTGTGCTGGCGATGAGGTGCCTAACTCTGGCAGTGTGGGTTTGAATCTCGGACGGGACTCAACCCCCAAAAATATGAGAATCTGTACTTTATTCAGAAAGTGTTATCCCAAATATAACATTTGTTACAGTCAACTTGTTTAAGTCCTCCATCAGGGACATCTCGTGTGCTGTTGTTTCTATTGTTGAAGGATGTCACAAAAGTTCCCCTTTAATCATGAATTTAGTTCAACTTATCAATGTGTTACGTGGTATGGCATGAGGGTGAGATAGCTATCAAGTTAGACATTTACCACTTTGATGAAACCCAAATTCCCAAGTATGCAAGTAAGTGTACGTAGGACCAAGTATCATAATCCATGGATCTGGGATTTGAACTGGTACTCGGCCCAACTCTCCAGGTCATGAACAATGACACGGCAAAAGAGAGACAGAGGCGTGCGTGCGGAAGTCCTTGAACCACATCCGGATGTAATGGAACACTTCAGTGATATCAATTTGGATAAATTAATCCTGCAAAGAAAACATATGAAGCCTGTTTTATGTTAAATTTATTTATTGTCTGGCCAGCCTTTTGTTATTTACAATACAGCTATGTACACGCTATGCACCAGATACATGTCTAGGTGACCATTATCACTCAGCATGGTCTCATTGTCAATACAGGCCTTCAACAAGGTCTGTATCATTGTACAACAAGGTTTGTATCATTGTACAACAAGGTTTGTATCATTGTACAACAAGGTTTGTATCATTCATTGTACAACATAGTCAGGGACTCAAAAATAAATACACACTTGCCCACTATCTGTACAACAAAATATGAACAAATCAATGCTCACAGCACTAGACAATTACAATGACTGATCTTCAGCATAAATAATCTTGGAAATTAATTAATTAAAAAAACAAGTGCTGTTGTTAGTATCGACTAACAACAGTAATTATTTTCTAGTTAACCATGAACATGTAACGATTTTCAGTCATTATTTTCATATCATAATTTACTTTCCACAAAAGTCCTTAAATCAGTTTTGCTCATTGAAGTACAAAACATTTGAAACAGCCAACTGTAACAAATACAGATTATAGAAGTACAGTGCCAAACCAATTTACACACATTCCACCAATTCTTCATATACCATAGCTAGGGGTATAAAACTGTAAATACATTATTGCAGAGCCCTACTTCACTAAGGTCCTGTATGTACTCTTTGTTATACAATATATTACATGTGAGCTCCCTTATCCTTCTGTCTAAGCCTATCTACACAAATCCATCCTCGATTTTCTTGGGCATAATATCTCCCTTCTATTATGATAAATACCTAGAACCCATTCACCACTGCAGCTTTGTTTCAGAATCCACCATCTCCATAACTCTCTAGCTTAGCACCGAAATGATCTCTCACGAGAGCAGTTTGATTGGACAGCTATTTTTAGCATGCAAATCGGGCTCAAAACAAGCTCCAGTGGTGAACAACCCAAATCCTTAAAACCCATAAATATCCTGAAAAAATAATAATTATGGATCGTGAATATATTTTGGAATATTTTTACTAAATTGTGTGCTCAGACTTCACAACAAAAATATCTGCGAAAAGATATTCATGATCCTTAACTTATTTTGTTCAATAAATATGATCTGTACTCTTTTTTTATTTATTCCTAAGAAAAGACTACAGGTCAACTTAAAAAGTCAATTATCAATTTGTTTTCTTATGATAAAAAAGGGAAGAAATTCATTGTGTACCTTTGATGAGGAAAATATTTCGGCACTACTTCATCATCAGTATGTCATGGGTTAGTGTACACTCATTCCCCTTCACCATGGAATATAGTGTGAACAAACCAGGGAAGAATTGATGATGGCAGTAATTACGTCATACTTTTTAATAGGGTTAAATATTGACCTACCCCAGGTAGGTACCTGTAAGATGAGACAGTAATGTGACTGTTAACCTTCTAGCGCTTCATGGGCTGCTTGGGTCATATACTCCTCAGGGAGCTGAAAATGAAAATCGCATCCACACTGATCCCTTGACCAGGGTAATCATAATGAAAAATGCCTGTCAGCAGCCGAGCTGGAACTCGGCACCATATAACTAGATTATTATTATTATTATTATTATTATTATTATTATTAGGTGCGAGGCTATTAAGGGTACATGTTCCACTTGGATCTCAATGACATATCCACACTGATCACCACAATAATTTATAATAACATAAAATGGATTAATCTGGAATTTGAACCCATGATCATAGAATTCTGGTATGCCAAAGGGACACAACTCTGTATTGTGAAATTCAGTGCCTTAGATCATTGGGTGACCGATGTCCCCGGGACATTTATTCTAACTTACTGAAAGAACATCTGAGGCTTTATTTCAGAACTTGTTGTTGACCTGATGTTCTGTGATTGTCTGTTTAGTGACAGTGGATCACAGAAACATGGACAGGGGAGATAACTGCATGGATGATAGAGAGGGGTGACTTTATGCCATTCGCGGCACTTTGAGCAGTATCCGAGCAATGGACACAGTGAATGGGCATCACACACTGCACAGTGTTGGGAATAAAACCCAGACTTTCAGTGAGCTGGGCATCTGCACGAGCCCCTATTCACCTTACTCAAGACTTAAGATTTTTAATGTTGTTTTTAAAAAATTATGTCATTCTAATCGAAAAATATACAATTTGCTGGGTTTATTTCTTGAAATATGAGACAATCCATCCCAATTCAATCTGAGCCTGTTCAAACCCTGTGACCCTATACTACTTAAAAGAAGTTTCATATTACAATAGTTAATCTGTTCTCTCTTTTTTTCAAATAAAAATTTCATAAACTTGAACATTATTTAGGGTATGGTCATTTATCCATGGGGATAAGTGTAAAAAAGAAGAAGTTAATTCTGATGAAAAAATGTTACAGAAATAGGGGGAGGGTCAGTAAATTATGACAGCCATTAGATCAACTACCCGCCTCTTTTCTCCCCTGCCAGAAATAAATTAGCAGTTCCTTATGTTAACAGAAACAAGAATCGGGGATCCCTTAAAGGACTAGTTAAACATTAGATTTCTTAAGGGCCTCCTTATATGTTAGCACTATTCAAGCCAGTAAATGTTTTTGGTTAAGATTCATCCCTGGGGTGTGTGATGCGACTTGAATTGGGACTAGTGGCAGGCAATATCACAATTTGGGGGGTATGTGGAATAATGTCACTTTCACAAAAACTGTCAAGAAAGTATGACATGGTGTGCGATCTAAAATATACGTTTTGGCAAAAGAAACATAGTACCTTTGTTTGTACCGTAACCTTTCACCCTTCTAGATTTACAAGTTGGACAGAGTTCAATGGACAATATATCTTAAAGTTAAAAAACAAAACCATCATTGTTCTTTAAATAAATAAACATTGAATTCATGGGTTACATAGTAAATGAACTGTACAAAAACAATATCATCCAGTTGTTAGTTCATTAAACATAACAATGACAAATGCATTTGATTAAATAAAAAACATGTATTGAAATATGACTCACAAATAATATGACATGCAGAGACTGATACAGCAATTGAACGAAAATCCAATTTCCCGATGACAAGCTACAACCTCCGAATCTGTATCCTGGCAACAATATTAACACCAAGTGACTAATGTAGTCATTTATACCTCCGACCAGGCCCACATATCTTGTTATGAGTGAGTGAGTGATTATTGCTTAACACTGCATCAGCAATCTTGCAGCTGTTCACAGCAAGTTCAAGGATGAAGCCTACTGCTAGTCTTGCAATGGTATTGTAACTTGTATCTTCTTGTTAGAGATTAAACTTGAATTTATTTAACCTCCTACATCTTGGTACAATGACCTAGTATGGTTTTACGCCGCTTTTAGCAATATTCCAGCAATATCACGATGGAGGACACCGGAAATGGGCTTCACAAATTGTACCATGTCGGGAATCGAACCCGGGTCTTTGGCGTGACGAGCAAACGCTTTAACCACTACGCTACCCAACTGCCCCCTAGAAAATGTGTATAAGACCCCCCAAAAAATTCTTGGCATCATATCATACTGAATTTCCCCCCGTCATTCAAATTACAATTTCAAAATACCTTTAACATAAAGTGAAGAAAAATTGGGTTATATATATATCAAGGTGGTATGCTATAACCTATGAATGGTCTGTAAATCAATACCTTATATCAGAGCAGTCTTAAGCCACCATACTTTATATTTTGTATCTAATATTTTACTTGGCATGCAGTTGTTTGGGCCAGGTGGTTGGAAAAGAATAATTATTTAAAGTGTAGTACCGGTATGTTCAGTATTTTTACACCAACATTGATAAGGGTACATATGCATTTTACAGGTTGTTGCATTTGTTGTTTAACGCCGCACTCAGCAATATTCCAGCTATATGACGACGGTCTGTAAATAATCAAGTCTGGACCAGACAATCCTGTGATTAATATCATGAGCATCGATCCACACAATTGGGATAGATGACATGCATCAACCAAGTCAGCGAGCCTGACCACCCGATCCCATTAGTCGCCTTTTACAACAAGCATAGTCACCTTTTACGGCAAGCATGGGTTGCTGAAGACCTATTCTACCCCGGAATCTTCACGGGTCCAGGACTCCTATCCACAGTATGTTTGATGCTGCTAATACAGCATCATGCGACACCGTAACTGTATCAAAAATAGGGCAATAAAGCTCAAAAGATGCTTGCATTCATATTGCTTGATATCATTACACTTCAAAATTGAATATCAAAGCAATTCATAAACATCAAATATTGGACATCAACAACGATAAGTACCATAAATTCCATGAGATAAGGAAGGAGCTTGTGCACTTCCCAATCTCATTAAAATCAGATCTAGGTTCTCATTGCCGCAAAACAAAGATCTGAGGACATTCCATTACCGGTCACGTCAGAACGACATTTTCGCAACTTTGACCGACCACTTAAACGACTAACAAGAAGTTGACATTAGCCAATTAGAAAGCAGCTTTCTTGAGCCTAATGGCACTTGTTTCAACCTGGTTACCGGTACTTCCATTTCAGACTACGCTTGAAAAAATTTGTTGACAGAGTTATCCATTAAAATCTTAAAAACTGAACAAACGAACATTCCAGAATGTCTAATATATGTTTGAGATTGTATGGCAGTGCTTCCCATGTACTGTGCAACACCTCCTCCGTTCAAACGTTTATCCCACAGAAGTGAGAGATAATTTTGAGGAAATTAGTTGTTCGGAATACCCTGTGTTAACGTTTTCGAGGTTGCATGATTAGAAAACACATTCCGACTGTCACTTACATGATCTGGTAAGCGACACTTTGATTGGTCGGATGAAGGGTCATTCTGATGTGACCCGTTATGGGATGTCCTCAGATCTTTGTTTAACGCGAGAACTAAGATCTGATTTTAATGAGATTGGTGCACATTCCTTACAAAAATGGCAGAATGTGTCCTGTAAAATGAATTCATGCCCATGTGAGTGAGTGAGTATGGTTTTACACGGCTTTTAGCAATATTCCAGCAATATCAAGGCGAGGACACCAGAAATCGGCTTCACACATTGTACCCATGTCGGGAATTGAACCCTGGTCTTTGGCGTGACGAGCGAACGCTTTAACCACTAGGCTACCCGACCACCCCTGATGCCCATGTGATGTATCTACAGCTTTGTTCTCTTCATCATCAGATTTCATAGACTAGAGAGAACATACAACGCATTTGATCCATATTAACTTAAAGTTAATAGCTACTTTTCATATGTTTCTTCTAGTTAAATCTAATTATCTATATTCTCATCCATGTGAGAGGCCATGATCAGACCAATTAAAAACTTTGAACTATTTTAATGTGGCTTTTGTCTCTGGATAGACAAATCTGTAGACTGACATAAGACTGGCCTTACGACTACATCCACTGAAGTCTATGCGAGAGTACTAGCACAGCCAGTCGTAGTGCAAGGATCACTATGTTGAAAGTGGCTGCAGTAGCTGCTCTCACTGGTGACATGTCCAGGATTCAATATCACATATCACTTCTCATCCACAGTTCCATCTAATAGAACTGTTACCATGGTGATTGCTGAATACATATGGTTCCATATCTAATTGAAGCAACTCTCAGTGGCTCTGTGATTAAAATTAAGGACGGTGCTGCCTTGTAAATGAGAGCGTTTGGGTCATCGTAGCTTTCAACAGTATTTCAGTTACATCACAGAGTGTCAGCTAAGAAATGAAGGACGCCAAATGACACTGGTTGTACACATTAACCTCTTTGGTGAAACCCACGAGCATGGTTCTAACAGAATAAAGATCAAACCCATGGTGATCCCAAACTGGTACTTGAGGAATACCGTATTCGACATAATAAGCGCCCCGCTCTAACTGACTGCTTTCTCCATAAATTCAAACAAAATCATGCAACATTACATGTAGATATCAATAATATTATGTCACCAAGAAGTTTTAGTTGGACATTTGGCATTCATGCTGCGCCAAGTGAGATGTTAAATATTAAAGACAGGGAAGTTAATCGTTATGGAAAAAGGTCAACAGAGGTAGAGAAAATATGGAAAACAAATACACCTGAGAGTATATAGAATCACAAATAGCATCCTCCATGATCTAGGGTATAATACCTCCATTGTGTTCGGATAAGTACCCTGGGCCCAATTACCACCATAGCTTCGTAGTGTGGGATCACCAACTCAATCTCTCGTGTCACAAACAGTAAAATTCTCTTGCACATGAGCATCAAAATCAACCACCAATCAAAATTGTTCTTAAAATGAGAGTTTTGCATAGATCTACATAAGAAATTGTGGCCTCGTATGAGTGAACCCTCAACATATTTAATCAAATCAGGTGACTTAGTTTGAAAAATTGTTTTTCGATTAGTTTGTTTTGTTTGATGTCTAACGCCTCACTCACGATATTCCAACTGTATGACAAATACACAAATCTGGACCAGATAATCCCAAGCTGAGCATCAATAAATGGGGATACGCTGACAAGCTTTGTGGAACGGGGCCCAGGACATTCACAGGAGATATCAGGGTAGTCCATATGTACCCAGCTGTACTTGAGATGGTACGTAGCATGATGAGTTCAGTACTGTTCTTTTCAATCAATTTCATTCGTTTAAACAAGAGAGATCTGTGAAATTGGATTGGATGGAAATTTTAAGCATCATGGCAATCGAGTCAGACTCAAAAGAATATATGGTGACGAATTGATTAAATACACTGGATAATGGAGGATTAATAAATTTTCTGAGACAAACCAAACAGTCAAAAATCATGGAAAACAGTGAAAGAAGGAGGCCTTATACTCCATGACCCTGCTTCCACAAAACCAATTTAGCGCAGACTGTATCGTAAGTTTGTTACTGTAGAGCAGTTATGACAGTCACAGCTCAAAAGCCACTTTGTGGAACATGGCCCAGGGCCCCTTTTCACAAAGGGATGGTAGGTGATCGTAACTTCCATACTTTAACATAGACTTACGACGGTCATAGCTCAACAATGGCTTTGTGGAACGGGGCCCAGGGTCGAAGAACCATCGTAAGTCTAGGTTATAGTACAGGAGTTACAAAATTAGATGTGCCAAGATTAGTTAGGCTAAAAAAATAAGTCTTGGTTCTCAGGTACTGCCCGCATCATCATAAAGTTCAGCGCAAAAAGTTTCGTTTTTATTTCCATTTTAAAAAACAAACGAACAAATCCTTAAATATTCCATATCCAATGGTAGTCAAATACTGTATTCCAGTATTTTACTCATCAAGGAATACATTTATGTAGGGAAGCCCTTTCCCGGATTGATTGTACACAACTGTTTGTTTGGTTACACAACTGTTTGTTTGGTTACATCCTCGTTTGAACAACTAAAAAGAAAGAAAAAAAGATCTCACCCGCCTACACTATATTTAAAAAAAAACATTGCCTGAAAACCAATTCTTTTATTTTTGTATGCCTTATTTACGTCTTTGGTTTGAAGCAGCATAAACCTGTGATTGTTTCAAGCCGCTTAAACATGTTAAACTGCAGGATAGACACAAAATATTCCTATTTAATTATAGATCAATAGAATAGACAATCTTTTACACTGAAGATTTTCAACAGAAATTTGTCACAAGTAACGGACACATCTCTGCAACACTCATTAACATGCCCAACATTTCGAGACATTGTACATCCACCAGAAATGCTAATAAAGGTTTGGTACATTATATTATGCCTATATTAACCCTACACTAATTAACAATCAGATCCAAAAATAATAGAAAAGGGAGGTAACTCTAATTTCAAATAAGGATTCTGACAATCAAATGACCCTCTGAAAGATAAATAGAGTATGCCAAAATTATTATTATTATACATTCACAAAATTATTAATTACATGGCACTGAAAAGTTACCTTCATTAAAAAAATTGAAGAGATAAAGGGAAAGAGAAGGTTTTGCATCACATACATCTGTAAGTACTAATCATTTGTTGCAAAGGTAATACCACAATTCAACAGATCCCTTTGTTTCTCCAGTGATTTGAGTATTGATGTAAATCATAGAAGACAATACAGAACACAGTTAGCAGGCTTTGTACATGCTATTTACATATCACACATAGTTGCCATGACTACCATCGGGTTTCCTCCACGCACCTTTAGGGCTGAACACAATCACCCAGTTGTGCAACTCATCAGGATAGTTTAACCTCATGAACTGAAAATTAAAGCACTGTACACAGGAAAGAGGCCAGTCTATCCCAGAATGCTGTGCAAAAGGAACTACATAAAATAAACAAGATGTCCTCCGTCAGCACCATCGTACCACCAGACCTGATTCTGCAAAACGTTTTACTCAATGTTAGGCTTGTCGGCTGTACAAGTTCATTTATGTCCCCTAGCCCTATGATGAATTACTTCAAAAAAAAATTCAAAATGTAGTCATCGTTATAGTCCTATTGATACCTTAAAACCTGAAATTTCTGTTTCAATTATGGTTGGTTGTTTTATGCCACACTCAGCAATATTCCAGCTATATGACGGCAGTCTGTAAATAATCGAGTCTGGACCAGACAATCCAGTGATTGACATCATGAGCATCGATCCACGCAATTGGGATCGATGACCTTCATCAACTAAGTCAGCGAGGCTGACCAACCGATCCCGTTAGTCGCCATTTACGGCAAGTGTTTCAATTATGAGTTACATATGTCAACTTGAAAGCATTTCAGTTACCCTGTTACATCATGTTACATTTTACGCAAATTGTGTGAGAGGCGGGTGCTATGTGTAGGGCAGGACATGCTTACCCTTGTCACAAACGACCTGGTGTCATCACTGATTTTCAGTGATCCATTCATATCATTTTCACACTATTTTCCAATTACGCACAATGGAATCTGTTTCGGCAGTTAATCGAGACTGGTTATTCTCTGGCATTCCTGTAATTTCTTACCAAACTAAACAGCCAAATTGTAATTTCCTTTCAGAATCCTAATCAACATGTAACTAACAGTGGGTAGGATACCTCATGATAAGCTTCCTAAGAGCGGAAAGGTTTTGCCAGTCAAGAGGTGCGGTCTAATAAGCCATTTCCTTATTATTTCTTTGTCAAGAAGGCATGGATAATTGATGAAAGTACAATTTCAATTGTTTTTCTGTCTCTTTATAAAGTTATCAGTTAAGCTTGTCTGATCATTTAAATACTCTCAGGCCTTATGTCTAACTCGTGGGGACCTGGAAAAAGTTTGAGTTATGCAGGGTTCAAGACTTCAGGTAAATGTTTAACTTAACTTGGACACTTGGGACTCCCAAATGAGTTTGGGACAACCAGGAATTCGACACATCCAAGTTCGGCACAATGAGGTTCAATTGTTCCTGTAACCCTATATTTCCCCTCTTGGATTAACAATTTTCTTGTGGTGAACATGTATGCTTGCATACGGCACAATAACAGAATAGTGCTTTTCAGATCTTATTTTTCCCCCACTTTAAAATTTTATAGTCTCGCTTGCACAAACATTTACCCTCGATGAAACACCTGTTGTAGAGTTAGCCACAGTTGATTGGCTGGGGATGTTGGTACGCATGTACCTCAGATACCCTTGTACCGGCCTGTATCCTGTATCCATCATGCATTGTCCTTCATCCAGTTTGTAACATTGTTGCTGTGCTTCAAATTGTACACTGTTGCCATCATGCATTGTCCTTCATCCAGCTTGTCACATTGTTGGTGTGCTTCAAATTGTACACGGTTACCATCATGCATTGTCCTTCATCCAGCTTGTCACAGTGTTGGTGTGCTTCAAATTGTACACTGTTGCCATCATGCATTGTCCTTCATCCAGCTTGTCACATTGTTGGTGTGCTTCAAATTGTACACGGTTACCATCATGCATTGTCCTTCATCCAGCTTGTCACAGTGTTGGTGTGCTTCAAATTGTACACGGTTACCATCATGCATTGTCCTTCATCCAACTTGTCACAGTGTTGGTGTGCTTCAAATTGTACACTGTTGCCATCATGCATTGTCCTTCATCCAACTTGTCACATTGTTGCTGTGCTTCAAATTGTACACTGTTGCCATCATGCATTGTTCTTCATCCAGCTTGTAACATTGTTGCTGTGCTTCAAATTATACACTGTTGCCATCATGCATTGTCCTTCATCCAACTTGTCACATTGTTGCTGTGCTTCAAATTGTACACTGTTGCCATCATGCATTGTCCTTCATCCAACTTGTCACAATGTTACTGTGCTTCAAATTGTACACTGTTGCCATCATGCATTGTCCTTCATCCAACTTGTCACATTGTTGCTGTGCTTCATATCATACACTGTTGCCATCATGCATTGTCCTTCATCCAACTTGTCACAATGTTACTGTGCTTCAAATTGTACACTGTTGCCATCATGCATTGTCCTTCATCCAACTTGTCACATTGTTGCTGTGCTTCATATCATACACTGTTGCCATCATGCATTGTCCTTCATCCAACTTGTCACAATGTTGCTGTGCTTCAAATTGTACACTGTTGCCATCATGCATTGTCCTTCATCCAACTTGTCACAATGTTACTGTGCTTCAAATTGTACACTGTTGCCATCATGCATTATCCTTCATCCAACTTGTCACAATGTTGCTGTGCTTCATATCATACACTGTTGCCATCATGCATTGTCCTTCATCCAGCTTGTCACAATGTTACTGTGCTTCATATCATACACTGTTGCCATCATGCATTGTCCTTCATCAAACTTGTCACATTATTTCCATGATGCATTGTCCTTTACTTTGCTTGTCACATTTGTGCTGTCCATCACATTCTTCAGTGTTGCCATGCAGTGTATAGTGTCACAATGGTGTAACAATGATGCATTGTACTTCATCCAGCCTGTCACAATGATGCAGTTGCAAAAAAGTGTCAACATCATGCATTGTATTTCATCCAGCTTTACACAATGATGCAATTGTATAGTGTCACCATGATCCAGCCTGTCACAATGTTGCAGTTGTATATTGTTACACTGTACACTGTAACAGGCCATAATTGTTGTTGCACAGTGCAACATTGTTGTTTATCAAGCTATATCCTTCATGTGGCTTACGACTGGATGTTGCTGCTGTATATTACAACATGGTTGCTAATCATGCATTAACTTTCATCTAGCTTGTCATTGAGGTCAACATATGCACATACTTACACAGTCCTCAGAATGTGACTGCCACATTGTCTCTTGATATTACACATGGCTGTGTCTCAACCATAACACCGTGGCCTTAGAGAGAATACGAAACCATTACGAACTGTTGAATTGTGTTTGTTGGACAAAACGTTCATAAATCATACCTTTCTATGTCTGTGTTGACGTGTTGTTACAAATCAAATCAATACGATGATCAATCTCCACAAAAGGCAATAAATCCTATATGACAGAACACTGTTTTTACACGCTTGTCACACAGTAAACACGTGGTGACTGTTGAATGTATGACCTTCTGATGCATCATGGGACGATGAAGGAGATTCTGGCGGGAGCACTGATAGATTCGTTATTTTGAGTATTTTAAAACTACACTAATCACTGATAAAGTGGAATCTTTCTAGAAATCGGTTTCCGACACATTGGACATAACTTTAAAGCGTCTGAGCACTTCCCACAAAGGGCATGTCCACAGAGAAACACTGTGTCCTTCTTGCGTTCCATACACACTGGGCACATGAGAGACTCCTCCATTTCCTGGAGCTTCTTCTTCAATAATACAGCATCCGTTTCGATAATTGGCTGTCGACTAGAACCAACGGGCCGGCCATCTTCAAAAAAATGTTGAGAAGCATTTGTTAGACTTGTTACTTTGGCATTCTATTGGGTAAGTGCTAACAATAGGGCTGGCAAAAAGTATTCCAGTATTTCACAGCATGTCAGCTTCAAGTGGGAGCAAAGCCCGAAGTGATGCAGGTCTCAAATGTTCACCATGTTGGTGATACCCACAAGTACTGTGCTGACAAACCTAGAAACATAATCGGGGCAAACCAGGATTGAAACCCACAATCATAGAATACCTCTGTATGCATCTGACCAGGTAATTGTGTCCCCTTGGCTGATTGAACCATGTGGCCGTAACGAATGTGAAGGACCCTCTATTATTCATCTAGAATGCATAAAATCAAGAATAATGTAAAAAAGGCAGAATAGTCTCACCTGGCGAACGCTTCATTTCAATGGGAACTTTACACTTGAGACACCTCTTCATCTTCACACAACACTCAAGGCATACTATCACATGCCCACACGGCTCGAACGTCACATTGGCTCGCTCAGCACAACAAACCTCACATTCCACCAGCTCCTCTCCCTCCAGACACATCGGGAGCTCGGTGCGATTACCAGTGGCACTGAAAGAAAAGAAAATCAAACTGTAAACTCTCAATGTATCCTTCAGCCACGGTGGCTAATAAATAACGGAATCAGGACCAGGCAATCCAGTGATTGATATTATTACAAACAATCCTCACCATCGGGGTACGATCATATAATCCACAAAAGCACCAATCCTGACCAACCAATCTACATCATCGCCTTGTACGACAAGCATAGGTAACTGGGGAACAATTCTTGCCCACAGCCACGTTTCCCAAAGCGATCATAGCATTATCATAGCATTACGACTCTTAAGTCTATGTTAAAGTACAGGAGTTACGAGCGTCTTTAGTCTAAGATAAAGTATGGGAGTTACGACTGTCTTAAGTCTAAGTTATAGTACAGGAGTTAGGATAGTCTTAAGTCCATGTTAAAGTAAAGGAGTTACGAGCGTCTTTAGTCTAAGTTATAGTACAGGAGTTAGGATAGTCTTAAGCCCATGTTTAAGTGCATGAGTTAGGATAGTCTTAAGTCTAAGTTATAGTATAGGAGTTAGGATAGTCTTAAGTCTATGTTAAAGTACAGGAGTTACGAGTGTCTTTAGTCTAAGATAAAGTATGGGAGTTACGACTGTCTTAAGTCTAAGTTATAGTACAGGAGTTAGGATAGTCTTAAGCACATGTTAAAGTGCAGGAGTTAGGATAGTCTTAAGTCTAAGTTATATTACAGGAGTTAGGATAGTCTTAAGTCTTAGTTATAGAACAGGAGTTAGGATAGTCTTAAGCCCACGTTAAAGTGCAGGAGTTATGACAGTCGTAGCGTTAGGATCACCTTGGAAAATGGGGCACAAAAAATGTAGTCATATCTTTATACATACTAAGCTGTAGCAAACTGTTTGACGACATCCTCTACCCGTGGGTCGCTGATGATGTCGAGAGGGGTCTTGTGTTGGTGGTTCTGCTGGATGAGGTTGGCCCCCTGCTGGGCCAGGTAGCAAGCGATGGCCGCCCCTGTCTGTTCCTCCTCATCTGTCATTCCCAGCTGTGTCCGAATCTGATAAATAGTCGGCTATTACAAGTTTAGGACATTGCATCTAAGAGTGTAAACGGTATATCAGTGCAAATGAGATTAACAATAAGAGATTAGTAATAAAAGACAAGAAAATTCTGCCGTTTAAATCTTGGTTATTTTTTGTTATGGTCACTTTATGGTTGAAATAACGCCAATGGGTTGTAAGAGTTCCACTCACTCACCTCTTTGCAGTTTCACTCACTCACTCACTTACACAATCTGTTAAGCAAATTCTTGGCAAGTCCCGAGCTAAAAGCGTAAAACCTCACTCACTCACTCACTATATCTCTTAAGCCCATTCTTCGTGAGTCCCGAGCTAAAAGTGTAAAACCTCACTCACTCATTCACACAATCTCTGGAGCCCATTCTTGGCGAGTCCCGAGCTAAAAGCGTAAAACCTCACTCACTCACTCTATCTCTTAAGCCTATTCTTGGCAAGTCCCGAGTTAAAAGCGTAAAACCTCACTCACTCTATCTCTTAAGCCCATTCTTGGTGAGTCCTGAGCTTAAAGGGTAAAACCACACTCACTCTACAGAAACTACAGAATTAAGTAGCAACAGTACACATTTGATACTCACTGCATCCAAGGTTGGAGAACTCTCCTTCTCAGTGGCTACAGTCTGCCTCATCAGCGCCAGATGCAAGCAAGTGTCACCATCTTCGTCAGCTACGTTGACGTTCCCCCCTTGGCTGACCAACAGCTCTATGAGTGCTGTGTGCCCCTGAGAGACGGCCAGCAACAGCGGGGTCTGTTGGCGATTGTTACGGATCTCTATGTCAGCATGGCCCTGCGGTGAACAATAGGAAATGAAGAGTCATAAAATATTCAGGATTTACCTCGGAAAAAACTAGGTGAGGTGACCACTGGTATAGTGTCACGCTAAACATTATAGCGATCAGCCAAAGACATTGGCACTAGTCCTGTAGTCCTTGCCAATCTGTGCAATAGTTAAGGTTCCATAAGGAATAGTAGAAAGTTGTCACTTTTAAGGGTTTTGCTATATGTTATCATTATAAAGAGTAGTGGATTAAAATGTTAGTGCATGAATGTGTCTGTGTGTCTGCATGTACTAGTCCGGACTAATGCCGGTTTTATAGCCCACCAAGATACCATTCCACAATTTGGATAACATGGATGCACACTTGACAGTATACCCCACACCCAGACCTTGTTTTAGCCCTTAATGCCAACTGTCAGGCTGGGTATCAACAAGTACCATCTTCTAACAACTTTTGGTATGACGCAGAAGGAGATCAAACCGAATAACAAATTTGAATGCCTTTGGCAAGCAAACAGGGAAAATATATCATTAAGTTAAAAGTGCTTATTTTTTTTAATAAATCCCAAACCATTTGGTTACCTGTAACAACCAGAATAGGTAGCTGGGGACCAATTCTAACCTGCAATCACCATGGAGGTCAGACTTGATCAAATGTAGTTTGGGCAATGAGGTTAAAGTGTTCACTCATCACACATAAGGCCTGGGTTCGATTCCCCACCTGGGTACAGTGTGTGAAGCCCATTTCTGGTGTCCCCCGCCATGATATTGCTGGAATATAGCCGAAAGCGGCACAAAACCACACTCACAAACTGACTCAGTGTAGTTTTATCGCGACTCACCGTTCCCAGAAGTGTCCCTGCGACATCTTTGTGTCCATTCAGAGCTGCCAGATGTAAGGAAGAGAAGCCATCATCTTTCTTGATGTCTACGATCTGACGACATTTTATCAATATTTTTTCTGTAGCTCTGAAACAAAGAAGTGGGTGTCAATGTACACTGGAAATATAGAGAAACTGATCCCCAACTGACTTGCCTGTATAAATGTTGCATTCAGTTTGCCGCACAATATACACAGCCATGCTACCACCCTAAAGTAAAGTCTGCCACCCATTATTGGGCCATACTTCACTGACCACCACATAGCACTCATCGCTGACAATTTTACACTGAACTGCCCTGACCTGATGGAATCCTTTCAACATGACAATGTCATCCATATTCCCACCCCAATCATTGTTTTCTTACAACTGTAAATATATTCTTAAATTTCTATGAAAACGATAGGCACAGTGCTAAAAAGCAAAATACATTTCATTGAGAAATAACATAATGTCTTAAGAGTTTGGCACAGAAACAAACCCTAGTGAGAACAAGGTGCCTTAGAAACAATCCTTTTCATACAGTGCAATAAGCACCAGTTTTTACAATGAAGAAGCGACACAGGAGGTTGGATGTCGGAGACTTAAGCATATCACATGTGAATTATCTTGGTCAACTGTCAGTTTTGTGTGATAACGAACTGTTAGCAGAAGCAAGACCTCAAGTACGGGCTATATCTGATTTGCTTTAAAATTGTGATTTCCTGTCAAATGAAATGGAGCAACTTCGGAGTGAGTGAATTGGGTTTAACACCTCTTTTAACAGTATTCCAGTTATATCACGGCGTGTAGGCTTAATGTGGGAGGCAAGCCCAAAATGATGCAGGTCTCAGACGTTTACCACTTTGGTGAAACCCACAAGCACGGGTATGGTGCTGATAAACCTAGAAACATAATTAGGGAGAACCGGCATTCGAACCCAACTTCACCAGGTTTCTGGTGTGCCCAAGGGACGCAACTCTGCACAGCGAATCACGGCGCCTTAGACGACTGGGCCCGGAGCAACGTGAAAGGAAAGTGTTGTGTTGAGCACAACTACTTACATGTTGTTTCCCTTGAGCGCTGCATGGTGCAACACATTGAACCCGCGTTTATTTCTCAGAGTGAAGTCAATGCCAGGAAAGTTGATCAACAGGTCAATAATTTCTCGACTTTCTTTCCCGATGGCGTCGTGCAAGGCTGTGTCACCATAGGCATCCTGAGAAATAAAGTATTACACATAACTCCTCCATATAGACTTTGTTCATATTATTCTACATATCATTAAATCAAAATGCCAACAGGACGTCATCAAACTAAAATATACATATCAGGGAAAAGCACTGGAAAATGTCCAAATCTTATGAGGTGAGGTGAGGCGAAATGGGGTTTAATGTCGCATCCAAGATTATCGCACTTATATAGCAAGGTGTGTGTGTGTGTGTGTGTGTGTGTGTGTGTGTGTGTGTGTGTGTGTGTGTGTGTGTGTGTGTGTCTGCTTGTACTAGTCTGGACTGATGCCGATTTATAGTGCTAGCACACTCAGATACCATGCCGCAGTTTAACATGAATACCCCACTCAGACACAGTATACTGAATCCGAGCCGACCAGTCCCTGTTTTAAGCCCCTTAATGCCGAGCACCAGACAGGGTTACAACAAGTACCATCTTTTAACGTCGTTTGGTATGACGCAGCTTGGATCGAACCCAGGACCTTCCGCTCTCCAGGCGGACGCTCTGCCATTAGACCACGGAGGCGGTCCCAAATCTTATGAAAATCTGAGGTAAGATGATGTTCCAAAACTAATGTCTGTCATGAGGCATACAGAGAACAATATGAAGGAGTATGGGTCAAGGGCACAGGCTATAGTCTGTTCCAACTGTCACTGTTCCAGTACTCTCTGTTCATAAAAGGTTGGTTGGTTGTTTTGTTGTTTAACGCCGCACTCAGCAATATTCCAGCTATATGACGGCGGTCTGTAAATAATCGAGTCTGGACCTGACAGTCCAGTGATTGATATCATGAGTATTGATCCACACAATTGGGATCGATGACGTGCATTAACCACGTCAGCGTGCCTGACCACCCCATCCCTTTAGTCGCCTTTTACGACAATCATAGTCGCCTTTCACAGCAAGCATGGGTTGCTGAAGAGCTATTCTACCCCGGCCTCTTCACGGGGACATAAAAGGTAGGGAAGCTAAAGCACCATGTAGCATCAGGTAAAGTAAATCGGTACTTTTCAGTAACTATTAGCTTCCACTGTGATGCAGCTGTCAAATGAGATATTTCAATAAGAGGTATCTATTTAACAAAACACAAGTGATCCCTCTCACCTGCATTTTAAAATAGCACAAAGTGATCTCACTCACCTGTATATTGACATTACACTGCTCCTTGAGCAAGACGTTGACACACTGTAGATGCTGTTTGTTGACAGCTACATGGAGCGTGCTGCAGCCACCGTTGTTGAGAGCATTTATGTGGGCACCCTTCTGTAGCAACAACTCCATAACAAACGGCTGGTTCCTGGAACAAGATGGCAGCCAGTTGTGTAATTTGTTTATGTTCCAGTATCAACATTACATTCAACTACAGATGGTGATGGCCACCCCTGTGCCCCTGTCAACATTAAACTTGGGTTATCTCCCTTACCCAAAGGTCAAGAAATGAAGTGCTGTGTCCAACAACTGGAACACCTGTGCCCCTAGCCAACATGAAATTGGGGTTATCTCCCTTACCCAAAGGTCAAGTAATGAAGTGCTGTGTTCAACAACTGAAACACCCATGGCCAGTCAACATGAAATTGGAGTTATGTCCCCTACCCAAAGGTCTTGTAATGAAGTGCTGTGTCCAACAACTGGGAAACCTGTGACCCTAGTCAACATGAAATTGGAGTTATCTCCCCTACCCAAAGGTCAAGTAATGAAGTGCTGTGTTCAACAACTGGAACATCCATGGCCAGAGTCAACATGAAATTGGAGTTATCTCCCCTACCCAAAGGCCAAGTATCGAAGTGCTGTGTCCAACAACTGGGACACCTGTGCCCCTAGTCAACATGAAATTGGGGTTATCTCCCCTACCCAAAGGCCAAGTAATAAAGTGCTGTCTGTGTCCAACAACTGGGACACCTGTGCCCCTAGTCAACATGAAATTGGGGTTATCTCCCCTACCCAAAGGCCAAGTAATAAAGTGCTGTGTCCAACAACTGGGACACCTGTGCCCCTAGTCAACATGAAATTGGGGTTATCTCCCCTACCCAAAGGCCAAGTAATAAAGTGCTGTGTCCAACAACTCGGACACCTGTGCCCCTAGTCAACATGAAATTGGGGTTATCTCCCCTACCCAAAGGCCAAATAATAAAGTGCTGTGTCCAACAACTGGAACACCTGTGCCCCTAGTCAACATGAAATTGGGGTTATCTCCCTTAACCAAAGGTCAAGTAATAAAGTGCTGTGTCCAACAACTGGAACACCTGTGCCCCTAGTCAACATGAAATTGGGGTTATCTCCCTTACCCAAAGGTCAAGTAATAAAGTGCTGTGTCCAACAACTGGGACACCTGTGCCCCTAGTCAACATGAAATTGGGGTTATCTCCCTTACCCAAAGGTCAAGTAATAAAGTGCTGTGTCCAACAACTGGGACACCCATGGTCAGAGTCAACATGAAATTGGAGTTATGTCCCCTACCCAAAGGCCGAGTAATGAAGTGCTGTGTCCCCATCCTCATCCTGCAGTTCTAAATTAGCATCCGCTGTGAGCAACAAAGAAACAATCTCTCGGTGACCTTGGTGACTTGCAACTTGCAATGCAGTTTTCCCTGAACTCTTCTGGTCAACCTGGTAACATATCATGCATGAATTAATGAATTAGTTACGCCATGATTGGTTGTTTGGTTTGTTGTTTAACGCTGCACTCAGCAATATTCCAGCTATATGACGGCGATCTGTAAATAATCGAGTTTGGACCAGACAATAAAGCACAGTCGCCTAGTTATGCCATGAATGAGGTTGAGTGAGTTTCGTTTTGAGTGCCTTTAGCAATATTCCAATGTGACGACAAGGGTAGCGAGGAATGAGCTTCAAACAGAACCCATGTGGTGAAACAAGCCTAGTTCAGCTAAGTTCATCGGCGTGAGGGGCCGTGAGGTAGCTTAGTGGCTAAAGCGTTTGCTCATCACGCTGAAGGTCTGGGTTCGATTCCTCACATGGGTACAATGTGTGAATCCCATTTCTAGTGTCCCCTGTCGTGATATTGCTAAAAGCGGCATAAAACCATACTCACTCACTCATCGGCGTGACCATTGTTCAATTAGCACTTTAACCAGTAAGCTATCCAACCACAACCACAACTCAAGTGGAATAAAGACAAGGAGTGAAGGAGTTAAAAGAGTGAATCAGTCTGTAAGAAGAAGGACTTGAATCACAGTAACACTTTGTGACAATCACTGGCACTGGCAAAGTGATCTCCATCATTTGCATAGAAACAAATTACTCTCCCCAACAAAATCCACTTACCTTGTCTGGAAATTTGGTGATGATCTCGCGGACAACATCCACATGTCCCTGTGCCGCCTCCCTGACCAGGCGGTCCGGACCGGTCTCCAGACCCGGCTTACTGCGCAGCTCAACCAGCTGGTCCAATAGTGCTGTCAGGGTCGCTTTGGAAACCAGAAAACATGAATCAGTTATTCCCTGTATGGAAAATATGGAGCTTATTGCATTCTGATCTTTTCACCAGGCTAATATTTGGTTGGTTGTTTGATTGTTGTTTAACGCCGCACTCAGCAATATTCCAGCTATAAGACAGCGATCTGTAAATAATCAAGTCAATCCAGACCAGACCAGACAATCCAGTGATTGACATCATGAGCATCGGTCTACGCAATTGGGATATGATGACATGCATCAGCCAAGTCAGCGAGTCTGATCACCTGATCCCTTTAGTCGCCTCTTAGGACAAACATTCTCGCCCTTTACGGCAAGCATGGGTTGCTGAAGACCTTTTCTACCACGGAGCTTCACGTAGGCTAACAAAGTTTTCAGACACATTATATACAAGAAGCTGGTCGTCAATAGTTTTGCTTTCTCAATCACTGGAATCAGTTGCTAATTTCTGAATTTCAAAATTTCAAATTGACTTGTCACTTACTAAAACTCGCATCAATGACAATACCATCACAAGACTTACGTATTGTTTCCGGCCTGTCTCGATGGCTGCCCATGGTGTTGTTCATCTCCTGTGCCCCGTGGGGTATAAGCTGACAACAGAGAGGGTTGAACGTCCAGGTTTGTCCCTCCACATTAACCCGCAGGTCTCCGTCTGTGTACACTTTCAGCACCCGGCCAAGCTTACCCAGAGTCTGTGGGGGGGAAAACATAACATGGCTGCTGCGAGGATTGTTGTCTCTTGATACAGATCTTTAGACTCGAAATTCAAGCACTTTTCAAATCTGTGCGAACACTGTTATATCATGTCCCATCAATCCTAAGGCGAGGTGAAATTTGGTTTAACGCTGCGTCTAAGATTATTGCACTTATATAGATAGCTACGTGCATGCACGTGTGTGTGTGTGTGTGTGGCTGCTTGTACTAGTCCGGACTGATGCCGATTTATAGTGCTAGCCCACTGGGATACCATGCCGCAGTTTAACATGAATACCCAACTCAGACACAGTATACTGTCTCCGAGCCGACCAGTCCTTGTTTTAGCCCCTTAATGCTGAGCGCCAGACAGGGTAACAAGTACCATCTTTTAACGTCTTTTGGAATGACGTGGCCGGGGATCGAACCCCGGACCTTCCCCTCTCTGGGCGGACGCTCTACCACTGGACCATGGAGGCGCTCCCTAAATGTACACATTACTTAGGGAATGGTCATTTACAAGGGGCAGGGATTATGAGTGAGTATGGTTTTACACCGCTTTTAACAATATTACAGCAATATCACAGCGGGGAACACCACAAATTGGCTTCACACATTGTACCCATTTCGGGAATCAAACCCGCTTTAACCACTAGGGTACCCGACCGCCCCCAGGGGCAGGGAGAAAGGCAAGACAGAAGGTTACCTTGGTTACCTGATGGGGAGGGAGGGGGGTTGAGATAGAATGATTGTAAAATACTCACGTTTCTCATGGTGTCTGTCCACTCTCCGTGGTCCTTCTGTAGCTCCTTAACCTGCTGCTCATTTTCCACAATCTTCACGACATCGTCCTGGGTGAACATGTGCACCTTTGTAAGGGCACTTGGATGGAATGTCCACCGGTTGCTGCAGCCATCATACTGCACCCGCACATCGCCTCGGTCTGTTATCCGGTGCACTGTACCCACTTTACCAATGTACTGCAACAGATTCCGTCCACTAAAGTGAATCTTATCTGCAATCATCTGAAGCAGCATGACAACAATCTGACCTGCAGAGAGACTGGTGTTGTTCTCGCAGTTTTTCAAGTTTTTATACAGTGTCTGAAATAGTTGGAATCCGAGAGTCCTTGGGGTTTGTGTATGTTACTTGAATCTAAGGAACAACTTACCGTATTTAGACGTAATAAGCGCCCCGCTCTAATAAGCGCCCACAGCGATATTTTCTAATATATTGGCTTGTGAACAATCCCAATTAGCACCCTTCCGATTGATCAATGTACATGAGACATATTTATTTGTGTATAATACGCCCTCGTTTGTTATATGCACCCTTAATTACGGGCAATTAAATTCTGGAAAAATATATCTGTCGTGTATAATACACACAGACTTTTCTTTTTGTATCATTTCAAGCTGTCAGCATAAACAAGAAATTTACAATATTTCAACTCTTTCACCAAAGTTATATTCTAATAAGAGCCCCTATTTCTAATTTTGAGAACGCCCTTGGCGCTTATTACGTCGAATAAGGTATTCTTTATTTTTGACATTGGGGCTATGACAAGTTGAGTTGAGGTGAAATTGGGTTTAACGTAGCCTTCAAGATTATTGCACTTGATACAGCGACATGCACTCATGTGTGTGTGTGGCTGCTTGAACTACTCTGGACTATTGCCGGCTATGTAGTAAGAGCCCACTGAGATACCATACTGCAGCTTAACATAGATACCCGACCATAGACTAACATCTAGTCTATGAAATCTGTTATTACACAATATCCTTCTTGACTCTAAAAATAATATAAAACAAATTCCCTATGCTGGAATAGAGCTAGCTAGAGCTGGCTAAACTTGCTTTTGTATGCGTTTCTAGATTTTGGGTTTTTTTTTCATAAAATAAATACAGTCATGGTGCAGGACTAACCCGACCAGTCCTTGTTTTATCCCCTTAATGCCGAGCACCAGGCAGGGAAACAACAAGTGCCATCTTTTAGCATCTTTTGGTATGACGCTAACGGGGATCAAAACAACCCTCAGTTGATACATCCATTATACCATGGAGGCTGCTGCTCGAAATTAAGGGGATCTTATCTTGATATGACAAATGCATGGATTAAGTATTTTACTGAATTTTGTCCACAAATGTACTAACGGGGGCTTCTGGGGCCCTCCTGGTTTTTTCCTATGGTATTTGAATGTGGGACGCCCCCACCCCAAATTGTATACTTTAACAGAAGGGTTAGGACAAGGACCCCTTGAGTGAGTGAGTGAGTGAGTGAGTGATTATTGCTTAACACCGCATCAGCAATCTTGCAAGGACCCCTTGATTCAGCAACAGGAGACACACTGAATCTATACATTGATATCCAGACACATAGATAGTCCGACTGTTGTACCCCGATGATCTCACCTCTGCCATACGCGGGTTCCAGCCTCCATGACCTTCCTGCATCTGTTTCAATATTTCTACATCAAGGTCACATCGAACTTTATCGCTGACCTTGAACTGACAAACAATTCCGGGACCTTCTACCTCAACAAATTCACCTGAAAACGAAAATGGTGGTTGTAAATCTTTTAGACTCTTTTATGACTCAGAAACTGAATTTAATTCTTGTGTAACCTGCAAAATGATATTGTTCCTTCGTTCGTGAGTTGGTTTGATTTAACGCCGCTTTTAACAGTATTCCATTTACATCACAGTGTGTGAGCTTAATGTGGTAGGAAAGCCCGATGTGATGCAGGTCTCAGACATTTACGACTTCGGTGAAACCCACGAGCACGGGTATGGTGCTGACAAACCTAGAAACATAATCGGGGCGAACCGGGATTCAAACCCACAATCATAGGTTTTCTGGCATGCCCAAGGGACGCAACTCTGCACATCGAATCGCTGCGCCTTAGACGACTGGGCCACCCGTGCCCCCCCTCAATGACACCATGTTTACAACTTTATTTAAATACGAAAATATTTCCATATTTTGTGCATTTCATTCACAATAATCAGCCATGTCCTTCTTGATCGTTACATCAGTACTGACAAAATGCGAGTTCTTCCAAGTTACCTAAAACAGGAAGATGGTCCTTGTAGTACATTACACCAGCTGCCGGTTGAGTATACTTCAGGTCGACCTTGCCCTTGTGCCCGACGCGGTAGACGTTGGTTGACCCTGATGACCATGTGACATGCGCCACGCTGCGACTAGATTCCGAGTCCCAACCTCGGATATCAGTAACTTTACCTATTTTTCCTTCACCGCCTGAATGATGAAACAGGATAAGCATATGCACAATAGGCCCACAGTGAACAAGGAAGTAAATGCATGAATTGGTTTCTTCATGCATATTTAACACAATTATACAAGCATTAAAGTAACATTTAGAACTACAGTAGAACATGGATATAACGAACATGGATAGAGCGAACAAACGAAAACAACGAACTGTTAAAAAATCCCTGATTTATCTCCTATATATTATTATATAAAATTTACGCACATAACAAACTCTACAGCGAACTAACGTATATAGCGAACTGATATGTGGTCCCCATAAAACCTAAATACCACTACTTTGTCACGTGTATAGTGAACTGAAAAATCTCACTCTGTGTTAAGTGTCACTGACAATTGGCTGTACGCACTCAGCGGCGAATCAACACAATCACTGGTGATGATTCAACCTTATTAAAATGGCATTATGTTAATCTTGAGTGAGTGAGTGAGTGAGTGAGTGAGTGAGAGAGAACCTACCATCCTGATTGCCCCAGTGAGTGAGTGAGTGAGTGAGTGAGTGAGTGAGTGAGTGAGAACCTACCATCCTGATTGCCCCAGTGAGTGAGTGAGTGAGTGAGTGAGTGAGAGAACCTATCATCCTGAGTGAGTGAGTGAGTGAGTGAGTGAGAGAACCTACCATCCTGAGTGAGTGAGTGAGTGAGTGAGAGAACCTACCATCCTGAGTGAGTGAGTGAGTGAGTGAGTGAGTGAGTGAGTGAGTGAGTGAGAGAACCTACCATCCTGAGTGAGTGAGTGAGTGAGTGAGTGAGTGTGAGAACCTACCATCCTGATTGCCCCAGTCCCAGTCAGGGCCTCGCACCACTCGAGATCCAGTAAATATGCCCCATGCCTGACATTTGCTTGCAACCATTCTCTTAGTCATCTTAAACCTGCAAACAGCAACGAAAATATTTTCAGTTACAAGGAATAAATAAAAATTCAAAATCTAAGTGTGATCCATAAAGTTCATCTGAGAACTATAAATCTTTCCCCACTGACAGTACACACTGCTTCAGATTGTCGCTGGTCAAATGGCACGACAGATTAACCATAGTCATATGAAAATACTAGGTGTTCTTTAGTGAGTGAGGGAGTATGGTTTTACACCGCTTTTAGCAATATTCCAGCAATATCACGGCGGGGGACACCACAAATGGTCTACACACTGTACCCATGTCGGGAATCGAACCCGGGTCTTCGGCGTGACGGGCAAACGCTTTAACCACTAGGCTACCTGACCGCCCCAGATGTTCTTTAATTTGAGAAGTATTTACAACATAACATAAAACATATCACATAAATATATGTTAGTCCATTGAAAACAAGTTAGGGGGAGCAAAAGAATAAAACTGCAAGACTTACCCTTTCGAACTGGATGATTCAAATCGAATAAAGGAATGATTCATGTCATGTTTATCGATCATATAACAGAGAGTGCAAAGGTCAAAGTCATGGCACTTGGTGCATTTCCATCGCATGCCTTGGATTCCTTGTTTCTTACATGCATCACAGATGATGTTGGTATGTTTCACACCTGAAAACAACAGCAGACGTGACAATTGGCACTAATTTCACTTTTGCGAATGTATGGTAATAGTAGCCAGCACAATTGTAATAGTAGCCAGCACAATTGCAATAGTAGCCAGCACAATTGTAATAGTAGCCAGCACAATTGCAATAGTAGCCAGCACAATTGCAATAGTAGCCAGCACAATTGTAATAGTAGCCAGCACAATTGTAATAGTAGCCAGCACAATTGCAATAGTTTTGTGATAGTTGTAAACCAAATTTAAGGCTCGATATTATCATGATTATACTAATCATTATCTCGCCTTACATAAAAATACTAGCTTCCGATTGGGTAAGGAGCAGGCAATAATTTTCCATGTAGCCCGTTCATGTAGCAAGCCAGGCTATCAATCAGAACACACCTTAGGTAACCTGCTTATCTCACATAAGTATCGCTGGGCTGAAATGAACTGATGTTTATCGAAATGCATTGATTAAGGGGAAGAAACATGGTTCGTTTGCGTCGTCTGCTAGCTGTCAAAATGGCTGAATCAAAGCGCTTTACTCAGTAAAGTTTCGGACAAATATTCTGGGCCTGTATGAATAAATGTCAGTGAGATAAACTCCAGGTTTTCATGTACTCCTCGTCTCACACAGGATACACACACAGGATACATCACACCATATACCCCTCGTCTCACACAGGCTACACACATCTCGTCTCACAGGCTACACACACCTCGTCTCACAGGCTACACACACCTCGTCTCACAGGCTACACACACAGGGTACATCACACCATATACCCCTCGCCTCACACAGGCTACACACACAGGGTACATCACACCATATACCCCTCGCCTCACACAGGCTACACACACCATATTAGCCATCTATTAGCCATTCCAGAATGTTCTATTGATCAGGTTTCAAATTTGTAAACGAGAATTTGTCAAAATATGTTTCGAAGCGTAGTCGCCAATTTGAAATTTGTGCCATGATGCACGAGAAAGCTCCCATCAATCAATTGGTCGGTCAAAGTTTGAGCAAGGTCGGTCTGACATGACCCGTAATGGGATGTCCTCAGGTCTTTGTTTAGCAGTTGAGATTGACACAATTTATGGATAACAACTTCCTTATTTTGCTAAATATTTTTTTACTTTAATAGCAACATTTCGGTATAGATCCTAATACTGTAGTCAAGCAAGACTGATAGGTGTCATTAGGGTTGGGACGAGTCCAGATTTACTACCGGGGTACCCACACCCCTATTACCGGACCCTATCCGAGCACCCCCTGTAGGTCTCAAGAGATAGGTACAAAATGTCCGATTGGGAAACATTTGACCGTACTCCTGTCAAAATGTATTAAGATACACGTATAAACCGATCTCGTCATGCATACACTGAAGTTGACTGAAGTTTCATCTTTATGCAAGCATATATTATAAAGCCAGAAGGAATGTGTACATAGTCTGAAAGAAATGTGAACATTTGTCACTTATAGTGTAAACATAAGAGTTCTAGATAATTTTAGTCATTAAACAAAATAATCATGTGACTAATCGGGCTGGGACGGGTAACTCGGGTACTCTGGTCTGGTGGGTCCTGAGTAGGACCCGGGTACCCCTAGGATTACCCGGACCCATGGTCAGTCATATCATATATTGTTTCATGACAAAAATTCACTATTGCTCAGTGGTTACACTACATGTCTATAATGTAGGCATTTCTTTCTGACAATACACAAAATTGTAAATGTTTGAGTAAAGATAACACTTCAGTCAACTTCCATGTACGCATGGTCTGATCGTTGGATACATGTATGTAAGTAGTTTTAGTCAGGGCTGTGGTAAAACAATTCCCAATCAGACAATTTGTTCCCAACTCTTGAGTGAGGTGAGGTGAAATTGGGTTTAACGTCGCGTCCAAGATTATTGCACTTATATAGCGACGTGCATGCACGTGTATGTGTGTGGCTGCTTGTACTAGTCCGGACTGATGCCGATTTATAGTGCTAGCTCACTGAGATACCATGCCACAGTTGAACATGAATACCCCACTCAGACACAGTATACTGACTCCGAGCCGACCAGTCCTTGTTTTAGCCCCTTAACGCCGAGCGCCAGACAGGGTAACAACAAGTACAATCTTTTAACGTCTTTTTGTATGACGCGGCCCGGGATCGAACCCTGGACCTTCCGCTCTCCGGGCGGACGCTCTACCACAAGACCACGGAGGCGGTCCCAACTCTTGAGACCTGCAGTGGGTACCCCGGGTAGGGTCGGATAATAGGGGGTCGGATATCCGGGTAGTAAATTTGGACTTGTCCGAGCCCTAGTGACTAACCACGGGTCCGGGTAGTCTTGTTGTGTAAACTGGTCAAACACATATAAATTTGTGACTATTTATATGCATTAATGCTTCAATAAACATGGGAATTCTGAAACCTAAAAGGGTATTATCAATCTCAATAAATAGGAAGAGTCAGTCTGTCTCACAGTCCCTGAACCCTATTGTCTTCCGTTCCGTCCAGCCTCTAGTGTAATACTACACTGTTAAATAAAGCAAGTCTAGGATTTCCAAAGGTAGCTCCCATCTCACTGGGGTTCCTTTTCAAATTAAATGTAGCTGCTCGTTTCAAAATATTTCATAGACTAAGTGTTACTATAACATGGTATAAGGAAGAGGGCAAACTCTGCTTTTTACAAATGCTTATTATCCAGCTCATGACATTCACTGAGTCTGAAGATGGATTACATGTATTCTTCAAGTTGGCACACTTAACTTTCCCATGCCACTTCAAATCTACATAACCATCCCTGAAATGTAATCACCTGTTGGAGCATTATCCAATATCCTGAGATCGTAGGCACCCTGATACCCTACTCTGTAGTTGGTTCTGGCGCCGGAGTCCCACTGTACCACCACAGTTTTGTCTGGAGATGTTGTGCTGCCTGGTTTACCGATTTCAACAACTGTGCCAGTGTGGCCATCCCCGCCATCTTGGACACCCCACTTCCAGTCAGGTCCCCGCACGACTCGTAGACCAACCTCCATTACTGGGCAACATCAATTAACTGAAAAAACATAGTGCTTATTCTTATGCATGCCACAGTTGTCAATATTCCAGTGTTATCACAAAAGCTTGTAGGTCATGGATTCAAACAAAATATAATCAGTAAATCTAAACAGATATATATGCAAAACCATGGACCCTAAATACAGTTGTATTAAGTGTCCATGGCAAAACTTAAACTCACACACAAGTTTTTCTATGGAAACATAACAATCAACAAACTCTCTTACACTGTCATGCAGCATTCAAAATAAAATAAATTGCTAGACAGGCAGCAGGATCCAGAAACTTAAGAAGCAGCAGGCCCTGACTAAAGTCTTCCTGTCCTCATTTAAACAATGAATGCAGCTTATTGTGACAGATAAATCGAGATGTAAGTATACAACAGGCCATAAGGACATATACAAATTTGAAACTAAGAGCCTGATACGAAGTCTACCTACCACGGGCCTATTGGCAGGCACTTATTTCCAACACTGCTGTCATGTCATTCTATATTAATCAAAACCTGCATGAGAATACTATTTGTGCTGAGGACAAGTAAAAATCTAATGATTGTAGTCCTCATTGACTGAAGTGTTACTGAAGTTACTGAAGTTTGAGGACTGCAATTTTGAACCAGTTCTCAATCCTTCAATTTTGCTGCAAATTAGTCCTGAATAAAACTCACAGAAAACATAAACATAGGTGACATGTTTCTCTCGTTCAAGCACGACTAGCTACAAACACTGAGAGACCCAGTGAAATAAGGTTTACTTTCATCGTCTGGACTAGTCTTAACAAACAATTTCTAAGGCTACGGTATATGGAATTTCTACTTGATCAAAAGATGTTTTTTAACATATGGAATTTTATTGATATTTTTATTACTTCAGGTGATTTATTATTTGCTTAATATGTTCCCTGATGTTCTTATTGATGAGTTGGGCTGCGAGGCCTGCTTGTAAATAATCAAGACTAGACCAGACAATCCTGTGATTGATATTATGAGCAACGATCCATGCCATCAGGATATGTGAATCAACCAAGTCATCAAGTCCAGCCACTCGATCCGCTAAGTCACCGCTTGCAGCCCGCATGGGTTACTTGAAACCAATTCTAACCTTGAATCTCAAGATTCCTTTTTCTCACCTTACACTAGGCTCGTTACAATCTCCACTGTCCAAGATAATCTTAGACCCGCTGACTAACAGCTTTGGATATGTCACTGAAGTGATATGATAGACCTGATTCATAGGAGCAATAAACACATTAGTATGGTAAGTATGCTTTTATCAGAAAATAATCATTAGATAATATGTGAAACATGTCTTATTGACAACTGGCAGTACCCAAACAGGGAAACAGGACCTAAGAATCTGCCTTATTACCGTACATACCTTTGCATTTCGTGACAAAATGACATCAAGAAGGGACATTTCAGTAGTGTTACTTGAAAGAACACTGTAGATTTTAAAGTTTTACTTACTTTGATTTGAGGGGAAAGGGACGGATCGGTGTTATTCTTCGTAAAATTTTGACACTTCTACCATCAACTTTCTTCCTAAAGGATAGGTCAGCAAACCTTTTGAAGTCCCGCAGCAACTAATATTATCAATAAACCTACTTTTTACTTGAATAAACCTAAATCTTACTATCTTGCGATTAACACAAAATAAGACTCCCTAAAATATATATATATTATTTTTAACATGTTGAAAATAATATCTTTATTTAGTGGCAGGTGCGTGAGTCCGGGATGAGGTGTCACTCGATCATACAGACAACGTTTCGAATGTAAAGATGGATAACTGAGGCCCTAGTCTTGTTGACGGCTGTTCCGTTTTTTGTTCGACCCCCACTGCTTACTAATGGTGCACATCCTATATTTTGTGCTACATCTTTCGTGAAAGTTGGAGGCCTGATTAAAAGAGGAATCGGTAGATGTTTAGATTTTTCACACATAGAAAAGTTTTCATCACACATAGGATCATTTCGATCAAGCTACATTGGTGCAAAATTTGATCAATACTTGGAGGTATTGCATTACTATGCACCGAGGCTAGTGCGGAGCTGGCTTTCATTTCCGAAGAAATCACGACACAATGTGCAGTTTGTCTGTTTGTCGTAAAAAGTGATTTTGTACATTTTATTTTCATATTCGTTGGAAAGACTTACTTTGCAATTGTTTCAAAACCAAATTGCACTTAAAACAAGAGCCGTGTGCGGAGATGGATGTGAGACCTTTCTTTCCCCGTCGAGCCTCTTTCTGACAGACAGTGAGAGACATTGGGAAAATATTTGGTCGCCATTTTGTTGTTCATCCAAGATCACCATCGGGATATTAGTTGTTTCCGTGCTTCCTCCGGGATGGGGGAGACGAAAATCATCTACCATATAGACGATGAGGATACTCCATATCTTATAAAGCTTCCCGTCCCGGCCGATCGCGTCACATTAGGGGATTTTAAAAATGCTCTCAACCGCCCGAACTACAAGTTCTTTTTCAAGTCTATGGATGATGACTTTGGGTAAGTTCTTGGATAATCGACAAACGTGAATCCTAACGACAGGCAGCAGTGTGGGTCACAAGTGTCTTATTTTTATTGTGCACACGATTTGGAGTGAGGAAACAAAGGTTATTTTCCAGAAACGCCAAAAACACATGCTGGAACTATGCTGCAGTTTTTATGAATGAACTTCGATGTTCTCTGACAGCAAGCCATTTGTATAGGAACCTGGCTGAGATTTAAAAGAAGCTGCAGACTGTTTCGTACATACACATGCATTTCCTCCCCTTAACTATGCCAATGGTGATTGCATAAGTATTTCTTTGTAGAATATGGAAATTTCTACCTATTAGTCTGTTTATGGGCCTGTTTATTGGAATACCTTAGTGACTGTTACATCTGTTGTTATTACAAGATACGTTTTGTATGTTTTTGTTTATGCTGAATTCTCACTGAGTAGATACATGAGTTAAATTTGAGTGAATTATTCCTTTGATTTCAGAAAAACTAAAGGTAGTAACATAGATCTTCACTCATCATGTGTTATCAGCCAATGAACAAAATCTGTTGTGGTAATGATCACACAGATATTTTCAAATAACACTCTTGAATTTCTTTAGATGATGCTCCAGACAGAAGTATTTCGTTTCAGTCCATATGGTTGGAAATGCATTTAGATTTCTTGAATTTGAGACAGGACTATTACCTGAGCTCAGTCACCATATGGCCCCTAAGTGAATGTTCAGTTAAGTTACCAAACAAATTGAATTTCGTCCAGAATATCTATATGACTAACAGTTTGAAATAAAGAGCTTATCTTCAAAGTTATATCAGTGCATTTGTTTTCAAAATTAAACGTTTTTTCCATTGATAAAATAAAATACTGTTATCGCCTGAGTGGACAGTTTGAGTGACAAACACTGTTGTAAAATAGATACAACTTATTTTCTATGTGAAAATGATGTTCTTGATGAATATGACATTCATTTATGATTATATGCCACGCTAGTTATGCAGCAGTTTCAGATTCCCTTTCAGTGTTCAAAATTAAGCATGAAATTCAGGGGGGTCCTTGTCATAACCCTGATGTTAAAAGGTAAATTTTATATTGTCTGTAGATGCAAATAACACAGCAAATCTAAAGGACCCCTGAACCCCTTAACATATAAAACACTGCTTTATTTTAATATAAGTATCCAAGCATCACAAATGAGCATGTTTACACTGTCATCACAAACATCCTTGGTTGAACAGCAATGAAAAGATCAGATCAGTGTTTTCCCCCCCCGGAAGTTTGTTTAGAAATTTCTTTTTATGTGAGATTCTTTCTGATTTCAGCGTTGTTAAAGAAGAAATAATTGATGATGAGGCTCACCTGCCTTGCTTCAATGGAAGAGTTGTTTCTTGGGCAAGTATTTTTTATGTACATGAAAGTGTTTGTATATGTGTATACATGGTATAGCTGCTATAGAGCAGTTCAGTTGTGAGCTAGTTGCCAGATAATGTCAACAACTGGCTTTAGTGACTTTCTGGGATGTGAAAATATATAAAAACTGACAAGTTGAACCCATACTTTTCCTATGTCCCTTTGTTAAACCCATCCTGGCAGTGGCTATTACTCATTGTATTCTTATCCACTGTCTTCCATGTTGAATGTCTAGAGTGATTGAAAATACATAGATCCCTTTCTTAAATTCAGTGGCAAACTAGAGCAGAGATTTTGTATGTTGGTTTGACTTATGCCTTTGGCAGATATGAAAATAAATATGCATTTCCCTAGCCCTATATTGGGAAAAGTTGTGTTTCCAAAATAACATGTATTTATAAGACTGTTTTCTGGACTAAGCATATTGCAGTAGGTACCTTTGATCTGTGCATCAAAATTCACACCAGGGAATTTAATTGATTGACCAATAACCATACTGTTGGGAAAATCTTAAGCTTTAGATTTCGTATTTTAGGTGACTATTTGCAGACTTATTGCTCAATACCAGTTCTTCAGAAAACTACAATTAATTCTGGTGTGATAGCAAGTTCTGGAGTTAGCTAATCTCTCAGGATAAAATATGACAAGTTATGCTATTCATATGAAAACAAACCGTTTGTATTAATACATTCAAATGGTATTTACTCTAATAATTACTGTCAAGATTTTCAACATGTTTAATAATAACAATCTCTAATGGTGATTCAGTTTGATTTGCCTGTACTTGTTCAGGTATGTGATTTGTCAAGAAATAAGAAATTCTTTTAGGTTAAATTGAAATTGTATATAAAAAACCATCTGACATCATGTGACAGATGCACAGAGTTGGATGGAGAGGGCTGATAGTGTATGGCATTTTTATTCTGAATTCAGTTAATGTGGTTTCAACAATCAAGACAAAGGATGAAGGCATTCTGTACCTCAATCAGTGAATCTGAAAAAAATCCTTTTCTGTCTTTCACCCATGGTGGTGGATTTATGTGACATAGGTTGTTTGAACTTTAAAGCAGTTAATTATTCTTCAAAGTATAATTCAGTATGTGGAGTGCAAGTTCTGGACCATCTGGAGCAAGTGGTGTTACAGGGCTTGTCAGTGCTTGGTGATGATAATTAATGAGGATCCTGGTGCAGGTGCTTGCTAATTACTTGTTGCAGAGATGGGGCAGTAAGATTGAGGGTGATTCAGAGGATGGTTTTTGTCAAATTCCATTTGTTGTTCAGCCGGGATGAAGGATAGGTTTACACAGATCAGGGGTAGAACGTAACCCTGAAAGTCTGAGTAGTGATATCACATACAACAAATTTTCTACAAAGCCGGAATTTCTGCTTTCTCTCAGAATACCTTGTAACTGTCTTCAGTTAATGGAGTAACACAAGGATCTACGGCCACTAATGATGTAAACTGTATGGATTAGACAACAGTTTCTGCTTCTCATGCCAAGGCACAATGGTTACCAGACGATAAAACATTACAACTTTTATGAGCTATGGATCTATTTGGGAACCATATCTAAGATGTGAATACGTGTGTTTTGGTCCAGAATGTGATTATGATAAAACTCCAAATACTGTGTAGGTGAATCAGTTAATGCACATATCCTGATGATGTTTTTCGGTTTGTCAGCACCATACCCCTACTCATGGGTTTCACCAGTAGTAAATGTCTGATACAGTGGTAGAAACTTACATTTATAGTCCACTAGTCCTTATAATGATATAGCAAAACCCCTTTAAATGGGAAATTTCTACTAGTCCTTATGATACCTTAACTATTGGGCAGTTTGGCAAGGATTAAAGGACTAGTGCCAATTTCTAACACTCTGATTAGTGGACATTATTGGCTAAATAAAATGGAGCATTTCCATAGATCATTTGAATTATACAGTGTTTGAAATTAAGGGGGATCCGGGGATGTTTGAGGTGTTCTGTGATATTTGATTCTAGGAACCCCCTAAATCTGTAACTTTTAAACATAAGACTCATGTCAAGGCACCCTGCATAATTTCAAAGACTGTTATATATCATTCCACTGTTAACTACCATTCAGATATCACTAGTTTTGGAATATTGCAGATTATGTAGGAACTCTTCGGCACTCATCCATAGTGTTAGCACTCTGACACATGTTCTAGGTAATTGGGTATCCTTCAGATGGGTGGAGAATTTCTGATTTTTACAGTTGGCATGTAGGTTGTCTGAAAAAAAGCTTCTACTGGTGCTATGACATTCAGAGCTCCAGATAAGCTTTTGGTGTTGTGGGTATTTTACCCATGCATTTGAAAATAATTGGGTATCAGTAATTCTATCTGGGTATTCAAATTTCTGTTACCCACTAGTTTTACACATGTGGGTATTTAAGTTAAATATTTATAAACAATATTCATCTAGTCCCTGCAAACTGGTGTCGTGTGTGTTCGAGAGCTTTATAGGACTCAAAAATATTGCGATACTTCCACAAGAAAGTGCAATGGCAAATGATCATGATGTAACTGTCATCGTGGAGTTTGGCAAGGTTGACGGAATGCCCGTTTATAATTTCAAAATAAGTTGCTGATTTGCTAATCGAATACGCAGGGTTACTTCACAATATTGATGCGCACAAGTTTTATTTTTGTAGCGTATCTGTGATGTTCGTTGCGTATTTGATACGCTTGGATTTGATTTTACTGCGTATTTCTATATTTTCTGATGCATATTTTACACAGTGACAGATATGCAGCTTATCTGGAGCCCTGGACATTAGGCCAATCAAATCATACATATGATGTGGTTTGCTTAACAAACTTGCAAGAAAAGAATACGCAGGGTCGTTGCATTTGTTCAAAAATATGTTTTCTTTTTTATTGTTTCTGTTACTCATTTTTTACCCCTCTCCCCATGTCTTTTATATATTTTAGTTAATGCCAGTGACAGGGCAAATTAACCAAATCTACTGAACTGGGAACATGTATTTTCTAGTGACAAGGTACTGCTGAAAAGCATTTAGGACATTATTGCATCAGTTTTGCTCAATATAAGAACCAGAAACATTGATTTTCTTTATTTTTTGGTAAACTCAATTTTGACTGCAAGTGAAAAATTGAGTATGCCTATTTTCCCTGCATCCATGCTTTTTGTTTTGAGTGTGAAAAGGAATTTACCCTTGACATATTCAATTGGGATCTGTAGTTCTGACCAAATTGATGAAGTGTGATTTCAAAGTATCATGATGCAGCTCTTCTGATTGTTCAGCTCGAGTTGCTTGATATTTGACAGTTGTTTGAGCATTGATATCAGGAAACAGAAGTGGCTGGCTCCTTGTGCAAATTAAGCCTGAAAGACAAGGGGTCCTTGTCATTCCACCAATGTTAAATGTTTTAGGGCTGCCCTAGGTTGAAATACTGTAACAGCAAACCTCTAGCATTCCCCCCCCACTTTAAGTTTGAACACAAGTGTCAGAAAAAACAGGAGCAACATTACTATTAACCTGAAAGACAATATAGTTCATGAGTTGGTTGTTGGTTAATATTTAATTATTTCATCTGTGAAGTTGACCATGCATTCGCATTGAAGTTAATCAGATATTCATGATGAAAGAGATGAGATTGTTGTGTCAATATGAGTCATTTACTGTTGTAGTGGCACAGTTGCGTCCCTTGGACACGCCAGAAACCTATGATCGTGGGTTCGGATCCTGGTTAGCCCCGATTAGGTGGCTAAGTGTGTCAGCACCATACATGAGTTCATAGGTTTCACCAAAGTGGTAAATGTCTGAGACCTGCGTCACTTTGGGCTTTCCTACCACATTAGTCTGGCATTCCACGGTATAATCTGAACGTAAGAGGCGACTAACAGGATCTCGTGATCTAGGCTTGCTTACTTGGTTGATGCATGTCATCGCATCCCAGTGGCATGCATCGATGCTCATGATGTCAATCACTGGATTGTCTGGTCCAGGCTCGATTATTTACAGAGCACTGTCATATAGCTGGAAAATTGCTGAGTGCAGCCTTATTCAACAAACAGACAATGATATTACTGGAATGCTGTTAAAAGCGACATTAAAACCCAACTCCCTCGTTTACTGCTTGCTTTTGGATCTCAACACAGATGCATGGATAGGGTGGAATGTCCTAAACTGCACTCTCTAGATGAACTCAATATAGTTGGTCTGACAGTCCTCCTGGTAAATGTGCACATGGCACAATAGTTTCGTTAAAATAAGTACCTAGACTTTGATTCCACACTTATGTGATCAGTCTGTGCTAAAAACCTTTGAGACTACTGTCCTGAAAATGTCTCTTAGCATAATATTTTTTGTTGAATTTACTGTTACTATATGAATTATTATTAGCTGAGCTTAATAAACCGACCCAAATTTGGGCTTCACATTAGTGGCTAAAATTCCGACCATGTGATGCCAGTGATAAATTATTAATTGTACCTTTGTACAAATAAACTGGACAACTCTTTGAAAATGGTGAACATGGTTTATGAACGTTTCATGTAACCTTTGTCTTTTGTTTTTACGTAAAAGGCACACCTCTTTAAAGATCTTTTGAGGTTCTGTGGCACGCTCGGGAGAATAACCCTGCTTTTCTGTTGGTAAGACGGTTGAAAAGCAGTTCTCAAAGACATGTTAGTGTTTGACACTGACCAAAATTTGCAGTGGTCCCAAAAAATCTACTGGTCCTGTTGGATCTCTACTAGACACAAGGGTGCTGACCATCAGAGGTTATATATCCCAGATACTTCATCATGTTCATTCAACAAGTGAGCAGGCATACTTAGAATGAGAAACCAGTCAGGAAGGTGACCACTGTACTACGCAGGGTTGTTTAGGTTGCTGGTGTTGCTTAGAGCTTGAGTCGATCTATCACTGATTTCAAGTGTCATACAAACAAAGATTACTTTGTTCTTGCCCAAAATAACCCTACACCACTGGACCAGCATTAATTCAATTTTGCTGGTATTTAGAGAAATATACTAGACTCTGACCTGCTGAACACCGACAGTGTCGAACACTGACTTTTAAACCTTTCCTGATCCCATCCACAAATCTTCCAGGTGTAAGTAACTGAACAATGAACACAGTAGAATGTCTGCCAGTAAGTCTTCCTAAAGTTAAATATGGTCATGGCTGTCATATAGGGGGTAATTAATTAGCCATTATCTGATGTGCAAATAAGGAAGATCTGAATTCATGGATGCAATTCATTTTCAGCAGAATGGGATTTGTCAAAAATGACACATTCATTGCACACAGTCCATGAATGAATGACATTATTAAACGCTGAAAACAAACTGTTTGTCTTTACAACTGTTGTTTACCTTTGGTCTATCTCCTGAGACATAATATGAAGTTTCTACTGTTGTGTAATATATGTTTGTTTATTTGTTGTATAATGCCACTCTCAGCAATAGTCAAGGTATATGACGGCGGTCTGTAAATAATCGAATCTGGACCAGACAATCCAGTGATTGACATCATGAGCATCGATCCAAGCAATTTGGATCAATGACATGCATCAACCAAGTCAGCGAGTCTGACCACCTGATCCCGTTAGTCGCCTCTTACGACAAACATGGTCGCCTTTTAGGGCAAGCATGGGTTGCTGAAAACCTATTGTACCCCGGATCTTCACGGGTCGTTTAATATTTGTACTAATGACACTATAACATGTTTGAATTTGGATGGGGAGAGATATTTATCATCTGTTTATCAGTCCCCTTTCATGGTATTTAAGTGGAAATAAATGCTGTTTGAAAAAATAAGAAGTCAATGCTGAAGAAAATACTGTGCATTCCATGGACACTGAGACCTTTTAGATGTGAAAAAGCATATCAGTTCTTACATTTACAGATGTGATATATATGTATTTTCAATTTGCAAAATGAAAATTAGGACACTCATAGTTAGATAAAAAAATTGAGTATCATTTTGTTTTTTTTTGAGATAGCCTTTATCAAGGTTCATATTAACATAAGTTTGCCAGTCTGAGACTGGTAAAATTCAGGAAGGACTAGAGACAGTTCCATGTGGACTACCACTTTTTTCCACTAGGTTTGTTCGTTTAATGCTGCACTGAGCAATATCCTACTATATCTAGCTATTGTATGGCGACCTGTAAATAATCTTGTCTGTACCAGTTAAACCAGTGATTGACATCATGAGCATCAATCTACACATATGGGGTACGTTGACATGACAAGACTATTAGGTAGACTGCAATTCTCTGTGGCAGGTCGTTTTTGTGGGCAAGTGAAAAAAATAATAATTAACATCTGACCCTGCTGTATGTATATTAACTTTTTAACAGTTATCTTGAATTTGTTGTCGTTCTGTTAAAAGATATGTATTATTAAGCAGTATATTTATTCCAGACGATCCATTGATGTTAAATGAGTGCTTCAGCTAGCAGTTATCACAAACTCGTGCCGAGCTAATGCTGCCAAATTTCAGGAAATTATATTGAAAATAATCTGTTCCTTCAAAAGCAACATCCTTAACTGATAAGTGTTTCTCATCAGGAATCATCTGACAGATAACAGTAAATCATAGTCCTAATATATTTCACCTCCGTGTCCTATCATCTTCGAGTGATACAGCCATTGAAACGTTGTTACCTGGGTATTGCAGTGGTAGAAACTAACATTTTTAGTCTGCTACTCTTTATAAGGAAAACTGTATCAAACCCTTAAAAATGCCACATTTACTAGTCCTTATGATACCTTAACTGTTGGGTAGTTTGGCAAGGACTACACGACTAGTGCCATTTTCTAATGCTGTATTGGTAATTGACTGATTTAGTACCATCATGCAATGAAGCATGGATGATTAATCCACTTCCCAGATTGCCAGGTTGTATGTAGAGCCGACTCACAGTGTATCACACAACACCCTGACAGAAGTCATAAGGCCTGGTGTTTATTGGACTCCTAGTTTATTGCAGTTTACCAATGGCTATCTGCCTCAGGGGTATTCCCATGGTAAATCAGGAGTAATTGTAAATTCATAATGAAGTGTTTATTGCTGGGCCTGGCTGCATATTGCTATTGATTGTATGATGGCAATTGGATTTGTTCGGTAACTGAAGTAGCTATTGAAATTAATCAAACATATGTGTTTGGTATAGAAATGGATGGGGATTTGCATGCCTAGGTTTGATACCCCAGACATGACCCTTCACTTTGTAATGTTGTCATTGGCATTAGGTCATTAGTCATCTTGTTTGTGTTTGTGAGTTGAGTCATGAACCTGCATTATTATTTCAGTCATTCGGCATTGTGGGATTGCTGTCAGGGTTCACTTGAAGGTTTAATCGGCAAATTGGAAGGCAACATTCTCTGAAATATAGGATCTGTGTCTTATGCTCATAAATTTGGGGATTTACGTTTGCCATTATCACTCCAAATAGGTGGAAGCAGTGGCAAGTCAAACCGTCGAATTCATCAGTTATGTTGATACAACTGCCAGATTTAATAGACTTTGTTTTGTGTGATGGAGATCTTAGTAGACTACTGTATCTCATGGATATCTTAGAAGACTTTGTTGTATGTTATAGATATCTCAGTAGTAGAGGTGAGACAATAAAATACTCTATGCATTTCTTTTTGTATCTATACAAAACTATAGACTTGCTAAAATGAATTAATTACTACTCGTTACATGAGCCCCAGTCAAGTCAATTATGGTAAAATGTGTTGAAATTTGCTTTCGAGTTCACTCCTGAAAATAGCTGCTATGAACATGTTTCTGCTGCTTGCTGCTCCTTTGGAGCCTCCTCTGACATTTTTAAAGTCAAGAAGTTTCCACATGATCCTATCATGACCTATGTATCGTGATACATATTGAATTGTGACCTTGCTGTACCATTTCACCCTTACTTAGTAGACTTTGCCTTATGTTGTGGAGATCTTAGTAGACTTTGCTGTATTTTATGTTGATCTTAGAAGACATTGTTCTCCATTAAGAAGATCTTAGTATACTTTGATCTGTGTTCTGGAGATTTCAGTAGGCTTTGCTATGTTAATGGAAGTCGTACTCGACCTTGCTCTGTTTTAATGGAGATCTTAGAAGACATTGCTCTATGTTAATTGAAATCGTAGTCGACCTTGCTCTCTGTTAATGGAGATCTTAGTAGGCTTTGCTCTGTTAGTGTCGATCTGTGTTTCCTGTATTGATCATTAACTGCTTCACTTACCAGTATGCATATGATTCAGCTCATTCAGTCTGACTCAACAGTCTCTTCAAGATTGGTTGGTTGGTTTGTTGTTTAACGTCGCACTCAGCAATATTCCAGCGATATGACAGCGGTCTGAAAATAATCGAGTCTGTGCCAGACAATCCAGTGATTGGTAACATGAGCATCGATCCACACAATTGGGATCGATAACATGCATCAACCAAGTCAGAAGCCTGGCCAGCCGATCCCGTTAGTCGTCTTTTACCACAAGCATAGTTGCCTTTTACGGCAAGCATGGGTTGCTGAAGACTTATTCTACCCCGGATCTTCACGAGTCTCTCTTCAAGAAGGGGTTCCGGTAATCTACAGCTTTTCTTATGTAATTAAATCCAGACAACTGCATAAGGAGATACTCTAAATCACATATTCTGTTGAATTCTGTATGGGGCCAGGTTGCAACAATTTGCAATGATTCATGCTCTTGAAGTAGAACCTCATGGTTGAGTGGTGTCTATTTATTAAAGTGGTAGACTTTGAAACCACATTTCTTTGGAACATTTTGTACTGATCTATATTTTGTGATGCATGTACGTTTGCACAAGTAAACTGTACAACCCACTTAGAATGATGAAGTTGTGACCACAGAATTGCATTTCTATCTCTCTTGTACGATAAATCAGACAGTTAAAAAAATCAGTATTCAAAGACATTTTTGAAGCCATAAAACGTGGACTATCAAACCATTAAAGCTAGGCTGCACTTTGCTATGATTCCTGCGCTTGAAAGTAGAAGCTGTGTAGAGTTGTGTTGATGTAGTAAAGTCATCATTGTTACAGTGTTACTTTACCTTATGTTTACTCATCCACAGCCAGAGATTTTTCTGTTCAGAAAGGTTAGAAGATATTATTTCAAAAATTAGAACTATTGTTTACGAAAAAGGATGCAATAAGACAATCCGGGCAATTGGACTGGAAAGTTTTTGACACAGAATATTACCTCGTTCTCCGTCAAGTAAGACCATATATCTTAGGGCTAAAGAATAATAATCTTGTGTTGGGTTAGCAGTCAATTGTTGTATGAATATTGAAATCAAACATGATACATCTATATGACATGAGTATTGCCATCTTAGTGGACATTGAATCTTTATTCACTGCATTTTCCATACAGAGTTCCGTCCCTTAGTCATACCAGGATCCTCTGATCTTAGATCTGAATCCCAATTTGTCTTGATTATTATCTTTTGTCTGTTAGTACCAATCCAATGCTGATACATTTCATCAAGGTGGTGAATTATCTTTTACTTGCATTAATTTTTACGGCCACATTATGCTGACAGTCATGATATTACTGAAATTGTTTTAAAGTGGTGTAAATCTCACTAACTCAAACCATCATATCATTTGATAATTGTGTAAAGGAAGTGAACCATGCATGACGTCGGGTGCATTTACGTTATTTACTTTTTCTAGCCGAGCTTAAACATACACCGCAACCCACGAACACTGTGGGTATTATTCTGAACGGTGGCTTCGGTCGTAAATCCTTGTTATTTGGACAGTCAATTATGCGGAACTGCCGTGACCTAATCCAGCAGGCCGAGCCCACATCAGAGACACACGAGATACTCATAAACTGAAGCATCTTTTATTTGCGTACCTGCTTACAAACCAGGTCAGGTGTATAAACAGAGAGGTGTTGAGATGAGAGGAAGACCTGAATTTCACATGGACTGGTCGTGAGACGTACTCAGGTCATCTTCTTGATGCAAAAGACCCTACAAAAATTTGGTGCACTTTCTTTCGCAGTATCCTGTTGCCAATGTGTAACTTTTAAGAAAATATTGGCCCAGTTATCAGGTTGATATACTTTTGCCCATGTTCTATTGATAAAAAAATCCACTAGTCCTAATTGTCTTGCCAGGCTGTCCAAAAGTTGAGATTTCATAAGGACTAGTTGAAACTTGCCATTGGTAAGGATTTTGCTCTTTGTTATCGTTATGATGTTGGGGATGCTAAGGATGGTTGAAGTTGAGTGTTGAATTCACACACACACACACACACACACACACACACACACACACACACACACACACACACACACACAGAGCAGTAGTTTGATGGCTTCTGACAATAAAACATATAGGATATTGCTTAATAGGTGTGATGATCTATGACATTTTGTTTCACCTTTTGTCCACTTGGAAAAGTTTTTCTTTTGATAACTATAATCTATTAATCCTTTGAATGTGATGTATTCCTAATATACCATGCTACATGCAACAGTTATTACCTAGATACTGTGGTACATTATTGTACATTCTGTCGTGGTACTCAGACCTGCTTTGGCCTTAAGTCATTGGTTTCTCACTGTCTGGCTGTTAGTGGTTTGGTTTGGATTGGTTTGGTTGTTTAACGCCGCACTCAGCAATATTCCAGCTATATGACGGCGGTCTGTAAATTATTGAGTCTGGACCAGACAATCCAGTGATTGATATCATGAGCATCGATCCACACAATTGGGATCGATGACATGCATCAACCAAGTCAGCGGGCCTGACCACCCGATCCCGTGGCTGTTAGTGGAAGACACATATATATATATGTAAGAAGCTAAGTATATATGTAAAAATATATATGAAAACATACATTGTTGAATTAATGCATTTTAAAAAAAAAGTTTAATGTCTTGTTCTTGGAAGACATATATATATATGTAAAAATATATGTGGAAACATGCATTGTTGAATTAATGCATTTTTAAAAAAGGTTTAATGTCTTGCTAGTAAACCTTTTTGCTCATGCAAATTAATTGGCAATCGGTAGAAAAACAACACAGAAAAGATAACCACTCGTCCTGGTGTCTTTCTTATTTTGCCCTTAGCGTGTTCAGTGCAATGTTGATGGGGTAAACTTATATGTTAGCTATCACTCTTACAGTGAAGGCTGATGATGTACCTCCCGTGTGAAGTGTATATTGTTGTTTATTGCCTGGTGTATATTGTGTGTATTGTACAGGTGTTAGTGCAATGAGAATATATCGTCTCTGCCTATATCTCCAGGTCTGTCAGAGGTGTTGACATTCCCCGTGGTTTATGACCCAAGGCGGTTTATGCTTTGTTGTCACCGTAACTCAGTGAATAGCTGTTTTGCATAGTATTACCTTCCAAGGCTATCATCATGACAGGGACTTTTTCTATCGGCAGAATTGGGCGAGAGAAATACAGTCTAGTTTCAATTCAGAATGGCCCAGTGTAAAGTTTTATGATGCTAGCGTAGAATGTGGGTTCAGAGGTTCTGTGTCTAGCCTCTAATGGACCTTGATGAAACATGAACTCCTAAGATGTGTTCTCAGTTACGCCGCTGGTCCCCAGCAACCTATGCTTGTCACAAGAGCCGACTAACGGGATGGGGGGTGGTCAGGCTAGCTGACTTGGTTGATGCAAGTCATTCTATCTCAACCTCGTGGAGCAATGCTCATTATGTCAATCACTGGATTGTCTGGTCCAGACACAATTATTTGCAGCCTGCTGTCATGTAGCTGATATATTGCGGAGTGTGGCGTTACACAACAAACAAACAATACAATCTTTGTCATTTTTTATGGGGTTTTGTACCATAAATTATTGTTTCCAAAGGCTAGTGTTTGTAAGTTTATATAGTACACTCATGATTCGATTTCATAAAGTCAATTTGTACACTGGATCATCAATCAGTGCCAAACACGTTTATCATAATATCTTCTAGCCTGAGCGTGTCTTTTACTTTGTTATTGTCTACTTTTGAACAGATGAGCTTTTATAAGGCAATGTTTATTTGTCTGATATTTTTGTATCAGCTGGTCATAGGTAGACCTGAATTTGGAATGCTGTCTTCAATCATATGATTTCAATGGTCAGTTGTTAGATTCTCACAAACCTGATTAATGCTACAAATCATTGAATCTATTTGCAGTATCCTAGCATCTCACAGTTATCTGATATTTCAGAATATAACTTCAGGAGTCTGTTCGGTAGTCTGTCCTAGACCGTGATAAATGAACTCTTCACGATAATGAACTCTTTAAGGTAAACTGGGTGAGGTTGGTCTTGGATTCGCGTTAACGTGGATCCCCTGCCTGGTCCATACCCTGCTGATTAAGATACAGGAACTGCCTTGGGAAGGTCACTAGGAAGTCGAGAATGTTGTCAGATAGTCTGGAGGTCGTTAAGGTCGCGGATAGTCAGGAAGATCACTGATAGTCAGGAAGGTCACTGATAGTCAGGAAGATCACCAGGCAGATGGGAAGTTCGCCAGATAGTCAGGAAGGTCACTGATAGTCAGGAAGGTCACTGATAGTCAGGAAGGTCACTGATAGTCAGGATGGTCACTGATAGTCAGGAAGGTCACTGATTGTCAGGAAGGTCACTGATAGTCAGGAAGGTCACTGATAGTCAGGATGGTCACTGATAGTCAGGATGGTCACTGATAGTCAATATGGTCACTAATAGTCAGGATGGTCACTGATAGTCAATATGGTCACTAATAGTCAGGATGGTCACTGATAGTCAGGATGGTCACTGATAGTCAGGATGGTCACTGATAGTCAGGAAGGTCACTGATTGTCAGGAAGGTCACTGATAGTCAGGAAGGTCACTGATAGTCAGGATGGTCACTGATAGTCAGGATGGTCACTGATAGTCAATATGGTCACTAATAGTCAGGATGGTCACTGATAGTCAATATGGTCACTGATAGTCAGGATGGTCACTGATAGTCAGGATGGTCACTGATAGTCAATATGGTCACTGATAGTCAATATGGTCACTAATAGTCAGGATGGTCACTGATAGTCAGGATGGTCACTGATAGTCAATATGGTCACTGATAGTCAGGATGGTCACTGATAGTCAATATGGTCACTAATAGTCAGGAAGGTCACTGATAGTCAGGAAGGTCACTGATAGTCAGGAAGGTCACTGATAGTCAGGATGGTCACTGATAGTCAGGATGGTCACTGATAGTCAGGAAGGTCACTGATAGTCAGGAAGGTCGTCATCTGATAATCAGGAAGTTCGCCAGATAGTCAGGATGGTCGTCTGATTGTCTTGAAGGTTGTCAGATATTTGGGAAGGTCGCCAGACAGTCACATGGGTCGTTGGATAGTCGCGAAGGTCGCCAGATAGCCAGGAAGGCGTTGGATAGTCGCGTTGGATTAGCACTAGAACCAGATGATGTGTTGAATGGGAGTTCAGGAAGTATCTAATTGCCGCCAAAATAATACTTGCTTCAGGTAGCCGAACCAATTCATTGTTTCACTTGACCACAGATGTTCCTATCACAGCTGGAAACAGCTGTCGTGAAACCCATATTTTACAATCTGACAAAATGATAATCCTGTAAGCTAGAGTTGCTGCAGCTGTTTTTACCTAGAAACCTTTCAACTAACATTAGTTAAACTAGTTGTATTAAACTGCATTTTTTTAAATGATAACTTAAAAATTACAATAACCAAACCTACTTTGTACAGGATCTCCTGGTTCTGATCCCAGATTGATCCTCATCCTCATCCATAGTTTGTCAGCACCAACCTGTGCTGTTGCAGTAGTTAAAACACACACACACACACACACACACACACACACACACACACACACACACACACACACACACACACACACACACACACACACACACACACACACACACACACACACACCACCACCACCACCACCCGCCTCCCTCCCTCCCTCCTCAAATAACCCATAATAATAATAAACACAATTGTTGAACACTTGAAAGTACATTTCTTACATTTCTTATTTAGGGTCATTTCTACAAAAGAAGAAAACATAATACTACGCCCGAAGCCCAAGTTTTGATTAGGCTAGGTTAAATAAATATTCTGTCTCAATGAAAATAGGACAGTTGGGTAGTAATACACCATGAATTACCTTCAAATGGGCCCAGTATGTTTTGTATAAGTGTTGAGAATGCCTTTGTTAGTGTTCAGCAGCAGTGACTGATTATAGGATGTCAGCCACAGCACATAGAGGAGGTTACTGTCAATTGTAAGGAAATAATCGCTGCCGCCAAGCCTATTCTCCGATGTCTAGTTACAGACACAGGGATCTGTAGAAAACTACCTTTACACTGGCTTACACTGATGCTTGGGTTTCCAGACACTGCCAAATATAAGCTTGTATGTGTACTTGTCTGATAGAGAGTACTTACGAAAAGACACTGATTGGATGTTTTAAGATTGGTAAAAAATAATGATAATGTAATTTTTAGCTTGTGTCTTTAGCCACTGGTCAAATTTCTTTCGGCCTAAGTATTAAGCTTAGCAAAAGGAACTCCATACATTGTCACAAAAATTCTTTGCAGATGATCCCAAGTGACATGTTTTGGCTTGTGGACAGATATAAAAGTTTTTGATATAGACTTTGAAGGTTTTACTTTGTGAACTTTATTCAAACACAGTCGTACTGCACAGTTTCATAGTAAATAACATGAAAATATATGTCATGAAAATCCTGCTGATGTAATTGTGATTAGAATAAATCAATGCTAAGAATCAGTGTTTAGAAGTGAAGATTTTCCAGTTGAAGTAAGATTTATTATTCCTTAACCATTATGATGAGACCACGCTATTGTTAGAGATGAATCTGAGCCAGGATGCTGACCATTCTGAACCTGATTTTTATACAAGTAAAACCAATATGATTATATTTATAGGTCATATGCAAAATTATGGCGAAATTATATATCAACTATGACACGATTTAAGTTCAAGAAATCACGCAAATCTCTTGATGCCGGAAGTAGAATCAATAGATTCTCTCGGTTTCTACTTACTTAACATTTACAGTTTCTGTGTATTATGAGATGGTGGGGTTGTTTAGTCATTCGTGAGTCTATTCGTTGTGGCCCCAGCCATGATTTAGCTAGTAAATCACGCACGCACGCACACTCTTCCACGTTGTCACCACACTCCAGACTGACAGTGAACTCGTCCTGCCAGTATTCTTGAAATGACAGTTGCTAAGATCCTGTACAGACTGAGAGATAATGTTTCAACACTGTTGTTATGTAAGAAAAATATTAAAAAAATGAAAAAGCAACTAGTTCCAAGGATGATGTGAATTAAATTAGAGCCTTTTAACTTTTTCTGTCCAAATAAGGAAGTATTTCAACCATTAAAACTACATGCCACTTGAATGTGCCAGGTGTGATCACTCATCCATTGATGCTGTCCCAGGTAAAAGCAGGTCAGTGATGCGGTGTCAGCTGTTTCCCAACGCAATGAATAAGATTTTTGTTCATGATGAGCTTCTTGCCAGGAGCTATGCTCGATTGACACTAATCTTCTTTGTATCCTTGCTGTGTTTACTAACAGTAATAGAGGAGGGCCATTCATGTATTGTGGTAGGTTGGCATGAGTATTGTTGGGTGGGAAGGACGAGGCTGTGACACTGTAGGGAAACAAGAACCTGGCGAGGAGGAGTCTTGTCAGTATTGGGTAGCACATTAGGGTATTGTTTGAGGAAACTGATCTATTGAGGAAGTGCTTTAGACGTTTAATTTGTGTATGTAAAGGTTTTGACTCTCTCCTGCTGCAAGTGATCAGGGTGATTATGACACGAAGAGTGTTTAACAATACTTAGGCCTTTGTTTGCAATGAGGGTGTTTTTGTGCTTCTACAACAGGAGGGGGTTCAGTATTGAGAGTCATTAGGTTGTTTGTTGATTTGTTGAAAGTTTATGGAGGTGTGAAGAAATAGGGTTTGACTGATAGACGTACCAAAGTATGTACATTAGCAATTAGTCATCACATTGATAGAAACTAACTGTTTTCATCCACTGGTCCTTAAATAACACGTAGCCAAACCCTAAATAATGGCAAATTTCTACTAGTCCTTATGATACCTTAATTGTTGGGTTGTTGGCAAGGACGAGAAGACAAGTGCCAATTTCTAACGCTGCATCATAATTGTTAGAAATTATAAGGCAGCATTCTGACTATGCCAGTAGTATTTTCAAAGCGTGCGAAAAGGGCTTGAAAAAGCCATGAATTTCAAGAGTTTGTTTTCAAAAGACCTCAAAATGACATTTGCCTTGAAAAGGCCTTATATCGACATGACCTTCAATTATTCCGAAAATTCGTAGCTGATTTTGCGTACTTCATTTGCATGATGATTGCTTGAAATACAAGGACTCTAAAAAATGAATATGATTGCGATCTGAGATGATATTTGCCTTGAATTTGCCTTGGAAAGGCCTTGAAATAATTGAGGACAAATCAGTCCCAACCCTGTTTCATCTGATGGCCAACAGAAATTGAATTTTACGTTTAATTAGATTTAGCAAAGGTTAAGACAGATCCTTCAAACTTACCTCTGCGATGATAGTAATTCTGGTTGATTCATCTGAATGTTATTTAATTCCATCTGTCCCAAATGTCACCAGTAAATCCTCAACAAACCATGCCCTTGTGTACCCAAACAGTTATCATAATAGGAACAGCTGTTATAGTCTAGGCTTTCTTGTATGTTATTATCTTTAGCTCAGCAATAATAACAAGCACTTTCAGAGTTTGAAATTAAGCATTAAAGGCAAGGGGTCCTTGTCGTAGCCCTTGTGTTAAACAATGATTTTAGGGGTTGCCTCGATTCAAATACTGTAGCAGAAAACGTCAAGGATCCCAGCCCCTTTCATTTCAAATACTGACTTCCATGAAACTGAAAGGAATATGCATGACATGGACAGATTATTGAAATACATAGCTGATTATTTCTCAGGTGTGGGCTAGATGACAATAGGGTGTGTGTGTGTGTGTGTGTGTGTCTGTCTGTCTGTCTGTTCATGAAAGTCACCACTTTTAAATCTTAAACAGATTTTACCAGATTTATGTGTCTAAATGCAGAAGGAAAAAATGGCATACCATGACAAGTTTTGTTTGTTTGTTTGTTGTGTAACGCCACACTCAGCAATGTTCCGGCTATAGGACGGCGGTCTGTAAATAATCTGGATCAGACAAACCAGTGATTGACATCATGAGCATCGATCTATGCAAATGTGATATGACATGCATCAACCAAGTCACCGAGCCTGACCACCCGATCCTGATAATTATAATTGAACATTGAGACATTAGAAAAATTCTATTTGATTTAAAAATAAGTTAGACGTCTTGTTTTTTGTTTCTTGATGTCACTATTGAAGCAAATAGTGTTGGAGACTAAGAAGGAACTTTAACTTCCATTGACTTACAGTTCACACAGGGGGGCACGAATTGCCCAGTCGTCTAAGGCGCCGCGATTCGCTGTGCAGAGTTGTGTCCCTTGGGCACTCCAGAAACCTGTGATTGTGGGTTCGAATCCCGGTTCGTCCCGGTTATGTTTCTAGGTTTGTCAGCACCATACCCGTGCTCGTGGGTTTCATCAAGGTGGTAAACGTCTGAGACCTGCATCACTTCGGGCTTTCCTCCCACATTAAGCTGACACGCTGTGATATGACTGGAATAATGTTAAAAGCGGCCTTAAATCCAACTCACTCACTTAGTTCACACAGCGACCACAGCACTATTACTGTTGTAAATCTGTGTTACATTATAAGAGTATTCCTGTGCCATGCCTGGTATCTGCAGTTATATTTTTTTCAAACTAATCTAGATTATTGAAACAGGCAAGTGGCGCTCGCTGTATATGAAATCAGCATTAGAAAAAAAATTGAAGAGAGATGTATTATAAATGATTTCATAGGCTATAAAGAGTAATGATGGTCGTTTTGCTACAATTGCTTTATGGAACTGGGCCCTGAACGTATTTTGCTCAAGAATGTGAATAAACACTGTGCCCAAATATCTGTCTACTTGCCCCAACTTGGCTATAAGCATCATTTTTTTTAGATTTCTTGTTATTATTAGACTATGACTAACTGAGCTTCGGACTGGTGGCTAACGTTACAGATTGTAAACAGATTCCTATTTCTATCATTTATCAGTCTGTGCCAAAACCTGGCTCTTGGCTTTTTTTTTTCAGTAGAATTTAGTGTTATTGTTTGACTGTTATTAGCTGAGCTGACTAGACGTAACAAGTTCACTAGACTCAGGTTTCGGGACAGTAGCTTAAGTCTTGATTTATTAACATTATGATTATGAGAAGAATCCAGTGACCTTCATCCCTAATTTATAAAAAACAAGGACTTAAGTTTGAAATAAGCAGTCAAAAGGTCATTATGGCTCTGTTACTGCTCTTGATGAGCTGTAGGTAAAATAAATATTATTATGCGTCCCGAGGGACACGTGTATTCTTTTTCTGCGCCCATTATCTACATTTGTGTGTACTGGAAGCAGATTTGTACGTCGTGTCAAACCCTAGCTTTATGACTGTCGCCCCCATAGCTACATAGACTTAAAAGAATCGTAGAGCAACTTTCACTCTATATATTTAAAATATTACAAACGATAACCATTGCACTTTGATACAGCTAATAGCTATTGTTGGATAATTTTTACCGATGGGAAGCTTGAGCAATCACGAATGAGGTTTCCCGCGATCTTGCTATTTCGATTGTGGAAACATTCTGGTGATAGTTAAACTACAAATGTGACTTTTAACAAGTCAAAGTATGACATATCAAGGCGTCAGTAGCAGTAAACAGTTGGTTGCTGTAAATAACCGTTAGTTGGTGCGATCCCATAGCTACATAGACTAACAACTGTCGTAGAGCTATAATCGCATTGTGAAACGGGGCACCACTTCGTAAGAAGGTCAGTAGTGCAACATACAAAGTAAATATAGAGCAAACGAAAATCAAAGCAGTTCACCTGCCTGTGGAAAGGAATGTTGTGTAAACAGAAAGTGCCTGAGAAAAGGAGTAAAAATAGTGAGAGAAGAAAGTTTGGCACTTATTGGTAGTATAATAAAATTACTTTTTTTTTGCTTTTTAACCATATCAAAAGACATCTATCTAGACCAGCTAATGCAAGCAATATCGAGACTGTTGATCCTTTTATTTTCTACATGTTTGACAGGTGCTGGAATTTTCTCACTAACTGACTTAAAAATGAAATGAGCTTCAGTCAGCCAAAGGAATGTGTGAAAATAAATAGGATTCCTTATTATGGTACAAACATTGGCAGTCAGCCGAGAAATATTGGGACAATTCTGTTTGCGGAAACACTACATTTATAGTTTATTTGTACTTATGGAGGACTGTATATGTTGCCACAAGTTATGCAAACAAACCTGAAAACAAGCTTGCAAGGAGTAACTACGCCCATATGTATGTAGGTAGCTGATGGCAGCCTCCCATGATGCAAATAATCTGATTTGTTTGCTGAGAACGCAGAAATTAGACAACCTCATCTCCTCAGCCTACCACCATTTGCTTGTGAAAACTGTCAGCATGATGGCCGCCTCGACATGTGTGTTTAATAAGTTCATTTTCAAAACTACAGCTTGGATTCGTTCGAGGCTTATTTGAATCGTTGTTTTTTGTGATTCCTCTCCAGGCTGGTTCGTTAGCGTGTTCTGCATGTAATATTCATGGTCGTCACTTTTGTGGGTTCACCGGAATAGAGGTCTTCAAGAATAGATGTTTGTACTAAATGCTTTGTAGTTCATTTAACCTTGGGACAACCATTATGGTGATTGATTATAGCTTTTGACATAATAAATGTTTAGCCCATCCAAAGGACAAGCCAACAAGATAAGAAATTAGCACTAGCCTGCTATCCAGAACCAATTTCACTTATGTTAAAAGGTATCGTAATAACTAGTAGAATTTCAAACATTTTGTAGGGGTATTGCTATATGTTATCACTATTCAGGCTAGTCGACTTTCTTGGTTAATTTCTCTCCCTGGCCATCACCTCAATTTCGTTGTGATAATGTCAGAATGTTAATGATTTAGATATTAATAACAGTTTCTATTGTCATGTTGGTTTATTGTTCGAAATGTTTGGACGAAAGTTATTGGTACCTTGTCATAGTTCTAATGTTAAATATTCCTGTGAAGATCTGGGTTAGAATAGATCTTCAGTGACCTATGCTTGCCGTAATAGGTGACTTTGCTTGTTGTAAGAGGCGACTAATAGGATCAGGTGGTCAGGCTCGCTGACTTGGTTGATGCATGTCATCGTATCCCAATTGCGTGGATCGATGCTCATGATGTCAATCACTGGATTGTCTGGCCCAGACTAGATTATTTACAGACCGCTGTCATATAGCTGGAATATTGCATCATGTTGCGTTATACAACAAACAAATAATGTAAAAAATATTCGTTTTTATTTTTTCAGTCAGGGATAGAAATTAAAGGTTCCGTAGCCTGTATTGTGATTTCACACTAACCGCTGCCAACTCTGCTAGAAATTCTCTGAGATACTTGGTTCCTTGTCATAAGACTGATGTTAAAATATAACAGGAAGTTTTAGGGGTCCCTAGATTCAAATACCACTGCAACCTCAAGGGCCCTTTGCCCCTTAGTTACGAGAACTGCCTTCAACATTAGGGAATTGGAAACGGGCTAATATCTGTTCGTATCTCTGATGATTCTCTCCAGGCCTGCTCCAACCCCCAAATCCCCTATAATTTCTAACTGCATATTGTCTACAGTTATCAAGTAACACATATCTGGTAAGTTTAGATAACTTTCAATGCTTTTTCAGTAAAAGATGTATGCATAATTTAGATGCATACAATTTGAAATCCCAAATTTAATGGTAGTCGACTGATATCGAGGGCTTTAGTTACCAGATAGATCTGAAATGGCAGTATTTCCTAGACAGAAGAAACCCAACAACCTAGATCAGAGATTCCTATCTTGGTCTGTCAGTGTAGGGTTTCCACTGAAACAACTGGTAGCTTTAGGAGATGATGAATTTTTATGGATTAAGAGGAACAAATCCAATAGTTTCCTATGGGACGAGAATTGTGTTAGGAAAGTAACTTGAAAACAGCGATTGCCTCACTTTCAATGTTTGGATAGTCGCCTCCAAGTTAACTAGTTTTATTGTACAATTTGTTTCCCGTGATGTCTCATCTTGGAATTTAAAGTCAGAGTCTACAGGAAATGGAGTCAATGTAAAAGCCATATTTCTCGTCTGCGATAATGTCCAATGATAAATGATACCCAGTTATTTCCTCGGAGCTGGATGTAAGCCTGGCTGGGTCTGAATGTCTATGGTGGTCGGAGGGACTATCTGTCAGTAAAAAGCTCGTAAAGTAGAGGGAGCAGAAATGCTGGAGAACTTCTCATAAAAATGTCTCCAATTCTGTAGCTCCTTGATGATGTTAGCCTTCTGTGAGTGGAACTCTGTCTCTCATCTATCAGAGAAGACCTAGTGTTTGCTGAGTTCAGTCACTACACAAAGGGTTAAGAGTCTGAGATTTTGTTGTATTTTATTGTATAATATTGGACATATTTGTTGTTCTACGTCTGTAACCCGTGCGAATGGAAATGGGTAGTGTTAGAATTTGATGTTTACTGACATTATGAAGAGAACGCTGGCTGGTTGGATCTGTCTGAAAAAGTTATAGTACCTCCACGACGGTGATAAATTGTCGGCTTGTTTCATTTCATGCAGGTGCTTGTCATATAACACTTGCACACCAGCTTCTTGTAAAGATCCCAGGTAGAATAGGTCTTTAGCATCCCGTGCTTGCTGTAAAAAACACACTATGCATGTGGTAAGAGGCGACCAAAATGGATCGGGTGGGCATCCTCGCTGACTTGGTTGATGCATGTCATCGCATCCCAATTTTGTGGTTCGATGCTCATAATGTCAATCACTGTCTTGTCTGGTCCAGACCTTATTATTTACAGACCAAAACAAACAAACAAACAAATCCAACTGAACCAAGACATTATGTAAGTGCTAGTCATGTTATATGCAGTCTGGGCCAAAAATGTTCAAGTCCACTTGCCCGAAGTTGGCCATTAGAATCATTTTTTGTACATTTTAGTCTCATCATATTGTTAATTGTCAGCTCAGCTTATTAGGCCAAACAGAATTTTACAAGACTCCGGCTTTGAACTAATTGCTGAAGTCACAGTAATGGGGTCTAGTTTCTGTCACTGGCTCATATGGCTGATGAAGCTTATGACAATGTTAATGTTGGAACTAGATAAGCCATCCATTGTCGGGCATTACTAAGAACAAGGTAACACCACCATCAACCCTTTCAAAATCCACGATCTGCCTCTGTTGCAGTAATGTTCACTCGTACCCATAGTGTGAAACAGGACACAAAGCATACGTCCTGAACAAGAGTGAATGTGGATCATGTTTTCGAAAGCCAGACAATAAGACAGGAGTTTCGGTCTATCTGAGCATGCTTAGTAATAAGGAATGAGAAATAGAATTACAAAACTAAATCAAGACCTTGCACATTACAACTTACAACTCCATTGTGTTGTATTGTAATTTTTTCACACCAGTGAAACTCTGGGTTATGATTGGTCTTCAGCAACTCATGCTTGCTGTAAGAGGTTTGCTGACTTGGTTGATTTGCATAGATCAGTGTTCATGATATCAATCACTCGGTGGTCTGGTCCAGGCTCGATTATTCACATACTTATAAGACTCTTATCATGTCTATAAGACAGGACTTAATTGTTTCTATGGTCCTGTAGTGTTTCACGATATGGTAAGCAGTAGAAACTAACATTTTTCGTCCACTAGTCCTTAAAATGATAACATATATCAAAACGCTTAAGAATGACAAATCTCTACTAGTCCTCATGATACCTTAACTATTAGCAGTTTCGCAAGTACTATAGGACTACTGCTATTTTCTAACACAGGGTCAGTGTTTACTAAAATAACAATGTTTACGTTTCCAGTAATTTCAAGAGCTGTCATTATTGGTGTCCAGAAGACTACTAGCATTATCTGATGTCAAAGTACACATTCTTTCAGTGAGCCTTAATGTTCTTAATGTATCACGGCAACATTTAGTATAGTCCTTATGACCAACAGATTTATTGAAACCCACAGGGAACACTGGATTTTCATGTGTTGTCTATTCTCAAACTTGCTACTAATACTCCCCTTTTAAGACCTACAAATATCAATATCATTTATGCAGAAGTTTCTGGATGTCCCGGACTCCAACGCAGTTGGGTTTTCTTTCTTCATAAAAATCAACAATGGCAGCCACAGCAGACAATATATTTTTACAATGGAGACTCCTTGCCTTCTCCATTGACATTTTTTTTGGTGTTCTTAGCGAATGTTTATGGGAGCGTTTTCAGTTAAAGATAAATTCAAATGGCTGTCATGGCAACCATCAGACATTGGGTGTCAGAATACATCTGAATATAGCCGAATGTCAACTTTTGACTGCTTCATGGGTGCTATTAGTGTCGGATATATCATACCTTATGAACCATTTCTATACATCAGGTGAAGTTTATGGGCATGTTTACTTTGAAGGTCAAGGTCACGACTTGTGAAGGTTTTAAAAACATTTGAGAAAAGTGTGTTTCCTCAATAACCACTCAACCCCAAAAAAGTACTAGAATCTGTACTTTACTAAGAAAGTGTTATCCCAAATATAACATTAGTTACATTTGACCACTTTCTAAATGGCATGGTGTATTCATAACCACTTTAAGGACTTGAGACATTTTGACCTTGAGGTCAGGATCTCAATTTTATTAATTTTTTGTTGAGGTCAAGGACAAGTTCAATTATGTTGTCAACCTTTTCAGTTCTCTTGACAATGAGCCACAGCTCATATTTGGAAAGACAGTCATATTTGGCTTTGCACGTCAAGTAGATTTCTGAAAGAAAACTACTTATTGGAAACTTTAAGGTGAAATAAACTCTACATGTTGTTTCTGATAATCTTATCACATACTAAAGCGAAAGTAAATTGAAGTCTTCAAATATGTCAGTTTTCTATAAACAGTTACTGTATAAGACTATGTAAATAGACTTATAACTGGGGGCAAACGATGTCTATCTTGACTAATTTGAAATTCTGGACCCCAACTGCTGTGTTTGAATGGAATTGTGTGTCCTGGAGACATTCAACAAATTGAACCTTTACTAAACAGGAATTGGCAAGGATGCCACAATCACCACCAATATCACAACATGCCAGTGGCAGGTGAAATCTCAATGACAGTCATTGAAGGAACACAAAATATGTTTTTCTTTTGAGGAAAGTGAAGATTGTAAGATGTGCTTGACATTTTAGATAATCAAACTTTCAGATTATTGATGTGTCTGTCTGCAGCAATAGCGTTGAATGCTAGCTCAAACTATTGGCATCATTTGTTGTTTTTTAAATACTGTAGATATTCCGGGTAAGAATATGGGTCCCCAGCAACCACTGCTTGTCGCAAGAGGCAACTACATGGATCTGGTGGTCAAGCAGTGACTTAGTTGATGCATGTCATCATATCCCAATTGCATGGATCGATGCTCATGATTTCAGCCACTGGATTGTGTAGCCCAGTCTCAATTATTTACAGACTGACATCATATGGCTGTAATATTACAGAGTCCTGCTCCAAAATAACAGATGCCAAAATTGGCACTATTTTCAGTAGATTTCAGTGTGCATGTACACAGTAACCTCCGCTAATAACGAACACGTTTATAATGAACTGACCGATATAACAAACATTTTTAGTCCCGTCCATTTGTTGTATATAATGCTGTATATTTGCTTTTAACAAACTACGGTTATTACAAACTAAGATTAGTGGTAACCGTAGTTTACTGTATATGCAGAAAATCTACGAGCAGCTTTAGAAATTTGCATTTTTGCTAACTGACCAGTGTATTGTCAAACAGTGGATATGGACCTTGATTAGCTAAGCTTGTGAGACCGAAACACAATCACCAGACTTTATGCTTCAGATTAATGACCACAGTCGTACCCTTTGACTACAGCCACCATCTGTCCATTGAGCTCAGTTTATAATACCGTATTCGACGTAATAAGCACCCACGGCAATATTTCTTAATATATTGTCTAGTGAACAATCACAATCAGCACCCCTTCTGATTGATCAATGTACAAAAGACTTATTTATTCGCGTATAATATGCATTTGTGTGTTATATGCATCCTTAATTATGGGCAATTAAATTCTGGAAAAATATGTACCGTATGTGGTATATAAACATTTCAGGCTGTCATCATAAACCCTGAAATTTATCTTTCAACTCTGTTTTTTTACCAAAATATTATTCTAATAAGAGCCCCCTATATTTAATTTTGAGAGCGCCCTGGGCACTTATTATGTCAAATACAGTAACCAACCTGTTGGGATCCAGGTCAGAAGTCCCCAGCAACATATGCTGGTTGCAAGAGGCAACTCAGTGGATAAGTAATTTAAGCTTGGTGACTTAAATGTTGCATGTCAACCTACCCCAAAGCCATTGACCGTTGCTCATAATATCAAAAACTTGATTGCCTTGTCCAGATTTGACAGTTTACAGACCGTCACTGTATAGCTAGAGTATTGCTGAGTGTAACGTAAACAACAAATAGAATCATAAGAGCCCATATATAAACATTACTTGCTATTAAGAATGTTGCCAATAGATGAATTGGGGCTGGTAGACTGCAGACAGAATGGAATACATGAGACAAGATTTCTGTGTGTTTTTTGCTGAAGGGCAAACTTGAGTGATGTCACCTTTGATGAGCATCTGATTGGGAGTCTAGTCATTTTTCATCCCTCCATGCACTAAAGAGTGATTGTGCGTCTACTGTCTATCAGATTAAGTGGCCACAGCAGGGCAACAGGGAGCATTAATTGGTCATGTAATATTCTTAATGGTCTGGAAATGCTTTTGGGGCACTTGCGGGAACATGGCGCTAATTACCCAGAATATTGTAATTAACAGGAATAGCGTTAGTTACTTGTCAGGTGTACAAAATATAAACTGACATAGCTCAATGCCAGGAGTTGAGTGTTGCCGGGCAACAAAGGTAGACTGGAAGATTTTAAAAGTCATCAGTAATTATGGTGATAACTTGAGGCGAAACATGGAGGCATGGTCTCACCATGAGCTGTCTAGTTACATGCGTTGAGACATCAACCAGTCATCATATTTGGGTTTTACACAGCATTTTCAGTTACATTTTAATGAGTTTATGCACTATGAGTGTTTTGGCACTGTTTATGTGCTGTGTGGTGCCTTTTGCTTGATATTGGTGAAGCTCACACCAGACTGTGGTCGATAACGCAGGATACGATACGATGCGATACGATGCGATACAATACGATACAAATTTCGACCGGTCACAATATGATTCATATTTCATTAGACTGATCACAATACGATACATATTTCAGTAGACTGATCATAATATGATATATATTTCAGTAGACTGGTCACAAAGCGTTACATATTATAAATAAGTATAATGAATTGATATCCAAGCAGTACATGTCATTTGGTTATATTTACTACAAATGGGAAGTTATGGATGCCAACAAGGATTTATCTAGACCTGCACAGAGGCCAGAATTAGCCCCAAGTCTATACCAAATGTCTATGAAAATTTCAAAACTGGATTTAAACATTTCCCAATTCATGTTGTTATAGTTACAACTAATCTTATGGTATTTTAGAGGTGACTACTTATATTTCACTTATAACAGAACCAGTATGGAGGAAGATGCTTAAATGCTTAGTTTGCATTATTACATTGAATGCAATGTTATACAATGTTAAATAAAAACGTCTTAATTTAGAAGAAAAAATTATAACTTTTTAACAAAATTATTATTTTCCCCAGTTTGCCTCCAAGGAGCATTTAGTTTGGAATCATAGATACATCTGTTTAAGGTGGCCAGTGTATAAAACAGTGGTGTGTGGGGAAAGGTACAGATATGTTGCCCAGACATGTGAACACTCTGCCATGTGATGTCCACTATTTGATGTAGAGTGTTAAAACACCTCACTGGGATTAAATGCCAGCCTTTCTTGCAACTAATGTTTTTTATGGATTGAGAGAAGTATGTTAATAGGTTATTTAGGTATTTAGTGGAAATTCTTAGCCAATTGACAGGTAGAAAATGTGGAAAAGCTTTCAGTGTGTTGTATTTCCATAGAGCTTTTCCATATGTGGCAGGGTTTTTTTTCAGTTATTTGTTTGTAAAAGTAGGAAAGTACTGATATCCATCAGCCAAAAGGTTAAGATGAGTCACATTTTGATAAAAATATAGAAATATGTACTTCTTGGATGTATTTACTATATCAGCATGGTAGACCTGAACAAGACCCCAGAAACATGGGAGAACTTGTCGTGAATTTCTCAACATTTCATCAAGATTACAGTTAGTTGCTTTTCTGACTGCTTCATTTCCATTACAGCAGGGAAATTAACCAGTTTTACAGCCTTTGCAGTGATTTGGCTAGAGAGAGTTAATATCATTAGGACATGTTTGTGATTCTTTCAGTTTTTGACAGGACATGTTACTGTATCTTTACTAAAATTGAAAAAATATCTTCAGGACCTTTTCTATGACAATCAGTCAATGTCCTTTGAAATTGAACCCATCTGAAACACTGCTATTGCCCATATGATGTTAAGATTAATATGATTTCCTGTCTGAACGACATTGTAACATTCATACTATCCCCACTATAGTAATCAGGGAAAAAACTATTTTTCTTAGCACTTCCCTGAATGGGATACCTTTAACATGGGGGAGGGGGATGTCATGTGACTCATTTTACTTGCTTTTCCTACTGCAGTAGTCTTCAAGTCTATGGGTTCCTCGTTTCAAAGACTACAGGAGCAAAGTTCATTTGACCCCAGAACTCCCCTAAAATTTGAACACTGTTCTGTACATGCTATCTTAATCCTGTCACTTAATGTCCATGTTGTGTTACAGTTGGTACCCGCAGAAAGCAGCGCATCCGACACACAGTCACAATGTACCGACTCCCAGGCTGGGGACGTGGTCCCCCTCCCCGCGGAGAGGGTTGGGGGGATCGGAGACAGCAGGCCGCCATCATTTCAGTAAGTATATTGAACTATGGGTTTCAGTGTTGGACATACTTTGGGTCGTTATTAGGAGTGAAAAATTTGAAACCTGACTGAACTTAACAAAGGCTCAGGGCAATTTGCTAATGGTAGTTCTCCATTGGCTGGAGGAATTCTGAGATGAGATACTGTCGTCATATAAGCCTACTCGTTAGTGGAAGTGTGTGGTGCCGAAGTGAGGTCTTGTACAAAAAAATATTAGAGTAATGATTTGAAACGTGGCCCACCAATTAGTATATTGAGTTACCTTATTTTGCCTTTGGTATGATGCATAGGGCTCATTTGTGCTGTTCCTTATTTAAATAATTCTTGAAGAAATCACAAACATGTTGTAGTATTGCTTAAGGTATAAACCTGCAAGTATATATGTGGCATATTAGAAACTAGTATCAATGAAGACAGTTGACTTGTGCTTGCAAGTACTTGAGAAAGATTCTAGCATCTGTTCGAAAATGTACGGAAAGAAAATGTCAACTGTCTTCAGTGTATGATATAGGCAAGTGGGGATACCATGCTTATTTCACCCACTACCCCCACAGAAGTGTAAAACAAAATGTTTTAATGTAATCAAATATGTTTTTCCTAACATTCCAGAGATTGAATCTGAGAATGTAGAACAGCAGTTTGATGTTAAAATGTCTTCTACTTGAGTGAAATTGCACACAGTTGCACTGAACCAAGTTCCAGTGTAGTAACATGTAACCAGTTGCCAGATACTTTCACACTTGAGTGAACCCTCCATTATGAGCCCTCCATTATGAGGGAATAAGCATATGCCCAGGTTGTCATTAACAATCACTTGAACAGCACACCCACCATTTACTGCCGTTTTATATAGAGGGAGGAGGTGAGTTTTTATGCTGCATTCATCAGTATTGCAGCAGTGTCAAGGAAGGTGAAGGTTTAGCTCAGTGGTGAGAGCACTTACTTGTGACGCAATAACAGGATCCTACTTGCCTGCCCATGGCTATGTAGTGTAATGCCAGGTCTTTTTGTCCCCACTTTATACCACTTACCATGCTTACTGCTATTTTATATAGAGTGGGTGGGTACGCAGGATTTATCTGGACCTGCTCAGTGGCCAGTATTCAGCCCCAAGTTTACAGCAACTGTCATAATGTAGTCTTTTTGTTCACACTTTGCTCATCACAGCAAAATACAGAAGACGTTTGAGTCTTGAAGGGTAAAACGCATGATGTCATTCTTGGGGTTCCTGGTATGATATCACTGGATTGTTGCCGAAAGCAACAGCTCACTAGTAACTGGGTACTTGATCCATAAGGTTTCAAATCAATTTGGAGCTCAGTAATGTTGAATTGTGACCCCAAGGTTACATTGTTACACTTAATTTGGCTTTTGTATCCTGACTCCTTGTATATTGATACAATAAACCATGGCGTTTGGGCTCATTGTTGAAGGACCCAGCTCTGGTTCTACCTATTCAGGAACAGGCTAAATAATTGGGAATTTGCTGCGAAACAGCACTGTGACATCTGTCAAAACAACTCTAAAGAAGCAGTGCTTGCTTTCATTGCATAAGAGAGGCAAGCCAAGCGTAGTTTCCATGATTGAAATCAAGATGTCTGTTTAAGCCGTTGAGCAGCTGTTGCTCTGTGGCTGTTGTTGCTGTTGCAGAACCAGACAGAGCTACAGCGAAAGTTTTACCTCCAACTATAAATGTTGGAAGTTGGACGAACTTATGTGTAGTGGTTGTGGAATATTTTCTGACACTATCCTGAAATAACTTGTAATATTTCTGGAAGGAACTGATGTAGGATGATCGTGTAAATTCATGCTGAATCCAGGAATCTCACTGGTTGGGAGAGTTCAATGATTTGGGGGTGTCGAGACAGGGAAACCAGGAATTATATCATTTTCAAACGGTTAAACTGCAGTTTCTCTGCCCTGAAGTACACCTTTAGCATGGCAGATTGATTGGAGGCTAGATGAGGGAAAACATCTTTCCAAGTACATTAGCTAGAGGTCTATTATCATGGGTACATTATGTTTGATAAACAAGGTAGATGCAAGGACATCTACAATGTATTGTGTACAGTTCGTCTGTGAACCAGTGGCTGAGGGTTATTGTCCCTTGAAAGAAGAAATAACTGTCCGTTTCTAAGAAAAATGAAATGGTTCATCTAGCTCTATGTCATACCTGGCTGATTGCTACCCCTTGCAGGTTTCTACACCCTGAACTAACCACGTCAGTGTGAATCTATTGGAGTTGTTCCCCACTAATGCTAGTCATAAGAGGCTACTCAATAGTAGAAACTAACATTTTTGTTCCACTAGTCCTTATGATTATCACATAAAGCAACACCTTTACAAATGGCAAATTTCTACTGGTCTTTGTGATACCTTAACTCTTAGGCAGTTTGGCAAGGACTACATCTGCTACTTCATTGATTGGGCTATGAGCCTTTTAGACTTGTTGCTTGCGTGTCATCATATCCCAATGGTGTTTATTATTGCTCATAGTGTCAATCACTGGTTTGTCTGGCCCAGCCTTGATTTATACACAGACAGGTGCAACCGTGACTCGAACATTTGGTAAACAGTTCCCTTGCTCATACGGAGGTTTGGCAAGGAGTCATCAGAATCGTTGCCTGATAGATGTAGAGTTTACTACAGGAGTGTCTTTCAGATACCATTTATCTACCTATCTAACGAGCATAAAATATTATATTTAGACGTGCCATTGTTTATTTCAGTGCAAACGCATCAGTAGTGAGTCGAGATGAAACTTGTGACACATGTACGGAGACGGACTCAGTTATCAGTGCAGCGGCAAGGAGAGGTATGTAGAGTTTTCTCCCTTGTATATACACCCTTATATGTTCTAGGTTAGTGTGATATATCTGGTGCAAAGTCAGGAGATATATATCTATACCCATATATACCCAGGAGATAAACATATGCCTTTATGAGGCCAGTGGAGGCCCAGGTGGCCCAGGCGTCTAAGGCATGACAATTAGCATCCATTGGGCACACCAGAAACCTGGGAGCATGGGTTCAAATCCCAGTTCTCCCTGATAATGTTTCTTGGTTTGTCAGCACCATACACGTACTTGTGTTTTACACCAAAGTGCATCACATAGGGCTTTCCTCCCACATGATGCTGACACGCTGTGATAGCTGAAATGCTGTTCAAAGCGGCATTAAAACCAACTCACTCACTCACTCAATCACTTATGAGGCTAGTAGTGATTGATATTATAAACTTTGACAGTACTTGATAGCTGCTTATTGCTAGGTAAACCGTGATGATAACTTAAGAAACGACTTTACACAGTGTGTCTACAGACCTAGGACAAACTTTTGAGGAAGGACGTACTTGGTTTATTTGTGAATGGAATAATATGTCGATGTTGGCTTTTACTGGCAATGCCGGTTAAAGACATTGTATAGCATCATTTGTAATTGTGGGATCCTTAAGGTTATCTGTAACTTTCAACATCAAATTTTATTATTAACACCACCTGAGTCTCATGTTTAATTTGGAACAATGTACAGCAGAAACTGATAGAATATGTTTCATGTTTGTGACCGACACCAGTAAGTTTGAATACCACAAGGCCATGAACCTCCCCAAATTTTGAACTGGTCAGAATATGTCCCCAATAACTCACACTTGTCTGCTTGTTGGGATTCCAAGGCAAAATAGGCTTTCAGTAGTATAAGCTTGTTTCCTGGTTTGGGTTCCTGGTCAGAATAAGTGCAAATGATACAAGAGGTGGAATCTGGTTGTTCCATAGGAGAGGCTTGGAGAGACATAACTCGTAATAGCCACTGGTAGCGCTACAATCGTGCCCAGGAATTCCAGCCTAGTTGGACAAGGGTGGAAACTGGACTTTCACAGTCAGTCAATGCCCTTGCCTCAGGAAGATGGTTACTGGATGCTTATAGAATACAAGCTAGAAGGATTTATGGATTGTTTGTACGAGGTGCTAAGTGGTGGACTTACAGCATTCGTTCATGAAAAGTGAAATAAGCTTAATTCTGACTTTCATGTATTCTATATATTGTTCATTATCATTTTAAGAAAGGAAATATGTTGAAATGTCCAACCTTTGGAGAAACATTGCTAAGTTAGCATATTGTTCAGACAGCGTAACCTTATCTCTTTGTGGGGTCATGAACAATGGATGTTATGTCATATTGTTCTCAGCAATGTGACATCATATCACATCATGATATCATTCAGCAGTGATAATCACTATAATGCATGTGTAAATATCAGAAAGCTATTATCCTTATATCTCTCTACCCTAGTATGGGTAATATTCATAATTGTGTACCTACTGTTGTCTGAGATGTCAGAGCACGATAGATCTTCAGTTCCATAGCCTAAGTACCCTATTTCCTCCACTAAATGCTTTCAGACACTCTTTACTACCAACATTTAATCAGGAACCAGCCTTATAATTCCAATTTCAGACTAATGATTCGCTCAAACTCTTCTTCGGTACCGAAGTTTAAAAGTTCTCTAAAATGCTTTAGTTTTCCAGGGACAATGTTTTTGAACGCTTACAGTAGTTGAAATACAATATGTAATGCATTAAGAAACTACCTGGCTATTTTGTTTGTTTCATCACCAGCGTATAATCGAGGAAATACGGTATTAGGACATGCTAAAATAGTGGCAGGGTGGTCATAATTGTATTTTCAAGACTGTTTTGCCAAAGAACACCAGAACATTATGATACTTAGAATAAGAAAATAGAGTGTTATACTTTTTTTACAAAATATCTCTTTTTGACAAATAGGTTTGTTTTATCTTATTCAACTCACAGAATGAAAAATAACATTGAATTGGTAGCTATCATGACTGTGTTGTAAAGTATGGTCATGAAGATAACTTTTGGCAATTTTCCAGTTAGTGGTGATATCTATACACCTTTTGGGAGACATTGATTAATTTGGTAGCAAAACCATAAACACAATGAGGTGATGTACAGGAAATGTGTCGATACTGTTGTCGTACTGGGAATTTGTGATTGATGAATAAATTTGAGAATATGAAATATGAGTCACCTTGAAAAGAAAGTTCGAAAATGTATCACAATTCGCCATTTCAAAATTAATTTGGATTTTAATAATTAAGGTGTCATGTTTGATCCCTAATTTACAAATCAGATATGTGTAGATAAATCTACAAATTGATATAATTTGTAATTCTAGATTTTATCTTAGGTTTCACTGAGCAGAGTTGCATGTTTTGGCATGCCAGAGACCTAAGGTCTTGGTGGGAGTCTTAGTTGGCCTGATGATGTTTCTAGGTTTGTCAGCACCATACCCGTGCTGTACCACCTTATGCCACAGGTGTAAAATAAGCCCTAAATGATTCTAAAATGTGGCCGCAACTGAGTTTATGTGTATTGATGTACAACCCCGATACAGCACCCCCTGTCTGGGTGCAAGCAGGTGAAGAGCTAAACGTGATTGGATAGATGTTTATTTATACTGTAGAGTATCTTCCCAGGATGCCACTCGGATAAGGATTGAGCCTCATTCTGATTTCCGTCTCGACCACATGAAATAACACACTCGACACACCTCCAAATGTCAGGGGACTCTAAGGGGGAAATATTGCAGTGATAAACTCAGATTCTGTTGCTTGTTGCCCAGGGGCTTGACAGTGTGGGGTCAGGATACAGGGTTCAGGGGAGACAATCCTGGCATGTTTGACATGTTATGTGTAAATAAAGATAAGATTATTGGCAATTAAGAAAAAAAGACATGCCAACATTCTGTCAATATCAAAGTTGTAGGTACGGATCAATTCTTTTTGAGTCAGTTCAGGAGTAGCTTGACATCAGTTTGCCTGCATTCCTTACATCAATGCATACAGCTGAATAAGTCAGTACACAACAAATGCTTCGGTTTGAAGAACTGTACTTTTATCCAAAATGGTTTTTGTCCCTACAGTAAAATGAAGCCAATTCTTCTTCTCCTGTGTGGTGATATGGCTTCAAGTAGCATTGACCAACACACTCAGAATGAGAGAATCATTGTCAGTGAGGCTCTTTCACCTTCTTATGGCAACATCTGGAGTTGAACGGAAGAAGGATTATTCTGCACTATTATTTATGGTTCCAGCCGACCCATTTGTGAATACAGTTTGAGAGTGAACATTGTGATCAATATGTAGGTGCCACACAGACTGTTCAATACATAGCCAGTAGATGGGACCAGGTATTAACAGGTATTAATACCTGTCATGTGATGGCCATTATTGGTCAGGAACTCAATCCCTTCTAATCACTCAAATAAAGGCATAAAAACCTTCTTGAGATTAATATCTGTCCTTAGTCGTGTGTGTTCCTGATCTTTAGTATACAAACAAGCAGATTGTTATCACAATTGGTAGCCATTACCATGTGACATGAAGTCTTTATCTTTCTCTGACAGTGGTATAAACATTGTATCGGTGTCCTTCCTACCCCTTAGTGCTGTGCTAAACAAATATAGACACGTGATATTGCCTAGCTGTGCTATACAGGGTATATCTCTCCAGGCAGTTGTGTGTTACACACACAGACAATAGTGTTGTATCACACAGACAGTATGGTCTTATGTGACAGGAGACAATAATGTTATATGAGATTTATGGCATGTTGTGTCAGGACTAACACTAAGCAGTGGTTAAGTGTCAGTGTCTACCTGTAGGAGTGTTGATTACAGTTGAATCAGATCTTTGCCTGGGACAAAAGCAAGATCCTGCAGTTCTGACATCATGAAAAGTCGATTTTATGACGACTTTGACATTGAGGAGCTACCATGGCAAGGTATTTTCTGGCATGTTTTGGATCTGTACCTTTCAAGGGAGGTTGGTTGATGTATATGTTATGTCTGTCTGTAACCTCATAAGTAGAATCAGAGAACTTAAATAGTGGGAGATATTTGTTTCTTTGACGTTTGAATGTTCATTAAGATCATAAGTAAAATTAGTACTACTGTGTTGTAGTATTTTGAAATACTAAAACTACAAATGGGGGGAAAACAACAACAATAAAAATAATAATAATGCTTTTTCTACAGCACAAAATTCCTAATCACAGGGACATGCTCAATGCACAACACAGCATATGTACATATATATACAACAGAGAGGGGAGAGTAAGATAATAAACATATACATTTAGTTGTAGGGTTCGAAAATGTAAGTTTTGAGTCCAGATTTAAACACTGATACAAGGTGCACTTCTGTATGTTGATTGAGTTGTGACGTAAGGTAAGGTTTGGCATTGTTTTGAAAAGTTTGTGGTAGGTAAGTAGGTCAAGAATGGTGGGAGTTGAAGGAAAGCTGTCGTGTTGTCAGTTGATTTATTGTTTGAAACTGCCATGATCAGTGAATCAATAACTCAAAAATCAATACTTGTGTCTAGGAGAAGCTTAACTGATCACTGATAACGTACCACTCCAGAAGATTCAAGTGTTGTGGTATAGGAATATGAGTGTTGATAATATAGAATCCAAATTGATATCTGCCCATGGTAGAATACAAATAGAACTAAATATACTGTGTCCCTAGTTGGTTTCCATGGTAACTATTTCCTCATGTTTGTAATTCAAGGACTTATGGGGATTGGTTGGTGCCAATGGGAGCTGACTATGGATAGTGTTGACTTGAGCTGGAACATTGCAGTCTTTGCCAACGTCTTTTGAGATAACCCATCATTTTCAGTCTATATTAGTCTTGATGCAGGGATGAAAATTAGCACCAGCCTGGACCAGTTTTGTTAATATTAAAGTAGTGAAATTTCAAAGTTTTGAGGATTATTGGCATTGCTATATGTTATGACTGTTCAAGCTGAAGTCTTTGATAGGTGTTTTGAAATTGGAAGAACATGAATATATAACACTTTTCTATGGATAACAATTGCCATTTCATCAGGTGAAGGGGCAAGAAGTACCTTTGAAACATTGTGGCAAAGACTAAAAGTTGTTATCCCTAAAAAAGTGTCATATATTCACTGTAGATAGTAGACTTTCTTGGCTAGCTTCTATCCCTGGAACTTTATCTATGGATTATTATTAACCAAGCTTGCTGGACCAAATACGTTCAGTAGACAAGGAATCAGTCTTGTTGAGGAAACCAAAAGCTGAGATTGTGTCCTCATAGCCCAATGGAGTGGAGTGTTGCTCACTCTGTCAGTCATCGGTGTGTTTTGTGCAGATTTGATGTATGGCTGTCTGTAAATAATCAAGTCTGGACCAGACAATCCAGTGATTGACATCATGGTCATTGATCTATGCAATTGGGACACGATGGCATGCATCAACCAAGTCAGCAGAAATCCTGACCTTCCAATCCTGATGGGTCACCAGTTATGACAAGCATGGGTTGTTGAAGACAATTCTAACCCAGATCATCCCTGGGAGATATATGGATGGGAAATTACTGGTTATAAGTGTACTCACTCACACTGTCACTTGAGCCCTATTTTGTTAACAGTTTACCTCAACATATTTTAAGTGACACGCCCTCCCAGTCCTATTCTTGGTAATATACTTAAGATGAATGCCCATTACATTTGATGTGAAAGCACTGTCAAGTAGCTATGTAACAGTTTCTGCATGTGTAATTGCTCAGGCGTTTATTTCTGTTTTATCTCGGCAAATATCAAAACGCAATGAAATGAGTGCTGACTAATGTAGCAATGGCTTATTTGTGGGTTGTGGCGTTCTTACATGCAGATGTAGTTTAGATAACGACTGGTGATTAAGCTGGAGGCAATACACACAGAGAAGTGTAATTCACTCTCAATTTTCACAGTTTGTTTCAGATATTTTGTGTGCTAAAGTGATTTGACCTTTTTTCTTAATTTGACATCGGTGATAGATTTTGATAGAATTTACAACCCCAAAATTACTTTTTAGTTAAGTACACCTTTTGCAAATTTCGCCTTGACATATAGACTTCTGGTCTGTTGTAGATATTGGGAATGGTGAAATTAAGAGAAAAGATACTTAGTAAATCAAAGGCCTGAGAAAAGATCCAAACTCAATTCAAGATGTTAATATCCACCAAAGTAGGTTCTCCATATTAGCCCCAAAGACCTCGTACATCAAATGATCATTTTCCATGGGCCTTCTAATTAGGTGATGCCTAAGATGTGTTTTTGTCTTGATAAAAGCTTAAAACAATATTCCTGGAAATGTGTACCTTCAAGGATGCATGGAGACGGTAGTTATGATGACTGGTTCATGGAGTTTATGTGCATGCGTATTTATCAGCAGTCACGTGTGACTGATTCATCGCCAAGCTGACAGCACTGATTTCAGCTCTCATCTTCCAGGCAGGAAGATTCCCTTGACACTAATTACCAACCTGCCAACATATTTTCCGATTTTTCAATTTCTTTCTAAGTTTGGAGTCAAATCAATGAGGTTTTGCACCAAAGCACTGGTGTCAAATACTAAGTTATCTTTTCAATTCGCACAGGATAAAACTGACAGCTGATTAAATACAACAGCATAATACCCCCCCTCAGCACAGCTAAGTTTCTCTTTTCCTGATATTATGTGCTGCTTTAACAGAGTAATTATAGAAATAGAACAATCTGTGGTCAAAAATCATAATTGGAAAGTCACTAATCTGAATAGTACAAGACAAATGGTTCAATATTATTCTCTACCATCTCAAAGAATAATAATTTCTCTAAATCTTTTACAATATAGAGCAGTACTAAAAAAGTAAATATCTGCAATATGCTTTGTTTCATTGCAATGAATTATTTTGGTGACTTTTCAACTTTTAAATATATTAATTCCAGACACACAAAAAATGTCATTTGCACTGAGCTAAGCCCTCAATTTTGAGGCATTGAAACCCTCAAAAATGAGGTATTGAAGAAATAAGTCTGCAGGCAGAGAGTACAGAAGCCTTGTTTAGTGAGCAGAGGAGGTAATGATGCTGTGACAGGGCTATAGTTGATCTGTTAAAGCACATTGCATAGGGTGCAGCTATGTAAGAAACACATGTGTGACAGGAGCCTTGCTGAGCGAGGGAGAAGTCAGATGGTAACACGAATACCTGTGTCAACATAAATCTATGCCAGCACATTCAAGTATGATGTTATGATAACAGGATATCCTATTTGAAATACCCAGTAGTTCGGTACAGTGATTTACATTGGTTACAGGCTCTGATTATTATATCGTGTGTCGTGTTGTGGTTGGGTGGTGTTTCTGGGAATTTTCTGAAAAAATAATCTTGTCTAGCAGAAACTGAACAATAATGTTGCTCCATTAGTGATTCCTGATGAAAAAGAAATATGATTTGTTAGGATGGCGAATGATTTGATGAGAGAACTGTGGACAATTAATTAGCCTTGGATGAAACTAGCAGAAATGTTTATGTATATCATCTGTCAATCTTGTGTTGTGTCTTTAGTTGAACTTTTAATTACAGAAAATATTTGTGACATTGTTTAGGAAATTGACGTTGATGATTCTCATTGTAACTCAAAGGTGCAGTGCCCCTTGACAAGTTTCATATGCGACACTTACTGCTGATCATGTTTTATGTCCCAAGTTATGTAGGTCAGAGGTCATTAACTTCCAAAAGTCCTAATAACAGGTATAATGACAGGAAACAATCCCAGTAATAAAGGCTTTTGAAACAGAACACTTGGGCTCATGTTGTGAAATAATGAAGGGAAATGTAGTTTTGTTGACATTGGAGCTGGTCATTTGGTGCTGTGCCCCATGGCGTTCAGTGGTACCAGGGGATGATGGCATTTTGGAAACTTCAGCAACAAAAATAATATTCATTCCGATGTCATGGATTAGGATGATTTTCTTCATATTAATCATAAGATCTGGTTTTGACGGCCACTTGACACTGTTGGTAGATTAATCAGGACATGATAGTGAAACGTATGTAATGACAACATCCTTATTGTGTTGACCTTTAAGAGAATGAAAGGAGAGACATTGATGGAATGTTTGCAATTTAAGGGCAGAATGAGTGAAATTAATAACAGTCGATGTTCTGGAGTTGTCTATCAAATGTTTTTGGAGACCAATGATTATTTCCGTGGAACTTGTCCAGTTGATTGCTTGTAAAACTTCATCTTTCAAATCGTGAAAAGGGTGAACTTGTAACATATTTTTGTTTCATAGATCTGACACAGAATAGTGCTTTGAGAGACATGGGGAATGATCACCTCTGATTGGCTAATTGTATGTCATCAAGTTTCATGTTTGTTTGTTTGTTTGCTTGTTGGACCAGACAATCCAGTGATTGATGACATGAACATCGATCTATGCAATTGGGATATGATAACATGCATCAACCAAGTCAGCGAGCCTGACCACCCGATCCCATTAGTCGCCTCTTATGACAAGCATAGTCGCCTCTAACAGCAAGTATGGGTTGCTTCAAATTTCATGTAGTGTGGACCGTTTCTTACACAGTTGACCTCCAGTATGTCCTGGCTATTCTTACAGGCTTCATCAAATGCCACTCACTCACTCACTCCTGTAATCTGCATCAAGCTACCCTGAAGATGCATCCTAATGACACAGCTGTTGATATGCTGATGGTGAAAAGAAAGGAAACACCCAGCAATACAACAGTAGAAAAAATGTTACAGCTGTTTTCAATGGAAGAGCTTTCTATCAGTTGAACAGATTAAACTGTTAGTGTCTGGTGTATCGTTAATAGTGAAGGGTTCGGGGAAAATTCTTTAAATTATCATTATTGCCTGTCAATGCTTTCCTTAATTGTGTTCACTTTTTCAGTGAAGATAGTGCATGAAATAAGGTGTTCTGTATGCATAGCTGCCAGTTGTCCGAATGTTTCATATTTGCTACGAATGTGCAACAAATATACAAAATGTGATTTATTTCTAAATTTGTAGGTCATTTTGCAGTGTTCGTACAAGCTTGAAAAAGCCTTCGTTTTTAGTGTAAACCGCGAAATGACTTGAAAATCACCAAATTCACTTGAAAATGCCCTGAATTTTAAGGTCACTATTGAAAAGCCTTCATTTTTAGTGTAAACCGCGAAATGACTTGAATATCACCAAATTAACTTGAAAAGCCTTGAATTTGTACAAATTTACATATACTTTTTAATCAAAGTATGAAAGCACACAGAAATATGTACCAAAGATGTTTAATTGAGATTTATCACAGTGGTAGATTTGTGTGCCTGAAGAATTCATGACAGTTATTATTATAGTTAATTTATGTTTTGATGGGTGAAAAATATATATTGCTTTTTAAGTCTTGCGACTAATATAGCCTTGAACATGACAGTTGGCAGCCTTGAAAAGGCCTTGAATTTTGGTGTTTCACGTCTGTATGAACCTTGTTTTGTTAGGCCTTACACTGTCTGCTGCAAACACAAGCTCCTTTTGTTTATCAACTGGCTTGAAGTCTATATATAGTTTTACATCTGTCCAATCGAGACACTTCACTCGTATTACCAGAAACTGCTGTGGTCAAGTTTCGGAATCACACTATCGTGGGGCTTTGGTTCCCTGACCAGAACAACGGAACAAAATACTAATTGTAATTTGGGAAAGTTGGCAGCTATGTAGATGGCACCTGTGACCCAGTGGTCTTAAGCGCCATAAGCTGGCGTGTAGATTTGTCTCTCTTTTCAGAATCAGCTGATCATGGGTTTGAAACCCAGATTTTGCACATTCATTATGTTGGTCTGTCACTAACATACCCATACTCAGGTGTTTCATCCAATTACTTTATGTCTGCAGCCTGTATCACTTGAAGCAATCCTCCCACATGGAGCTGACATGATGGGACTAAAATACTGTTCTCAGCAACCCGAAGCCCCAGTCACTTACTACCTCGTGTTCAACCCATGATATGAGGAAATAATGTTAAGTTTATACGGTATTGACAGTTAGTCCAGGGATGTTTTGCATACAGAGGTTCTTCATATGGCCTTACTGTTATGATGAGGATAAGGTGTAGATGAACTGACGACAGTTTAAAGATCTCCTGTATGCCAAGTTTACTGTCATATGGTTACAACGAGAGAAACGTAGACCATATGTTTGTTGATGCCCAGTAAATGTATGGCCGATATTGCCACAGTGATTGACTGGAACCATTCCGTTAGAGAGTGGTGTCTTCAGACACAAGTTGTTGTCGACTCAACAGGTTAACGATGCCTTTGATCTTTCCGACTTCAAACTTAACCTAGGATCCCTGTAGAGGATTCCTGTCTGACTTTGATGCCCTCACCCCATACTGAGACAAAGCCTTTCTGTAGATCTTGATGAATATCTAAGAGCATACATGTGTATATGTATACATATATCCAGCAGACAGGCAGTCCGGTGACCTTTGCAAATTTGTAACCATATTCTAAATACATAAAGAACCATTTGCAAAGATATAACCTTGCTTGCTCTTAGTCATATGGCAAGGCGTGAGGGGCATGGGTGGCCCAGTCTTTTAAGGAGCCAGGGGCACGTGTAGCCCAAGCTATGGCGCCGTAATTCAGTGTGCAGAGTTGCGTTCCTAGGGCATGGGTCCCTATTAGCATAGGTTCGAATCGCTGTGATTGTGTTTCCAGTTTTGTCAGCCCCATGCCCGTGTTTGTGGGTTTCACCAAAGTGGTAAACGTCCGAGACCTGCATCACTTCGGCTTTCCCCCCGACATTAAGCTGACATGCCGTGATGTAACTGGAATACAGTTCAAAGCAGCGTTCAACATAACTCACTCATTTGCTAGGGTTTGACAAATACGCTATGTACACAATGTCCGAAATAACTCCCTACTCACCAGCCCGCGGCTGGTGACTTTTCTGTCGGGCTGCATGAAATTTGCCCCCATCTGCCAGACTGTCTGGGAGATAATTTAACGACTACTTATGTATTCAGTATTCTTGGTAGATTCTCAAGTAATTTTTTCATTGTTCCAACTGAATCAAGACACGATTCGTCTCAGATTATTGTGCGTGATTTCGATTTCAGTGAATGAAAGGAAGTAACTGCGCTTTCATTGGTCACCAAATTATTCCGATCACTGTGTCTACAAGACAGTGGTCAGTCCCATTCCATAAAGCAATCTGCACACTTAGTTAAAGCTATGATTGTCGTAAGTCTTTGGGAGATGTGATCGTCTTAGAGCTGAGATCACTTGTGGAATAGCCCAGGACTCGTGTTTTTATCAGTGAGGTGTCTAGCTTGGTAAAAAATGACATGTCAGTATTCTTATCTTGCTTATCTTTATCAGATTAAAGGGCAGCCTGTTGGAGACATTGAGTACTCTTGGATTAGAAGCATTATTCTGTTGCGCTTGAAAACTTGAAGACATTCTCTTTTTCAAACCTTGTATGTGAACTGCTGGGCAATCGCTGGTACAGCACAAGATTAAAAGTATAATGTGCTCTTTCCTTACAGGAAGTATCTTTTGTAAAATTGAGCTTGATATTTGCTGATTTGGCTTAATTGAATCACTCCCCCTGTCGTCAAACTGGTGTTGGGGTAGCCTCGTGGTTAAAGTGTTAGCTTGTCATGCCAGGGAACTGGATTGTATTCCCAGCATGGGAACTATGTGTGAAGTCTATTCTTGGTGTCCATCGCCCTTTGATGGCCCAGAGCTGTAATACCTCACTCCCTCACTCAGTATGGTTATTAATCAAGTCCCAGGACAACTTGGAACATTGTGTAAATTGGTTATTTGCAAAGGTTTGTTTCGGTAAAAATCGTTTGGGAAAATGAACCTACCCTTACTTGATGAACATCTTTGAAACAGAAGCTAGGTTTTCTGGTAATCCTTTGAGAAAATTTACAGAGAGCATGAGAGTGACAACAGCCCAAGGCTGAATAGACAACGCTTATGTTAGAACATGTAACTTGACACATTATCAGCTGAATGTGAAGGCGTGAAAATGGATATTCTTTGACTCCTGTTTGATCTTTTGTGGGCAGTAATATTGTTAATGTTTCTTTTCATCTATTTCTTGTTTAACACACACCAGATCAATTGCCACACATTCCGGATGGCGAGGTTTCGAAAGTTGGTTAAAGCATTTTAATGCAATAGAGCTGAATTGAAGAGAAAAGTTACAGTACATATATGTAATTATGCTTCAAACAAAATCATATCTTTTTAGTTAAGTTTCCTTTCAGCACAAAATATGCATCAGGTACTGGAACTCGTTTAGCTTTGAAGTCAGACAAATGGTAACGAGAGGACTGTCGAGATGACAAACTGCTTGAGACTGGCTGATCTTTTTAATGAATATTAATGGCTGCTTGATTAGTACTGATTCTTGATTGATGTGCTTCCTGTCATAGGAAGTGCGTAAGGATACATATCAGAAGTAGTTGTCTGGTAGGAGGCCTGATCTGCTTACCACATATCACTAGTTGTCCACCAGATAGCATCAAGTGGTGGCCATTTTGAAAGATGCTATTGTAGAACTGACATGAAAAGACTTTGGCTTATTTCTATGAGGTATTGCTTACAAATATGGATATCGGGAAAGATTCCATAAAAACATGGCATAACGGTTGCTTAAGGATCAGTTCTGGGTTTGAAAATAGCAGAAGTCCATTAGTCCATGACTAGTAAAATTCAGGACGGACCAATGACATTTCATTGTGGTCTTTCACTTTGACCATAAGATAGATGGCAACTCTGTTTAGATCATTTAGTCGACTAGTGAAAATTACGATTAATTTCCAAGTTGTAAACTTCTTGTAAACTTCAATCCAAGATTGTTTTTGCCTAATTTTGCTTACATCTGATAAAATGTTTGACCCTTCTTCTAAGCAATCTCACAGCTATTAAAACTATTTGTGAAGTTTAATTTATTATGCCCCTTGTGAAAGAAAATCTTATATAAAATGAGGTACTTCAGTTGGATGTGTTTGCTAAATATATTTGTCCTGTTTAGATTGTCAGATCCATACCATGTCATTTGAAGGCAGCTATAAACCCAAGTTTTACTCTTATGCTCTGCAACAGAATACAACAAAAATGATTTACATTGTTCCAGCAATTTCTATTCTTCCTCTTGATCTCTGATAGCTCTGCATGACCCAAGCCAGACCAACACAAATAACTTTAATATTCAACATGCTTTTACTTACGTTTTATTATGAATGCATGGGTAAGTTGACTTTGTAGCTTATTTATTTCTTTTCTTTCAGTTTTGATGTGACCAGAAATGATGCATGACATGACATTATCTGTTTTTAACAGGGTCATACATGTGATACCACAAAACTGCCCCCTCCCTCATTGGATTCTGTGAGATTCCTCATTGGCAGAGAGTAGTGTGGAAATAATTCAATATGTTGCATTTAGATGTAAAAAATTATTTGTCACTTTGAGCAATGGTCCTATATGTTATATATACTCCAGCTCTATGATGTATAACTGTCATAACATACAGAAATATTTCCAGACTTTTGGCCTCCTACTTGTCTGGACCCTCCTATATATCACATGTATGGTTATTTAATTTGATTGTAGCATGAGACTGACCTGTCTTTCTCTCTCTCTTTGGTTGTGTTAGACCGCCCCTCGAGCCGGAGCTCGCGACATAATCATTCTAGTCAGTATAGGGACAGACACACCGCCCACCTCGGTAAGACCTTCACCTTTCTCTGCTCACAGCATCGGCGTTGCCACAGCATGGACGCGGCCAAACATGCACGTTCGCTCACATTTTGCACGTTGATTGCTGCTATGTTCACTTGCTCTTGTTGGCTTGCACATGATTGTAACACATGGCACATGATTGTAACACATGGCACCAAGGTGTGAGAACACCAAGCTTCTTGCTTGTTTCAGCTGACACTAAGGCTTCAAGACACCTTTGTTCCAACAGTACTCACATGCCTGTCTTGCACTCAGGCTTTGCTTCAAGTTCGTATGCTAGCACTTGTCGCAGTGTAGATCAGACACTCGTTGTGCTAGACTCAAACTCTTAGCCTAGACTGACTAGTTAGTTTGGCAGAAAAACATTTTATTTTAGCCTTTAGCCTAGACTAATTCACTAGCATACTTGTCAACACATTCTGCTCTTTTGCATGAGAACTTTGGAACATTAACTTGACTAGAACATGTACGATTTATGTTTGGGTTAATGGTTAAAAAGCACAGACCTCGTGAACTTGCTACATGCTTATTACCTTTTTGTGCATAGCACCACATTGCTTGTTTAATGAGATTTCAATAATGAAAAATATATGTGCTAATCATGAAGAAATTATGAACACCATCATTTTAGCTACTAGTACCACCATGCCTGTGGTAAAACTGCTTTTAAAGACTATCGAGTTCACAAGCCCAAACTCATCGTTTGGTGTTTTTCTTATATTACTAAAGTCAATCTGTGAGGGCATGACGGATTAACTATAGTAATGTGAAAGAATCGTGCACTCTTTAACTTCTTTTGAGTAGTATATGTCTAAGCTTGCTTGACTAAAGTAATCCTGCTCAAATTGGTTACAGACCAGTTAATCAGAATAATCTGAGTTTGCTTTTAAACCCCTGAGCTCTTACTAGCTTACTTTTGAACAGATGAGCTCTATTAGTAGGTTTGCTAGCCCCATTGTAATCTGACCAGACTCCTGCCTCTGGCTAGTAGTCCAAGGAACAGAGTGGTCAGTGTTCTAAATTAGGCAGGAAAGACAAGGAGTCCTTGTCATGACCCTAATGTTTTAGACGGTCCCCCGACCTGTGAAGATCCGGGATAGAATAGGTCTTCAGCAACCCATCCATGCCGTAAAAAGCAACTTTTATTGTGGTAAGAGGCGACTAACGGGATCGGGTGGTCAGGCTTGCTGACTTGGTTGATGCCTGTCATGGATCCCAATTGCATGGATCGATGTTTATGATGTCAATCACTGGATTGTCTGGTCCAGATTCGATTATTTACAGACCGCTGTCATATAGCTGGAATATTGCTCAGTGTGGCGTTAAACAACAAACAAATTAGACGGTCCCAAGATGGCACGAAACCTAGCCTGTCTCCCAGATCCGACAAAATAAATTAAAAAAGGAATCCAACTAATATCTAGAATGATTTGGCAAGTCTAGTTTGCCTCACTGAATTAACCTTTTTTCTGGGCTCCATTTGTATTTATTTTGTGGATATGTATACTACTAAAAAAAGTAAAGGGCCATCTGATTCTGTCTCCTGTTACTATAGTTAATGTGTCTTGGCATGACAGATTAACTTCAGTAATATGAGAGAATCGGGCTGTCTTTAATTGTTTTTACATTTGTATATTTTTAAATAAGATAATTTTATTTATAGGAGTAAATGTTAGTCTACAGGAAACCTTAAATACAGCAGATGCCCTGGGACAGCTGATGTATACAGTGATGTAGTCCAACATTAGTGCACACTAGTAGACAAAGTCCTTGTTTCTGTGGAGTGTGTTGCAGTTGCACTGATGTTAAATGTCCTGTCCCTCCGTGCTTCACCAGCTTACTGCTGCCCACATCATTGCTTGGATGTTTCATGTGTTTTGGTGCTTTACACTATGTGCTGTGATGGTCAACATGTGCTTAGATTACCTCCTAATCTGCTGTAATACATAATGTGTTTTGTTGTTTCACAAGGTGACCAAATGGTAAGCCTGTCGTGTGGTAAAATGAAATAATAAATCAGTCAGTATCTAACATTGTTCATTCTAAATATTTTACCATCATTATGTATTTTAGCTAAGTCAAGATTAGTAGGAAACAGGATAGCTATTAATCAGCACTGGTCATAATAGGTACCTTTCCATAGAGTTACTTCTATAGGACACTGACACTGTCATCCAAAATGTCCTGTATATATATATTTCCAAATTTCAAAGAGATAGAATGTCTTATCCAAAGTTGATGACATCATGGGGACACGGGTGTCCCAATCATCTATAGCGCTACAATTCACTGTGCAAAGTTGAATCCCGTGGGCACGCCAGAATACTATGATTTGAATCCTGGTTTGCCTCGATTATGTTTCTGGGTTTGTCAGCACCATACCCGTACTCGTGGGTTTCACCAAAATGGTTTAAGACCTGCATCACTTCAGGCTTTCCTCCCACATGAATCTGACTCGCCGTGATATAACTGAAATACTGTTCAAAGCACCATTAAACCCAACTCACTCACTCAGCAAAGAGTGAATGTTGTTAAATGCCGCAGTCAGCAATATTCCCAAGGTGTCACGCCTGGGAACAGTAGGTGAGTTACTGAATGTTTTAGACCTGTGAAGATCCGGGGTGGAATAGGTCTTCAGCAACCCATGCTTGCTGTAAAAGGCGACTATGCTTGTCATAAAAGGCGATTAATGGGATCGGGTGGTCAGGCTCGCTGTCTTGGTTGATGCCTGTCATCGATCCCAATCGCGTGGATCGCTGTTCATGATGTCAATCACTGGTTTGTCTGGCCCAGACTTGATTATTTACAGACCACCATCATATAGCTGGACTATCGCTGAGTGCGGCGTTAAACAACAAACAAACAAAAGTGAATGTTTTAAGAGGATGTCTGTATGGGAAACTGGCACCTTGACTTGACTTGATGCAGGAGCTGCAGCCTGTCACAATGTTGTTGCAGCATGACTGATGACCACAGCTGCTGCAGCAGCCATGCTGTGTCTACAGCATGTACAGTCAGAGCCCCACGCTGGGCAAACTGGTTTAGGCTTCAGCTACACCAGTCTTTCCCTGCTCATTCATTCTGCAGCTTACTGTTTATGCATATGCTCAATGTGAAATTGGTTTTAGAAGAGTTGAGATTTGTCCCATTCCCAGACATTCTTGTGTGAGGATTTTAGATTGAATATGTATTACAGAGAGCGCTGTTATCGGTTTAGGGTATATTGACAGAATATCATTTTTCACCAAATTATGTATTTTGGTTCATGAATATCATAAAAAAGACAATTTCCTGAGATGTTTCTACCAAATTACATCTTAGTCAAGGGAAGCAGAAAGGAAGCTTCATAATTACCATGACGATTAAACTGTGTTTGTGTAGCTAAAGATTGGAGCCTATCCTAGTTAGTTTCCAGTGATAGGATAATAGTGAAATGACGTAGCATTTGCCATAGGGTTAAGTACTTTCTGTTGGCAAAGAGAAGAGTTTGAAGGGAGGTATGTGTTACGCTGGAACACTTTCTCAACAAATAAATGCATCTGAGTTAATTTACATCTTCTTTCTAAGTCACAGACTATGTACACTTTACTTTTCTCCCCGTTCTAAATTGAATTTCATGCAAGTAGGCTTCTTCAAATAGAGCCACCATAAAGGCTGAGAATGAGGCATGAGAGGCAACACAATCGACACGTTGCCAGTTGGGGGCCACTTGTCTCATTATATGCCCCAGCCCCCCCCGACTTGGATGGGCTGCTGTCTGATTACACGAAAACATGAGGATGTTGAAACACTGGGAATATCTTTACAATGGAATCACAGGTTTGAACTCAATCTGTCCGCTGTATGGGACATGTTTTTTCCCAGGTTTGTGTGGAACGGCACAAAGTATTTACCTTTTTAACTGCAGAACTCAGGTTTGAAGTTACACGAGTTGCTTTTCGGAGAGAGAAAGTCCCAAGACCAGTACTTAACTCTTTCTATGGGGGAGTTAGAAATGTTGTATTTTATTTAAGATGAGTAAGAAAGGTTTTATATGTAGCTTATGGGAATTCCTTGGCATGATTAGAATCATGCTTGTCACATTAACCGACTGAAATGAAAACCGGTTGGATATAGTGTATGACCTGCCTGATTGTGTGTCAGCGTCCATGGATCATTGTTCATGATATCGACCACTGGTTTGCCACAGTTGTTTACAGACTACAGTGAAATAGCAGATGTATTGCTTTGATTATTGTATTGAATGCAGGGTTAAAATACATTGACACCAAAATGTTACTTTTCCCCCACATTTTCCTGCCAAGGGAAATTAGTTTACACATCCTAGATTAATCTCTAATGTTTCAGGTCATGCTCATAGGCTTAATCCTTGGGGCAGGGGTTATGACTGCAGAGTTTTTGTGTTGTTGTTGAAAGCCACTGTCAGCAATATTCCAGCTATGTGATGGCTGTCTGTAATTATGGCATGTGGACCAGACAATCCACTGACTGACATCATGAGCATAGATCTACGCAACTGGGATATGATGGCATGTATCAACCAAGTCAGCGAGCCTGACCACACGATCCCGTCGGTTGCCTCTTACGAAAAGCATGGACCAATTGTAACTCGGGTCTTTGTGGCTCCTGGTGGGGGAATACATGGTGGTGGTAGTGTACATGTGTTGGCACAGCAACATCAGACAGAATAGGGACCAAACAGATCCACTAATAAACTTGGGAGATATGACTCCCCAAGCTAGGATCAAAGACACCCAAGTTCATGATCTGGTGATGGTTCATAAGGCCTAGGAAATACTCATCAACTTTATCTGTGAACTGTTTCTAGTGTACAGGGAATAGCATCACAGGAGGGAAAGTGGGAACTTATTTGGGGGGATAATACTTGTAATTTTCTGTAATGGAATGATCAATATTTTCATTGCAGTTCACAAATTGATATAACAAATGTCCGGGTTGAAATGTAGTCCTGCACCATAACTGTGGAATATATGTATTTTAGGAAAACAAAACTAATCTAGATTTATAGGAAAGCAAGTCTAGCCAGCTCTATTCCACATCAACATCAGGAAAATTATTTGTTTTACTTTTAGAGGAGAGAAATGTATTTTGTAATAAAAGAATTCATAGGCATTGTTAGACTATGTTGAAAGGATATGGTGCCTCTTACAACCCAAGTACAATCTGGCAACATGACATTAAGAAATAATATTTTTAGAAAAAGTCCGTATTTTTCTCCTTGATGTTTACAATGTTGGATGAAGAAAAGCATGGAAACATTTCATGGACACAAACTAAAATATAAAAAATAATCATCCCCAATTTTGTGTACATATTAGATAAAAGGTCTGTATATTCCAGTGTCAACTCACCCCATGAACTCAAATAGTTTGTAAGTCAGCCATATAAATATTATTGATCCAGCCTGATAATGCTGATGGGTTGTACACCGGCTATACTCGGGCTTGTATTCACCCATCATTGGTGCTGTACCCACCAACCCATGGAGAAGGTCTATCTAGATTCAGCAAGGTTGGTTTTGTCTGACAAGGCCCAGAATCCCAACAGCTGCTGGTGATTCCCTGGTTGAGATGGCAATCACTGAATCAGTGCTGAGTAGAGCTGGGGATCTGTAGGCTAATGCCATGCTAATACCCTGTAATGGGGGATGAAGGAAACTGCTGGCACACATTGAGGTTGGCAGTGGGTAGCTAGATGTTGATCCTGCCCAGACTGCCAGTTAACCAGTCTCCACCCATGTCTGTAGTATTACACAGTAGGCGAAGGCTGAAGATATTGCTAGCAGAGCCTGTGATGGGGGATTGTGGGTAGCTGGATTCGGATGTGGCTTTTGATGTTGCCCAGGAGGCATTCTAGCAACTCTACAAATTCTATCATAGTCTTCTGACCATGCCTTGCAAGCTTCATGCTCCCCGTATCTCCATCGAACAATCCTTCACTTTGTGCCAGCTTCATCAGCCCTCAACTTTCCAGCCTTGTGTTCTTCCTTCTGACTCATTTGTTCCACCCTCAACACTTCTGTCTCCACCTTCCACCCTCAACACTTCTGTCTCCACCTTCCACCCTTAATCCTTCAACAGTCTTCCACCATCAATCCTTCAGCCTCAGCCTTCCACCCTCAACACTTCTGTCTCAACCTTCCACCCTCAACACTTCTGTCTCCACCTTCCACCCTTAATCCTTCAACAGTCTTCCACCATCAATCCTTCAGCCTCAGCCTTCCACCCTCAACACTTCTGTCTCAACCTTCCACCCTCAACACTTCTGTCTCCACCTTCCACCCTTAATCCTTCAACAGTCTTCCACCATCAATCCTTCAGCCTCAGCCTTCCACCCTCAACACTTCTGTCTCCACCTTCCACCCTCAACACTTCTGTCTCCACCTTCCACCCTTAATCCTTCAACAGTCTTCCACCCTCAACCCTTCAGCCTCAGCCTCCATCCCTCAACCCTTCAGCCTCAGCCTCCCACCCTCAACCCATCAGCCTCCCACCCTCAACCCTTCAGCCTCAGCCTCCCACCCTCAACCCTTCAGCCTCAGCCTCCAACCCTCAACACTTCACACATCCACCCCCATACAGTCTTGACCTTTTCTGTGTGATGTTGTGATAAGTAAGAGAGACAGACTTTGGCATCAGGTAAACTAACTAGAGTTTCAGAAGCAATCATCCACCTCAAGGTTAATCTGACGCATTGTGGTTAAACTTAAGGGGTGTCCTCAAATTTGATTATCTCCAAAATGTCTTTCTTGTATATCAAGTACCCACTACATTTTATACTTGATCTATTTCAAACACAGGTCACATGTAAGATAGTTAGCCAGTAGCCATTGTAAAGAGGGGCTCATACAGTAGCCGAGTGGTTAAAGCTTTCGCTCGTCACAGTGAAGGTCCAGGTTTGATTCCTCACATCGGTACAAAAAGTGAAGATGTCTCATGCCCCCTGAGGTGATATTGCTGGAATATTGCTAAAAGCGGTGTAAAAACTCTACTCACTCACTCACTCATCTGGCTAAGGATTGATACAAATATTGGAAACAAATGTTGGATGACTACTGAGAGGCTAAGAAGGAAGCCTTGTCGTCAACCCCAGGGTTGAAGTGTCATATATTAAGTACTTGCCTGTAACCAAGGTGATAAGGGTCTTATGCTATACAGTATTGAGGGAAGATGCAACTTGACCCTAAATAAGTCCCTGGGGAGATGGTGTGCCTGTATGAGATTGTAGGCAGTGAAATCACTTGGCTAGATCAATGGAAGAATCTCTAGTGATTGCTGTTTGATGGTGATTGCCCTCGACTGATGGGGCAGTAACAACCCAATTAGGACGTGACTGTTTTATTTTTAGTTGAACTGTCACATTTTCTTCTAGATCCTTGTTGAGGCGACATTGATGGGGTTATGACCTTTGAGCTCAACAATCATCCTAATATTTGCCGGATTAATTTCTTTGCCTCAAGTGATTGATAAATCATCACAAATTGATTTGTCAAATGGATGTTGTATTCATTCAATGCCGTAGTATTTGTTGGAGTATATTTCCTCATTGAAGAGTTACCCTGTACAAGTAGACTGAGTTTAATGTAAGTGACTTCTCTTATAATAAAGTTAGGCAGAGGGGTAGCCTAGTGGGTAAAGCGTCAGCTTGTCACCCCAAAGGCCTGGTTTTGATTTCCCACATGGGTACAATGTGTGTCCCTTGCAGTGATATAAATGGAATATTGCTAAAAGCACCTCAACCCTAACTTAATCACATGTGAAGTCACACACATCTAGTGCAAGGAACACCACAATTCATGTTTCTGACCAGCATGCAGTGGTCATCAAATCTATCCAGTGTTATTGAACCAGACAGTCTGTATCATATTCCACACAGCCATCTATTGGTTTGTCAGATCCTGTCTTTGTCACAAGCCGACATGATATAGCTATATTCACTCACTCTATAGATATAAAAACTGTCACGAATGACAACCAAGGCCTTTGTATCATAAAGATTTTCATAGTTTACTTAGATGAGGTGATTGATTAGATATTGAATTCTTTCAACATTTTTCTGTCCAAATGTGTATTCTACCACCTACACATTGTCATTAATAAGGCACATATTGTGCTACAGCCAAAAGATGCTTTATTGTAGGTGTGGTGTAGCAGTGTTGACGGTGAAGCTTCTAGACCCTTGAGACTTTGCTATCGTCTGAATGCCAAGTCCAGTAAATAGTTTAATTGTTCACTTAGCAATTGTAGCCAATATTTGAGGCCTGTGTGGTAGATGTTCTTTCGGACTAGTCAAGCCTATGCTGTAGGTGTTGGTGGAGCAGTGAAGCTTCCAGACGACGCTGTAGGTGAGGTGTAGTGGTGAAGCTCCCAGCCGTTACTGTAGGTGTGGAGTGTAGGGGGACCATCTGGGACAGTCGGCTGGAATCAGGGCTTGTTACTGCTTGATGAATTGTGTGAAGAGCCTGATGAATCGTGTGAGGATGGGATTCTGCTCTGTAATCACCATCTTCCCTCCCTACTGACACATGCATCTGTTTACATTGAATCAGGACAGAAATTCTCCAGCTAAAATAGAGACGGGCAAAAACTGTTGAACTTCTTTGTTTGTGTTGGTTGTGCATAGATAGGATTGTTGCTCCCAGTTTGGGGAACGTAGACCGCTGGTGTATTCTGCTCTCAAGAGCTTGGTTTGTTTAGACTAGCTTTGAAATGCTCATTTTGACTACCAATATCTCCTTTTGTTTCTGAACGTATAATACTTTCAGCATATTTATGTGGATGTAAATTCTGTTATGGTGAGATTTACTGAAATACAATATTTGTCTCATTTCTTGTTTTATTTTTCACTTTTATTCTTTGAAGAACAATGTGCCAGAGATAGAAATGAGACCAGTGAAAATATGGAGGGTTTAGTTATTTTCTCTCAAAATCATGTTATTTTACAAAACAAATCACCAGTCAGAAATGAGTGTGGACTAGTTGTGTATGACCAATGGTGTCTACCTCTGTATATTTCTCCCATTGCTTTCTTGACTTTGTCCAAGGAGAATGGTATGTATTGTACAGAATTTGTCCACAAGAGACTGGCTACAAAATGGACTGTCATGACATAATAAGAAAAACTGAATATTCCCTATGGTGTTTCTGGGCAAAATAGGTTTCAAGTTCCCTTGTGCCTGTCATAAGAGCAAGAAATAATTCCACTTAGAATTCATTTTTACTGCTTTAAAACAATATTTAATTTTTTTTATTGCTATGACATTTATTTAGTGTTTAGGTTGTTGAAAGTAGCTTTCTTCTCTAAATTGTTCCCTAGGTGGGGTATTTGGGTTAAAATAGGTCCCCAGTTCCCCATTTGTGGTCATAAGTGACCCTGTTGTGATACAGATATTTGAGGAATATACACATTACACCCCCAGGCCATGAGGTACACCCCCTGCACAGGCAGCCTGTCCTGTCCATCACCATGACAACTGGTGGGACAACTGGAGTTGGCAGACTGTCACTTTGTCACTGTCAGGGATGAGTGTGTATGGTGAAGCTGACAGTAGCTCCACTAACGGCATTATCTCCCCTGTGACCTCACATGTTGTGTTCAGTCTCTGTCAACTGGGTAAGGTCACGCCCCACTGACACGCCTACTGAACACACATCCCACATTAGTGACTAAAGGACCTGTGAAGATCCAAGGTAGAATAGGTCTTCAGCAACCCATTCTTGTAAAAGGCAGCTATGCTTGTTGTAAGAGGCGATTAATGTGATCGGGTGGTCAGGCTTGCTGGCTTGGTTGATGCCTGTCATCGATAGCAATTGTGTGGATCGCTGTTCATGATGTCAATCACTGGATTGTCAGGTTCAGATTCAATTATTTACATGATCATATGGCTGGAATATTGCTGAGCCGCGTTTAACAACAAACGAACAAAACAAAATGAACAGCTGGAAGAAAGACCTTAACACAGAATGTCCAATCTCAGTTACATATAACATAAATAGAAACAGTAGAAGAAGTCAACTGACTAACAAGTGAAATTGCCAAGTTTGAATATTTTTTGGACATACTTGGTATGTGTATGTGTTTTTCTACTGTGCATTAGGAAAACTGTGAGCTTGAAGTTTGATTTGTGTAGGTTACTAGTTACATCTTGCGTGGCTATAGATACAGTTGACATCTATGTGAAAACATGGCATCAACTTCATGAAAGGTTCAAAATGTGAAACTATCAGTAATAACTAGACATGAAAGGTTGGATCTTTTGTTGAGACAAGTAACAGAGGATGTGTTGTTTTCAGGTCCCCGAATTAATGGCCATGCAAAGCATGAACGACATCGAGAGCGGCCTCCCGGCCCCCATCAGTATGAGACATCCACCATGATGAGCAGTGATCTCGAAACCACCAGCTTCTTTGACTCAGAGGATGATAGCAGGTGAGACACCATGTAATTGTTGGCTTCGTTCAATATCACTGTACATTCTTGCAAAACCTGGTGTCCCCTGCCCTGATATTGCTGACATATTGCTAAAACTCACTCACTCTCAAACTGAACATCGTAACAAGGGACCATCTCTGTGGTCCAGTGGTAGAGAATCCGCCCGGAGAGAGGAAGGTCCTGGGTTTAATTCCCGGCCATGTCTCACTAAAGGACGTTAAAAAATGGTTCCTCTGTTGTTACCATGTCTGGCGCTCGGCATTAAGGGGCAAAAACAAGGACTAGTCGGCTCAGAGTTGGTGTACTGTGTCTGAGTGGGGTATTCATGTTAAACTGCGGCATGGTATCTCAGTGAGCTAGCACTATCAATCGGCATCAGTCCGGACTAGTACAAGCACACACACACACACGTGCATGCACGTCACTTCATTAAAGTGGACGCGACATTAAACTCAATTTCACCTCACCTTTTAACAAGGGTTAATTCACTTGACAAGCTGTTGTACCATTGAGTTATGTCTTGCATGACCAATGTCATTGAATACAATCTCCGAGCAGCGGCAGAAACTAAAATTTTTAGTCCACAAGTCCTTGTAATGATAACATGCCGTCATCTTAAGGGTTCGTAGAATTTCTGGCTTTTTGGGGAGGTATCAATGAGCGGGGGAAATCTTCAGTCCTTTGTCCTTAACAAAAGTTGAGTAGTATATGTTATCACTATTAGGGTTGGAACGTGCATCAGGTTAAGTTGTCTCCCCAAGGACCAGTTGGTCAACATAGCTGCTGGGATAATGGATGGCACATCGCTTGGGAACTCATATATGTGTCTCTACCAAAATCAGAAATTCATTATCAGCTGTGATATAACTTAAAAACTGCTCAGTGCAGTGTTTGGACCAGTGCACAGTGTGATCATGGTATTTTGTGGTTACAGGTTTTCAACAGTTACTGATACAACAGGAATGTCATCACGATATGGTCGCCATCGGAAACGACGGAGGAGACATCGGCCGCCTCCTATCAGTAGAGTAAGATAATATCCAAATATAATTCTTTTTTTAAAGATAAAATAAATGCTAATGTTGCATGAGTGTAATTGGGATAATTATTTGCTCACCAATCATTTTGGGATATTCCCTTATTTTGATGCCAGGGGAGAAGAGGTTGCCAAATACCCAGGCTTGTAATAGAGCTGGATATATAGAGGAATGGGTGGTCATGTGTGACTGGCTGATTGTGTGTCATCATACCCCGACAGCATGACGTTTACCTAACCACTGGTTTGCTCCTTCAGACTTTTTAGTTACAGACCACTGTTCCCAAAACCTTCTAAATAACTATCTCAAACTTTGTAATTATTTTTCATAATGTGTTATTTGTCAGCACATGGTCTTTACTGCTTGAACTGAGCTCTTGGCATCATTTGCACAAATTATAGTCTTATTAAATGTGGCATTAAATGTTAAAACATGATTTTCCTAGTCTTGTGTTTCGGTGAATACTGAAAACTGTTGACTCTCTGGTCAGTTTTAGAAAGGGTTGGTTTATGGACAGTTATTGCCATCTGATAGTAAATTTGTTATTTTTGTGTTTATCATTGATCTGTGTTTTGTTTCAGGCTTCATCATTTAGCAGTATAACCGATTCGACAATGTCTCTAAACATAATAACAGTTACACTTAATATGGGTAAGTTGATGCACTGTTCAGTAGTGTCCTGTCTCTTGCTGTTTACTTTGTAAATGGAAGAATGGTCTTCGGATTATCATCGGTAAACTATTGTGATGAAATAGAGTTTAGATTTACGGAAACAGACTTGTTATTGTCAGTCGTGTCAATTGTCGAAGACAAAAAGCTACTGTTTTAGTTATATCTCAAATGTTCAAAGTAATCTATGCATAAATGTGTCACTGCTCACCAGTGTTGTGAAATATATGATTTCTTTTGTTACTTCTCCGATATTTTTCGATAATTGATCAATAATTATTGAGCGATTATCAATCTCTGTTTTATATCGATAGTCAGCTTTAGTGTTCGTGTGTGATCTTAGTGATAGCGTGTTTCAGTGATGTTGCGTGTTACAGTGATGGTTGCGTGTTACAGTGATGATTGCGTGTTACAGTGATGTTGCGTGTTACAGTGATGATGGTTGTGTGTTACAGTGATGTTGCGTGTTACAGTGATGTTGGTTTGTGTTACAGTGATGATTGCGTGTTACAGTGATGTTGCGTGTTACAGTGATGATGGTTGTGTGTTACAGTGATGGTTGCGTGTTACAGTGATGATGGTTGTGTGTTACAGTGATGGTTGCGTGTTACAGTGATGTTGGTTTGTGTTACAGTGATGATTGCGTGTTACAGTGATGGTTGCGTGTTACAGTGATGATGGTTGTGTGTTACAGTGATGGTTGCGTGTTACAGTGATGTTGGTTTGTGTTACAGTGATGATGGTTGCGTGTTACAGTGATGTTGCGTGTTACAGTGATGTTGCGTGTTACAGTGATGTTGCGTGTTACAGTGATGGTTGCGTGTTACAGTGATGGTTGCGTGTTACAATGATGTTGTGTGATACAGTGATGATGGTTGCGTGTTACAGTGATGGTTGCGTGTTACAGTGATGTTGGTTTGTGTTACAGTGATGGTTGCGTGTTACAGTGATGTTGGTTTGTGTTACAGTGATGGTTGTGTGTTACAGTGATGGTTGCGTGTTACAGTGATGTTGCGTGTTACAGTGATGTTGCGTGTTACAGTGATGTTGGGTTGTGTTACAGATACAGTCAACTTCCTGGGAATCAGTATTGTGGGACAGAGCAACAAGGGAGGGGACGGCGGCATCTACGTGGGCTCCATCATGAAAGGGTGAGTACGCCAGACTGACGCCTGTCATAATGGCAACACTGAAACTGGAAGATCTTGATATCCCTTGTTCCAGTGAAGATCCCGGTTAGACTTCCCATGCTTTTACGTAAGAGGTGATTAACGGCATCGGGTGCAGTGCCTGGTTTGATGCATGTTGTCGTATCCCGTTGGTCAATTCTCACTGGATTATGTAGTGACTACTTTATTTCAGTTATGTAAAAGAAGCCATTCTGTTTTCTTCATTACAGCGGCGCTGTAGCTCAAGATGGCCGCATTGAACCAGGGGACATGATTCTCGAGGTGAATGGTATCAGTTTCGAGAACATGAGTAACGATGATGCCGTAAGGACGTTACGAGAGGCAGTACAGAAACCGGGGTATGTTGAATACCTTGGCTTACTTGAATAGTTTTGCAATTTGTAAAGCTTTATTACAAATAACTGGAACATTAATCCTGTAGCTTTAAACTACATTCTCTCACTTAATAAGCTTTGTGTTAAAAATATCCAAACAGTATTCAAAAGGTATTTAATGTAGCAGTTGGCAGATACAGTGTATAGTTAATGAATAGTTGTATGAGATGTTCAGATATTGCCATTATCCATTGGAATCACCTATGTGATAACTGATTTATGTCATCTTGTTTCAGTCCAATCACACTAGTCGTAGCCAAATGTTGGGACCCAAACCCTAAAGGTTATTTCACAGTTCCAAGACAGGAGCCAGTTCGGCCAATCGACCCGTCGGCGTGGGTGGCACACACGACTGCGATGCGGGAACACTACATGGGGCGTGGCGGACCCAGCACCTCAATCAGCAATATGACGTCAACTAGCTCCTCACTCACTAGCTCTATACCTGAGTCAGAACGTAAGTTCATCCCTCTATCTGGAAGGGCAGTAGGGAGATATCACTTTCCCAACTGCCCCAAACACATGGCCCCATACCTGAGAGCATCCTTCAGGCTTTGGGACAGATTTGTTTCCTTGTTGTTGTTTTTATCATTTGGGGCAAGAAATGGAGGTGGTTTGTCTACTTCCTGCAGGGTTTAGGAGTGATGGGGGTAGCCAAGTGGCTAGAGTGTTCGCTCATCACATCAAAGGCCTGGGTTCTATTCCCCACATGGGTACAATGTGTGAAGCTTATTTCCCCTGTCATGATGTGGCTGGAATATTGCTAAGAAAGCGGCATAAAACCCAACTCGCTCATACGGCACTTGCTGGCTACCGAATACTATGTAAGGTTCTTATGATTAAACTGTTGGGATTGTTGACGTACACATGCAAGAAACAATACACGTTGCTACATGACATCGTAATATGGTTGTTGCCCTTATAAACTGTACTTAATGGCTTAAGCACAAATGAAATAAAATAAACAAGCTATTTTTTTGTTTTCAGGGTTTGATGACTTAAATCTCACAGTGAATACTGACATGGCAACCGTTGTCAAGGCGATGGCACAGCCAGACTCAGGGCTGGAAATCCGAGACAGAATGTGGCTCAAAATAACGATACCAAATGCTTTTATAGGTATATATATATTTTTATATGTATGCTTCATGTTCTAGAGCAGAAGAGGCACATAACACAATTTTTTAATCTTAACAAATGATATTTACGGTAAAGTAACACGCTCAACTAATAATCTAATAAAGACTGAAAAGGATGCTGAAAGTGTGATCTTGAATCAAGATATATCGTCGCGGACAAATTGTTGTGACATGATAATCAGGTCATTTATTCTTTCGTTCAGGTTCCGATCTTGTAGATTGGCTCTTTACGCACGTGGAGGGTTTTGCTGACCGGAGAGATGCAAGGAAATATGCTTGTAATCTGCTGAAAGCTGGCTACATCAGGCACACAGTCAACAAGCTGACGTTTTCAGAACAGTGCTACTACGTCTTTGGAGATCTCTGTGGTAAAGTTTTGTCTTTTAATCATTTTCATTGTTCAGATCCAAGAGTTGCCTGATTATATTTCAGGTTTTGTCAGCACAATACCCATGCTCATGTGGTGAAGTCTGCGGCCTGAATCTTTTTGTGTTCACTTGCCATATGAATACTGTTCAAAGCAGCGTTAAGCTATGTCTGCTAGTGGTGAAAGGTGACCAAATGGATAGGGTGGTCAGACTCAGACCTGCTTGATAGCGTATCATAGTTCGCCATCACAAGGATCGTTGCTCACAATATCAGTCACTGGATTGTCTGGTCCCGACTTGATTCTGTACAGGCTGTGATACCGCTGGAATATTGCTGAGTGCAGCGTTATCAGACAAAAGTTACACCCTGACACAGTGCTCATGATATTAACCAGTGGTTTGTGTGGCCCAGTGTATATACTGGTGTATAACAACAATATAATAATGACCTCCCATGTGGTGTATACAATGTTATATACTTGCTCCTCTCTCCTGTTTCAGGTCCTCCACAGTATCCAGGTAAGCCTGCAGTCGCTGATTGCATTTGTCACCTCCCATATCTCCTCCTTAATCAGTTGCCAGAATTCTAAACTACTTAAAACAGTGGTGTCATTGGTGGGAAGTTTGGTATCACTATATTGACTCAAGAGTATCACAGTATATCAGAGTATCACAGTATATCAGAGTATCACAGTATATCAGAGTATCACAGTATATCAATAGACCCATGAAGATCCGGGGTGGAATAGGCCTTCAGCAACCCATGCTTGTCGTAAAAGGCAACTATGCTTGACAAACGGGATCGGGTTGTCAGACTCGCTCACTTTGTTGATGCATGTCATCGATCCTAACTACATGGATCGATACTCATGGTGTCAGTCACTGGATTGACTGGTCCAGACTCATTTATTTACAGACCGCCGTCATATAGCTTGAATACTGCTGAGTGCGGCGTTAAACAACAAACAAAACTGTATATGCATAAGTAATAATATTAATGTTTCTATATGTTTATTGATAAAACATGACTTATGATAACCTGAAAGTAATAAATTTATTCACAAATAAGAACTGGGCTGGCCCATTAATGGTTTAAATTTTCGGCCTCCTCATTGTCCATCTTATTACACATAAACATTTCTGTGGCAGTGGATTATTTACTTGGTATCGATATTCATAAATTTGTAAGTTGCTACCCAACGGTGGTCAGACTCGGAGACATGGTTGATGGCGCGTTATCGTACCCTGACACCGTGGATCGTTGCTCACGATCAATGAATTGTCTGGTCGGGACTCGATTATTTACAGGTCGCCGCCATGTAGCTGGAATATTGCTGATTGCTGCATTAAACAACAAATAACAAGAGGTATTATAGAAATAATGCAAGTTAAATGCTGGACAGCACTGTATATTTATTAATCCTTCTCCAGATCTGACATCCCTGAGTCTTGAAGACGTGGACTCTGTATCAGAAGCCGACCGTGACACCCTCGCCCCCCTGCCACCCCCTGCGTGGAACAATCAATACCCCTACAGCAGCTCCAACTACTTGCCCCAGAACCTCAGCTATATACCCCCCTACAGCTACACAAGCACTGACAACACCAGCTACGTCGGCAGCTTCGTCGACGGCATGCCGCCCCCACCTGTTGGTGCAGTGCCCCCTGGTGGTGGAGGTAATGGCAGTGCAGGGAGTGTCCATAGTGCATCAGGTAAGGCGGTGGTTGTGGAAATAGAATGTTTTTGGGTAGTATGTCTTCCTACTTATCATCCCTTTGAGGACGAATGGAATTGTCCGTTCAGATCCATCATCTATGGATTGATTCATTTTGGTGTAGGTTTCTTTTTTTAAAGAGAGTTTGTGTTTTATGTATCAACCTGTCTCCCCTTCAATGTAAATGGTATTGTCCATTCCTAGCCAAGAAGAATCCTTAGCTTTGTATATAATTCTTAGAGTATTTTGGTTATAGGGGGTTTGTCAATTTGACAAAGAAAGTTTGTGCAGAGAATCCAAAATTACTGCTGTTTGATTTCTCGCTTTGCTTTATTTGAGCTTGCAATTGAGACAAGTTAAAAGTATTTAATTTCAATTTGCTTAAACTTGATTACATGTTAAAGTTAAGATGTATTTTTCTATGTTCTCATTTTTATGATGAAAATAAGCATTTTGTCTCTGTTTATATTTATTGGCTTGCCAATTAGACATTAATGGCTGTGGGTGATTTGCTTCTACTAACCTAATATTTAGCCTTGCTAATGCTCAACTAAGTACATTCTTATTATGTGCCTATGAAACATGTGTTTGAATGTGATATATTAATATAAAAGAACAATAAACAAATGTTGGTTGCCAACAACCTCCTTGGCCATGACTAGTTGGAAATATTGACCGGGGTGGTTAATCTTCACCAAATATTTTCCATTTATGTTAAGATCATTTTCATTTTATTGAATGTAATCTCAAACTTTGAGGAATTTAAGAAATTTAATTGGATGCTTTTGAGTCAAAGGGAGATAACTGTGGTGTTACTTGCTAAAGGAACATAACATAAGAAATGGATTAAGTGTTCCAAGATATTTTGGACAACCATGTTTCTACTTTGCTAAAGAAACACTGGTCTGAGAAACTGATTAAGCCTATAGGTATTAGCCAAGATATTTTGGACAACTATGTTTCTACTTTGCTAAAGGAACACTGCTTTGAGAAACGCATTAGGCCTATAGGTATTAGCCAAGATATTTTGGACAACCATGGTGTAAATGTACTAAAGAAACACTGCTTTGAGGTATTATCCAAGATATTTTGGACAACAGAGAGGACAGATGACCTGATGTTACTAGTTGTTGCTGTTGTACTAATGTGAAATTCAAAGGCTAACTTTGATTTGTTTGTTTGTTCCTTACTCTGCAGTAGCATGATACGGGCAAGTCCGTCTTACCGTTGCTTGCAACTCTTGCTTCCTAGCTGCTGCTTGTTTTATTTGCCACTTGTCACATTACCATGGCTGTCCTGGCGACACCTGCGTTGTCATGGCTGCATGTTGGTTGCTAGGTTACGGCCACACGTGCTTAGTCGGCTAGACATTTCAGTTTGGGTCACATGGCCTGCTTCTTTGCTTCAGAGCTTCGTTCATTATTCATATTGGAATCTCTCACAAATTTTCTGATCTTTGTTGAACTGGTATGTGGCGATACTCTGTAAACGGATGCATTGTGAAAAGTAAGGTCAAGGTCGTTAATATGTATCTAGGATAAAGTATGGAGTCCAGATATTACAAGTGGTTAATTTGTAAACTAGTTATTTAAGATCTGTGGTTATCATTTGATTGTGATGGTGATTCATCAGTTCCGAGCATGTCACACTCACTCCCTCCCTCCCTCCCCACCCTCCCGGCATGACATTCACACACATCACGTCAAGCATGCTTCTCTGTGTTGCTCGTTATGCATGTCTAGTTGCTTGCACTCTTCGCTTCATTCATGTCCCGAGTCTGGCCAGGAATGCCAGCTGTTGTACTGTGTTGTTTCAATATGTGTGATTTTCTTTTGATTTCCTGTTGATTTCAGTCGCTGCTAAAGACTGTACATGTTTAGTTAGTACATACAATCATTTGCGCAAGCTTTGGGAAAATAAGGATAAACAAAGTGCCCATCACCATCAACAGTCCTCCTCGTGTGATCCCCACCGGCGTAGCTTGGCGGAGCACACCGCCCACGCCATGCATGGGAGCAGACATCATATTGCATGGAGGAGAAATTCCTCGAGTAGTTTGGGTTTGTAGTCTTCTCCTTGCACTTCCGTCAACCCCCCTCCAAAAAGTTGACTGCTGATTGTTTGGTCACATGATTTGCCCTTCTTTTGTCCACCCTCAATTTGTAATGAAACAAGTTTCGGATTTGTAATGACAAAAAACTTTACTTCTGTTTTTAAAGTCACATTATTAAACATGTGACTTTGATGGGGCATTTGCAAATTCCTATTCTCTTACCCTCTCACTGAGATGCCCCTGGAAACTGACCAGCTTTGTGAGGCTGTCAACTATTTTCTAGCCATGGACATCCTCAAAGTACTTGACAGTTGTGGCTTAAGTGGTAACTGATCAGTGACCTTGAGGTACTGTTATGTACATTTAGTAATGGATAATAACTTGACTTGATAGTAAGTAGCCAGTCTTCAATGTAAATGTTTCTCTCTCTGAAATAATCATTTGACTGACACACCAGCAGGCAACTGAGCTACGGGGACCCTATCTAGATTATCCTAAACATAGTTGTAGATGTATTTTATTTCCATCATCAGTAATTGTATGTGAAGTTATTTAAATCAGTGTTTATAATGTACTTTATGTATTAGGGCTGGGACGAGTCCAAATTTACTACCCGGGTACCCGACCCCCTATTACCCGACCCTACCCGGGTACCCACTGCAAGTTTCAAGAGTTGGGAACAAAATGTCTGATTGGTAATTGTTTTACTGCAGCCCTGGCTAAAAGATACAGATTCTATTTAGATACATGTATCAAACAATCAGATCATGCGTTCACTGAAGTTTACTGAAGCTTGATCTTTGCTCAAACATATACAAGTCAAAAGGAATGTGTGCATCGTCAGAAGGAAATGCGAACATTAGCGACATTAGTGTAACCGCTGAGCTATAGTGAGTTTTTGTCATTTAACAATATATCACGTGACTAACCATCGGTCTGGGTAGTCCTGTGGGTACCCGGGTCCTACTCAGGACCCATCCGACCCGAGTACCCGAGTTACCCGTCCCAGCCCTATTATGTATGTTAGAATTAGCCTGTTAGGTTTCTTTGTCAGCATGTTGTAGTATGTTAGAATTAGCCTTTAGGTGTCTTTGTCAGCATGATAGAAGTCAACTGTTTGTATATGTGGTTAGTATTAATAGATAGTGTTTTATAGATACAAAAATAAGGCATGCTTTTAAAGTTAGAAAAATGCCCCCATCCAGTTGGAGCAGATTATGTGTTAGTAATACCATGATTAAAGCCAAACGGTAAGAGAATAGTCTTTGTAAAGTACTTAATGGTAGGGATAATTGTGTAATAAGTACTTTCCATAACTGCATCAGCTAATCTAACGCATCACCCATAATGCTGCCACTAATTCCTCCGTCATTGCTTCTAATGCTGGGTAGACAAAGTTAACGTCAACACTGAATTAACTGCAAGAGATCCTTATAGACATTGTCATATGCTGTGTATTTTACCGTTTGTAGTTAACTCCAAATTGTCATGGAATATGGATACTATAAACCTTTCACAATGCTATGACTTGATGGACTAAATCTTCAATATCGTACTCATTACACATGTTCAGGGCATATTTGTATCTGGTATTAAAATTAAATATGTGTCTTGAGAATAAGGACTTCATCCAATGTGTTTTAGACTACTTTCGTGTCTGGGTAGTAAAGGTTTTAATGTGGATCATGTGGTTACACTGGCCAATAAACTAATAAGTACACTGTTGGCTGTGAAACTATTCTCTCATGCCATGTAAAAGTATACAAAGGGAGATAATTACAAAATGTGTCGGTTAAAGGGGAGATAATTCCAGTCAGGAAGGAATATACAGATATTATAGATATTATTTTTGCTGACAATTTCAATTTCCTCGTTTCAAATCTGTCTCATGTATTGTGTTCATTTTGTTGAGTCTAGATAAGTCTCTTTCATTCATTGTTACAACATCACGTTTTAAACTAAGTTGATTGTTTTCAAGAACAGTTCATTGGCTCTTTCTGCCCGAAGAGTACCAAGCAGCATTAAGTGAAGTCATTACCAAGTAGAAGCAGTTTTAGAGTTGTCTTTCCTTGATTGTCAGTTGTTAACTATGACCTGAGCAGTTGTTGGGGGAACATGTCATTGTTTGACTAAACTCGTGTGCATGATGTCCGAATGGTGTTGCATCTACACGTTGATCATCATAACATGGCACATGTAACAATATGTCTCCTGTCTGTCCCTACACTGAATGATATCTATCTTCCTTTGTGGAAGTGAAACCTGCAGCCCACAAACTCATCAATATTGGCACATGCTACATAGATACTTATTATCAACTTATGGCACCTGCAGCTGTATCATTTCACTTCATGTCATCGTATCTCAATTGCGTGGATCGATGCTCATGATGTCAATCACTGGATTGTCTGGTCCAGACTTGATTATTTACAGACCGCCGCCATATAGCTGGAATATCGCTGAGTGCGGCGTTAAACAAACTAACAAACAAACTTCATTTGCGTATTATTACTTCTTTGCACGATCAGTCTTTGGTAAAAATTGGAGGATGTTTTGTTTCTATTTGCATCATGTTCCACTGCATCCTGCCTTCATTTTGTTTTTTAAAAATGGGGGGGAAAGAGAGAATAGATTGTAACCACACTTTCATACTATTTGTGACGACTCTTGAATTTTATTCCACTCTTCATGCATTGTCTTACTTCTAAAATGGGGGGGAAAATGACTTACCTGCAAAACTGTCTAGTATATTTTTCCTCCTACCTGCCACATATATTTTTTTTCAATTTACCAAGAATAATTATATTTTTATTAACGACATCAAAATTAATAAATTGTCAACAGAAATAAATACATTTGGAAGAAGAAAAAGTTGGATCATGAAAAACAAATAGGAACAATACATCTATTTTTCCAACTTGACTGTATTGGCAGTGGCTGTCTTCACACTGTCAAGTAAAACCCTGTATGTACGCCTATCACCGTCATCGTCACTTCAAATAGACATTACCCATCATGCCCCTGTCTCGTCTTGACACGACACACACCAGTGCTGTCCGGCAGCCTTGTTCTCTGTGTACAGCTTTTGCTCTGCCGTGTTGCGCCATTTCCGTTGCCGCAGCAGTGTGTTCGTTATCAGCTTGCTATTCTTTTCTGCTTGCTTGATATTGGTTTCTCTGACACACGAAGGTGCAGTTGCCGGAATTCATCCTGAACTTTGACATTGAGAAATGTCCCCCAACTGGACTGATAGGAGCTGTGAATGCAGGCAGGCTATGGAAGCATAGGAGTATTGGAATATGCACTACAAGTTTTTAGTTTTTTGCAGGCTATCCTACTTTGCAGTCATTGTCAGCTTCTATGTCTAGTTTTCACAACGTTCTTGAGAAAATAAGAAAATACAATCTTATCTGCATGATGTCTGCTGGTATTTCATATTTTCTATGGTAATTTTCCAATAAGAATTATTGGATATCACTGTTCAGTTAAAAACAGAGCGAAAGTGTTACTGTATATTGAACACGAAAAACACCAGCAGACATCCTGAAGTATTTTCTGGATATCATTGTTGATTTTTCAACACAAATCAATATTTCAACTGTTACATCCCACAATTGCTTGTACTATGTAGGGGTAATCTTCAATTAATGTCCTCTTCTTGTGATCACTGATCTTGTTTTGTATGTTGGACTACTCTCACATGATGATAACTTGCACCAGTCTTTCAGCTCTCAGTAGAGGGGACTTCAACTTCTGCTTCTCCTTCTCAGCCATTTTAAATAGCATAAGACTGGCTTATAATGCTGTGTTTTGGATCTGCCTAGTCTCCGATCTCCCTCAGTGTTCAAAGTGAGCAATAATGTCAAGGAGTCCTTGCAAAAAACTTGATGTTAACTTTCAGAATTTAGGGATCCCTAGATTTAAATACTAGCAGCAATCTCAAGGTTCTCAGGACCCCCACTTACTTTCAACCACTGCTGTTGATTTTGATGATAGGTTAACCACGTACCGTATTTGCCGTAAAAGCACCCCAGGCACTTCGGAAATTGCAAAGGAGGATGTTTACTGAAACCATATTCAAACAGTTCAAACGTTGATGAAACTGAAACGTCTTCTATAATATTAAATCACATAAATTTTCAGTCTTTGTAGGGGCACTTATAATTATTACTTACAGATTGGTCTAGTAGTTGGTCGGGGTTCGCTTACTGGAACAGGGTGCTTAATACGGTAAATACGGTACCTAAATGGAAAGTTCCTTTTTTAAACCGCTGCTGAATTTTGAAAAAGATGCATCCAACTGATCCGTAATATTGAGACCCTTAGTATGAACCACAAGATTTTGGGGGTCCAAATTTGGTCGGAATGTTCACACTTTGCTTAAAGTAAGAACAAATTAATTAACATGGTTGATAATTCAGTCTGACATTTACAGATGTAGGTCGAAATGATATCAGAATCTTTGTCCCAAAACTGTATAGACTTTGCACTGCTCTATTTACAAGCTTAAAGCTTAAATGTCACAATTTGGACTTTATTGTGACTGATAAATCCTATTTTTTAAGTTCTGATTATGATCAAATTTCTAAAAGAGTTCTTACCCCCCAAAAATTGATGTCCAAATTTGTCCAAATTGTGTCAGCAGGTGCTTGGCCTTAATGGCCTTATGGAAGCCTGTGTGAAGTTATCTATCATTTGGAAACATTGAAATTTACATATGGTTGCCATAGTAACTAACATTGTTACCATGGTCTCCAGTATTTGACATATGCCCCTCTCTCTCTCTCTCTCTGACTACCAGTACAAAATGCATGTTTGTGTCTCCCCCGGCACTGGCACGGTGCGGCCGAGAAGTTCCTTCACAAAACTCTCTGTCATGATGATACGTTTGAACCTAACAACAATATTCCTGGTGTCAAAACCACGGCACAAGCCACCACGCCCGCGAGTCAAAACAAGACAGGTCAGTGACCCGTTGCACGGAACACCATCATTTCACTATCGTCATCCGAGACAACACATAACGACCTTGACCTCATGCTATCGTCTCCAAAGACATTGACCATTGTCATCTCATAGCCTGGAATGTCATGTTGGCATGGTAATCAGACATCAGTATTGTCTCATCATCTCGTGATTAATGACATCAATATCATAGGAGGTGGGTAGCCTGGTGGCGTTCGCTCATGACACTGAAGACCCGGGTTCGATTCCCCACATGGGTACAATGTGTGAAGCCCATTTCTGGTGTCCCCCTCCGTGATATTGCTGGAATATTGCTACAAGCGGTGTCAAACAATACTCACTCACTCACTCATAGTCTCATCATGATGTTGTCTGTGGCATGGAATGTCATGTTTTAATCATTGCCAAACATCTGGTGTCATTCCTGAATATCATCACCAAGCATCGTCATCATATCTTGAACTCATCACCCCCAGTGGAAACACTTTAGCTGCTAGAATACTCTGCTTGCAATCAAGGATTTCACCGAAGTGGTGAACATCTTCAGTGTGCTCGCCGCGAATAGCTGCAAAATTACTGATGCGGCGTTAAGCAATTTTCACTCACTCACTCTTCAGTGTGCATCCTTAGTGCTTTCCTCAAACACAAAGTTGACTCCATGATACGAAGGAGACACTGGTCACAGCTGTGTTAAACCCACTCCAGACTGATAGAACCTATGTGCTGTGCTACCAGCCATGTCACGCTGCTAGTTTCTCCCTGTTCATCAGTACCCTCATTTACATCCTCATAATTCAGGTTGAGTTGAGCTGTTGTACAATGATACTGTCATTTCCCTCTGTTAAATCTCCTCTGGTTCTCTCAACATGGAGTAGCAGGTTGTTTGTTTTACATCTGGGTGTTTGTGAGCTGTGCAGCAGGTGCTTGTGTCATTGCCTCGTTGCTGCTTTCAGTGAATGTTTACAACCAGTCAGCAATATCCTGGCTTGAGTCTGGGCCACACAAACCCGTGACTGAAAACATGAGCAACTATCATGGGCAAGATAACACACTGACAAGTCCTGATTCCTGACCACCCTATCCTCGTTAGTTAGCTCCTGTGACCAGCATGGGATACGGAGGACTGTAACTGACCGGAATCCCTAAGGGTTGTTCTCTTCACTACAAGCCATATACTGTCAATCTTGAAATTAGTGCGTCTCCAAATTAATACGACTGCTGACACCGAGCCAAAACTGCAACTCCCCCCACCCCATCCCCAGTGGAAAGATACATAGCCCTGCCTTAATCCCATCAAATACAAATAGCACTGCTTATAAGCACGAGTAAAGCACTTCCGTAATAACAATAAACATTGTTTTGTAAAATACAACAGTTTATATGTTTATTCTGTTGACTGGCGCTAAGGAAGATCGAAGGCAATAAAATAATTGAACCAACAACAGTTCACTGATTGGAATGGTCAATGATGCCTAGTTTGAGATGAGTGGGTAGAACTCTTGACCCCAGCACTGATAACTCACTGTGTGCCTATTTTGTAATTCCTTTTCTTTAAATGACTTGAACCTTGTTTGTGTATATATTCAAGTTGGTATTTCCGCTATCCAAAGTGTGCAGTGAGGCCGTCTTATTGTTGATAGTCATTTTGGAGACATAAATGTGAAGTTTCATAAATGCAAACAAAGACCACTCGCATTTTTCGCATTTAATTCACACTCGCATTAATTTGAAGATTTACAGTAGTTGTAGAAGTTGGACACAGCCTCAACATTCTTTTCTTTTTAAAGGATGTCCACATTCCACATTAGCTTTGGCTCACTGTTAGGTTATCATATCATTTTTGTGTCACCGTTTTGCTTTTCAACACTCCTGGGTTTGTCAGCTGTTTGATTGCACTGTCAGCGTCATGACCGCTTTCCCACAGGGCCAAGTCAGTGCTGAAAGCATTACCTGTATGTCAACACATATTACATCTTGGCTAGTTAGGTGGGGTCGTAGAGAAAACATGCACTGTCAGCATTATGACCGCTTTCCCACAGGGCCAAGTCAGTGCTGAAAGCATTACCTGTATGTCAACACATATTACATCTTGGCTAGTTAGGTGGGGTCGTAGGGAAAACATGCACTGTCAGCAAATAATCGGGAATGGTGTGGTGTTCCTCGTACACAGCATAGAACAGCTACATTGGCTGACCAGTGTTGTTCATTGTGGTGTCGTGTGACGTGCTTCAAACTGTGGTGTCTGTCATGTCCTGGTGAAGGGAGGTCACTCTAGTGTGACGTTAAGCTGTGGTTTGTGACGTAGTTCATGTTCCTGGGTTAACATGTAGAATTAACACTAACTATGTCAAGTAGGTTTCCTTCATGGTAGTCTTGCATATGTCCATTGTTTATGCTAATGAAAAGTTAAAATTAATTAATCAGTTATTGAACATAAACAAAATTACAAATCATTTTACAAATGTGAATAATTATGATAAAAAATGTAATTATGATTTCACTAAACAATGTCAGCTGCATGCAGTAAGATTAGAACTTTTGCATTTGAATGTGTAAAGTGTGTCTGCATGAGATCTACAGTTTAGTACAGTGTATTGATTCCAAAGCCCTTCTCCTCAAAGACGTGGTTGTTTTTTCAGGGAGCAGTGCATCTGGTAGCAGCAAGAAGGAGAAAGAAAAGTCCGACCGAAAATCTGCTAGTCCTGCTGGGAGTGGCGGCGGCAGTGACACTGACACAGCCAGCCTAGCGAGCGCGCGGCGAGGTGCCCCCAGCGATCGCAGCCTCCCCCCACCTCCTGGGCCTCTTGCACAGATGCCAGCAGACCTCAGTGGGAGCAGGCAGTCCTTTAGAATGGCCATGGGAAACCCATGTGAGTTCTTTGTGGATGTCATGTGATTGGTCACGTGTCCAGGTCATGTGACTGACTCCAGAGCCAATCAGCTTGATTGTATTGCATGCAGAGTGATTGAGCAATTCACCAGTGAACCAGAACTCGTCACTTGAGTGTAGAGTGAATCGTTATACTGCAGACTACTTATACGCAGTTTTATAACTTATGTCCAAACTTGTGGAAGATCGGAACAACAGTTTGGCTCCAGAACATAACGTTCGTCCAAAGGATCTGATTTGAAACAATGTCTATCTATTTTCTTTGATCATTTTCAGCCTACTGTGTTACTACATATGCGCATTCTTGTAAACCTGTGTGTATTTAATGCATGACTACGGTGTTGTTATTTATTGTAGCTCTTCTAGAGATTGAGGACATACCGACCACGATTGACTGACGGAAAGTTGCTGCCTGTCTGCCACCTGCCCGTTGCATTCTTCCCTCCGCCCGTTGCCCGCCCGCCCGTAGCCCGCCCGCCATCTCACATCTAACCCACTTCGTTCTTCTAACAACGCTAACCCTTCTACAGTGCCCGCCCGCCTCGTTCGTTCGTTCGCTCTCTGACGCTCTTTCCTTCCCATCATGCAATTAACCCTGCTGCATAAACCTCTGTTGGACTTCTCAAAGCCTTGCTTTGGATTTCACATGGGTGGGTGTGCACCAATAGACATGATCGTGGTTAGTCATGTGACGTGTCATCATGTGATACCTAGCACCGAGGACAGACCGGCCAATGAATCCTGTCCATGAGAGAGAGAGAGAGAGAGAGAGATCACAGCATTGTATACAAAGTTATTTTTGAAGAAGCCAGTAGGTGTGTAGCTTGACTGAATGCTGTAGAAGACGTGAATGCTGGAAATTGGTTTTCAGTTTCCACAACAGTTACTTCCCTTTGTTTCAACTCGTCTTTCGTTTCCTTTTTCACTTTCATCACTCACCCTATGCATGCTTTCCAAATGCTTGTGTAACCATCGCCAAAATTAACACTGTCAAAACAGAGTGCAGTCTGCGTGATCACAAATACTTTTTCTTTTCTTTGCCTGTCTGTTGCTGTTCTGTTCACATCTGCTTGTCTGCATGCGTTACCTTTAATAAACTAACTCATGCATAATTCTTTCATGGGGTGTTGATAAAGAGGACTGTATCTATTGGTTAAATCTTATCCAGTTTTGGAAGAAGCGAAACATAGGTTGATTTTGACACCATTCGGAAAGAATTCTGCAAGCATGGCAACCCACACCCAAGCCCCATTCTAAGCATGGCCTGTCATCCTCAGCACTGCCCCTCCCACCTATCCCAGCATCCTTTTGGCATGCAATATTCCGTCTCAGTGGCCAGCATGTCCGTCATCAAACACTCATGATGACGTCATTATCTGCTGACGGTGACGTCGTCGTCATGAGTTTGACCTGAGAAACATATCAAAGTGTCCAGCTGCATCCAATTTCGAGCTAAATTAATTGAACTTTCATGCAATGGTGTGAAAGTAGAAATATGTTTATTTTATAATTTATGTTAAAGCTTTATTTCAGGTTTCGACAATCAAGTTTAATTTGAACTGGAAATTGTCTTATTAGTTCAAATTGTCCAATTATATTGGGAGGGTAGCCACCTGGCATAATTTTATTGATTTGATAGTGATTATATAAAATTCCCTAATGAGGACATTTTTGGAAATTTTTGCTATTTTGGCATAATTTCTATTATCCTTGAAGAAATAAAATTGAAATGAATAAAGTGTTTTCCTTCCATGAAGGATCGTAAGTATGAAGGTGATTTAAATCAAATTCCATAATAACTACGTAAGTTTCGGAATACTATTAGTGTTAGCATAATTCATTGTTAAAATAAATTTCTGAAAGTTGTTGTGCCTTGATAAGATAATGGATGTTGAACAGCTGGAGGTCATTTGTCAAACGTCAGTCGAAGACCGACTTAAAAGGTGAACTGTTTGTCGTCTTCTATACCCCTTGCTTTTGCAGGCCATGTTCTTACAAGCAGTTCCTCAGTTACGTACTACACTCACGCGTGTGCAGTTTACGTACATGCTACGATGTGTACATAAGTCGTTGAACATGCTACGATGTTTGCATAAGTTATCGAATATGCTACGATGTCCGTAAGTCATACATTAAATTTGTAAGTCAATCATTGTGGCATGGGGTCTGCACAAATGGTATGCGTAAGTCCTACATGCTACGATTGATTAATTTACGTAATATATTAGACATGCGTCACACGTACATGTTACGATTAGTTATGTAATACATGTGTGTGTAATGTCTTATGGACATGCTAAGATTGAGTTATGCATGGTAGTCAAATATGTTTACGTTGAAAACAAGAGAAAATTGCTCAACGTGGATAATAATGAGTTTTAGTCTTGGACATGGTGGTATATTGTTACTTCTGTAATTCTGATGAATTGTTTGTAAGTTTTCTTTTCATGTTTGCATACATACTCATGGTATGGTAGTTTACGATTTAGTTAGAGCAGTAGTTGATAGAAATTGTTTCGATAATTGTAACGAGAGCAACAACTTGGGATTGAACCTGAGACAGTACAGCTACTATTTCCATTGGTTTCTGGGTTGAGTGGTTTTCTCTTGTTAATGAATGCCTTGTACAAATGCAGAACACCAGTGTATGACTGCTAGAGTGACAGTGCGAATGAATGCAGTGGGAGTGCATGGTACATAGTATGCAAGACCGGCTGACTCTAGTGGCCGTTAGTGAGAAACCTGCTCGGATGGACTATGCTATTTATCTTGACAACTTTTAACCTTTTGTACAGACTACATCTGCTATTGTATATTATTTTCTGTCCTTGTACAAAGCTTCTTCACCTGTACAGTTTTACTATGTGCTTTTTTATGTTGATGAGAGTTGTCTCCCTTTGTCAAGTACCAAGTTGTGATAAGACATATCGATGATTTTAAACGAGTGTTGGCATGAACACATTGCTCTGCTGATAATCTGGTGTCCATCCATTTAACTTGCTCTTGTGTGCATCACTTATTGTTTGTTTCAACAAGTATATTTTATATGTCACTATTACAGCCTAATGTGTAGACTTGGTTGAGATTGTTTGCCTACTTGTTATGTAACGTAAACCTGGCGCCGATTCTGAAATAGATACCTGAGCTTATTTCTGAAATCGAGAGAAACCTGAACTGTGAAGATATATGAATATTGTCAACTTGATTTGTTGTCTCTGTTATTGTGTATCCAATCAACCATCATCTTCCATCATGTCCGGGAGTGAGGTAGCCTAGTGGTTAAAGTGTTCGCTCGTCACGCCAAAGACCCGGGTTTGATTCCCACATGGGTACAATGTGTGAAGCCCATCCTGGTGTCCCCTGCCGTGACATTGATGGGATATTGCTAAAAGCAGCGTAAAACCAAAGTCACTAGCTCACTCCATCATGTCCAGGTGAACTGTCTCTGTTTCCCGACTTGGGTGCTAGTTGTCCTCGACATCATCGCCAAAACATCAGAACAGGACCTATCCCGTCTACAGTGCAATATCCTTTCTTTACCATATAGCAGGTCCCACATACAAACCACTTGAAACAGAAGTTTGTAATGAACCTTTACAATCAACGCACAAGTTTTAGAGCTGCTTTGTTGAAGTTACAAGCTGGACTTTTACTTCAGTGTTAAAGAGCGGATATATGTTTTAATTTATTATCAGATCTCGACTCATTGCCAAATTTTATGTTTTTGCCTATATTTTACCTTCTTTCACCAACTTCAACCACAGCTGATGAAAACTTAAATATTTGTCAAATTCAGTTGCTACTTACGGACTGGTCATTAATTATGGGGGAGGGAGAGCCGGTGAGATTAGGGGAGGGGAGGGGGGTCAATAGAAAATGACACAGGGAAACAGAGGGAGGGGTGTCACAAAGTTTATCACAAGTATGTCCCTAGGGGGAGGAGAAGAAAGAAGGGAAAATGACTTTTTCCAAATAAAAGCAATGACCAGTCCCTTATCTAAATGAATGAGTGGTGATCTGTCTCTTTTCTCATTTGAAGGGGCACAAAGATAAGGAAGATAAGCATTACAATAAATTCTACCTCATAAGTGATTTTTTGGTGAAATATTTATGCTTATATGACAGAAAGTTAGATAGTTGGTTGAAATTCTATGTCAATTTGTCCGGGGGAGAGCGAAGAAGTCCTTGCCATTTCGAATAAGACTAAGGACTTCTAAGATTTGAATCATCTTTCGTAGTTGTGTTTTCTCACAGACTGACCTGACATGAAGCGATAGGACCATTTTTTATAAGACATGATTACACCATTTAATCTGAAGCCACCAATCTGGTTCAGGCTTAAATTTAATGATGAGAAGCTACTTGACTCCCATGGGGTAGGTTAGTCACCATTATGTTGGCCCAGTGAACTGTTACCAACCTTTTGTGGAGTCCTGTTTTAAGGAAATCATTCACGAGCCTGTATTCCTAGAGTACAGGGTATTGTTGTTATTTTCATGTTTCATTGCCATGCTGTTGTGCAACTCTCATATTATACTGAGGGAAAGAAGTAAAGGAACACATTCATATGTTTGATGATGGAAAGAAGTAGAGGAACACACACGTTTGACAACATTGTACAGTTTCCCAAAGATGGCAGCCATTTTGCTGACATAAAGGCTATAGGTTGGACACAGCAGTTAACTTTCTCTACATATTTTGCTGTCCCCTTATTTCTTCCCATGAGTATATGTACATCATAACCTTTCAGAGGCTCTTAAACCACTTACAGAGGCTCTTAAACCATGCTCTTTCGTTAGGGCTCTTAGACTAAGCTCTTGCAGGGGCTTTATTATGTTCATATGCAGATAGGGAAGCTATGAATGACTATTTATAGAAATGTTGCCTTACGTAGGGTTATTTTTGTAGTGTAGCGGCTGGTTGAGAGCATGCAGAGTGCGTCCGAGCAGGTCATGTGCTTGATTGTGTAAACAGTTTTTGTAAAGAAAATCTGAGTTGACTGTAGACATGTGTAAATGTCACCAAATTGTCATAATAAACGAATATTCAAAGATATTGCTTTCCTTTGTTCTCATGGAATCACAAGCCTACCAAAGATGATAGCTCTTCAGCAACCCATGCCACTAATGGGATCGAGGGGTCAGACTCGCTCACTTGGTTGATGCACGTCATCTATCCCAATTGCGTGCATCGATGCTTATGATATCAATCACTGGATTGTCTGGTCCAGATTCGATTATTTACAGACCACCGTCATGTAGATGGAATATTGCTGAGTGCTGAGTTAAACAACAAAACAACCAAAGAAGCCCAGCAGAGAGCAACCAAACTGTTGAACATGCAGACACTTTGAACAGAAATAACCACGCAAATTACAAACAATACACAATCCCCAGAGAGTTTGCATAGAATAAGATCCCGGCACATTTTCAGTGGAACTGAACACAGTAAATCATGGCGACACAACAAACAGTGTGATCTCCATTGAAGATGGACTGCCTCCATGGTCAAGTGGTAGAGCATCTGCCTGGAAGAAGGTCCAGGGTTCGATCCCAGGCTACATCATATCAAAAGATGTTAAATGATGGTACTTGTTGTTTCCCTGCCTGGCACTCAGCTTAAAGGGGCTGAAACAAGGACTGGTCAGCTGGGAGTCAGTATACTGTGTCTGAGAGGGGTGTCTATGTTAAACTGCACCATATGGTATCTCAGTGGGCTAGCACTGTAAGATCTGCATAGGTCCGGACTAGTACATGCAGACACACATATATTTTGGGTGACGTTAAGCCCCATTTCATCTCGCCTCCATTGAAAGTGTGCCAGGTTCGTATCATTACGATGCAAACCTGATGGGGAGGAGAGCCTAAAGTGATGCAGGTCTTGGATGTTTACCACTGTGGTAAAAGACAGGAACGGCTATGGTGCCGACAGACCCAGAAACATGAAGGGGGCGAACCGGGATTGGCACCCACAAGTTTGTGTGGATTAACCTTTGGATATTTGCACAGGAGCGTTTCAGCAGTTCTCAATGTTGATTGGTAAATCGAAGCCCTGATGTCTCATTTGTGAGACGTTCATATTGACTACATGACATCTGAACAATAGGCTGCCTTCAGTCACTAACACCATTCATTCAGGACTTGAAGTAAGAGGCGACTTAATGCTGAGAGCGGCGTTAATAACAAACAAACAAACAAACATTCACTGGTGACTGACAATCCATAATTCAAATGTTTTTTCTCTAAATCATTGGGGGCCAGATTACAGGCCAGCAGAGAGCAACCTAACTATGGAATATGTACGCACTTGACACAGCCACACAAACTACAAACAAGACACAATCCCCATAGAGTGTGCATAGTAATAAGGACATTGCACAATTTCAATATGTGCACCTCGTTTGTTGTGGTAGGCATGCTTTTCTGTTTGGTTCCATTGAAAATCTGCCAGGTTCTTATTGCAGGTGAAATTGTTGGAGACATGGTTTTGTTTGTTGTTTAACGCCGCACTCAGCAATATTCAGCTATATGACGGCGGTCTGTTAATAATCGAGTCTGGACCAGACAATCTAGTGATTGATATCATGAGCATCGATTCACGTAATTCTGATCGATGACATACATCAACCAAGTCAGCGAGCCTGACCACCCGATCCCGTTAGTCGCCTCTTACGACAAATATAGTCGCCTTTTACGACAAGCATGGGTTGCAGAAGGTCAGATCTACCCCGGATCCTCACGGGTCTGGAGACTGATGGAGATGCAATGTGCCTCGGACAGAAAAAAAAGAACATAAATTAAGGGCCATAGGTCTTGTCAAGCAAATTTTGGTTCAACACAAGTGAACTCAGTATTGATATTAAGTTATGAGATTTTTATTTGTAATCAACATATTACCACTGGCCCATGGACAGTTACAAAACATAAAACGGTTTGATCAATCGTTAACAAAGTATTTTGGGGTGTTGAGATGAAAAAAATGAAGGAATATTACTTACTGTAGATACTCAATTAATTGACGACTGGGACCGCAATGATCTGATGGTAGAGCAGAAGGTCAGGGGATAGAGCCCTGCCGCGTCATACCAAAAGATGTTAAAATATGTTACTTGTTGTTACCCTGCCTGGTGCTCGGTAAAGGGGCTAAAACCAGGACTGGTCGGCTTGGAGCCAGTACACTGTGTCTGAGTGGGGTATAAGTAAACTGCGGCATGGTATTTCAGTGGGCTAGCACATATAAGATCAGCATTAGTCTGGACAAGTACAAACAGACACACACAAGTCACTATGTAAGTGCAATAATCTAGAACGCTAAAGTCCATTTCACCTTACGTAACTGATGATGATTAGAGAACCAGTGTTCACTATAGAGGGGATGGGTGGGTAAGGGTGTGATCTTAAATTAAAATCTAACAGCTGATAGGGGGATTGGTGATCATTGCAGACAATAGTGACTAAATGGATCAGGGGGACAAGCCAGTATTACCAGTCACTGGATCGTCTGGTCCAGACTTGATTATTTACACCCCGCCATCATAGATCTGGAATACTGCAGTGTAGCGTTAAACAGGAAGGTAGCCTGAGGTCTTACGTCACATTCAAGATTTTTACACTCATCCACTTGTGTGTGTGTGTGTGTGTGTGTGTGTGTGTGTGCGTGTGCGTGTGCGTGTGTTTTCTAGTGTTTTCTAGTGCTAGCTCACCGAGATAACAAGGATACCCCACCCCACACAGTATACTGAGCGCCAAACAGGGTAACAACAAGTACCATCTTTTAAGACTTTTGGACCAGGGATCGAACCACCAACCTTCCGCCCTCTGGGCAGATGCTCTATCCTCTAGACCGCAGAGGAGGTCTCGTTAAACAACAAACACACATGGTCTAGTGATCAGAAGAACAAAATCCAAAGGAATCACATAAACAAATGTCTACAAAATAACATCTGCTGTTACTGAGACTAACATGTAGCAGAAGATAGTTGATTTGTCCGTCATTCAAGGGTTTTACTCCCCTCCCGCATTGTGTAGGTCTTAGTGTTTGTTTGTTTGTTTGTTTGTTGTTGTTGTTGTTTTTTTGGGGGGGTTGTTTGTTTGTTGTACTCTTCATCAATCCAGCTATATGATGGTGATTCCTCAAAAAATTATTCTGGGCCAGACAATCCAGTGACTGACATCATGAGTAGTAATGTAAGACTGACCATACGATCCCAGTAGTCGCCTCTTAGGACGAGCATGGGTTGCAGAAGACAAATTTTAACCCAGATCTTGATTCAGAGATGGGCGCTTGTTTGAGTATGGGCAATTAATCGAGCATTTACAGTATTAAATTTATTAGATTTATCAACAGGAACATAATTAGTATGTGCAGAGATATCGACTTTTCAGTCACGAACCCACATTGCTGAAGACCTATTCTATCCCGGAATGTTTACGGGTGACTTAATACTAGAGGTTCCCTTGTACAAGTTGTACAGGTAGTAGTATTTTAACTGGGAGAGGTGTACTTTACTTACCGGGATTTCAATTAGAGCCGAGTGGCGGATCGAACTCCGAAGTCAGCTTGTAGCTAAGCCAGGCTAATGAGTTGATCAACTCGGCCCCACCTTACCATGGGACCAGGTGCGCTATCACAAATAACAAGTGCTTGTTTCCCAAGTCATCAGCACTCGGTTGTTTACACGCATGCTCAGCTCCCATTTACTCCAAGTTTCCTCAAACTGGATTAATTCGTTAAAAGTGATGTCTAACCCATACCCTACCCAACAACTAACCCTAAGGATCGTAAAGGGGTGTTTGATTCCGAATGGTGCTGAACCCTAAGGATCGTAAAGGGGTGTTTGATTCCGAATGATGCTGAACCCTAAGGATAGTAAAGGGGTGTTTGATTCCGAATGGTGCTGAACCCTAAGGATAGTAAAGGGGTGTTTGATTCCGAATGATGCTGAACCCTAAGGATAGTAAAGGGGTGTTTGATTCCGAATGGTGCTGAACCCTAAGGATAGTAAAGGGGTGTTTGATTCCGAATGATGCTGAACCCTAAGGATAGTAAAGGGGTGTTTGATTCCGAATGGTGCTGAACCCTAAGGGTCGTAAAGGGGTGTTTGATTCCGAATGATGCTGAACCCTAAGGATCGTAAAGGGGTGTTTGATTGGATAGGGGTACAAGCCCCAAAGATCGTAAAGGATGCTTGATCGGAAAGGTTGAGGTGAGGTGAAATGGGCTTTAAAATCGCGTTCAAGATTATTGCACTTATATAGCGACGCGCATGCATGTGTGTGTGTTTCTGTTTGTACTAGTCTGGACTAATGCCGATTTTTATAGTGCTAGCCCACTGAGATACCATGCTGCAGTTTAAGAGGAATACCCCACTCAGACACAGTATACCGACTCCGAGCCAAACAGTCCTTGTTTTTGCCCCTTTGTGCCGAGTGTCAGGCAGGGTAACAACAAGTAACATCTTTTAACATCTTTAGGTTTGACACGGCCGGGGATCGAACCCACCACCGTCAACTCTCCGGGCAGGCGCTCTATCCACCAGACCACAGAGGCGGAAAAGGGATCCAAGGGCAAATGATGGAGTTTGGGGTAACGTACTCTAACCAGCCAACGCCAACATATTTAACCCAGACGTGGAGGCACGAGATCGGGATCTGTGAAGCATTTAAGAAATAGCCTACACAGAGCTGGGTGTATCCTCTGTGCAAGTGAGCGAAACTCCGGGTCGTAAATTTGGACTAACAGACCGCCGTCATATAGCTGGAATATTGCTGAGTGCGGCGTAACCCTCTGGATGCCGAGGTCTTTTTCTGACGCACATTTTCCTAAGATCTGAAGTGAAGGTTGTGCGAGAATTGCACTCACGCGGCACTGGATATACCTCCGGCTATAAAATTAGGCAGAGATGTAGAATATTAAATTTCCTATCTGATGGTGTAAATGTTACTGCACATATTAAATCGGTTTGAAAAAGAGACACTGCAAAGTGTTGTCCGAGAATTTATTCTGCGTTGAAAAACAGCAAATTTCGCCGCTTTATATCGTACACCCATAAAAGTACTGTGCGACGATTTTTTTAATTTAGCTGTTTTATAGAAACTGTGAGCTAACAAAATACTGCCTTATATCTGAACGATATAAATATATAACAAATGGATTTATATGCTTATGTTTAACGTAATACATTCAATACAAATATAGCCTGCCGTAAAGGACGAAAACTGATTTTCCTCTAGGACGTCAAAAGACGACAGAGAGGTTACGCACGTACAAAGACAAGGGGGCATAACTCCGCTATACTTAGCACTAGTTTATTGTAACTTGGGTCACTTGGTAAGAATTAGCTGTGGATAAGGACACTATATTTTCGTGGTGATTTGTTCACGAGGAAGCAAACTATTACTTTATACAGGGAGTTAAACAAAAATCAAAGAAACAAACAAACCTGCCTCTGACTGACCACAGGACCATGTACTAATATTGATAACAAACAAACTCGCAGACGACGGCCTCGTCTACGAGTTTTTTTGCGAATTTGTTTATTATTAGTATTAGTTACATGGTCCCGTGAACTGACTGACCAACAGACATTGTATTATACATGTGGTCCTGTGTTGAAAGCTAAGCTTTGGAGAGGGATCAAAATCGAAGCCAATGACCCAAGGTGGACTCAATGTAGTTTGACAGCTTATAAGCACAAATTAATGCTTGCCGTGAATTGCGACTATGCTTGTCGTAAGAGGCGACTAACGGGATTGGGTGGTCAGGCTCGCTGACTTGGTTTGATGCATGTCATCATTTGCGTGGATCGATGCTCATGATGTCAATCACAGGATTGTCTGGTCCAGATTCCATTATTTACAGACCGTCGTCTTATAGCTGGAATATTGCTAAGTGCGGCGTTAAACAACAAACAAACACAAATTAGTTAAATTTGTTTCAGAAATAAAAGCATTTGGATTACCGTATTTCCTCTAATAGACGCCGGCCTCTAATAGAAGCCGGGTCAATTGATAAGTGCAAAAAATAGAAGCCGGGCCTCTAATTGACGCCGGGTGAAAGGCTTGTCCGAAACAAATAAAAGCCCGGACGTCTAATAGAGGAAATACGGTATTTGTTGTTGACTTATCTGCGAGGCCACAACGAACACTTATCAAAATATGTAAACATTCGTTCCTGGTAGTTGGAATTAAGCTTGTAAAACTTAACAATTTCTCCTTACATTCACACCTTTGCAATAAAGATAAAACTTGTATCCAGGCTGTGAATGTAGACAAAAACACTGTGAACACACTGAGTCCGCCCCGGCATTTTATTGAAGAATGGTGGTGCTTAGGGTCACGAATTTTCCTGTGTATTTTATCCTGAGATGATGATATTCATTCCACTTATTGTCAATTATTAGTTAAATTTGGTGAACCAATATACCCTGGAAAAATAAATAAGTGTCCTACAGTGAAATCACTGAGAACTGGCAGATCAGTGTCGGTGTATCTGAAGTTCTATTCACACACTGCTCATTGCTTGTGCTTGAAATAAAAGACATGACAATGTACTTTCCGCCCATGCCAATCATCTAAATTTGAAGAGAAGCGAAAACGGTGCCGACTATCCTCATCCTATATTTGTACTTCCGTCACTGCCGTCTCGCCTCTGGATCTAGCTTCAGACCAATATGGCGGTGGTCACGTGACGTTATAGATAATATATCAACGTAATATAAGTCATTTTCTTTCTAAAACTCCTTTAAAAAAACATTCCGTGGCCTTATTAATACACGTAAATTAGGAGTGAAATTATGGCATTTCTTCAATTCCAATTCTGGCCCCATACACTGAAGCATTGGGCAGCAAACGCCATCTTTAACCCTCTTGGTGCCACGGGACCATATATGGTCCCTCACTTTTCACACCCGCATAGTGCCAGGGGACCATATATGGTCCCGAGAAAATGCCCTTTTTAAACTGTGAATTTTGATATTTAACACTCAGTGCGCAAAGTCAAAACTATAACCATCATCACCCCAATCATCTTAGCTTTAACACCGTATAACTCATACTTTATACAATGCTATGGATTGCGAAATATGGCGAGATTGGTAAAGTGGCTACCGCTCTTCTCGGCCTTTTTCTGCCATGTTTGAACAGCAAGCGAATGACGGCGAATTTTGATTATGCACCCATGTCACATACACGTAAATATTTTCAGACAAAATCCTTGTTCATAAGAAAAAATATGACCTGAGTGATCAGAAAGACATATTTTTCCCAACTGTATACTTATTCACGTAAATACAATTCTGTTCACTCCTTATGAACAAGTTTATTTACACGTTTTGTATATTTTTATCGACTATCGGTAATGGCGGAATGGTCGGTACACATGAGAAAACGACAGTGTATATTTCCATTACATTTATGACGTACATTGAATGAATTTATAACCATCATCACCCTAATCATCTCAACTTTAATATCGTGTAACGCATATTTTATGCAGTGCTACGGATTGCGAAATATGGCGAGATTAGTAATGTGGTTACCGCGCTTCTCGATCTTTTTCTGCCATGTTTGAACACCAAGCGAATGAAGGCAATGGTTATTATGCACCCATGTCACATACACGTAACTATTATTATATCAGACAGCCAATTTGAAAAAGAAATCTGATCGGACTGATCAGAAAGATTTACTTGTCCCCACTGTACAGTTATTGGCGTAAGAGTACTAACGTTTAGTCGGCCGCGGAAGTTCTTTGTTCAAGTATTGCATATGTTTATCGACTGTGTGTCATGGCGATTTAGCACGGCGATGCATACCAACCGACAGTGCAGATTGTCTTTTTGTTTATGATGCTGAATTACAGAAAATATTCAAATCAAAGATATGGAAATATAGCTATAATCGTTAATATTAAGTTGGTATTGTGTATATTTATGGGCAGGAGGTTCATGATCAAAACCTAAACATTGAATGGCCAAGCCCGAAGTGATCGACAGGGCACGTTCGCCTCATATCTGTGCCGCGATTTCTTGTTTACGGGTTGTCCTACATACTTGCCCGTTCAGACAAATAACTGCTACTTTTTTCATATGAAATGACTAAGAGTCATGTGTGATTGCTCAAACTACCTGACCGTGTGAGTGACTTGCCCTAACTGTTTCACATTTTGTCGCAAATGGAGATTTCAGAAGTGTGGCCACGACATCTAACGTGAGTCGACGCCATATTGTAAACAAAATGTGTCGAGGTCGGTTCCACATGTGGTAGCTCGGGCCCCGTTTCTGTCGATAGTACACGCGATACAAACATAATGCAACTACTGAAAACATCAACATAACTTCTACAATGATGACATCAATACCTTTTTGTATTTGGATTAACCGCTTATGGATACGATGTGCTTTTAAGTTCAATTTCGATTTGTTTTTCCTTTCATTGAAACTGTGATAATGGCGGTGTGATTGGTTTGCTGAAATAGTATTTTCCATGAGTCTAATGTACATGGTACATGTTGTGATTGTAGAAGATAATTGATAACCAATTGTGTATGCATATATATCATCAAATACACATTACTAATCTCTTCAGAAAATGGAATATATTATAGCTCGTTTTCAAACATTCTGCTATGGATATTAGATCAAAAAATGATACTAGATTTACAAATTATTTATGTACACTGTACTCGCGATTAACGTATCTATTGCAAGTCTTCAACTCTTATTTGATATGTCATCTGAAATGTCAGCAATGAGTACAATTAATTTTATTTCGTTACAATCTGCAATTTTATTCAAATAGGCTAATAGACGGTCGGTGATTTCCCGCCGCTGTGAATTTGTCGTCTGGACAGGTGCGCGTGATTTGACCTCGCGTGTTGTGACGTGGATGACGCCACATGAAACAGCTGATCTAATGTTGTGGTAGTATAATGGAAACACGTGGTTTCATTTTCCAAATAACAATATTCTCTTTGACTGAACTAGAAAGCATATCTAGTACATCACGATTGGAAAATGTCTACGGCGACCGACGAGTGAATGAGACCGCTTATCATTTGACTAACGGTGTTAGAATATTTGGCGCAGTTTTCTAATTTTGGTATGTTGACATGTGCTTTTCATATCTGTTTGAAGGCTTGATATTCCAAAAAAGTAATATGCATTTAGTTGAGTACAGCGAGAAAGCTGTCAAAATGCATCCAATATTAAACCACCTAGATTTTTAATATTTTAGCTTCATCTATTGGAATCTCGAATGGTTCAATTTATAACATAAACAGTAAAAGTAATTAGATCTTCTCACAATATATAGATAATCAATTTCTGAAAGACAAAAAGTTTTTAGTGTAAATGTGACTTCGTTTTGATGTTTTATATAGTTATATGTATGTCTTTTTTCACTCTGCATTATCTAAATTACCAAATACTTCGACCAGTGACATATAGTAGTAATTATATTCTACTTTGTTTTTTTATCCTAGCTATGAAATAGATTTTCTTTTTAAATAAATATTTGTCTAAGAGCAAAATCAATACATTCTTGTGGTTTTTTTTCACCATTTTAATTTGTATATCTTCCCTCCAAGCTGTTGTTTAGCTAGGCCAAAATTAAGAGAAAAAGGAAAGACATAATAAACCATTTTAAGTAAGATTTTGCTGGTTAAATTTTCGGAGTTCAATACCAAGAATATATTTTTCCTTTTATGACAAATAATTCCATTACTTTCATTTATCTACGATCATTATCTATTTCAAACTTTTCCTTCAGTAGAATGGGATGGAATGGGAAACTAGTGGAAATAAACCATCACGTATGTCCTTTAATGTACATGTACATACCTAGCTATAGGTGTAAATACACTTCTAAAGTCGTATTTATAAATCAAATGAATAAATGAAAGAAAAAGTGGTATTTCATGGACTGGCCATACAAGTATATTTTGAGCAAAGGTCTAAGTTAGGCAGCCAAGTGCGAAATACGAGCTGATACGAGGATGTATGTTTTCTGGTGTTCATAGTGAAACAATGACATATGGCGCGGCGGCGCCCGAGTTGCGAGTGATCGAAAATAGGTTTGTTGAATAGATTTGCTGCCCATGAAAACGTTTCAACAAATTTGATTGAATCTACATGTACTTACTCTTGGGTAGTATTACGTAAGTATAATCTTGTTAATTATTAAGAAATAACAATGATGCCCGATATTGAGCGATGTCAATTTGAGTATTGTCAGGGCTGTTTAGCGATCTTTCACATTTTGTCCTTTGAAAATGTACGATGTCAATTACCCGGAAGTTGTTTTTATCACTAATAAAAGAGCACGGTCATTGAAACATACATGGACGTAACCGGGATTTCTTCACGATATACATTCCAAACTGTCATTCGTTTTGTGACATAATCTTTAAAACAGTCTGCGTATGAATTAATCACGACCACTTCCGTCAATTTTGTTTTGACGTCAAAAACATGCACAATTTCATCGGGTTTTTTTATCGGTAAATATAACTCACGGAAAATTCTCAGTGAATGTGTACTTCAACATAAATATGATATGTCTATCACTGTTAGGACATGTACTTGCCAATGATATGAATTATTGGTCACTTAGATTTCAAACAAGGGCGCTTACTTGACTTTGCTTGCCGTATTCGGGAGCGTCCATATTACGATTAATGTGGAAAAGTAGGAAACTTATAATATCAGCACATTTATCAATGGCTGGGCAGTGCATAGATCTTTGGGATTTTGTGATTTTAGATACTGTTGGAAAGACAATCAACTCGAGTTGCATGTTATACAATTTGGTTACATTGTGTGAAGAAATAAAGACGTTGCAACACTTTTGATACAATGTATACGTTTTTGTAACCGCGACGTCAGCACAGTGCGGCACTAAGCGGTTTGCAGGCTGACTGACGTCTAGGCACCATGAGGGTTAAGTTGACCCGTTTTCTGGCCGAATATCAACAGACATTTGACCGCATAAAGCGTCTTTGTCAGCTGTCTCGGGACCAAGGTCATAGAGTTCAAGTACAGAGCGTATGACGTCATCATCGCCTGTTCTGACGTCACAGCGGTTTCAAGTCGGCTGTGGGTAGCCCAGCAAGATCGGTCCTGTCTCTATCATTACGAATGAGCAATCGAGTCACAATTTGTAAATTCCTGTGCATATTCATGTTAAATGTGGCATGTTCAATTCCTTTCGGGAACCTCGAAAAATGTTTAGGTATGACTAGGAAAATTACATCTGACATTATATGTGTATTTGTATGCAGTCGGTAGCGAGTATAGTGTTTTATTAAAACAGAGATCGTGTGTTCGAATCCTTGTGTGTAACAATCATTTTTCATTATATTTTTGTAGATAATATATATGCATAGCTGAATGAATCTTTTACCGCTGCGTCAAATTTTATAAGATATCATTAGAGCAATGCACGTCCCTTCCCGCATCGCCACCCAACCCCCCGACCATCCCCCACCCACACACACACACACTCAGCCCCTCCCTACTTAGCCCCTCTCACGACAAGCACAGGCTGCTTCAGATATTTGTGAGACAATCAAAATTCCTGTCATCGAACTATCGTCCCAGCTGTATCCCAACCCAATGCAACCCAACCCCACTCAACCCATCAATCAAACCATAATTTATATATTCCCGATCACATTCATATTAAATGTGGCATTTTCTTGAAAATGTTAAGGTATGACTAGTATTTATGGCGCAGTTGGTCGCGTGTTACGTCTTGAAAATAGAGAGTTCGAATCCTTCATTGAAACAATCTTTTGCAGATATATAGTTAAATGAGTATTTTACCTTGGGGTTAAAAATGGAAAAAATGCACGTGGAAAACATGAGAAATGTAAATTATTTCTTTGCTACACCTCATAGTCAGGATCAGATTTGAAACCACTGTATCAAACTTGGTTTCTGGTAAGGGCTGTTTTCAAATATTTCTCTGTTGCTTCAGTCAGTTCTATCATATTGAACTGCAGACTGCACTCAGCCCCTCTCATCACAAGTGAGTGAGTGAGTTTGGTTTTACGCCGGTTTTAGCAATATTCCAGCAATATCACGGCGGGGGACACAAGAAATGGGCTTCACACATTGTACCCATCTCGGGATTCGAACCCGGGTCTTTGGCGTGACGAGCGAACGCTTTAACCACTAGGCTATCCGACCGTCCCCTCTCATCACAAACAAAGGATGCTGGTTACCGAAACGGCCATTCTTCAGAAGTTTGTCAGCCGCATCAGTCAGTCAGTGAGACAATGTTTGTTTGGTTGGTTAACGCCGCACTCAGCGATATTCCAACTACACTACAGCGGTCTGTAAATAATCGAGCCTGGACCAGACAATCCAGTGTTTGATATAATAAACATCGATGATGACATGCCTTAACCAACTCAGCGAGCCTGACCATCCGATCCCGTTAGTCGCATTTTACATGCAGCAAGCATGGGTTGCTGAAGGCCTATTCTAACCGACAGGTCAGTGAGACAATGAATGCACCTGCATTGAGCAATAGTATAAGCAAGCAACGCAAAGCAGGCAAACAAACACGCAAACAAGCAAGTCAAGCATATACATGTATATAATGCGTGCAGTCAATCAAGACAAACCAGTGGTCGATAGCATGAGCAAAAGTCTATACACCACCAGGATGCACAGCACAGCACAGCACAGCACAGCACACAAACGCCGACGTCACATATCTTAACCTGATTGTAGGCTTAGCAGTGTTGCGACCAGCATTTAGGGTTCAGTGGTGGTTTTCTGGCCTTGAATCCCAACGAAAATCTGTAGCTGAAGTTTTGTAATTTAGTAGCTAGTCTCTCATTACTTGAACAGTACACAATCGGGTGTGTATTGTCTCAGAGGGCCTTTATAATAGAACAACTGTAATGGTAACGGGTTCTCTGTGATATTTCACTTTTTACAAATTTGGACACGTCCTTGTGGACACGTCCCTTCTTCTCCTGGCCAGGCGTCCATATGTATTCTCACTCCAGCAGGCGCACGATTGACGACCTTCCAACTATAACTAAAATCAACGTGACTTTAATAAAGATTATTTAAAGTTAAAATTATCAACAAGGTTTGAAGAGTAGTCTCCCTTTGACCCTTAACGTCTTAGGTTATAAGTGTTAATTTTTTAGTTTTAAGTTTTGACATCACATGTGTGACAAAGATACCAAATAGTGTACCTTATTATCTTTACTAAGACTTACATGTTTGCAAAAAGTATTTAGGTGTTCAAATAAACACTTCCAGCTTGGTGGTGTATGGAGAATGGGGAAGATTCCCTCTCTATGTATATTCAAATATAAAAGTTATTAAATACTGGCTGAGAGTTATTGACATGCCCTCATATAGATTGCCAAAAAAGTGTTATAATATGATGATAGTTTATGATAATAATGGGAAAAGAAACTAGGTTACAGGTGTTAGAGAATTACTTTTCAGTTGTGGCTTTGGTGATATTTGGCAAAACCAAAATGTGTATTCCAAATCAATTTTTATACTTTCATTAACCCAGAGATTAAAGGATATTTATTTACAATCTTTATTTACATTGACTCTAACAAACAAGTGCTTTTATTACAAAATGTTTAAATCAGAAATAATTATGGAAGATTATTTATCAAAAGTTAATGTTAAATTTTCGAACGGCTCTTTCACGTTTTAGATGTTCTTCTCACGACCTTTTAATAGAAACAGGGCGCTATGTAAATATTCCTCGTGAAGAAAGAATCTGTAATCTAGGTAGTTTAAACTCAGTAGAAGATGAATTTCATTTCTTACTTGTATGTCCAGTGTATTTACACCTTAGAGAAAAATACCTGCAAGCTTATTATTACAGGTACCCTAATATTATTAAATTTGTTACACTGCTGTCAACAAAAGAAGTATCTTACAAAATGTGTCCATGTACATATATTATGCCTCTTTATACCAACAGAACCTTATGAAAGAATAATCTTAGCTGCTTGGTATTAGAAAACTATTGTGTATATACATTAAGTACACTTTTATAGATATTTGCCATCTGAATAAACTACAAACCAAAGATTTAGAAATGGTATTAAACTACTAGGCTGTCATATGATATTGTGGGACGTGATATTACAAATGGTTTAGTATAGTTATATGTATATGAAATGATATGATGTGACATGACATGATGTGATATGATATGATAATTGTTGTGGTGTGACATGATACATGAGGGAATATGATGCAATATGTTATGTTTATTATAGAAATTGTGTAAATACTGTTTTTTAGTGTACATATTATATGGCTTGCGGTCTTCCAGTGTTAAATAAATATTGATTGATTGATATGAAATAAATTGGCATGGAATGACATGGCATTATATGGTATGATATGATAAGATATGATGGGACAAGCTATGAAATTGCTAATGTGTTGTATGACATGTTGAAATGTGATATAATATAGGTGTGATATATGGTACGATGGTATGTATGGTATGCTATGATATCATAATGGTATATGAAATAATACTTTATAGTATGATCTTATAATAATGATACAATATGATATGATGTTATAGAATATGTTGTATGATATAACAAGTTGTGATATGGTAAAATAGAAATTATGAAATTACAGGGTATGGCATTGTACTGTATGTGTGAAATTATGCGACTGCGTTGAAATGCGAGGTGGAATGACGTGAGGTGATTTGGTGAGATATGTACATAAATAGTATAAAATTGTATATTCTTCAAATTGTACTATAGGCCTGTGGCCTCTTCAGTATGTGAAATAAAAATTGATATTATAATACAATACTAAGACTTCGCATAGGAATGCTTACCGTATGTACCAAAGTAAATGTCATGTTCCTTGTCTGAACACTCTGCGCAGTTTACCGTATGTACCAAAGTAAATGTCACGTTCCTTGTCTGAACACTCATGGATATGGACTACGTATGTACTTCTCATTCTATGAAATTGTTGTTAACAAACTAATGTTATTTGTGGTGTATACAGAGTTATTATTAAGATACTAATGAATGCAACTGACCTCAAACAACACATAGGTACAAGATATTTATGAAAAAAACTACAGTATCTTCTGAGTAGATTCCCATAGTTGTTTAGTAACACAAGACCACTGATCACAGGACAGATAACTACAACTACAAACAAAAACAACAAAGACAATGTGAGGTCTCCTACAGGCACCTAGAATTTAATACAATTAGGTCTCCTACAGGCCCATAGCATTTAATACAATTAGGTCTCCTACAGGCCCATAGCATTTAATACAATTAGGTCCTACAGGCCTATAGGTTTAATACAATTAGGTCTCCTACAGGCCTATAGGTTTTAATACAATTAGGTCCGCTACATGCCCATAGGATTTAATACAATTAGGTCTCCTACAGGCCCATAGGATTTAATACAATTAGGTCCTACAGGCCCATAGCATATAATACAATTAGGTCCTATAGGCCCATAGCATTTAATACAATTAGGTCCTACAGGCCCATAGGATTTTATACAATTAGGTCTCCTACAGGCCCATAGGATTTAATACAATTATGTCCTACAGGCCCAAAGGATTTAATACAATTAGGTCTCCTACAGGCCCATAGGATTTAATCAAATAGGTTCTATAGGCCCATAGCATTTAATACAATTAGGTCCTATAGGCCCATAGAATTTAATACAATTAGGTCCTACAGGCCCATAGCATTTGATACAATTAAATCCAACAGGGTCATAGGTTTTAACACAGCCCCAGTATCGTGACTACATATACATCATAGAACGGGTAGACTTTTCACTCCAGATATCAATCACTGAATTGTCTGGTCCATATTTGATTATTTAAGTGGTCACCTGGATTATTGAGTGCAACCAGACAAACAAACATGATTTTTTTCAAATCGAAATAGCCACGTGTAATATGATATTGAACTACATATCTCATAAAATAATGCACCGAGAACTGTGTGTATACTTCCGATAATAATAATAATAACCTCTGTGGTCTAGTAGACTGGACATCTGCTCAGAGAGCTGTAGGTCGATGATTCAGTGCCCGACTGCATCACACCAAAAGACTTAACAGATGGTACTTGTTGTTTCACTGCCTGGCACTCATCATTAATGGCATAATTATAGAATAACCCACGAGGTACGAGTGATTACGGAAAATATGTCACTCGTGAAATTAATGTTTTAAGTTCCGAGCTTTGAGTGATTATGGAAAATATGTCACGAGTGAAATTAATGTTTTAAGTTCCGAGCTTTAGCGAGGAAATTAAAACATTAATTTCATGAGTGACATATTTCCCGTAATCACTCGTACCGAGTGGGTTATTCTATTTATTACCCATATTCATATTAAAGACATGTTTCAAGAAAAAAACAATCATCTGTCGCCGATCAAGAATCAGCTGTTTTATATCAATCCGCGTGTGAAATAACACTGTATTCCAACCGCATTACTCAATTAACGTGTTGTTACGCGTGAAAAATATAGTTCTGTTAAAAAATTGTAAAGATCACATTATTGCAGTTATATTTCTGTCCGATTTACACAGCGTACACTATCTAGCATTGATAAAGAAGACAGGTTTCCAAAAAAGTTCATCAGGGTTTTTAATCAAAGCTTGTTTCGACAAGATCTCGTCACTGACAGACAGCCCCCGTCGTGCATCGGCAGATACATGCATTTCACATTGAGAAGAGGAAACACGGAAAACCTGTCAATTTTTTTATGTGTCATTTGACAAAAATGCCAAAACCTATTACAACAACATAGACGGAATGTTCAGAAGTCTTGTTTGTTACAGAAAAGTTACGAAAAGAAGGTAAACTTTGAAAAGTACGATTGCTGTCACAGTGTCCGAATGAATGACCCGACTTGACCCAGATATGAGACAGCCGAAACCAGGAATGACAAGAGAACCGGCGTTACAGTTTAATCCGGACAACAAGTTTAGGCCTAATGAACATCGTGTGTGATTTGAGACAAGTGTCACTGATGGGAAACATGTGCATGTGGGATTTCAGGAGGATTTGTCAGATGACGGGAGTTTGTTGATATTTTGATGTGATTCATAATGGTCGAATACCTGTTGATAGACAAACACGGTTTCTGGAGACTTGGTGCTAAGCTGTCCGCATTCACGGAGTTCATTTAGTTCAATATCGGACACAGGATCAGCTAGCTGGGGTAAGTTTTCTTTTCCTTGTATTTTTAATTATTTTTGTTTTGATTTCAAAACCTCTCCGAGCTCAGCAAAGTGCATCGATTTCGCAACCAGATGCTGGTAATCATGTCGCTAAGGTAACACTCTATGCTACCCTTGATCTCCTTCAAAGTAGACAGTTCGAATTCTGAACTGTCTGATGTGCATGCCGAAATGATAAATTTGCAAATAATAATGTTTAGTTGTAACTTTCCTGTGTCATTCACCTTCATAGTCATATGGTCCCCAGACGTCAGTCAGCCTGCATACCGCTCAGCGCCGTACTTTGCCGACGTCACGGTTACGAAAAACGTATACATTGTATAAAAAAGTGTCACGTTCTTATTTCTTCACACAACGTTACAAAATTGTACGAAATAGTGTATCTTTATGATGTCTTTCGGAAAGTCTAAATGTTGTTGCAAAATGAATTTGTTATTATTCTCATGCCATCGTTGAAAGTGTGAGTATAGTCATATTTTTCATGGTTTTCTTACTTGTATACATTTGTGAACTAAGTTCATGTCAACTTGTCAAGTTTAGTCTTTTTCATTGTGTTTTCATTTTCATTTGCAGTTATCGATGTCATCATCGTTCACAAAGGCAAACCTGTCTATACAAAGTCCGGTTTTTGGATTCGGGTGGTCGAAAAATTCATCAAACAGCAAGCCCTCTAACACAGACGCCAACCAGGACTTGGTGGTGATGATTTTGGCACCCTAGAAACAGTTTCTGGCACCATCACAATCAGAATCTTGAAACTTCAATATGGCCATATGCAGTTTTGTCAACAAAGACATTAAATGTGTTCAGATGTTGAATTATACGAATAACTTTTCATGTCAGTGAGATCTCCGTCCGCTTTAACGAGGTCATTTACTTTGACAGGTCTCAATGGGGTAGAATAGGTCTTCAGCAACCCATGCTTGCGGTAAAAGGCGACTATGCTTGTCGTAAGAGGCGACTAACGGGATCGGGTGGTCAGGCACGCTGACTTGGTTGATGCATGTCATCGATCTCAATTGCGTGGATCGATGCTCATGATATCAATCACTGGATTGTTTGGTCCAGACTAGATTATTTACAGACCGCCGTCATATAGCTGGAATATTGCTGAGTGCGGCTTAAAACAACAAATAAACAAACATATATTAAACAACAGTAGAAACTTCATATTATGTCTCAGGAGATAGATCAAAGGTAAACAACAGTTGTTAAAGACACACAGTTTGTTTTCAGCGTTTAATAATGTTGTCATTCATTCATGGACTGCATGCAATGAATGTGTCAGTTTTGACAAATTCCATTCTGCTGAAAACGAATTGCATCCATGAATTCAGATCTTTCTTATTCACCTATCAGCCAATGGCTAATTATAATTACTCCCTATATGACAGTCATGATCATATTTAACTTTAGGAAGACTTACTGGCAGACATTCTACTGTGTTCATTGTTCAGTTACATACACCTGGAAGATTTCCGGATGGGATCAGGAAAGGTTTAAAAGTCAGTGTTCGACACTGTCGGTGTTCAGCAGGTCAGAGTCTAGTCTATTTCTCTAAATACCAGCAAAATTTAACACAGACGCCAACCAGGACTTGGTGGTGATGATCTTGGCGCCCTAGAAACAGTTTCTGGCACCATCACAATCTGAATCTTGAAACTTTAATCTGGCCATATGCAGTTTTGACAACAAAGACATTAAATGTGTTCAGATGTTAAATTATACGAATAACTTTTCATGTCAGTCAGATCTCCGTCCGCTTTAATGAGGTCATTTACTTTGACAGGTCTCAATGGGGTAGAAAAGGTCTTCAGCAACCCATGCTTGCATGCTGACTTGGTTGATGCATGTCATCGATCTCAATTGCGTGGATCGATGCTCATGATATCAATCACTGGATTGTCTGGTCCAGACTAGATTATTTACAGACCGCCGTCATATAGCTGGAATATTGCTGAGTGCGGTGTTAAACAACAAACCAACCAAACCAAATCAAATGGCCAGCCATGTTTGTTTACAAACGGGGACGTAGTTTTGGTTTTTACTGTAAAATGAAAATCATGTGAAATAAATGAAAAAAATGATAATGTGTAATCATGTTGTTAATATGAATTAAACTATGTGTCTTGTCTTAAAAATATCGAATCAGTGAGATTGTAGCACGTAAAACATCTGAAGGGAAAGGCGTGGATTTGTGAATGAATGGGATGAGAAAAAAATAGTTCTGTTGTCCATTGAAAATTTATCTTTGTTCCACTGACCAATCAGCTTCGAGAATGACTAATTGCACACTGTGCAAATATCAAAAAGTTATTACACTGCATATTTGAGCCCATATGGGTATTAAAACTAGATCTTTCACAGACGGCCTGAAACTGGTGACGTCAGGGCTCAAACACATGACGTCATTTCCTTTGACCTTGTATCTTATAAACTTGGCTGTAATTCAGCTAACAGTGGCGTCAAGTCAAATCGCAGTTTGGCGTGAAAACCAATACGTTTTAAGAAATGTTTACAATTAAAAGGCCTCTGTTTCACAGACTCGCTTTGCCGGACTGGCACTAGTACCATAATTTCCTTTTAAAGGAAGAATGGATTTCTGTTACCAAAACGTTTATGGAAAAGGGTTCTTCATTATGTAGAGAAATTATATAAGTCACGTGATGTTATGGCGGGCTTGGTCAGAAATGGAACAGACAACAGAATGTGAACTAAAACGTATTGACGCTAATCAGGAAAAGAAACGCACGCACGCACGCACGCATTTACATATGTATGAAGTGGGTTTCGTTTGAAACAGTGAGAAAGAAATGTTACATGATACAACTAGATCAACATTTCAAAAGGACATGGATTTTTATTTGATTCTGAAGCATTGTTTCAATATGCTACTATTCATTATCATCACAGACTGGTGACTGTTCCCTCCCCTGGGGGTAGACTTGTTCCTGGTATTGCTGCACTGAAGGTGGTGAGGCATTGGAGGAGTCGGTACACTTAAACAGTCGGATTCCTAAAAATGAAAACTAATTTTTTATGGACACAAATATTATCAGCGGAGTATTCGAGGTACATTCGAGTTCTGTTTCCGATATGACAACTGATGGTGAAAGGTCATGGAACAAACTGGCACAATTCTCTAGTACATGACACGGGTCATATTCCTAGGAATTATCACCAAGGTGATACTCACTCCGACAACAGGGCAACATTGTCAGCCTTTTATTTTAATTGGTACTAAATACCGGGCCATCTTGTATGACTTAATGCGAGTCCTATTTCATAAACATTCTTCCGAAGACCTAGATTATTTACATTAGGGATCGGCTCGTCCATCCGTCTAAGGTTCCGCTTTGAATAATTATAAACGAAAATCATCATCCGAAGATGTTTTATCTTATTTGTAAACCGAAAGAATCTTCAACACTTTCTGTGAATCTTACGAAACGGACGTAAAATACATCTGGCTGGAGTACTTGAAAATGAGATTCTAAAAGCATTGTGATTTATTTAGTGTTTCACCCCCGAGCCTACAGCTACGAAAGTTTGATGTATATAAATGTAAAATCAACAGTATTCTGTGTGTGAAATCGGGGTAGTGGTTAAACATTGGTACATTTGTCTGTAACAAATTCATGAAAATGAGTTGGAAGCATTAATGAGAGAAACGTTGGATTACACTTTGGAATATGTTTGTTTGTTTTTTAACGCAGCGCTCAGATATATTCCAGCGGTATGACAGCGGTCTGTAAATAATTGAGTCTGGACCAGACAATCCAGTGTTTGCTTTAGGATATGAATGATATACACCTTATATGACATCAGGAACCCTTTGTACATAATAGACATGTATATATAAATGAGATACCCCTTAATGCATGCCACTCTTACACAATTGAGATAACTTCACCTAATTGAATGATAGTGAGTTAGTGACTAAGAGTGGTTTTATGCTGCTTTTAGCGATACTCCAGCAATATCATGAAGGGAGAAACCAGAACTCGGCTACACACATTGTACCCACGTGGGGATTCGAACATGCCTTCATATATATTCAGAGTTGTTATTTATCAAAATATGCTTTGAAGATTTCGAGTGTATGATTATTTGTTTTGAATTGATGCGTTTGATACCACAAACCATGTAGTAATTAAAATTAGGTTTATATGCATAGCAAATTATCTCAATTGTTTGCATACATATAAAATAAATATCAATACCCGTAACGCTCGATCACATGACGTACATATTTCACTTGTTTGAGCTTAGCTTCGTTCACATGGAAACTTAAATTGGAACATTGCCTTCTTCACAGTGTCCTTTCACAAATTTAATGCTTACAGTAGCCAGAATAGTTTTTCTATATAATGATAAAACACCAGACAAACAGCCTCGATTATCAGCCAGGCCTAAAAGCTAAAAAAACCCGATGCAAATCATATGAATGCATCAGTGATATTCAAATGGATTTGATAAGAAATTACAGAGCCGTGTATAGCAGACAAAAAATTAGTATGACTGGGAAGGCAATATTTTGTGTCTATTACTTGGTGAAGTTCACCAAATGAGACAATTCCACGCCATTTGGAAGAAAGCTGCACACAGTTGCTAAATATTAGTAGCGTTTGCAAGGGTCTTTCTCCAACGGGAATAAGTGTATCATATACATACTTACGTAAATCATAGTATTATGGCTTCTTAGGATATATTCCAAGCATGAATATTTTGTGTCTATTATTACGCGTCCTTCGTAGTTCACCAAATCAGACAATTCTACACCATTTTAAGGCCATCCGTATACATAGCAGCTACACAATAGTAGTAGCGTTTGCAAGGGTCTTTCTCCAACGGGAATAAGTGTATCATATACATACTTACGTAAATCATAGTATAATGGCTTCTTAGGATATATTTCAAGCATGAATATTTTATGTCTATTATTACGCGTCCTTCGTAGTTCACCAAATGAGACAATTCTACGCCATTTTAAGGCAAGCCGTATACATAGCAGCTACGCAATAGTAGTAGCGTTTGCAAGGGTCTTTCTCCAAGGGGAATAAGTGTATCATATACATACTTACGTAAATCATAGTATTATGGCTTCTTAGGATATATATCAAGCATGAATATTTTATGTCTATTATTACGCGTCCTTCGTAGTTCACCAAATGAGACAATTCTACGCCATTTCGGGAAAAGACGTACATAGCAGCTACGCAATAGTACAATCGCTTGAAAGGGTCTTTCTCCAACGGGAATAAGTGTATCTATCATATACATACTTACGTAAATCATAGTATTATGACTTCTTAGGATATATTCCAAGAATGTATATTTTGCTTTTATTATTTCACGTCTTTCGTAGTTCACCAATTCTACGCCATTAAATTTCAAGGCACCTTCAAGTAACAGTCTTTTACCCAAATGATAGTATGATCGTTTCTCACGATTTGTTCCAAGTATAAGTATTGTGTGTCTTTAATTCCACGTCCTTTGTAAATCACCAAACAGGTCCATATGGTTTCTTAGAGGATATATAATACTTTGTTATCAAACATATTACAAATGTCATTTTCGAAAAAATGTGCAAAAATCTTTTACAGAATATGACTGCAGGATTTATTTGTTTAATGCTTCAGCTGAAATGTAATCTAAACCCAGTGCCTTGCCACATTTGGTATGATTAACAGCCGTCTCGACCTCGTCATGCCTTGTATTTGCTTCGAAAAAGACCAGTGTCAACAGCGATAACAGAACTTCTCCATTAGCAACATCCCCTATAATTATCTGGAAATAGGCCTCATTAATATAAATCACTGTGTTCTGTATTATGTAAGGACAGATATTCACACTTCCACCTATTGAGAACAACATACATATTTGCAATAATACCATCCTCCTGGATTACCTCCCCTGGTATAGAGCTGCGTTTGTCATCAGCTATACCAATTTAGTGTATTGGTTATAAAAAAAATCACGGCTGTGAGTTTGTTTACATTAATCCAAAAGCCGCTGCTGTTCCTTTGACTGAGATTCCTCTCACATTAATTGAGTCACTTTGTCAAATGATATTCGCTCATACCCATACCTAGGCTGTAAAATCTTCTTCCTTACGGCATATTTCAATTAAGCCATTCCCGTTGTGGAGAGATTTCATTACCCCATGCGCTGGGTGCGTCACACCAATAAAGGTTTATGAAATGACTTGTTCTAGAACCAACAGGTAAACCCAGCTTTCCTATCAAGTTCAGGATACATAAATTTTCAAATATATATTCCAAATTATATACAATGGAAAGAGTCCTTCACGGATTAATCAACCTTTTGCAGAGGCGGATTCAGTTTGTTTTATCTATTTTTGAAAATAATCATCCCACAGACCAAAACATTATATAATCAGCTTAACATAAAATGTATCTGGTATGTGCTTTGTGCCCCTCTGTCACTCACGTGGCAGGCTAGATACATTTGTGACAATAATACTGGCTACGGTGGCCCATAAGGGACATGCATGGAGTCTGTTTTTCAATATTTTGATATTTCACTTACTTTTATTGTAACCTTTTGCAAATTAACACAAATATGTGATAAATCATGTATAAAAACAACCGAAAACATGGAAAATGTACTTTCAAGTAGCTATTGAATCGCTGAAATGTGACCTTTTCGTTTTTGTTTTTGACATTTTCGTTTTTGTTTTTGACATTTTCATTTTAGGTTTGTTTACATTTTCGCTTCACTTTTCAGCGATTCAGTATCTTCTTTATACATGATTTATCACATATTTGTATGCCAAATCGTGTTAATTTGCAAAAGCTTACGATAACAGTAAGTGAAATATCAAAATATTGAAAAACAGACTCCATGTCCCTTATGGGCCACCGTAACTGGCTGATGAATGGCTGAGTTGAAATCCCAAATCATTTACCCATGGTACAATAATCACTGCTACAATTTATTTCATACATTTGAGTTGGTAAGCCTCCAGAAAGTATCAGGAAAAGCGTTCAGTTTTTAAGCATAAAATAGACGGGAAAACGATGCTTTTTGCTTCGCCTTGTACAAATGTTAGGTGTCATTCACACTGCGCCGGTCCCTTGACGCACATGATGCCCAAGGCTTCCTTCGGGAGGCAGTAGGTTTCGTGGCATGTTTCTCTCTGGTATCTGTCCATCACAGTGCAGCGAGATTTGCTGATAAGGCAGTTTTAGGAAATGGAAATAGTCAATGAAATTCAGACACGCGCCAAGAAGTCAAACACATAAATCCATCTTAAATCTAGCTGATACATTTTCCAGTTCAACCTGGATTTACACATTGTTACACATTAGTTACAGTCCGCCGTCATATAGCTGACCACTAGAGGACACAGTTAAAACACTTCTAGCCTTTCTCCAAGTCTTTACTGAATGATGTGTCGATGGATGTTAAGTAATTCTATCCTTATGATATGCAAGTCTAGATAAGTGGACAATCTGTGGACACGAATTTTTTATAGGGACACGTGTTCTTATCATTAATATACTCTAGAAATTATGATTTAAAATAACAATTTTGCAATAGTATTATGTATTAGATTATTTTTTGGATCTTAATATGTAAGAGAAACATTTAATGATTTAATAATTAAATTCATCAGTTCTCATGTTCGAATGTTCTATAACAATAGATACCAATCGGTCACCATCTGTAAAGATAATTTATGATAGCCGGCAAGTAATTCAGTTTCTGGGAGCTTTATTATCCTTCTAAGGGAAAGTACATTCTGAATATGAAAACCACTGACGTAGTCAATTACAGTAAACTATTTGTATACTACATGTAGGTATTGAACTTTGTATGAACATGCCACTCATACATGTTTGTGGAGCAGAAATTCTGCAAAGTGTGTGAGATCGATTCCTCTCATGGATTTTAATGTATCAACGTTATTCCTTTATCAAACTATTTCATAATGTATTTATCCATAGGTTTAAAAAGGGTACTCTGGTGCTCGTACGATTCGGGAGGAGCCATTACTCGTGTTGTAGGCTGTTTTCTGTTATCATTCAGCCTGTAACATTGTCAAAGTCATCTTATCAAGATGTAACTAAGAACGCTGTTTTGGTGAGGGGGATAGACCTTCGTCCCCTTTCAATTGTTGAAGAGAGTGACGCACTAAATCCACAGTACAGTCTCCCATACCAATAAACGTAATGTAGGCTTCTACTTGATGTTCATGCATTATGAAGAAACGAAGAGTTATAGAAAGTCACATCAGATTTACTCTCGTCACAGGTTTAACAGCTGACACCTGGAACAGTTGCACTTCACATGGAATATTAAATAATTAAATAATTCATCTTTGGGTTTCAGTCTAATCAAAGTGACACAGATCACACAGTTTCTCTAAAAAGACACTAAAAGTGACATTGTTTCACTGTTTACAGTAAAAATGCATTTTGTAAACTATTTTACCACAGTTATTAACTTCCTAAATCAAAACAGAACTTAAATACGTGTTATCTTATTTGAAATAACAGCTGTTTATCTCCGACTTCATTCCTTATAAAGGGTACCCCATTATAAGAAATGCGACGTATAGGAAGTACCTTGAAACAGTGTTGCCTGGGCAAGATCGTGGCTGTGTTTGGGGCTCTTGCCAGGTGTTACTGGAATACGTTCCCTGTGTGAGCTTTATCATCAAATTCTCCCTGTGTGTGCCTGCACGTTTAAGAATTTGCTTTCCGAATTTGCCCCAACAAGCACAATGCAGATGGTAACAATGTCATGTGCAATAGTGTGGGATTTATACACCAGGTGCATAATTAATTCCTTGAAGTTGATTAATATGAAAGAATTGTTCTCCATGCACAACCGTGTCTGACATACAGACCCATTGACATCTTTATTTCAGTTTTAAAAGTGCCCCTGCTTTAACTCACAGCTTACTGCGCCTGACTACACACCCATCTCCATGTTGTACGTTCATTTGGAGATTGTACGCCAACAACATTGTATATGGGAAAGGAACAATGGTGTTCTCGAAACATAAACACTGTCGCCAAAATACACCTGTCGCTTTTGGCAGGCAGTTTTGGCTCACATCCAATTCCTGATCGAGTGAAAAATGTGAATATTGTCAGTAGCTTGATTATACGGAAGCCTTTTAGGGCCATTTGGATTTTTCTTTTTTTCGTGAAATTTCAAGATACTAAGTTGAAATTTCAAGTTGTTATTATCATGAAATTTCAAGATGATTATCTTCAAATTTCAACTTAGTATGTATCTTGAAATTTCAAAATAACATCTTAGTAAGCTTAGAAATTTGAAATTTGAAGAAAACAAACGAAAAAAGCCAATAGGCCCTTAAAGGTTTCTGTATAAAGGACCCACAATGTAATATTTAGTATGGGATGAATTCAGTATATATATATATATATATATATATATATATATATATATATATATATATATATATATATATATAAATATTAGAGAGCTGCCTGGGGAAACTACTCACTGAGTATGTCACAAAGTTTGGACCAAGTTTAGGGGGATAGGGGAGAAGGGGTTATGAATTATGATAATCAACAACACACATGCACGTTCACCTGATCTTGATTTGATCTTGTTATGTTTCAAGCAGTGACAAGGTAGTACCTTGACTTAACACATTTTTAACATTTGCAAATCATTCATATCTATGCATTTCTCACGAAAAATCGGCCACTAGGCATAAGGTCTTTACACACTGTTTGTCAATTAACAAAGTTTGTTGGATCTAAAATCAATATGACACAACATCGATAATGAGTTTTATGAATGGGCATGTTTGAATTTACACATTAAAAAACTGGGCATCCGGGAATAAATTTTATTTTTTATGGGACGCATTATTTGAAAATGAAATCACAGCATTTTTTAAAACAGATTAATGTATGCAATTAAATGCTTTTCTTCGAAGAGACAAATAAGCGCCAACTTTTGCAAAATTGATGTGTGCTCGCAAGCCAGCCAATCAGTGACGACCTGGGTTACACGTGTACCTGTCAATCATGGCACTTTTAGCGGGACTATAAAAGAAAGAGACATCAGCGCGGCGTCATTCTGCTTTCTTTCCAAGAACACCAACGATGTCTGGAAATCGACTACTTCGCCGTGGACTCTCTGTGGACCGGGATATACAGTGCGACTGTCCATTTCTCTCCAGGTTTGCCAACCTGTTTGCTCCAAGCCCGGACAACAGTGTCATCCCAACTTTGGAACTTTTCACGGAGTACAAGGCCAAAGTGGCAGCCTGGACTGAAGACCAGCAACTCCTAACTCTCGCCGGTAGACGCCAAGCCTTCACTACTCAGTTCCGGGCGGTCGCCATCAACGTGGGCTTCGCTTACGTGGAATCTCCTCGCCGTGGGTATAAGGTTAAGAAGGTCAGGGTAGGTCGGAATTTGGGGGGAGCGGAGGGAGATAGGGACGTTTTGGGGGAACCTTTGCGGTATTCTTTGAGGGGTCACAATACTCGTAGGGCAGTGCAGGAGAGGGAGAGGAGGGGGGATATGTTTTCGGCACCTATCGTTGCACCTGTCGGTGGAGAAATTGGGAAGGGGGTTTTTGCCACTCGGAATTATAGGGGGAAGGAGGTGGTGTGTGAATACTTGGGCCAGCTGATTCCGAGGGCAGACGTTGCTGGGAGGTTGGATGAGTACGACAGGCTAAATTTAACTTACCGGTTTATTCACGTTCAGGGGTTTCATGGTGATGAGGAACTTGTTTTGGACGGCCATAGAAATCATCAGGGTAATCGTATTGACCCCGATTCAAATTTGGGGGCAACCATGAACCACTCTAGGGATAATGCTAACTGTAAGTTAACCCGGGTTAAGGGGAGGAGGAGAGAACGGGACAGATTCTGGATGGTGACCAAGACGGGGATAAGTGCTGGCGCGGAGCTCCGGTGGGAGTATGGGGACTTCAGACGAGGAGTGGAGGGCTTCATCGACCACAGGGAGTTCGGCCGCCGCTAACATCTATGTCAGGAACCTAGCTTCCTTGACGGCCTTTTTCAAGGCCACAAATGACCCAAAAGGAAACATGAAACATGAAATTAAACTTGAAACAGAATTACTTGAACAAAAATGTATTTTGAAAACAAGAATGGCCCTAAATGTACTAAAACCGATTTTTCACGAAAGGGAACTTAAAGCATGAAATGAAAACATAAACAGAATAACTTCAACAAGAATGCATCTTTTAAAAACAAGAATGACACGAAATGTACTAAAACTGATTTTTGGACGAAAGGGAACTTGAGGGACAAAATGAAAACATGATTGAATTTCTTTTCAAATCACGACATATCACGGCCATAAATATATTGCCTAGTCATGTTACATTTTTATTCTCGGGGAACACAGGAAATAAAATCTTGTTGAAATATTAAGAATTAAGGTAAACATTACAAAAGGATAAAAATCTCGAGGAGACATGGTTTGTCCAACTTATAAACCGACTCATCGCATATACAACGTTTTTAATAACTGTAATAAAAACTCTCAAATGTATTACCTGTATCGGAGATGAAATATCGCCTGCAGTCGTGAACTCGGTTCAATGAAACCGGTGACCTCAGCACGTGGGTTTCGCAACGAAATCTGCACGTGCGTCTCGTAGGCTGTTCGTAGTTTTTGTTCTATCAAGGGTTTACAATGATTGTAAGCCCTCCTGCGAGATGTTACAATCGTTGTAATACTTCCTGCAAGGTGTTACAATCGTTGTAATACCTCCTACGAGGTGTTACCACAATTTCAAAAACTCCATATCGAGTTACACAAACAGCCAGTAGGTTTATAAGGTCACATAAAGAACATAGTGTTTTCCCTAACTGCCTTGCCCCACTATTCATAGGGACCCACCCTTTGGTGTTCTGACGGCATGGTATATTAAAAAATAAACACACCTTTTCCAGAGAAAACAAATAATTTGTTCCAGAAAACTCCTTTTTCAGAAATGAACTGTGTTTCCAAGCAGTGAATGTCTCCAACAGAAGCCTAGCCCAGAGGAAAGATAAGCAAAACCCTGTTTCTTTCAGTGGACAAAATAATACTTGCTAGGGACAGTCAGGTTGTAAATATCCTCTTCTTGCCTTCCTGCCAAAAATAATTGATAATTAATTATATACAACGCAACTTTTCTTCAGTGTATAGAAACTAATGTCATTAACTGTATTTTCGAACGACTCTCAAAGAGGTGTTTTAAAAGTAATAATATCCCAAAACAAGAAGCAAATTGCTAACTGTTTCTGTTAATTCGCGCCAGAGATATGGTGCAAGTTCAGTAACGAGACGTTATAACGGGGTTTTGCCAAGTTCTCAATATACCACAATGTCCGGATTGTTTTAAGCGATGCTCTCTCAAGCGATTTTTATCCCTCTGGCATATAATGCAGGGTGATATAGCAATCAGCCAGTCTGTCCGGCCGGCCATCCGTCCGTCCGTCCTTCTGTCCATTCCGTGTATTTGATAGAAACGTGGCATATCTGTTTGTCAAATACTGAAGTGGTGCCTTTTGCTAAATTTAGAAAGTTTTATCTTTTACGTTTCCATGGCAACAAGTTGGATTTTATAGTAGGTTCTATAAGGGTGTTGTTCGTTTCCGGAGCGCAACTAAAAAACTATTATATACTTTTTTTACAAAACTTTGCATGTCTACCAGGCACATACTGATATGTTTTGGTTGGTAATTATACCGAGGACTTCGGATGTATTTAAGAAATTGCCACCAATTCTAAAGCCTAATGTAGCCATATCTGCCAAACACCAAACCCTAAATGTTACACAATGTAGTTCAGGCAGTCATGGGGACATTTCAAATTATGCCTTAAATATTTACAATCAGTGCTCCAGGTGTATTTTTAAGCCTTGGTGTATATATTTACTCGCATGTTATAATTCATCTTAGGTACTGATTGTTTTCTTTGGGTGTATATTCAATATGTCACTTCTAATGTGCACAATGTCAATTTCACAACATTGATGAATGTCAATATCAAATACAGTAAGCAAGAAGTAGCATGATAAATACATATATATTGTTGTCTACAGTTTCCAGTTCTGTTCCCAAGTGAAGAATTAAGTCGTTTCAAGGGCACATATAATTGTATTGTAGTGGAAAGCATAGTTCTGAGAAGAAATAGCAAGCAATATTTATCTATATTCGATTTTATCTCTCTGAATTTTACGGAAGCCTTTTAGGGCCATTTGTTTTTTCTTTTGTTTTTTCTTGAAATATGAAGATGTCATGTTAATGATCTTGAAATTTCAAGATACTAAGTTGAAATGTTAAGATTATTACTTGAAATTACAAATTAGTATCTTTGAATTTCAAGTTAATGTCTTGAAATTTCAAGAAAAAAATAAATAAACAAATGGACCCAAAATGCTCATCCAAAAGGCTTCCGTAGAATTGGTCTAGCCCAGGAAACTTTTATGTGACAAATTGTCAGTATAATACACACACACACCCACAACACCCACAACACACACACACACACACACACACAAAATAATCAGAAATAAATTATTAAAAAAAATAAATAAATCTGCATTCTTGGCTGCTAGTGGTGAGGCCAGGATATGGCCAGTTGCGTGGGACACGTGAATGTCATGCACCGGTGCCACTTCAGTTTCAACACAGTCTGCCCCTTGCCATGCTTTCTCGCATGTAAAAAATCATTTGGCATGGCCCACGGTGGCTGACAGTGTCAACATTTAACATCCAATAACATCGTGCATTTATAACCCATGTAACACTGTATACATTTGAAAGAAAATCTTGAACCTGTCCAAATTATAGATGCGTTTGTCTTTTGAGAGTGTGTGTAAGCTGTATAAATAGTTACATTTTGATACATATCAGTGTTATAACTACTGGCAGCCCATCTGGGTTATACCCGTGCTTGTCGTAAGAGGAGACGAAATGGGTGGTCAGGCTGTGTGTCTTGGATGACTGCATGCCCTTGAATCTCGGTTAAGTGGATCTATGATCCTAGTGTCGATCACTGGATTGTCTGATCCAGATTCGAGTAGTTACAGACGGCTGTCACATAGCTGGAATATTACTTAAACAACAAGCAAACCACTTTGAAATAACTATTAAAAAACGATACTGCAGAGAGGCACGCACACCAACGAATGAATAATTATTTACTTTTGTTTAAACGTGTGAATTTCATTTCACTAGAAATAGATTGTGCTGTTTGTGTCTTAATCTAGTTATGAAGCAGGTTAAAAAGTTCGTGTATTCAGGACTTAATGTATTATTTTCTTACACTGGGTGGGGATTCGTGGTTAGAATGGATTCCCATCAACCTATGATGGTGGAAAGATGCAACTTAATGGATAGGGTGGTCTGCAGGCTCAGGGATACTTGTTTGTTTGTTGTTTAAGGCCGTGCTCACCAGATTCCGGGGTAGAATAGGTCTTCAGCAACCAACGCTTGCCGTAAAAGGCGACTATGCTTGTCGTAAAAGGCGACTAACGGGATCCGGTGGTCAGGCTCGCTGACTTGGTTGATGCATGTCATCGATCCCAATTGCGTGGATCGATGCTCATGATATTAATCACTGGATTGTCTGGTCCAGACTCGATTATTTACAGACCGCCGTCATATAGCTTGAATATTTCTAACTGCGGCGTCAAACAACAAACCAACCGTGCTCACCACTATATCAGCTAAATGACGGCGGTCTGTAAATAATAGAGTCTAGACCTGACAATCCAGTGATTGCTATCATGAGCATCGATCCATGCAACTGGGATCTGATGACATGCACCAACAAAGTCAGCGGAGTAGGTGGTTACTCGTAATACTAGTTACTGGATCGTCTGGTACAGATGCGATTATTTGATTATTTGGAATATTGCTGAGTGCGGCCTACAGTTTTCTGTATTTTCGCCAGGTGTCATAGCTTTACATTTAGGCTTTAAGTTTGAAGGTTTTGTTAAACTATACGTCCTGTAATATGTAGGTTTGACATAATAGGCATATTTGACCATAGTTTAAATATTTCATTCAGCCTTACTTAAATTCTTAGTTCAATAGAATTTCCAAAAATCTCAAACAGATTTATTCATTTGAAAGCATGGTCCAACGGAATGTGCAGGCACGTCGCTGGGGTATGGTAGAATTAAGATGTGAATTCGAAAAAAGCAAAGAATTTAAAAAGCCTTCAGAAATTTGATTGCCATATTATTATTATTATTATTATTATTATTATTATTATTATATGACGATTATGTGGACATATTCTTTTCCATTTCTCTGGCCGGCTGTTATATCTTCAGACTGCATGTATGTGTATTGCAAAGTTTCGGCTGTCCTGTACATATCCCAGTGTGTCGTGTCAGTTTCAATCACGTGGATTTCGTGCAGCGCGTGCACTACAGTCGCTCCGACTCACGGCGAACGAGAAGCCTATGGTGAAGCGGCCTTAGCCAGCTTTTAACATTTGGACAGACTGTAAACAGGTGCGTGAGCCTGTAAGTTATATAATCCCCATGTCGATTGGAAAGTTTGACAAGAAATACCCGAATTTGATTGCCAGGGGTATAACGTGACACAGTAGCTCGAGTGTCCTGTGGCATTTTCAGAACAAAGTGCACCGAAATACTATTTCCTTCCTTCTACATCTACAATTGGCAGCCTCAGAATAAAGCAACTTTTTTACTGAGCAATACTCCAGCTATATGACGGCGGTCTGTAAATAATCGAGTCTAGACCAGACAATCCAGTGATTGATATCATGAGCATCGATCCACGCGATTGGGATCGATGACATTCATCAACCAAGACATGGTTGGTTTGTTGTTTAACGCCGCACTCAGCAATATTCCAGCTATATGACGGCGGTCTGTAAATAATCGAGTCTAGACCAGACAATCCAGTGATTGATATGAGCATCGATCAACGCGATTGGGATCGATGACATTCATCAACCAAGACATGGTTGGTTTGTTGTTTAACGCCGCACTCAGCAATATTCCAGCTATATGACGGCGGTCTGTAAATAATCTAGTCTAGACCAGACAATCCAGTGATTGATATCATGAGCATCGATCCACGCGATTTGGATCGATGACATTCATCAACCAAGACATCGTTGGTTTGTTTGTTGTTTATCGCCGCACTCAGCAATATTCCAGCTATATGACGGCGGTCTGTAAATAATCTAGTCTAGACCAGACAATCCAGTGATTGATATCATGAGCATCGATCCACGCGATTGGGATCGATGACATTCATCAACCAAGACATAGTTGGTTTGTTTGTTGTTTAACGCCGCACTCAGCAATATTCCAGTTATATGACGGCGGTATGTAAATAATCGAGTCTGGACCAGACAATCCAGTGATTGATATCATATCCATGTTTTTTCTTCATGTCACAGCTGCAGACAGCTATATACAAGTTATGATATTGATAAACACATTTTCTTCCACATGTCAAATATTTGATCATGTGTCACAAGAAGTATATCCTGAAATTTTGTTAAAACACTCTCGCATATATTCTCTGTTCCATATATGCTTTGTCCAGGGGTGTACAGTCTTATTACGTTTATCCTCAGTATTATTATTTTGGGGCACGGATTAAGATGAACTAAAGGTGACATGCTTGTTCCAATTTAATGCACAAACGAGTGGAAATGGCTAGAGTCACCCTTTCAAGAATTTGAAGATCACTGAAAAGTTGGAATAAATTAGTAGAGGCAAGCATAGAATCAACCACACTGGATCTGTCACACGTGACACATGTGAAGTTGCCCACAACATCATGGAACAGTGTTCCATTTAGAGTAGGGGGGTGGCGTAGCCTAGTGGGTAAGGTGTTGGATTCCCTACATGGGTACAATGTGTGAAGGCCATTTCTGCCCAGGGGGGAGGTCGTTAATGAAAAAAGGGGAGGAGTATGGCCACTCCAGACCCAGACCAAATCGATACACATCATATCAATCACTGGATTGTCTGGTCCAGACTTGAATATTTACTGACCACCGTCATGTCACTGAATATTAGAGTGTAGAGTCGTGTAGAGTGAGGCGTTCAACAACGCAAACAAGCCACCTTCCCACGCCACCACGCCCACCCACCGTATCCCCCCACTGACGTAATGTTTATGTCTGCTTTTTTCACAATATCTGGTATAAACACAGGCAGGAATAGGTAGCTGTACATAGAAATATCTCCCCAATGAACGCCATTTCCACCTTATTCAGGTCACAACAAATTTGTTGTTTGGTAGACTTAATTTAATTGTTTCAGTTTTATTTTTAATTTCCATCTTACCGAGTTTTAAACAAACAAAACAGTTGACACAAAATATGCACTCTTACCGTAAGAGGAAAATTATGTTTGTTCTGAAGTTCTCAGATGCATACACAGTAGCGTTGTATTTCGTTTGTGTACGGCAATGTTGACGCTGGTGAATCAGTAAGTATGGGTGGTGTCCCACCTAATGTGAACAGCTAGGTAATAAAAATAATGTTCATTTCTTCAGATTACATTATCTGCTCATTGCTTGTACTTGAAATAAAAGACAAGGCAATGACAATGTACTTTGTACCCCATGCCAATCATCGAAATTGGAAGAGAAGCGAAAACGGTGCCGACTACCCTCATCCTATGTTTGTTCTTCCGTCACTTTCGCCTCGCCTCTGGGTCTAGCTTCAGACCAGTATGGCGGCGGTCACGTGACGTTATAGATAATTGAACAACGTAATATAAGACTTATTCTTGCTGTATCTCCTTTAAAATGTAATCCCTGGCCTTACTGATACATATCAATCAGGAATGTAATTATGGTATTTCTTCAATTCCCAATCTGGCCCAATACACTGACGCATTGGGCAGTAAACGTCATCTTAAAGTTGGCCCGTTTTCTGGCCAAATTCAACAGAAATCTGAACACATAAAGCGTCTTTGTCAGCTGTCTCAGGACCAAGGTCACAGAGTTCAGGTACAGAGCGTGTGACGTCATCATCGCCAGTTCTGACGTCACATGTTTCAAGTCGGCTGTAGGTCGTCCAACCAGTTTCGGGAAGTAGTGTAAGCTTGATTCCGTTTCTTTATGTCTCAAATATCGCGCTGGGAGAGGAAAACAAGTTCAAGAAGACTGGTTTTGATTCAAATATTCTAAAGACGTATCCAAGTTATTAAATATTTTGGTTCACATTATAGACCAGCTACATTTGGAATGATATACAGTGTAGCATATGTAGGGAGCTGTGTGCATTGTTCATTTTATTCAAATTCATTCATACAGATACATATATCTACATATTATTTTTAAATTTACTCTATTGAATCTCTTGATTTTTCACAGACACGCCCCCTTCTTATTAAGAATGCATTACTTGCAGCTCCTGTGCATGGCTTTTATAAAAAAAAATTGGAATGGTTCATCAGTAAACTTTTCCAAAAGTTATATTTTTCACTCTGTAATTTAAAAACTTTAATTGTTAAAATCCAAAACAATTAAATACTGTTAATTGCAAAACTGAATTGAGATTCATTCTAAATGTATATACTAGAACTACATACTTAGTACTATCTATTGACGTGTCTTTCGTGACTATTCTGAATCGGTGCCACTGATGCATGGGCATGCTTACGACCCCCCTAAATCTGGCATGGCTCATTCCTTTCGGGAACCTCTCCAAATGTTAAGGCATGATCCGGGGTAGAATAGGTCGTCAGCAACCCATGCTTGCCGACTATGCTTGTCGAAAGAGGCGACTAACGGGAACGGTGATCAGGCTCACTGACTTGGTTGATGCATATCATTGTATCCCAACTGCGTGGATCGGTGCTCATGATGTCAATCACTGGATTGTCTGGTCCACACTTGATTATTTACAGACCGCCGTCATATAGCTGGAATATTGCTATTATTTGTCATTACCGTTATTACTATAGTAAATGTTGTGTATTTTTACTCCAGTTTAACATACATTGCATCTTAGACATATATTGAAACCGCATTAGGATATTACTATCATTATTTTACCATTGTATGTCTTTGTTATATATATGAATGAATAATATACCGACATTTGCTTGAATAAACCTTGGACCTCACAGCTCTTTCCTCTCTTGATTTTCAAGTGTAGCTCCTATAGCTAATTCCCCATTTCGAGGCCTGACAGTTACTTGATCAAGGGCAAATCTGTCTTACGGACGTCAGAGGTAGGGGCTGCTGTCTGCAACACATATATCAGACGTAGGATAAGCGGAGTCTTTAGACTACCCGGATGTGTCGTCAGAATTGACCTGACTGTCAGAGGGTCTGTGGCGCATAGAAGTCGTCGATGACCAAAATTACTGCAGATTCTCAGGCTTCACGTAGCTCTCGGTATTCGTACAAAGAGTATCAGAGTCGTTACTGACGGAAAGCCCGACGTCTCATGATCAGCTTTCCGGTCATAACTGACACGCGCGGGTGTCGTCATGCCTTCCTACCCCGGAAAAGTATAAAACTAGATCTGGGCAAATCACTGTATCACATCACATAAATATTTGTACAAGTATCACTTGTCCCCAACTTGATTCAAATAAAACTGTTTTCTATATAAAAAATCTAGGGGGGCAAGTGCCCTCCCTGCTCGTCACTGTGCCAACTTGTGGATAACTGAAGTAGGACTCTAAGTAAAATATGATTCACGTCAGTTTCAGGAGGGCAACACTGTTCATATATTCCTGCATCCCAACCTGATGACCAGGACGCTCTAACCCTCATGGCGTCTTCCCGTCAGCTGACTTTACATGCCGCTCAGTGCCGCAGTGTGATGACATCGCGGCTATACATTGTATAACAAGTGTTACAACGTTCTTATTGCTGCACACCAAATTGTATAGCTTCAACTAGAGTTGATTGTCTCTCCAAATTCAACAAATTCAAAAGTTTGACATACTGCGCCCGGTACACTGCAGACTTGTCCCTATATGATCCCTAGATCTCACTTTGAACATTTTGTAAATATTTGTTTTAAAAGAATGTTTATTATAAGCAGAACATCCTTGTATTCAGGTCACCCGAGGCTGCATGATAGTTAAAGTCCATTTTCACAAGTCTCACTCATCATAGCCTGATAATAACAGGACAGCGCTCGTGGAAAAGATGACACTCTTTTGGAGAGTGTAAACATTTAAGCCACCAGTAGAATCTAAATGGGCATCTTTTGTAATTGCATTTAATACAGAAAATCCAGCTGTAATATCTAACTATGGGTGAAATGTCTAATCATTTCGGCTTTATATTTACACCCTGAAGTTTATATTAATGAGCTATTTGTGGAATTAGGTGTTTTTTTACGTCCTGATGTTCATATTAGTTAGTTATTCGTGACGTGTACTTTCACGACACATAGCGAAATAATCGCAAGCGTATTTCGCACACGATGTAGGTCACCAAAAGCATTTTTTAATTGATAGTTAAAATAGTGCGCTGAGAAATGGTTGAGTATATATAAATATAACATACCATATTCAAAAAATATTCTTTATATCCAACAAATAGGTTTGCTCTTTATTTTTTGTAATCTATCAAACGTATCTGTCTCTGTGGTTTAGGATTATTTTGCTTATTTACAAAACTTGAAATATTTTATAATTGTGTGGATTTCATTTTAGGCCCCAGTGGGGAAATCTGGCGGTAAACAAAGGGAATTGCGAGCCCATAACCATAAGTATGAATATTGTGTGTCTGTTATTCTGCGTCCTTCGTAAATCACCAAACGAGACAATTCTACGCCATTTCAAGGCAAGTCGTATACAGGCATATGCAACAGCAATATACCGGGAAAGGCTATATCTCCCGTGAGAACAAGTGTATCGTTTACATACTTACCCCAATGATAGTAGGATGGCTTCTTCGGATATATTCCAAGTACAAATATTGTGTGTTTATTTTTACGCGTTCTTTGTAAATCACCAAACGAGACAATTCTGCCCAATTTTAAGGCACGTGGTACACAGCCCATACACAAATCTAACAGGAAAGGCTATATCTCCCTTGAGAATATGTGTATCGTATACATTTTAACCACAATAATAGTATGATGGCTTCTTAGGATATATTTCAAGTACGACTACTGTGTGTCTAATATTACGCGTTCTTCGTAAATCACCAAAACGAGACAATTCTGACCCATTTTAAGGCACGTGGTACACAGCGCAAACGCAACAGCACTATAACGGGAAAGGTTATATCTCCCGTGAAAAAAAGTATATAGCATACATATTTACCCCAATGATAGAGTGATGGCTTCTTAGGAGATATTCCAAGTATGAATATTGTGTGTCTATTATTACGCGTTCTTCGTAAGACACCAAACGAGACAATTCTATGCCATTTCAAGGCAAGTCCTACACAGCGCATACGCAACAGCAATATAACGGGAAAGGCTATATCTCCCGTGAGCACAAGTGTATTGTATACATATTTACCCCAATATTAGTAGGATGCCTCCTGCGGATATAATCCAAGTACGAATATCGTGTGTCTATTATTACGCGTTCTTCGTAAATCACCAAACGAGACAATTCTGCCCCATTTTAAGGCACTTGGTACACAGCGCATACACAACAGCACTATAACGGGAAAAGCTATATCTCCCATGAGAATAAGTGGATAGCATACATATTTACGCCAATGATAGTATGATGGCTTCTTTGGAGATATTCCAAGTACGAATATTGTGTGTCTATTATTACGCGTTCTTCGTAAATCACCAAACAAGACAATTCTGCCCCATTTTAAGGCACGTGGTACACAGCGCATACGCAACAGCACTATAACGGGAAAGGCAATGATAGTATAATTGCTTCTTTGGAGATATTCAAAGTACGAATATTGTGTGTCTTTTATTCCGCGTCTTTTGTAAATCCCCAAAACGAGACATTTCAACACTATCTGCCCCTTGCCATGCCTGCACGTGGCATGTGAAAACATGGCATGGTCCACAGCAGCTGACAGTGTCAATATCAGATATACCCATGCATTGATAACCTGTGTAACACTGTATGCATTTGAACAAAAACTTGAAACTGTCTTGAAACTGTGATTGTGTTTTGATATTGTGTGTGTGTGTGTGTGTAAGCTATCTGAATAGTTACTAGGGCTGCACGGTATTACCGGTATACCGGTATATGAAAATGAAACAATTACGTATCGCAATACGTTTGTGATGTACCGGTATATTGACAATGATTTTGTGTTTCCAAATTTAACTTGCTTATACCTAATTATTATTACTCTTTCAACACTGTATGCCCGTAATACCGGCCAAGAAGCATTCCAAGACACCAGAGGCCGGTAGGCCGGTAGACCGGCCAAGCCGTAGTCACGTCAAAATAGTATATAATTTTTTAAACCTACCAGTCATATCTTTCATTTATTAAATCTATCACATTTCAGAATGTCTGAAATACGTATTCTATTTCAATTAATCATTTTTTATCGATAGATTAAGAAATTATTCACTATTTCCCGTAATGTTATTTAAAATAAAAATCTCGGACACGCACTTCGAAAACGGGTCCACATCCAACATGTCAAAGAGCAAAATAAAGACGATCCAGGGAAAGCTTTAAATATAGTATACAAAGTTATAGATACAATCAACAAAAATATATCTAAAAGTTGTCAAACTTACTGCTAAGTTATTATTTCCATCTTTTCGTGCGGTCGCTTGTAATGTAAATCAAATGACATCTCGGCATTCGTCGCCTAAATTCTCGGCTCGGACACGATGTTTAATGCCAAAATATATGCATGAAAAATCTTTGTCACAGCTCGTAACCTAGCACGATACATCAACGAAGCACCATATTTGTAATATAAATCGCGATTTCCTGCTTAAGATGTTCAGAATGGCAGGATTAACAAAATGATTTCGTCAAAATCTAAAATTCATACCACAGCTGTAATTTGATTGACTGCCTTAGATCACGTGCTCAAATTTGACCAATCGCAAACCTTGTAGCAGATTTTGGCACGAAAGCGTCATTAGAAACCAATTTTTATTCAATAAAATCGATTGTTATAACTACGAAAAACTCCAGGCGATGTTATGAGCTTGTAGATGAAAGAATAAGCTTTCTAACGATGTGTCATATGCCAGTCTTCGACGAACGTGTTATTCATACGAAGCCTCGAAAAACGGGTATTTCTTCATGTTACTGAGGGACAGGCGCTGTTATCGGGAAATGGGTGATGACAGATACTATTGATAATTCTTTTTAAAATGCTTTTCCAATAACGTAAACAATAAAAATAAAAAGGAAATAGGTAAGTAAGTGCATTTAATGAAATCGTATATTTGCCGAAAATCATCAAATTTTCGCTTCCTTGGTCCTTAATCTGGACGTTATAAATGTGTTAGCTTACATCTTTTAATATACAACGAACATAATTAAGTAGTAAATGCATTATTTAAATAATGTAATAAACATAACTTTCTTATTTATAAACAATAGGATCAGACCTTTCAAATGGTGTATAACATAGAGTAGCAAAGATATTTTACAAGCAGATATTTTCTTTGATAAATGTTGGTTTCATCTATCACACAAGAATCTCTGGTAACTGGGTGTCACAGCAGTAAACGCTTCTGGTTGACTGGTGTTGAAAGAGTTAAAACAACTAATATTGTCCATCTTTTTACCTGCATGTCATTGTGATGAAACTGCGCGAACAGCTCTTTGATAAACAATTACAAACTTACGTTACCACAAACACTGGACCCATATTATACATAAATACCTCCAACATTTCTTCATGAACCTATGAGCTAAACGCACCCATGATGTCACTGAGTCTGGAGAATTGATACCACTAATATTTACTGCATGTTGGACTTTACCATTATGGTGCCTTAAACAGCTATTCTTGAGTCAAATAGCACAGCCAGACACAAATACAATTGTCTGTTTTGTCTGAATGTTCTGGTTTTTCCCTTTTTTTTTTCTTTGAATAAAGCTAAACTTTGTATGATTGTACTGTGCACGTGATTCAATGTGGAGGTAAAATAATCTTAAACAGTGGACAGAACTCAATAAGTTTTCTTCCACAATATAATTGCAGTACGTATTGCAATACAGAGGAATGTATCACAATATATGGCAATACGAAATTTGGGGCATATACCGAGCTCTAAATTTTAGTTACAATTAGGTCCCCAGCAACCCATGCTTGCCTTAAGGGATCTGGGTGTCAGGTCCAGTGACTTGGTGGTTGATTGCATGCGTTTGTATCTCAATTAAGTGAAAATTGAAAAACAACCACACCAAGTTGAATTAGCTACAAAAAAAATCAATTTCGGTCTGCAAGAAAACACACCATCGAATGTATAGATTATTTACTTTTTTGTAGGTAAACTTGTTTATTGTTTGTCAGTCTTATTTCATTAAAAATAAATAGTATTATCCTTGTGTTTTAGTCATCAAGCATGTTAAAAAGTCTGTTCATTCAGGACATGTTTTATAGTAGTAGGTTGATAGCCCTTGTACCCTCAAGGGCGTGGATCGTTCCGCGAAATATCAGTCACTGGATTGTCTGGTCCAGATGCGATCATTTATTTACACACGATTGGATTATTGCTGAGCGCGGCCTTTATTTGTTTTGCATTTTGGTCCAGTTTCATTGCTTTACATTGTGTCTGTAAGTTTTCAGATGTTCTTGAACTATAGAGTCGTTCCGGTAATTCTGCTCTCTTCACGGCGTCATGTGAGACACAATCATTATGAGCAGAAAGGAACACAATACTTCAAAGACGAGATCCTTATTCAACGTGACCAGTCCTTGTCATAAAGGGCATCTATACAATAGCTTTATAAGGGCACGTAATCCAAGGGCATGTAACTGGCAATGCCTCAGTTTCTGCTACAGTCTGTAATTCCACTCATACTTGTCAAAATAAATTGTGATTTGATCATATCGTCACATGACAACAGGACTAACACTTAAAATATGTTAATTGTTGGGCATGTACAACATTTTAGAAGTGATTAATAATTATTTTGAAAGTTCTTGTGGAGAAAACGTGTTTGTATTAGACTATTAACTGATGTACAATGATTCATTACTACAAAACTAGTAACCAGTTGCATATATTACCAATGATATCTCAAAAACATTGTTCTAGTTAACTTGCCTTTATTATATGATAGGAATTTTTTTATAGAAATGTTGATGTGATGATGAAAGATATTAAACCGTCCACATTGTAACAGACTAATAGTGTTCTCGACAAATAATGTTATTATTTATCCAGATTTATTGACACCAAGATTCTGTGCTGAATTAGCAATTATTTTTTATTTTATAAGAAGTTTTAAAGGTAACATTATATTGAATATCACATGAAAACTACCTTATTCAATGAAATAAATACAAACTTATTTGTTGAAGCGATCATTTCCAAATTAAATAAGAGGTATCTATCTATCTCTATCTAACTCGAGTATTTGGACAACATCAAATTTCAAAACACATTAGGTTTGTCTCCTAATTTGACATATTTTCACAAGTCATTGATAATGGCGTCAAATTCCGCTCACTGGCGAATTGCCACATTGTCGGTTTTTTTCGCTAAAATTGAATTATATGTATAATGTAAAGCACTTGAATTGTTACCCAAACACACCTTAAAACAATTTTCCACACCTTACTGGTGTAGTTTCTTGTGATTGATGTGAACTGATGTATTCTTCCTGTGAGATCTACCAAGCTGATATAGAAAGGCAAAAGACCCGCGCTTGTCAAACTTTTGACCAACCGAATTGCAGGTGCTGGATGGGTGGTTCAATCTGGTCGATTCCATCAAAATGAAAACTGTATGATTGAGGCAATCGTGAATACAAACATCTGTAAGTTATACTGACCCAATTCAATCAAATTTACAAAGAAACTATGATTTGTAGGTATTACGGGTTTGACATATATTTGACCAGAGTTTAAATATTTCATTCCGCCTTACTTATATTTTAAGTTCAAAAGAGTTTACAAAATCTATACTGGCTAGCGACTAGTTATGGGGGAGGACCAATTATGGCCGCGCGATGTTTTGGCGCATGCATCTCATTTTACATTTCCTTGTATTCATTAGAAGAGAGAAATATTTTTTTAGAAAATTATGAACAAATCGGATCTTGTGAATTTTTAAAAAAAAAATACATGATAATCCCCTTGCTCAAATACAACTTTACAAACGACAGGCGGGAGATGTCACGTGACTAATTCACAGAAAAATATAAATCAAACAACACGATGATGCACTTTCAGCTCTGTCATTTCTTCCCCAAAATACAATTCTGAAACCTAATCTGAGCGATATTTCCCAAAATGCATAGCCTCTATATGTCACAAAATCCATAGTACATAGTGTTAAGGATAAGAATGTGTAGGTCGAATTTGGGGGATATTGGTCATTGTCAGTTTGCAAACGACACATTGATAATAGCATTTCTTATTCATTTTGATGAATAAAAACAATTAAATGCCATACCAGAGATACTAACCAAATGTAATTTGTATAAATGCGCTTGATCACGTGACGCGTGTTGTTAAGACATCGGCGATAACTGATACAGTAGGTCGACAATTTCCATTGTTTTGATTCCCAATAGCGTTAATAGTTATTTCACGGACAAAAAAAAATTAAAGTTATTGGTACAGCCAATTGTGTACACGGAATATGTCAGAAATAACATGAAAAAAAATGGCGAGAGCTGGTCAGTGATGAGTGTCAGATTTTGTGATTTGAAAGCATGATGAAACAGGCTTGTGCTGGAGTATGGTAGAAGACGTGGATTAGGGAGTTTGAAATGCTTTCACAAAACCAGTCCCAGAATTTTATAGGGAGAGTATGGGGGAACATGCATGAGTATTTAATCCACTTCCCCTCACTGGTTGTATAACGTACAGACAACATGGGTGTATATTGCAGAGTTTCCTGTCCAGTGTATCCCCCAGTGTGTCATGTCAGTCTCAACCACCAACTGTACAGGGCTCACCCAGTTGGTATGGAAGATGTAGGCTGTAGATTGCACATAGTTGTAGTGAGTGAGTGAGTGAGTGAGTTTGGTTTAACGCCGCTTTCAGCAATATTCCGGCAATATCACGGCGGGGGACACACGAAATGGGCTTCACACATTGAACCCATGTCGGGATTTGAACCCGGGTCTTCGGCGTGACGAGCGAACGCTTTAACCACTAGGCTACCGGACCGCCCCACATAGTTGTAAGCCTGACAAAGTAAATAATGTATCTACAATATTAATCCAAACTTTGTTGTGAACTATTCAGTTACCTTTACAACTACATATGACGTGAATGTATTGTATCGGGGAGAGCGTAGGTCAGTGGTTTGATCCCTTAGCCGCGTCACACTGATACCAAGAGACATGGTACTTGTTGTTATACTGTCTGCCGCTCGGCATTAATGGGACTCAGTGATATGTGCCATATATGGAAGTGTTACTACGATTTATCAATGAAACCAGCCCAGTTCACATTGTTGACCTGCCTGACATCGAAATGCCTTAATCCGATTGGTTGACCGGTGTAACTGTATGCAAAGTAGATTGCCAGTCCTCTTCCGGTTTGGTCGATGTCCACTTCCGGTGTGCCTGCAATCCATTTCCGGTGTACCTGCAATCCACTTCCGGTGTGCCTGGGGTCCACTTCCAGTATGTTTGCAATCCACTTCCGGTGTGCTTCCAATCAACTTCCGGTGTGTCTGATGTCTACTTCCGGTTTTCCTGTAGCGCATTGTGCAACATTGTGCAACATTATGCGCAATCCAATTCCGGTGTGCTTCCAATCCACTTCCGGTGTTCCTGATGTGTACTTCCGGTGTTCTTCTACTTCCGGCGTGAAACTTTCGTAGCAACATTGTGCAACATTGTGCAACATTGTGCAACATTACGCCTACAATCTCGACTCCACTTCCGGTGTGCTTCTAATTCACTTCCGGTGTTTCCTGGTCTGTACTTACTTCCGGTGCCTGACCCCGATTTCCGGTGTGCTTGCAATCCACTTCCGGTGTGTTTGATGTCCACTTCCGGTGTGAAACTTTAGCAACATTGTACAACATTGTGCAACATTACGCCTCCAATCTCCACTTCCGGTGTCTGATCCCCACTTCCGGTGTGCTTGCAATCCACTTCCGGTGTTCCTGATATCCACTTCCGGTGTGTCTGATGTCCACTTCAGGTGTTCCTGTACTTCCGGTGTAAAACTTTCGTAGCCGATGTCCAACATTGTGCAACATTGTGCAACATTAACCTTCCAATTTTTTATGTGCAACATTTTGCAACATTGTGTAACATTGTGTAACATTGCCCAGAGAAAAACGCCAATCCTTACCCACAATATGAGTTTTAGTCATCTCTTACATTAATACGAGTTCAATACTGAGAAAGACTGCGCAACATGTTTCAATGTGACATTCTGAGAGAAATGTGTCTTTGATCAGTCATGCACTACATTAATTCAACTTAGAGGCTGCCTATGCGTTAACAATTCACAAATCATCGCTTCTCTTACACACAGCACAGCACAGGAACACTATATTACGTCTGTGTCACGAGTTTCATAGTTATCGATACAACGCAGACTCACCTCTTCAACGCAATTATTTTTTTATAGTAAAAAAAGTGTGCTGAGAAATGGTCAGATCTATATAGATATAACGTATAATGTTCCACAAATATTATTCATACCCAACGAATAGTCTTGCTCTTTTTATTTTCGAATGAATCAATAGTGTCTGTCTTTGTGGTTAAGGCATCCTTTGCGCATTTACAAAACTGGAGATATCATGCAACGTGCAACGTACGTGTGCTATTCCACTTTAGGCCCCAGCAACAAAACCTGCACCGGTGCTTAACGGGGATGGTGCGGGCTTATAACCTTCAAATAGATTTGCCCATGGCCAGACAAACGATCCTGTGCACCCGTAAGCTGGAATGGTTTATTTCACACCGCCAATGTGGCCACCGGTGATCTTATTCATCTCGCGCTATATCCGAACGTTTATTAATAGAAAGGGGGTTTTCCAGACAGTTCACGCCCATCTGGAAATCCAACTTGGGCTACTTTGGGGTCCTTTCGAAAGTTCTCATGCCTCCAGGTTCGGTCCGCGGCATCTAGCCACGGCTCGCTTTGGCCCAGTGGCACCCTGAGTGGGTGCAAACCCCCTTTCTAGGAGGAACTCTTTTTTAAAAGAACTACTTACATGCTACATGAACCCCAAACTCAACTCTCACCCTTCAACCCCCGCCAATCCGATCGCTCCCTTTTCGCCCACCGACGAATCGCTTTTCTCCCTTTCCGCACTTTTGGCTCGATTATCCGGGCCCCGCTTTTACCCCGCTTCTGCCCCGCTTTTACGCTTTCGCTTTTATCTTTCATTTCATCACATTTTTATTATTTAAAATATATAGTAAAAAAAAAAATAATGCTTCTAGTCATTTTACTTCTTGCCCTTCAATGCAGCTTTCCAATTGTCACCATTTATTTTACACACCGTATGTTAATTCATTTACCTTCACGTCCTCTCTTGTCTACGGAAGCTTTTTAGGGACATTTTTTTTGGGGGGGGGGGTTCTTGAAATCTCAGTATATTAAGTTGAAATATCAAGGGGGGAAAAAACAACAACAATAAAACAAATGGCCTTAAAAGGCTTCCGTATTTGTTTGTAAAACAAATAATTTTATAATTATACTTCATTTTTTGCTGGAACCAATAAAAGAAAATATCTTTAATTCATCATACATGTAGTTCCATTTTTTATACTTCTTTCCACTTTTCGCACAAAATCAAACACGTCACTACACCGGTTACGCCGAGCGCATCTTGGCATTGCACCGACCGCCGAAAAACGCAGTTTGGACAGCCGGTACCAAGCCACTCGGAAGACACCGGTTACGTCGAGAGAGCATCTGGCCATTGCACCGATCGCCGAAAAACGCAGTTTGGACAGCCGGTACCAAGCCGCTCGGAAGACACCGGTTACGCCGAGAGAGCATCTGGGCATTGCACCGACCGCCAAAAAACGCAGTTTAGACAGCCGGCACCAAGCCACCCGGAAGGAAGCGGCAAACCACCAATCACAAGCAAGGTAACTAATGCCAAAGGCCGTCATTTCCTCCATCGACTGGCCATGGTGGGGCACGTATCTGACGGTCGCTGGCTGGCATCGCCACACCAAGGCGTGCTCGCTCGGTCTTGTCGCGTCTGCATCGACGGAGGGGACGAATATGCACATGCATCTGAAGGTAAGTTCATTCATATATTTCACTCCATGTCTTTTATTTCCCGCACAGAGCGGCTATTCTGTCAGACGGGAACGAAGCATGTTCCAAAACTTGTCCTCCCTTGGCCATTTTCAACTTCTTCTTTCATCCCAGAAAATGTCACCTCTTTTGGCCGCTCTCTGGTGCACGTTGCAAGTGTTTTCGTGGCGAAGAAGCGGGCGGGGTGCTTCCTGCATTCTTGTATGGATGATAAATGCGTACCTCCACATACTGACCACGCCCTATAACAGTGGATGCAACTACCGTATTCCATCCGATAGAGGAACTGCACTATGCTATCATTAATCAACATGCACCATTCATCACTCCCTTCACTGTAAACAATCCTAAGTATTCAACTACCGTATTTCCAACAAAAACATGTCCCTTTATTATGAGTATTAAGATTTGTGGAGTCATTTTGTTTATCTTGTTTTGGCTGTGAATCACTTGTGCTCATTGTGTTGGACATTGTTGCAGACCCTCACCAAGATGGCTCTGTGGTCGCCGACATAGCATACCACAGCCCCGGAGATTTTCTTCGAGATGGAAGATTGTGAAAGGTAGGTGATTTTATACCTTGGTCTCATTGTACTCAATAATATTTGTCATGGGGTGCCCTGTATTCGCGGTATTAAGCACCCCGCTCCTATTATAGCAAGGATTTATCTAGAATTCCAAACAAGGTGCCATTTATTCCCTCTGCAGGAAGAAAATAATTATATTGAGATATTTGTCATATTATAAAATGTTCATACTTTCTGAGGAATTGGGAAATTTTAGATTCAAATTGGGAATTTGTACAGTCATTTGCTGCAGACTTGGGGCTGAATATGGGCCTTTGAGCAAGTCTAGATAATCCCCAAATAGATGTACATGACAGGTCCTCTTTCCGATCAAGCACCCCTTTACGATTTTAGGGTTAGATACCCCTTTCCGATCATGCACCCTTTTACGATCATTAGGGTTAGGTACCCCTTTCAGATCAAGCAGCCCTTTACGATCCTTAGGGTTAGGTACCCCTTTCCGATTAAGCACCCCTTTACGATCATTAGGGTTATGTACCCCTTTCCGATCAAACACCCCTTTACGATCCTTAGGGTTAGGTACCCCTTTCCGATCAAGCACCCCTTTACGATCCTTAGGGTTAGGGTTAGGGTCAGGGTTAGGGTTAGGGTTAAGGTCAGGGTACCCCTTTCCGATCAAGCACCCCTTTACGATCCTTAGGGTTAGTTATGTGGTAGGGCATGGGTTAGCTATCTCTTTTTTTTTAATCCAAAGTCATTTATGGAAAATCCATACCATTTCTTTCAAGTTTCAAACGTCGCGATGTCTCTGACAACAAATGTAACTTGTGGTTTCAATAAGCGCCCCCCTACCTTTGTCCATTTGCCAAGCTCCCGGGGCGCTTACTACCACTGTCATTTAGGTCTTGTTTATGTTTTTTGTTTCAGTTGTCTTGCAACCATGGCATCTTCATTTTCAGGAGGAATCTATTGTCAGAGTTTTGTAGACTTGCTTGGGAGCTTTCCGACATTTCTTTTTCAGTGTCTGTTGTTGCTGACAAAGTATGACACCAACATCTCAAGTGTTTCATTACTACATGTCCACATACCCTGTGCCAGACTTGATTATTATTGCCGTGGTGATGCTGGAATATTGCTGACTTCAATGTTCAACTTTAATTCACTCACTCACTCACACACACACACACACACACACACACACACACACACACACACACACACACACACACACACACACACAACCACATACTCACACACTCACACACTCACGTCGTTATAAGACTGGGAGAGTGGAAGTTTCATGGTTCAGTCCCATGGTGGGACGGTAAAGGATGGTGCTTGTTGTTACCCTGCCTGGTGCTTGGCATTAAGGAGCAAAAACAAGTGCTGGGCAACCATTACAAAATGGGCATGGACATTAGTCTGTACGGGTATAGGCAGACCCCCTCGCACCTATATAAGACTGCTTATGAGACTGGGAGAGTGGAATATAAGACTGCTTATAAGACTGGGAGAGTGGAATATAAGACTGCTTATAAGACTGGGAGAGTGCAATATAAGACTGCTTATAAGACTGGGAGAGTGCAATATAAGACTGCTTATAAGACTGGGAGAGTAGAAGGTCAGTGGTTCAATCCCCGGATGGCCAACTCATATCTCTGTCTTGTTATTTGTCTATGTGGTATGGCTGCCACAGTTGTTTGGTTTTTTTCAAATTGACTGTGCAGAGTTGTGTCCCTTAGGCATGCCTGCTGGTGAGAGGAAAGTTGGTGGTTTTGGATAATCTTGTCTCTCTTTAAGACCCAAGATGATATCAAACAATCACCCCATTCTGTTCCACCCCTCTTCCCCTTCTCAGCTCCATCTGATAGTACTCACCCTTTCGGCTGTGTCAGGCCTGGCAACTGGAATACTGTTCAATGCAGCATTAAAACAAACTCACTCACTCACTCACTCACTCACCCACCCACCCACCCATCCTCTCACTCACTCACTCACTCACTCACTCACTCACTCACTCACCCACCCTCTCACTCACTCACTCACTCACTCACACTCACTCATCCTATACTTATCCCATTGTCAAATATTGAGAGACTGGAGTGGTTCCTCATAGAATTATGTTTTTTTGACTGTATGCATAACTTTATTGAAGAGACTATGGTATATGTTAATCTTGAAATGAATGCCTGAAACCAGTGATCATGGGTTCAAATCCTGGTTCGACCCGATTATGTTTCTAAGTTAGTCACCACCATACCCAAGCTCATGGATTTTGCCCCAAGTGGTAAACATCTTACATCTGCATCACATCGGGATTACCGATGATTGATTTAGTCCCTCATTGAACTCAACTGCCCTCCTTCATAAGATGGGATAAACAGCATGAAGTCCTCTTTATGATGTAATTTCAGTAACATTTGACAGAAAAATGATGTTAGCATTTAGTTCCACATTTACCTCCATATCTTGTTTTCTGAAAAAACAAATTATTGCATAATTATTCTTTATTTTTCACGTCACCCAATGTCTCAATTAGATCTTCTTCCTCATCGGTCACAATATGATTCATATTTCATTAGACTGATCACAATACGATACATATTTCAGTAGACTGATCATAATATGATATATATTTCAGTAGACTGGTCACAAAGCGTTACATATTATAAATAAGTATAATGAATTGATATCCAAGCAGTACATGTCATTTGGTTATATTTACTACAAATGGGAAGTTATGGATGCCAACAAGGATTTATCTAGACCTGCACAGAGGCCAGAATTAGGCCCAAGTCTATACCAAATGTCTATGAAAATTTCAAAACTGGATTTAAACATTTCCCAATTCATGTTGTTATAGTTACAACTAATCTTATGGTATTTGAGAGGTGACTACTTATATTTCACTTATAACAGAACCAGTATGGAGGAAGATGCTTAAATGCTTAGTTTGCATTATTACATTGAATGCAATGTTATACAATGTTAAATAAAAACGTCTTAATTTAGAAGAAAAAATTATAACTTTTTAACAAAATTATTATTTTCCCCAGTTTGCCTCCAAGGAGCATTTAGTTTGGAATCATAGATACATCTGTTTAAGGTTGCCAGTGTATAAAACAGTGGTGTGTGGGGAAAGGTACAGATATGTTGCCCAGACATGTGAACACTCTGCCATGTGATGTCCACTATTTGATGTAGAGTGTTAAAACACCTCACTGGGATTAAATGCCAGCCTTTCTTGCAACTAATGTTTTTTATGGATTGAGAGAAGTATGTTAATAGGTTATTTAGGTATTTAGTGGAAATTCTTAGCCAATTGACAGGTAGAAAATGTGGAAAAGCTTTCAGTGTGTTGTATTTCCATAGAGCTTTTCCATATGTGGCAGGTTTTTTTTTCAGTTATTTGTTTGTAAAAGTAGGAAAGTACTGATATACATCAGCCAAAAGGTTAAAATGAGTCACATTTTGATAAAAATATAGAAATATGTACTTCTTGGATGTATTTACTATACCAGCATGGTAGACCTGAACAAGACCCCAGGAACATGGGAGAACTTGTCGTGAATTTCTCAACATTTCATCAAGATTACAGTTAGTTGCTTTTCTGACTGCTTCATTTCCATTACAGCAGGGAAATTAACCAGTTTTACAGCATTTGCAGTGATTTGGCTAGAGAGAGTTAATATCATTAGGACATGTTTGTGATTCTTACAGTTTTTGACAGGACATTTTACTGTATCTTTACTAAAATTGAAAAATATCTTCAGGACCTTTTGTATGACAATCAGTCAATGTCCTTTGAAATTGAACCCATCTGAAAAACTGCTATTGCCCATCTGATGTTAAGATTAATATGATTTCCTGTCTGAACAACATTGTTCCATTCATACTATCCCCACTATAGTATTCAGGGAAAAAACTATTTTTCTTAGCACTTCCCTGAATGGGATACCTTTAACATGGGGGAGGGGGAGGTCATGTGACTCATTTTACTTGCTTTTTCTACTGCAGTAGTCTTCAAGTCTATGGGTCCCTCGTTTCAAAGACTACAGGAGCAAAGTTCATTGACCCCAGGACTCCCCTAAACCTAAAATTTGAACACTGTTCTGTACATGCTATCTTAATCCTGTCACTTAATGTCCATGTTGTGTTACAGTTGGTACCCGCAGAAAGCAGTGCATCCGACACACAGTCACAATGTACCGACTCCCAGGCTGGGGACGTGGTCCCCCTCCCCGCGGAGAGGGTTGGGGGGATCGGAGACAGCAGGCCGCCATCATTTCAGTAAGTATATTGAACTATGGGTTTCAGTGTTGGACATACTTTGGGTCGTTATTAGGAGTGAAAAAGTTGAAACCTGACTGAACTTAACAAAGCTCAGGGCAATTTGCTAATGGTAGTTCTCCATTGGCTGGAGGAATTCTGAGATGAGATACTGTCGTCATATAAGCCTACTCGTTAGTGGAAGTGTGTGGTGCCGAAGTGAGGTCTTGTACAAAAAATATATTAGAGTAATGATTTGAAACGTGGCCCACCAATTAGTATATTGAGTTACATTATTTTGCCTTTGGTATGATGCATAGGGCTCATTTGTGCTGTTCCTTATTTAAATAATTCTTGAAGAAATCACAAACTTGTTGAAAAATTGCTTAAGGTATAAACCTGCAAGTATATCAGTGGTATTTTAGAAACTAGTATCAATGAAGACAGTTGACTTGTGCTTGCAAGTACTTGAGAAAGATTCTAGCATCTGTTCGAAAATGTACGGAAAGAAAATGTCAACTGTCTTCGGTGTATGATATAGGCAAGTGGGGATACCATGCTTATTTCACCCACTACCCCCACAGAAGTGTAAAACAAAATGTTTTAATGTAATCAAATATGTTTTTCCTAACATTCCAGAGATTGAATCTGAGAATGTAGAACAGCAGTTTGATGTTAAAATGTCTTCTACTTGAGTGAAATTGCACACAGTTGCACTGAACCAAGTTCCAGTGTAGTAACATGTAACCAGTTGCCGGATACTTTCACACTTGAGTGAACCCTCCATTATGAGCCCTCCATTATGAGGGAATAAGCATATGCCCAGGTTGTCATTAACAATCACTTGAACAGCACACCCACCATTTACTGCCGTTTTATATAGAGGGAGGAGGTGAGTTTTTATGCTGCATTCATCAGTATTGCAGCAGTGTCAAGGAAGGTGAAGGTTTAGCTCAGTGGTGAGAGCACTTACTTGTGACGCAATAACAGGATCCTACTTGCCTGCACATGGCTATGTAGTGTAATGCCAGGTCTTTTTGTCCCCACTTTATACCACTTACTTCTATTTGATATAGAGATGGTGGGTACGCAGGATTTATCTGGACCTGCTCAGTGGCCAGTATTCAGCCCCAAGTTTACAGCAACTGTCACAATGTAGTCTTTTTGTTCACAATTTGCTCATCACAGCAGAAGACGTTTGAGTCTTGAAGGGTAAAACGCATGATGTCATTCTTGGGGTTCCTGGTATGATATCACTGGATTGTTGCCGAAAGCAACAGCTCACTAGTAACTGGGTACTTGATCCATAAGGTTTCAAATCAATTTGGAGCTCAGTAATGTTGAATTGTGACCCCAAGGTTACATTGTTACACTTAATTTGGCTTTTGAATCCTGACTCCTTGTATATTGATACAATAAACCATGGAGTTTGGGCTCATTGTTGAAGGACCCAGCTCTGGTTCTACCTATTCAGGAACAGGCTAAATAATTGGGAATTTGCTGCGAAACAGCACTGTGACATCTGTCAAAACAACTCTAAAGAAGCAGTGCTTGCTTTCATTGCATAAGAGAGGCAAGCCAAGCGTAGTTTCCATGATTGAAATCAAGATGTCTGTTTAAGCCGTTGAGCAGCTGTTGCTCTGTGGCTGTTGTTGCTGTTGCAGAACCAGACAGAGCTACAGCGAAAGGTTTACCTCCAACTATAAATGTTGGAAGTTGGACGAACTCATGTGTAGTGGTTGTGGAATATTTTCTGACACTATCCTGAAATAACTTGTAATATTTCTGGAAGGAACTGATGTAGGATGATCGTGTAAATTCATGCTGAATCAAGGAATCTCGCTGGTTGGGAGAGTTCAATGATTTGGGGGTGCCGAGACAGGGAAACCAGGAATTATATCATTTTCAAACGGTTAAACTGCAGTTTCTCTCCCCTGAAGTACACCTTTAACATGGCAGATTGATTGGAGACTAGATGAGGAAAAACATCTTTCCAAGTACATTAGCTAGAGGTCTATTATCATGGGTACATTATGTTTTGATAAACAAGGTAGGTGCAAGGACATGTACAATGTATTGTGTACAGTCCTTCTGTGAACCAGTGGCTGAGGGTTATTGTCCCTTGAAAGAAGAAATAACTGTCTGTTTCTAAGAAAAATGAAATGGTTCATCTAGCTCTATGTCATACCTGGCTGATTGCTACCCCTTGCAGGTTTCTACACCCTGAACTAACCACGTCAGTGTGAATCTATTGGAGTTGTTCCCCACTATCTAATGCTAGTCATAAGAGGCTACTCAGTAGTAGAAACAAACATTTTTGTTCCACTAGTCCTTATAATTATCACATAAAGCAACACCTTTACAAATGGCAAATTTTTACTGGTCCTTGTGATACCTTAACTCTTAGGCAGTTTGGCAAGGACTACATTTGCTACTTCATTGATTGGGTTATGAGCCTAGACTTGTTGCTTGTGTGTTATCATATCCCAATGGTGTTTATCATTGCTCATAGTGTCAATCACTGGTTTGTCTGGCCCAGGCTTGATTTATACACAGGTTTACCGTGACTCGAACATTTGGTAAACAGTTCCCTTGCTCATACGGAGGTTTGGCAAGGAGTCATCAGAATCATTGCCTGATAGATGTAGAGTTTACTACAGGAGTGTCTTTCAGATACCATTTATCTACCTATCTAACGAGCATACAATATTATATTTAGACGTGCCATTGTTTATTTCAGTGCTAACGCATCAGTAGTGAGTCGAGATGAAACTTGTGACACATGCACGGAGACGGACTCAGTTATCAGTGCAGCGGCAAGGAGAGGTATGTAGAGTTTTCTCCCTTGTATATACACCCTTATATGTTCTAGGCTACTGTGATATATCTGGTGCAACGTCAGGAGATATATATGTACCCATATATACCCAGGAGATAAACATATGCCTTTATGAGGCCAGTGGAGGCCCAGGTGGCCCAGGCACCTAAGGCATGACAATTAGCATCCATTGGGCACGCCAGAAACCTGGGAGCATGGGTTCAAATCCCAGTTCCCCCTGATTATGTTTCTTGGTTTGTCAGCACCATACACGTACTTGTGTTTTACACCAAAGTGCATCACATAGGGCTTTCCTCCCACATGATGCTGACACGCTGTGATAGCTGAAATGCTGTTCAAAGCGGCATTAAAACCAACCACTCACTCACTCAATCACTTATGAGGCTAGTAGCAATTGATAGAATAAACTTTGACAGTAATTGATAGCTGGTTATCGCTAGGTAAACCGTGATGATAACTTAAGAAACGACTTTACACAGTGTGTCTACAGACCTAGGACAAACTTTTGATGAAGGACGTACTTGGTTTATTTGTGAATGGAATAATATGTCGATGTTTGCTTTTACTGGCAATGCAGATTAAAGACATTGTATAGCATCATTTGTAATTGTGGGATCCTTAAGGTTATCTGTAACTTTCAACATCCAATTTTATTATTTACACCACCTGAGTCTCATGTTTAATTTGGAACAATGTACAGCAGAAACTGATAGAATATGTTTCATGTTTGTGACTGACACCAGTAAGTTTGAATACCACAAGGCCATGAACCTCCCCAAATTTTGAACTGGTTAGAATATGTCCCCAATAACTCATACTTGTCTGCTTGTTGGGATTCCAAGGCAAAATAGGCCTTCAGTAGTATAGGCTTGTTTCCTGGTTTGGGTTCCTGGTCAGAATAAGTGCAAATGATACGAGAGGTGGAATCTGGTTGTTCCATAGGAGAGGCTTGGAGAGACATAACTCGTAATAGCCACTGGTAGCGCTACAATCGTGCCCAGGAATTCCAGCCTAGTTGGGCAAGGGTGGAAACTGGACTTTCACAGTCAGTCAATGCCCTTGCCTCAGGAAGATGGTTACTGGGTGCTTATAGAATACAAGCTAGAAGGATTTACGGATTGTTTGTACGAGGTGTTAAGTTGTGGACTTACAGCATTCTTTCATGAAAAGTGAAATAAGCTTAATTCTGACTTTCATGTATTCTATAAATTGTTCATTATCATTTTAAGAAAGGAAATACGTTGAAACGTCCAACCTTTAGAGAAACATTTCTAAGTTAGCATATTGTTCAGATAGCGTAACCTTATCTCTTTGTGATGTCATGAACAATGGATGTTATGTCATATTGTTCTCAGCAATGTGACATCATATCACATCATCATATCATACAGCAGGGATAATCACTATAATGCATGTGTAAATATCAGAAAGCTATTACCCTTATCTCTCTACCCTAGTATGGGTAATATTCATAATTGTGTACCTACTGTTGTCTGAGATGTCAGAGCATGATAGATCTTCAGTTCCATAGCCTAAGTACCCTATTTCCTCCACTAAATGCTTTCAGACACTCTTTATTACCAACGTTTAATCAGGAACCGGCCTTATAATTCCAATTTCAGACTAATGATTCGCTCAAACTCTTCTTCGGTACCGAAGTTTAAAAGTTCTCTAAAATGCTTTAGTTTTCCAGGGACAATGTGTTGAACGCTTACAGTAGTTGAAATACAATATGTAATGCATTAAGAAACTACCTGGCTATTTTGTTTGTTTCATCACCAGCGTATAATCGAGGAAATACGGTATTAGGACATGCTAAAATAGTGGCAGGGTGGTCATAATTGTATTTTCAAGACTGTTTTGCCAAAGAACACCAGAACATTATGATACTTAGAATAAGAAAATAGAGTGTTATACTTTTTTTACAAAATAGGTCTTTTTGACAAATAGGTTTCTTTTATCTTATTCAACTCACAGAATGAAAAATAACATTGAATTGGTAGCTATCATGACTGTGTTGTAAAGTATGGTCATGAAGATAACTTTTGGCAATTTTCCAGTTTGTGGTGATATCTATACTCCTTTTGGGAGACATTGATTAATTTGGTAGCAAAACCATAAACACAATGAGGTGATGTACAGGAAATGTGTCGATACTGTTGTCGTACTGGGAATTTGTGATTGATGAATAAATTTGAGAATATGAAATATGAGTCATCTTGAAAAGAAAGTTCGAAAATGTATCGCAATTCGCCATTTCAAAATTAATTTGGATTTTAATAATTAAGGTGTCATGTTTGATCTCTAATTTACAAATCAGATATGTGCAGATAAATCTACAAATTGATATAATTTGTAATTCTAGATTTTATCTTAGTTTTCACTGTGCAGAGTTGCATGTTTTGGCATGCCAGAGACCTAAGGTCTTGGTGGGAGTCTTAGTTGGCCTGATGATGTTTCTAGGTTTGTCAGCACCATACCCGTGCTGTACCACCTTATGCCACAGGTGTAAAATAAGCCCTAAATGATTCTAAAATGTGGCCGCAACTGAGTTTATGTGTATTGATGTACGACCCCGATACAGCACCCCCTGTCTGGGTGCAAGCAGGTGAAGAGCTAAACGTGATTGGATAGATGTTTATTTATACTGTAGAGTATCTTCCCAGGATGCCACTCGGATAAGGATTGAGCCTCATTCTGATTTCCGTCTGGACCACATGAAATAACACACTCGACACACCTCCAAATGTCAGGGGACTCTAAGGGGGAAATATTGCAGTGATAAACTCAGATTCTGTTGCTTGTTGCCCAGGGGCTTGACAGTGTGGGGTCAGGATACAAGGTTCAGGGGAGACAATCCTGGCATGTTTGACATGTTATGTGTAAATAGAAGATAAGATTATTGGCAATTTAGAAAAAAAGACATGCCAACATTCTGTCAATATCAAAGTTGTAGGTACAGATCAATTCTTTTTGAGTCAGTTCAGGAGTAGCTTGACATCAGTTTGCCTGCATTCCTTACATCAATTCATACAGCTGAATAAGTCAGTACTCAACAAATGCTTCGGTTTGAAGAACTGTACTTTTATCCAAAATGGTTTTTGTCCCTACAGTAAAATGAAGCCAATTCTTCTTCTCCTGTGTGGTGATATGGCTTCAAGTAGCCTTGACCAACACACTCAGAATGAGAGAATCATTGTCAGTGAGGCTCTTTTTAGAATGAGAGAATCATTGTCAGTGAGGCTCTTTCACCTTCTTATGGCAACATCTGGAGTTGAACGGAAGAAGGATTATTCTGCACTATTATTTATGGTTCCAGCCGACCCATTTGTGAATACAGTTTGAGAGTGAACATTGTGATCAATATGTAGGTGCCACACAGACTGTTCAATACAGAGCCAGTAGATGGGACCAGGTATTAACAGGTATTAGTACCTGTCATGTGATGGCCATTATTGGTCAGGAACTCAATCCCCTCTAATCACGCAAATAAAGGCATAAAAACCTTCTTGAGATTAATATCTGCCCTTAGTCGTGTATGTTCCTGATCTTTAGTATACAAACAAGCAGATTGTTATCACAATTGGTAGCCGTTACCATGTGACATGAAGTCTTTATCTTTCTCTGACAGTGGTATAAACATTGTATCGGTGTCCTTCCTACCCCTTAGTGCTGTGCTAAACAAATATAGACACGTGATATTTTCTAGCTGTGCTATACAGGGTATATCTCTCCAGGCAGTTGTGTGTTACACACAGACAATAGTGTTGTATCACACAGACAGTATGGTCTTATATGACAGGAGACAATAATGTTATATGAGATTTATGGCATGTTGTGTCAGGACTAACACTAAGCAGTGGTTAAGTGTCAGTATCTACCTGTAGGAGTGTTGATTACAGTTGAATCAGATCTTTGCCTGGGACAAAAGCAAGATCCTGCAGTTCTGACATCATGAAAAGTCGATTTTATGACGACTTTGACATTGAGGAGCTACCATGGCAAGGTATTTTCTGGCATGTTTTGGATCTGTACCTTTCAAGGGAGGTTGGTCGATGTATTTGTTATGTCTGTTTGTAACAATATAAGTAAAATCAGAGATTTTAAGTAGGGTGAAATATTTGTTTCTTTGACGTTTTAATGTTCATTAAGATCATTGAAGTGAAATTAGTACTACTGTTGTAGTATTTCGAAATCGATCATTTATGGGGGGAAAACAACAATAAAAGTAATAATAATGCTTTTTCTACAGCACAAAATTCCATATCACCGAGGGACATGCTCAATGCACAACACAGCATATGTACATATATATACAACAGAGAGGGGAGAGTAAGATAATAAACATATACACATTCAGTTGTAGGGTTCGAAAATGTAAGTTTGGAGTCCAGATTTAAACAGTGATACAAGGTGCACTTCTGTATGTTGATCGAGTTGTGACGTAAGGTAAGGTTTGGCTTTGTTTTGAAAAGTTTGTGGTAGGTAAGTAGGTCAAGAATGGTGAGAGTTGAAGGAAAGCTGTCGTGTTGTCAGTTGATTTATTGTTTGAAACTGCCATGATCAGTGAATCAATAACTCAAAAATCAATACTTGTGTCTAGGAGAAGCTTAACTGATCACTGATAACGTACCACTCCAGAAGATTCAAGTGTTGTGGTATAGGAACATGAGCGTTGATAATGTAGAATCCAAATTGATATCTGCCCATGGTAGAATACAAATAGAACTAAATATGCTGTGTCCCTAGTTGGTTTCCATGGTAACTATTTCCTCATGTTTGTAATTCAAGGACTTATGGGGATTGGTTGGTGCCAATGGGAGCTGACTATGGATAGTGTTGACTCGAGCTGGAACATTGCAGTCTTTGCCAACGTCTTTTGAGATAACCCATCATTTTCAGTCTATATTAGTCTTGATGCAGGGATGCAAATTAGCACCAGCCTGGACCAGTTTTGTTAATATTAAAGTAGTGGAATTTCAAAGTTTTGAGGATTATTGGCATTGCTATATGTTATCACTGTTCAAGCTGAAGTCTTTGATAGGTGTTTTGAAATTGGAAGAACATGAATACATAACACTTTTCTATGGATAACAATTGCCCCTTCATCAGGTGAAGGGGCAAGAAGTAGCTTTGAAACATCATGGCAAAGAATAAAAGTTGTTATCCCTAAAAAAGTGTCATATATTCACTGTAGATAGTAGACTTTCTTGGCTAGCTTCTATCCCTGGAACTTTATTTATGGATTATTATTAACCAAGCTTGCTGGACCGAATACGTTCAGTAGACAAGGAATCAGTCTTGTGGAGGAAACCACAAGGTGTGTTTTGTGCAGATTTGATGTATGGCCTTCTGTAAATAATCAAGTCTGGACAAGACAGTCCAGTGATTGACATCATGGTCATTGATCTATGCAATTGGGACACGATGACATGCATCAACCAAGTCAGCAGCAATCCTGACCTTCTAATCCTGATGGGTCACCAGCTATGACAAGCATGGGTTGTTGAAGACAATTCTAACCCAGATCGTCCCTGGGAGATATATGGATGTGAAATTACTGGTTAAAAGTGTACTCACCCACACTGTCACTTGAGCCCTATTTTGTTAACAGTTAACCTCAACATATTTTAAGTGACACGCCCTCCCAGTCCCACTCTTGATAATATACTTAAGATGAATGCCCATTACATTTGATGTGAAAGCACTGTCAAGTAGTTATGTAACAGTTTCTGCATGTGTAATTGCTCAGGCGTTTATTTCTGTTTTATCTCGGTAAATATCAAAACGCAATGAAATGAGTGCTGACTAATGTAGCAATGGTTTATTTGTGGGTTGTGGCGTTCTTACATGCAGATGTAGTTTAGATAACGACTGGTGATTAAGCTGGAGGCAATACACACACAGAAGTGTAATTCACTCTCAATTTTCACAGTTTGTTTCAGATATTTTGTGTGCTAAAGTGATTTGACCTTTTTTCTTAATTTGACATCGGTGATAGATTTTGATAGAATTTACAAGCCCAAAATTACTTTTTAGTTAAGTACGCCTTTTGCAAATTTCGCCTTGACATATAGACTTCTGGTCTGTTGTAGATATTGGGAATGGTGAAATTAAGAGAAAAGATACTTAGTAAATCAAAGGCCTGAGAAAAGATCCAAACTCAATTCAAGATGTTAATATCCACCAAAGTAGGTTCTCCATATTAGCCCCAAAGACCTCGTACATCAAATGATCATTTTCCATGGGCCTTCTAATTAGGTGATGCCTAAGATGTGTTTTTGTCTTGATAGAAGCTTAAAACAATATTCCTGGAAATGTGTACCTTCAAGGATGCATGGAGATGGTAGTTATGATGACTGGTTCATGGAGTTTATGTGCATGCGTATTTATCAGCAGTCACGTGTGACTGATTCATCGCCAAGCTGACAGCACTGATTTCAGCTCTCATCTTCCAGGCAGGAAGATTCCCTTGACACTAATTACCAACCTGCCAACATATTTTCCGATTTTTCAATTTCTTTCTAAGTTTGGAGTCAAATCAATGAGGTTTTGCACCAAAGCACTGGTGTCAAATACTAAGTTATCTTTTCAATTCGCACAGGATAAAACTGACAGCTGATTAAATACAACAGCATAATACACCCCCTCAGCACAGCTAAGTTTCTCTTTTCCTGATATTATGTGCTGCTTTAACAGAGTAATTTTAGAAATATTTTGGGATTTGTACATGTTATACTCTGTTTGTCTCATTGAACAAGGTGTGGTTAAAAATCATAATTGGAAAGTCACTAATATGAATAGTACAAGACAAATGGTTCAATATTATTCTCTACCACCTCAAAGAATAATAATAACTTCTCTAAATCTATTACAATATAGAGCAGTACTATAAAAAGTAAATATCTGCAATATGCTTTGTTTCATTGCAATGAATTATTTTGGTGACTTTTCAACTTTTAAATATATTAAATCCAGACACACAAAAAATGTCATTTGCACCGAGCTAAGCCCTCCATTTTGAGGTATTGAAACCCTCAAATGTGAGGTATTGAAGAAATAAGTCTGCAGGCACAGGGTACAGAAGCCTTGTTTAGTGAGCAGAGGAGGTAATGATGCTGTGACAGGGCTATAGTTGATCTGTTAAAGCACATTGCATAGGGTGCAGCTATGTAAGAAACACATGTGTGACAGGAGCCTTGCTGAGCGAGGTAGAAGTCAGATGGTAACACGAATACCTGTGTCAACATAAATCTATGCCAGCACATTCAAGTATGATGTTATGATAACAGGATATCCTATTTGAAATACCCAGTAGTTCGGTACAGTGATTTACATTGGTTACAGGCTCTGATTATTATATCGTGTGTCTTGTTGTGGTTGGGTGGTGTTTCTGGGAATTTTCTGAAAAAATAATCTTGTCTAGCAGAAACTGAACAATAATGTTGCTCCATTAGTGATTCCTGATGAAAAAGAAATATGATTTGTTAGGATGGCGAATGATTTGATGAGAGAACTGGACAATTAATTAGCCTTGGATGAAACTAGCAGAAATGTTTATGTATATCATCTGTCAATCTTGTACTCTGTCTTCAGTTGAACTTTTAATTACAGAAAATATTTGTGACATTGGTTTAGGAAATTGCCATTGATGATTCTCATTGTAACTCAAAGGTGCAGTGGCCCTTGACAAGTTTCATATGCGACACTTACTGTTGATCATGTTTTATGTCCCAAGTTATGTAGGTCAGAGGTCATTAACTTCCAAAAGTCCTAATAACAGGTATAATGACAGGAAACAATCCCAGTAATAAAGGCTTTTGAAACAGAACACTTGGGCTCATGTTGTGAAATAATGAAGGGAAATGTAGTTTTGTTGACATTGGAGCTGGTCATTTGGTGCTGTGCCCCATGGTGTTCAGTGGTACCAAGGGATGATGGCATTTTGGAAACTTCAGCAACAAAAATAATATTCATTCCGATGTCATGGATTAGGATGATTTTCTTCATATTAATCATAAGATCCGGTTCTGACGACCACTTGACACTGTTGGTAGATTAATCAGGACATGATAGTGAAACGTATGTAATGACAACATCCTTATTGTGTTGACCTTTAAGAGAATGAAAGGAGAGACATTGATGGAATGTTTGCAATTGAATGAGTGAAATTAATAACAGTCGATGTTCTGGAGTTGTCTATCAAATGTTTTTGGAGACCAATGATTATTTCCATGGAACTTGTCCCGTTGATTGCTTGTAAAACTTCATCTTTCAAATCGTGAAAAGGGTGAACTTGTAACATATTTTTGTTTCATAGATCTGTGTATGAATAGTGCTTGGAGAGACATGGGGAATGATCACCTCTGATTGGCTAATTGTATGTCATCAAGTTTCATGTTTGTTTGTTTGTTTGTTTGCTTGTTGGACCTGACAATCCAGTGATTGATGACATGAACATCGATCTATGCAATTGGGATATGATAACATGCATCAACCAAGTCAGCGAGCCTAACCACCCAATCCCATTAGTCGCCTCTTATGACAAGCATAGTTGCCTCTAACAGCAAGTATGGGTTGCTTCAAATTTCATGTAGTGTGGACCGTTTCTTACGCAGTTGACCTCCAGTATGTCCTGGCTATTCTTACAGGCTTCATCGAATGCCACTCACTCACTGACTCCTGTAATCTGCATCAAGCTACCCTGAAGATGCATCCTAATGACACAGCTGTTGATATGCTGATGGTGAAAAGAAAGGAAACACCCAGCAATACAACAGTAGAAAAAATGTTACAGCTGTTTTCAATGGAAGTGCTTTCTATCAAATGAACAGATTAAACTGTTAGTGTCTGGTGTATCGTTAATAGTGCAGGGGTGGGGGAAAATTCTTTAAATTATCATTATTGCCTGTCAATGCTTTCCTTAATTGTGTTCACTTTTCAGTGAAGATAGTGCATGAAATAAGGTGTTCTGTATGCATAGCTGCCAGTTGTCCGAATGTTTCATATTTGCTACGAATGTGCAACAAATATACAAAATGTGATTTATTTCTAAATTTGTAGGTCATTTTGCAGTGTTCGTACAAGCTTGAAAAAGCCTTCGTTTTTAGTGTAAACCTCGAAATGACTTGAAAATCACCAAATTAACTTGAAAATGCCTTGAATTTTAAGGTCCCTATTGAAAAGCCTTCCTTTTTAGTGTAAACCTTGAAATGACTTGAAATCTGCAAATTAACTTGAAAAGCCTTGAATTTGTACAAATTTACATATACTTTTTAATCAAAGTATGAAAGCACACAGAAATATGTACCAAAGATGTTTAATTGAGATTTATCACTGTGGTAGATTTGTGTGCCTGAAGAATTCATGACAGTTATTATTATAGTTAATTTATGTTTTGATGGGTGAAAAATATATATTGCTTTTAAAGTCTTGCGACTAATATAGCCTTGAACATGACAGTTGGCAGCCTTGAAAAGGCCTTGAATTTTGGTGTTTCACGTCTGTATGAACCTTGTTTTGTTAGGCCTTACACTGTCTGCTGCAAACACAAGCTCCTTTTGTTTATCAACTGGCTTGAAGTCTATTTATAGTTTTACATCTGTCCAATCGAGACACTTCACTCGTATTACCAGAAACTGCTGTGGTCAAGTTTCGGAATCACACTATCGTGGGGCTTTGGTTCCCCGACCAGAACAACGGAACAAAATACTAATTGTAATTTGGGAAAGTTGGCAGCTATGTAGATGGCACCTGTGGCCCAGTGGTCTTAAGCGCCATAAGCTGGCGTGTAGATTTGTCTCTCTTTTCAGAATCAGCTGATCATGGGTTTGAAACCCAGATTTTGCACATTCATTATGTTGGACTGTCACTAACATACCCATACTCAGGTGTTTCATCCAATTACTTTATGTCTGCAGCCTGTATCACTTGAAGCAATCCTCCCACATGGAGCTGACATGATGGGACTAAAATACTGTTCTCAGCAACCTGAAGCCCCAGTCACTTACTCCCTCGTGTTCAACCCATGATATGAGGAAATAATGTTAAGTTTATACGGTATTGACAGTTAGTCCAGGGATGTTTTGCATACAGAGGTTCTTCATATGGCCTTACTGTTATGATGAGGATAAGGTGTAGATGAACTGACGACAGTTTGAAGATCTCCTGTATGCCAAGTTTACTGTCATATGGTTACAACGAGAGAAACGTAGACCATATGTTTGTTGATGCCCAGTAAATGTATGGCCGATATTGCCACAGTGATTGACTGGAACCATTCCGTTAGAGAGTGGTGTCTTCAGACACAAGTTGTTGTCGACTCAACAGGTTAACGATGCCTTTGATCTTTCCGACTTCAAACTTAACCTAGGAACCCTGTAGAGGATTCCTGTCTGACTTTGATGCCCTCACCCCATACTGAGACAAAGCCTGTCTGTAGATCTTGATGAATATCTAAGAGCATACATGTGTATATGTATACATATATCCAGCAGACAGGCAGTCCGGTGACCTTTGCAAATTTGTAACCATATTCTAAATACATAAAGAACCATTTGCAAAGATATAACCTTGCTTGCTCTTAGTCATATGGCAAGGCGTGAGGGGCATGGGTGGCCCAGTCTTTTAAGGAGCCAGGGGCACGTGTAGCCCAAGCTATGGCGCCGTAATTCAGTGTGCAGAGTTGCGTTCCTAGGGCATGGGTCCCTATTAGCATAGGTTCGAATCGCTGTGATTGTGTTTCCAGTTTTGTCAGCCCCATGCCCGTGTTTGTGGGTTTCACCAAAGTGGTAAACGTCCGAGACCTGCATCACTTCGGCTTTCCCCCCGACATTAAGCTGACATGCCGTGATGTAACTGGAATACAGTTCAAAGCAGCGTTCAACATAACTCACTCATTTGCTAGGGTTTGACAAATACGCTATGTACACAATGTCCGAAATAACTCCCTACTCACCAGCCCGCGGCTGGTGACTTTTCTGTCGGGCTGCATGAAATTTGCCCCCATCTGCCAGACTGTCTGGGAGATAATTTAACGACTACTTATGTATTCAGTATTCTTGGTAGATTCTCAAGTAATTTTTTCATTGTTCCAACTGAATCAAGACACGATTCGTCTCAGATTATTGTGCGTGATTTCGATTTCAGTGAATGAAAGGAAGTAACTGCGCTTTCATTGGTCACCAAATTATTCCGATCACTGTGTCTACAAGACAGTGGTCAGTCCCATTCCATAAAGCAATCTGCACACTTAGTTAAAGCTATGATTGTCGTAAGTCTTTGGGAGATGTGATCGTCTTAGAGCTGAGATCACTTGTGGAATAGCCCAGGACTCGTGTTTTTATCAGTGAGGTGTCTAGCTTGGTAAAAAATGACATGTCAGTATTCTTATCTTGCTTATCTTTATCAGATTAAAGGGCAGCCTGTTGGAGACATTGAGTACTCTTGGATTAGAAGCATTATTCTGTTGCGCTTGAAAACTTGAAGACATTCTCTTTTTCAAACCTTGTATGTGAACTGCTGGGCAATCGCTGGTACAGCACAAGATTAAAAGTATAATGTGCTCTTTCCTTACAGGAAGTATCTTTTGTAAAATTGAGCTTGATATTTGCTGATTTGGCTTAATTGAATCACTCCCCCTGTCGTCAAACTGGTGTTGGGGTAGCCTCGTGGTTAAAGTGTTAGCTTGTCATGCCAGGGAACTGGATTGTATTCCCAGCATGGGAACTATGTGTGAAGTCTATTCTTGGTGTCCATCGCCCTTTGATGGCCCAGAGCTGTAATACCTCACTCCCTCACTCAGTATGGTTATTAATCAAGTCCCAGGACAACTTGGAACATTGTGTAAATTGGTTATTTGCAAAGGTTTGTTTCGGTAAAAATCGTTTGGGAAAATGAACCTACCCTTACTTGATGAACATCTTTGAAACAGAAGCTAGGTTTTCTGGTAATCCTTTGAGAAAATTTACAGAGAGCATGAGAGTGACAACAGCCCAAGGCTGAATAGACAACGCTTATGTTAGAACATGTAACTTGACACATTATCAGCTGAATGTGAAGGCGTGAAAATGGATATTCTTTGACTCCTGTTTGATCTTTTGTGGGCAGTAATATTGTTAATGTTTCTTTTCATCTATTTCTTGTTTAACACACACCAGATCAATTGCCACACATTCCGGATGGCGAGGTTTCGAAAGTTGGTTAAAGCATTTTAATGCAATAGAGCTGAATTGAAGAGAAAAGTTACAGTACATATATGTAATTATGCTTCAAACAAAATCATATCTTTTTAGTTAAGTTTCCTTTCAGCACAAAATATGCATCAGGTACTGGAACTCGTTTAGCTTTGAAGTCAGACAAATGGTAACGAGAGGACTGTCGAGATGACAAACTGCTTGAGACTGGCTGATCTTTTTAATGAATATTAATGGCTGCTTGATTAGTACTGATTCTTGATTGATGTGCTTCCTGTCATAGGAAGTGCGTAAGGATACATATCAGAAGTAGTTGTCTGGTAGGAGGCCTGATCTGCTTACCACATATCACTAGTTGTCCACCAGATAGCATCAAGTGGTGGCCATTTTGAAAGATGCTATTGTAGAACTGACATGAAAAGACTTTGGCTTATTTCTATGAGGTATTGCTTACAAATATGGATATCGGGAAAGATTCCATAAAAACATGGCATAACGGTTGCTTAAGGATCAGTTCTGGGTTTGAAAATAGCAGAAGTCCATTAGTCCATGACTAGTAAAATTCAGGACGGACCAATGACATTTCATTGTGGTCTTTCACTTTGACCATAAGATAGATGGCAACTCTGTTTAGATCATTTAGTCGACTAGTGAAAATTACGATTAATTTCCAAGTTGTAAACTTCTTGTAAACTTCAATCCAAGATTGTTTTTGCCTAATTTTGCTTACATCTGATAAAATGTTTGACCCTTCTTCTAAGCAATCTCACAGCTATTAAAACTATTTGTGAAGTTTAATTTATTATGCCCCTTGTGAAAGAAAATCTTATATAAAATGAGGTACTTCAGTTGGATGTGTTTGCTAAATATATTTGTCCTGTTTAGATTGTCAGATCCATACCATGTCATTTGAAGGCAGCTATAAACCCAAGTTTTACTCTTATGCTCTGCAACAGAATACAACAAAAATGATTTACATTGTTCCAGCAATTTCTATTCTTCCTCTTGATCTCTGATAGCTCTGCATGACCCAAGCCAGACCAACACAAATAACTTTAATATTCAACATGCTTTTACTTACGTTTTATTATGAATGCATGGGTAAGTTGACTTTGTAGCTTATTTATTTCTTTTCTTTCAGTTTTGATGTGACCAGAAATGATGCATGACATGACATTATCTGTTTTTAACAGGGTCATACATGTGATACCACAAAACTGCCCCCTCCCTCATTGGATTCTGTGAGATTCCTCATTGGCAGAGAGTAGTGTGGAAATAATTCAATATGTTGCATTTAGATGTAAAAAATTATTTGTCACTTTGAGCAATGGTCCTATATGTTATATATACTCCAGCTCTATGATGTATAACTGTCATAACATACAGAAATATTTCCAGACTTTTGGCCTCCTACTTGTCTGGACCCTCCTATATATCACATGTATGGTTATTTAATTTGATTGTAGCATGAGACTGACCTGTCTTTCTCTCTCTCTTTGGTTGTGTTAGACCGCCCCTCGAGCCGGAGCTCGCGACATAATCATTCTAGTCAGTATAGGGACAGACACACCGCCCACCTCGGTAAGACCTTCACCTTTCTCTGCTCACAGCATCGGCGTTGCCACAGCATGGACGCGGCCAAACATGCACGTTCGCTCACATTTTGCACGTTGATTGCTGCTATGTTCACTTGCTCTTGTTGGCTTGCACATGATTGTAACACATGGCACATGATTGTAACACATGGCACCAAGGTGTGAGAACACCAAGCTTCTTGCTTGTTTCAGCTGACACTAAGGCTTCAAGACACCTTTGTTCCAACAGTACTCACATGCCTGTCTTGCACTCAGGCTTTGCTTCAAGTTCGTATGCTAGCACTTGTCGCAGTGTAGATCAGACACTCGTTGTGCTAGACTCAAACTCTTAGCCTAGACTGACTAGTTAGTTTGGCAGAAAAACATTTTATTTTAGCCTTTAGCCTAGACTAATTCACTAGCATACTTGTCAACACATTCTGCTCTTTTGCATGAGAACTTTGGAACATTAACTTGACTAGAACATGTACGATTTATGTTTGGGTTAATGGTTAAAAAGCACAGACCTCGTGAACTTGCTACATGCTTATTACCTTTTTGTGCATAGCACCACATTGCTTGTTTAATGAGATTTCAATAATGAAAAATATATGTGCTAATCATGAAGAAATTATGAACACCATCATTTTAGCTACTAGTACCACCATGCCTGTGGTAAAACTGCTTTTAAAGACTATCGAGTTCACAAGCCCAAACTCATCGTTTGGTGTTTTTCTTATATTACTAAAGTCAATCTGTGAGGGCATGACGGATTAACTATAGTAATGTGAAAGAATCGTGCACTCTTTAACTTCTTTTGAGTAGTATATGTCTAAGCTTGCTTGACTAAAGTAATCCTGCTCAAATTGGTTACAGACCAGTTAATCAGAATAATCTGAGTTTGCTTTTAAACCCCTGAGCTCTTACTAGCTTACTTTTGAACAGATGAGCTCTATTAGTAGGTTTGCTAGCCCCATTGTAATCTGACCAGACTCCTGCCTCTGGCTAGTAGTCCAAGGAACAGAGTGGTCAGTGTTCTAAATTAGGCAGGAAAGACAAGGAGTCCTTGTCATGACCCTAATGTTTTAGACGGTCCCCCGACCTGTGAAGATCCGGGATAGAATAGGTCTTCAGCAACCCATCCATGCCGTAAAAAGCAACTTTTATTGTGGTAAGAGGCGACTAACGGGATCGGGTGGTCAGGCTTGCTGACTTGGTTGATGCCTGTCATGGATCCCAATTGCATGGATCGATGTTTATGATGTCAATCACTGGATTGTCTGGTCCAGATTCGATTATTTACAGACCGCTGTCATATAGCTGGAATATTGCTCAGTGTGGCGTTAAACAACAAACAAATTAGACGGTCCCAAGATGGCACGAAACCTAGCCTGTCTCCCAGATCCGACAAAATAAATTAAAAAAGGAATCCAACTAATATCTAGAATGATTTGGCAAGTCTAGTTTGCCTCACTGAATTAACCTTTTTTCTGGGCTCCATTTGTATTTATTTTGTGGATATGTATACTACTAAAAAAAGTAAAGGGCCATCTGATTCTGTCTCCTGTTACTATAGTTAATGTGTCTTGGCATGACAGATTAACTTCAGTAATATGAGAGAATCGGGCTGTCTTTAATTGTTTTTACATTTGTATATTTTTAAATAAGATAATTTTATTTATAGGAGTAAATGTTAGTCTACAGGAAACCTTAAATACAGCAGATGCCCTGGGACAGCTGATGTATACAGTGATGTAGTCCAACATTAGTGCACACTAGTAGACAAAGTCCTTGTTTCTGTGGAGTGTGTTGCAGTTGCACTGATGTTAAATGTCCTGTCCCTCCGTGCTTCACCAGCTTACTGCTGCCCACATCATTGCTTGGATGTTTCATGTGTTTTGGTGCTTTACACTATGTGCTGTGATGGTCAACATGTGCTTAGATTACCTCCTAATCTGCTGTAATACATAATGTGTTTTGTTGTTTCACAAGGTGACCAAATGGTAAGCCTGTCGTGTGGTAAAATGAAATAATAAATCAGTCAGTATCTAACATTGTTCATTCTAAATATTTTACCATCATTATGTATTTTAGCTAAGTCAAGATTAGTAGGAAACAGGATAGCTATTAATCAGCACTGGTCATAATAGGTACCTTTCCATAGAGTTACTTCTATAGGACACTGACACTGTCATCCAAAATGTCCTGTATATATATATTTCCAAATTTCAAAGAGATAGAATGTCTTATCCAAAGTTGATGACATCATGGGGACACGGGTGTCCCAATCATCTATAGCGCTACAATTCACTGTGCAAAGTTGAATCCCGTGGGCACGCCAGAATACTATGATTTGAATCCTGGTTTGCCTCGATTATGTTTCTGGGTTTGTCAGCACCATACCCGTACTCGTGGGTTTCACCAAAATGGTTTAAGACCTGCATCACTTCAGGCTTTCCTCCCACATGAATCTGACTCGCCGTGATATAACTGAAATACTGTTCAAAGCACCATTAAACCCAACTCACTCACTCAGCAAAGAGTGAATGTTGTTAAATGCCGCAGTCAGCAATATTCCCAAGGTGTCACGCCTGGGAACAGTAGGTGAGTTACTGAATGTTTTAGACCTGTGAAGATCCGGGGTGGAATAGGTCTTCAGCAACCCATGCTTGCTGTAAAAGGCGACTATGCTTGTCATAAAAGGCGATTAATGGGATCGGGTGGTCAGGCTCGCTGTCTTGGTTGATGCCTGTCATCGATCCCAATCGCGTGGATCGCTGTTCATGATGTCAATCACTGGTTTGTCTGGCCCAGACTTGATTATTTACAGACCACCATCATATAGCTGGACTATCGCTGAGTGCGGCGTTAAACAACAAACAAACAAAAGTGAATGTTTTAAGAGGATGTCTGTATGGGAAACTGGCACCTTGACTTGACTTGATGCAGGAGCTGCAGCCTGTCACAATGTTGTTGCAGCATGACTGATGACCACAGCTGCTGCAGCAGCCATGCTGTGTCTACAGCATGTACAGTCAGAGCCCCACGCTGGGCAAACTGGTTTAGGCTTCAGCTACACCAGTCTTTCCCTGCTCATTCATTCTGCAGCTTACTGTTTATGCATATGCTCAATGTGAAATTGGTTTTAGAAGAGTTGAGATTTGTCCCATTCCCAGACATTCTTGTGTGAGGATTTTAGATTGAATATGTATTACAGAGAGCGCTGTTATCGGTTTAGGGTATATTGACAGAATATCATTTTTCACCAAATTATGTATTTTGGTTCATGAATATCATAAAAAAGACAATTTCCTGAGATGTTTCTACCAAATTACATCTTAGTCAAGGGAAGCAGAAAGGAAGCTTCATAATTACCATGACGATTAAACTGTGTTTGTGTAGCTAAAGATTGGAGCCTATCCTAGTTAGTTTCCAGTGATAGGATAATAGTGAAATGACGTAGCATTTGCCATAGGGTTAAGTACTTTCTGTTGGCAAAGAGAAGAGTTTGAAGGGAGGTATGTGTTACGCTGGAACACTTTCTCAACAAATAAATGCATCTGAGTTAATTTACATCTTCTTTCTAAGTCACAGACTATGTACACTTTACTTTTCTCCCCGTTCTAAATTGAATTTCATGCAAGTAGGCTTCTTCAAATAGAGCCACCATAAAGGCTGAGAATGAGGCATGAGAGGCAACACAATCGACACGTTGCCAGTTGGGGGCCACTTGTCTCATTATATGCCCCAGCCCCCCCCGACTTGGATGGGCTGCTGTCTGATTACACGAAAACATGAGGATGTTGAAACACTGGGAATATCTTTACAATGGAATCACAGGTTTGAACTCAATCTGTCCGCTGTATGGGACATGTTTTTTCCCAGGTTTGTGTGGAACGGCACAAAGTATTTACCTTTTTAACTGCAGAACTCAGGTTTGAAGTTACACGAGTTGCTTTTCGGAGAGAGAAAGTCCCAAGACCAGTACTTAACTCTTTCTATGGGGGAGTTAGAAATGTTGTATTTTATTTAAGATGAGTAAGAAAGGTTTTATATGTAGCTTATGGGAATTCCTTGGCATGATTAGAATCATGCTTGTCACATTAACCGACTGAAATGAAAACCGGTTGGATATAGTGTATGACCTGCCTGATTGTGTGTCAGCGTCCATGGATCATTGTTCATGATATCGACCACTGGTTTGCCACAGTTGTTTACAGACTACAGTGAAATAGCAGATGTATTGCTTTGATTATTGTATTGAATGCAGGGTTAAAATACATTGACACCAAAATGTTACTTTTCCCCCACATTTTCCTGCCAAGGGAAATTAGTTTACACATCCTAGATTAATCTCTAATGTTTCAGGTCATGCTCATAGGCTTAATCCTTGGGGCAGGGGTTATGACTGCAGAGTTTTTGTGTTGTTGTTGAAAGCCACTGTCAGCAATATTCCAGCTATGTGATGGCTGTCTGTAATTATGGCATGTGGACCAGACAATCCACTGACTGACATCATGAGCATAGATCTACGCAACTGGGATATGATGGCATGTATCAACCAAGTCAGCGAGCCTGACCACACGATCCCGTCGGTTGCCTCTTACGAAAAGCATGGACCAATTGTAACTCGGGTCTTTGTGGCTCCTGGTGGGGGAATACATGGTGGTGGTAGTGTACATGTGTTGGCACAGCAACATCAGACAGAATAGGGACCAAACAGATCCACTAATAAACTTGGGAGATATGACTCCCCAAGCTAGGATCAAAGACACCCAAGTTCATGATCTGGTGATGGTTCATAAGGCCTAGGAAATACTCATCAACTTTATCTGTGAACTGTTTCTAGTGTACAGGGAATAGCATCACAGGAGGGAAAGTGGGAACTTATTTGGGGGGATAATACTTGTAATTTTCTGTAATGGAATGATCAATATTTTCATTGCAGTTCACAAATTGATATAACAAATGTCCGGGTTGAAATGTAGTCCTGCACCATAACTGTGGAATATATGTATTTTAGGAAAACAAAACTAATCTAGATTTATAGGAAAGCAAGTCTAGCCAGCTCTATTCCACATCAACATCAGGAAAATTATTTGTTTTACTTTTAGAGGAGAGAAATGTATTTTGTAATAAAAGAATTCATAGGCATTGTTAGACTATGTTGAAAGGATATGGTGCCTCTTACAACCCAAGTACAATCTGGCAACATGACATTAAGAAATAATATTTTTAGAAAAAGTCCGTATTTTTCTCCTTGATGTTTACAATGTTGGATGAAGAAAAGCATGGAAACATTTCATGGACACAAACTAAAATATAAAAAATAATCATCCCCAATTTTGTGTACATATTAGATAAAAGGTCTGTATATTCCAGTGTCAACTCACCCCATGAACTCAAATAGTTTGTAAGTCAGCCATATAAATATTATTGATCCAGCCTGATAATGCTGATGGGTTGTACACCGGCTATACTCGGGCTTGTATTCACCCATCATTGGTGCTGTACCCACCAACCCATGGAGAAGGTCTATCTAGATTCAGCAAGGTTGGTTTTGTCTGACAAGGCCCAGAATCCCAACAGCTGCTGGTGATTCCCTGGTTGAGATGGCAATCACTGAATCAGTGCTGAGTAGAGCTGGGGATCTGTAGGCTAATGCCATGCTAATACCCTGTAATGGGGGATGAAGGAAACTGCTGGCACACATTGAGGTTGGCAGTGGGTAGCTAGATGTTGATCCTGCCCAGACTGCCAGTTAACCAGTCTCCACCCATGTCTGTAGTATTACACAGTAGGCGAAGGCTGAAGATATTGCTAGCAGAGCCTGTGATGGGGGATTGTGGGTAGCTGGATTCGGATGTGGCTTTTGATGTTGCCCAGGAGGCATTCTAGCAACTCTACAAATTCTATCATAGTCTTCTGACCATGCCTTGCAAGCTTCATGCTCCCCGTATCTCCATCGAACAATCCTTCACTTTGTGCCAGCTTCATCAGCCCTCAACTTTCCAGCCTTGTGTTCTTCCTTCTGACTCATTTGTTCCACCCTCAACACTTCTGTCTCCACCTTCCACCCTCAACACTTCTGTCTCCACCTTCCACCCTTAATCCTTCAACAGTCTTCCACCATCAATCCTTCAGCCTCAGCCTTCCACCCTCAACACTTCTGTCTCAACCTTCCACCCTCAACACTTCTGTCTCCACCTTCCACCCTTAATCCTTCAACAGTCTTCCACCATCAATCCTTCAGCCTCAGCCTTCCACCCTCAACACTTCTGTCTCAACCTTCCACCCTCAACACTTCTGTCTCCACCTTCCACCCTTAATCCTTCAACAGTCTTCCACCATCAATCCTTCAGCCTCAGCCTTCCACCCTCAACACTTCTGTCTCCACCTTCCACCCTCAACACTTCTGTCTCCACCTTCCACCCTTAATCCTTCAACAGTCTTCCACCCTCAACCCTTCAGCCTCAGCCTCCATCCCTCAACCCTTCAGCCTCAGCCTCCCACCCTCAACCCATCAGCCTCCCACCCTCAACCCTTCAGCCTCAGCCTCCCACCCTCAACCCTTCAGCCTCAGCCTCCAACCCTCAACACTTCACACATCCACCCCCATACAGTCTTGACCTTTTCTGTGTGATGTTGTGATAAGTAAGAGAGACAGACTTTGGCATCAGGTAAACTAACTAGAGTTTCAGAAGCAATCATCCACCTCAAGGTTAATCTGACGCATTGTGGTTAAACTTAAGGGGTGTCCTCAAATTTGATTATCTCCAAAATGTCTTTCTTGTATATCAAGTACCCACTACATTTTATACTTGATCTATTTCAAACACAGGTCACATGTAAGATAGTTAGCCAGTAGCCATTGTAAAGAGGGGCTCATACAGTAGCCGAGTGGTTAAAGCTTTCGCTCGTCACAGTGAAGGTCCAGGTTTGATTCCTCACATCGGTACAAAAAGTGAAGATGTCTCATGCCCCCTGAGGTGATATTGCTGGAATATTGCTAAAAGCGGTGTAAAAACTCTACTCACTCACTCACTCATCTGGCTAAGGATTGATACAAATATTGGAAACAAATGTTGGATGACTACTGAGAGGCTAAGAAGGAAGCCTTGTCGTCAACCCCAGGGTTGAAGTGTCATATATTAAGTACTTGCCTGTAACCAAGGTGATAAGGGTCTTATGCTATACAGTATTGAGGGAAGATGCAACTTGACCCTAAATAAGTCCCTGGGGAGATGGTGTGCCTGTATGAGATTGTAGGCAGTGAAATCACTTGGCTAGATCAATGGAAGAATCTCTAGTGATTGCTGTTTGATGGTGATTGCCCTCGACTGATGGGGCAGTAACAACCCAATTAGGACGTGACTGTTTTATTTTTAGTTGAACTGTCACATTTTCTTCTAGATCCTTGTTGAGGCGACATTGATGGGGTTATGACCTTTGAGCTCAACAATCATCCTAATATTTGCCGGATTAATTTCTTTGCCTCAAGTGATTGATAAATCATCACAAATTGATTTGTCAAATGGATGTTGTATTCATTCAATGCCGTAGTATTTGTTGGAGTATATTTCCTCATTGAAGAGTTACCCTGTACAAGTAGACTGAGTTTAATGTAAGTGACTTCTCTTATAATAAAGTTAGGCAGAGGGGTAGCCTAGTGGGTAAAGCGTCAGCTTGTCACCCCAAAGGCCTGGTTTTGATTTCCCACATGGGTACAATGTGTGTCCCTTGCAGTGATATAAATGGAATATTGCTAAAAGCACCTCAACCCTAACTTAATCACATGTGAAGTCACACACATCTAGTGCAAGGAACACCACAATTCATGTTTCTGACCAGCATGCAGTGGTCATCAAATCTATCCAGTGTTATTGAACCAGACAGTCTGTATCATATTCCACACAGCCATCTATTGGTTTGTCAGATCCTGTCTTTGTCACAAGCCGACATGATATAGCTATATTCACTCACTCTATAGATATAAAAACTGTCACGAATGACAACCAAGGCCTTTGTATCATAAAGATTTTCATAGTTTACTTAGATGAGGTGATTGATTAGATATTGAATTCTTTCAACATTTTTCTGTCCAAATGTGTATTCTACCACCTACACATTGTCATTAATAAGGCACATATTGTGCTACAGCCAAAAGATGCTTTATTGTAGGTGTGGTGTAGCAGTGTTGACGGTGAAGCTTCTAGACCCTTGAGACTTTGCTATCGTCTGAATGCCAAGTCCAGTAAATAGTTTAATTGTTCACTTAGCAATTGTAGCCAATATTTGAGGCCTGTGTGGTAGATGTTCTTTCGGACTAGTCAAGCCTATGCTGTAGGTGTTGGTGGAGCAGTGAAGCTTCCAGACGACGCTGTAGGTGAGGTGTAGTGGTGAAGCTCCCAGCCGTTACTGTAGGTGTGGAGTGTAGGGGGACCATCTGGGACAGTCGGCTGGAATCAGGGCTTGTTACTGCTTGATGAATTGTGTGAAGAGCCTGATGAATCGTGTGAGGATGGGATTCTGCTCTGTAATCACCATCTTCCCTCCCTACTGACACATGCATCTGTTTACATTGAATCAGGACAGAAATTCTCCAGCTAAAATAGAGACGGGCAAAAACTGTTGAACTTCTTTGTTTGTGTTGGTTGTGCATAGATAGGATTGTTGCTCCCAGTTTGGGGAACGTAGACCGCTGGTGTATTCTGCTCTCAAGAGCTTGGTTTGTTTAGACTAGCTTTGAAATGCTCATTTTGACTACCAATATCTCCTTTTGTTTCTGAACGTATAATACTTTCAGCATATTTATGTGGATGTAAATTCTGTTATGGTGAGATTTACTGAAATACAATATTTGTCTCATTTCTTGTTTTATTTTTCACTTTTATTCTTTGAAGAACAATGTGCCAGAGATAGAAATGAGACCAGTGAAAATATGGAGGGTTTAGTTATTTTCTCTCAAAATCATGTTATTTTACAAAACAAATCACCAGTCAGAAATGAGTGTGGACTAGTTGTGTATGACCAATGGTGTCTACCTCTGTATATTTCTCCCATTGCTTTCTTGACTTTGTCCAAGGAGAATGGTATGTATTGTACAGAATTTGTCCACAAGAGACTGGCTACAAAATGGACTGTCATGACATAATAAGAAAAACTGAATATTCCCTATGGTGTTTCTGGGCAAAATAGGTTTCAAGTTCCCTTGTGCCTGTCATAAGAGCAAGAAATAATTCCACTTAGAATTCATTTTTACTGCTTTAAAACAATATTTAATTTTTTTTATTGCTATGACATTTATTTAGTGTTTAGGTTGTTGAAAGTAGCTTTCTTCTCTAAATTGTTCCCTAGGTGGGGTATTTGGGTTAAAATAGGTCCCCAGTTCCCCATTTGTGGTCATAAGTGACCCTGTTGTGATACAGATATTTGAGGAATATACACATTACACCCCCAGGCCATGAGGTACACCCCCTGCACAGGCAGCCTGTCCTGTCCATCACCATGACAACTGGTGGGACAACTGGAGTTGGCAGACTGTCACTTTGTCACTGTCAGGGATGAGTGTGTATGGTGAAGCTGACAGTAGCTCCACTAACGGCATTATCTCCCCTGTGACCTCACATGTTGTGTTCAGTCTCTGTCAACTGGGTAAGGTCACGCCCCACTGACACGCCTACTGAACACACATCCCACATTAGTGACTAAAGGACCTGTGAAGATCCAAGGTAGAATAGGTCTTCAGCAACCCATTCTTGTAAAAGGCAGCTATGCTTGTTGTAAGAGGCGATTAATGTGATCGGGTGGTCAGGCTTGCTGGCTTGGTTGATGCCTGTCATCGATAGCAATTGTGTGGATCGCTGTTCATGATGTCAATCACTGGATTGTCAGGTTCAGATTCAATTATTTACATGATCATATGGCTGGAATATTGCTGAGCCGCGTTTAACAACAAACGAACAAAACAAAATGAACAGCTGGAAGAAAGACCTTAACACAGAATGTCCAATCTCAGTTACATATAACATAAATAGAAACAGTAGAAGAAGTCAACTGACTAACAAGTGAAATTGCCAAGTTTGAATATTTTTTGGACATACTTGGTATGTGTATGTGTTTTTCTACTGTGCATTAGGAAAACTGTGAGCTTGAAGTTTGATTTGTGTAGGTTACTAGTTACATCTTGCGTGGCTATAGATACAGTTGACATCTATGTGAAAACATGGCATCAACTTCATGAAAGGTTCAAAATGTGAAACTATCAGTAATAACTAGACATGAAAGGTTGGATCTTTTGTTGAGACAAGTAACAGAGGATGTGTTGTTTTCAGGTCCCCGAATTAATGGCCATGCAAAGCATGAACGACATCGAGAGCGGCCTCCCGGCCCCCATCAGTATGAGACATCCACCATGATGAGCAGTGATCTCGAAACCACCAGCTTCTTTGACTCAGAGGATGATAGCAGGTGAGACACCATGTAATTGTTGGCTTCGTTCAATATCACTGTACATTCTTGCAAAACCTGGTGTCCCCTGCCCTGATATTGCTGACATATTGCTAAAACTCACTCACTCTCAAACTGAACATCGTAACAAGGGACCATCTCTGTGGTCCAGTGGTAGAGAATCCGCCCGGAGAGAGGAAGGTCCTGGGTTTAATTCCCGGCCATGTCTCACTAAAGGACGTTAAAAAATGGTTCCTCTGTTGTTACCATGTCTGGCGCTCGGCATTAAGGGGCAAAAACAAGGACTAGTCGGCTCAGAGTTGGTGTACTGTGTCTGAGTGGGGTATTCATGTTAAACTGCGGCATGGTATCTCAGTGAGCTAGCACTATCAATCGGCATCAGTCCGGACTAGTACAAGCACACACACACACACGTGCATGCACGTCACTTCATTAAAGTGGACGCGACATTAAACTCAATTTCACCTCACCTTTTAACAAGGGTTAATTCACTTGACAAGCTGTTGTACCATTGAGTTATGTCTTGCATGACCAATGTCATTGAATACAATCTCCGAGCAGCGGCAGAAACTAAAATTTTTAGTCCACAAGTCCTTGTAATGATAACATGCCGTCATCTTAAGGGTTCGTAGAATTTCTGGCTTTTTGGGGAGGTATCAATGAGCGGGGGAAATCTTCAGTCCTTTGTCCTTAACAAAAGTTGAGTAGTATATGTTATCACTATTAGGGTTGGAACGTGCATCAGGTTAAGTTGTCTCCCCAAGGACCAGTTGGTCAACATAGCTGCTGGGATAATGGATGGCACATCGCTTGGGAACTCATATATGTGTCTCTACCAAAATCAGAAATTCATTATCAGCTGTGATATAACTTAAAAACTGCTCAGTGCAGTGTTTGGACCAGTGCACAGTGTGATCATGGTATTTTGTGGTTACAGGTTTTCAACAGTTACTGATACAACAGGAATGTCATCACGATATGGTCGCCATCGGAAACGACGGAGGAGACATCGGCCGCCTCCTATCAGTAGAGTAAGATAATATCCAAATATAATTCTTTTTTTAAAGATAAAATAAATGCTAATGTTGCATGAGTGTAATTGGGATAATTATTTGCTCACCAATCATTTTGGGATATTCCCTTATTTTGATGCCAGGGGAGAAGAGGTTGCCAAATACCCAGGCTTGTAATAGAGCTGGATATATAGAGGAATGGGTGGTCATGTGTGACTGGCTGATTGTGTGTCATCATACCCCGACAGCATGACGTTTACCTAACCACTGGTTTGCTCCTTCAGACTTTTTAGTTACAGACCACTGTTCCCAAAACCTTCTAAATAACTATCTCAAACTTTGTAATTATTTTTCATAATGTGTTATTTGTCAGCACATGGTCTTTACTGCTTGAACTGAGCTCTTGGCATCATTTGCACAAATTATAGTCTTATTAAATGTGGCATTAAATGTTAAAACATGATTTTCCTAGTCTTGTGTTTCGGTGAATACTGAAAACTGTTGACTCTCTGGTCAGTTTTAGAAAGGGTTGGTTTATGGACAGTTATTGCCATCTGATAGTAAATTTGTTATTTTTGTGTTTATCATTGATCTGTGTTTTGTTTCAGGCTTCATCATTTAGCAGTATAACCGATTCGACAATGTCTCTAAACATAATAACAGTTACACTTAATATGGGTAAGTTGATGCACTGTTCAGTAGTGTCCTGTCTCTTGCTGTTTACTTTGTAAATGGAAGAATGGTCTTCGGATTATCATCGGTAAACTATTGTGATGAAATAGAGTTTAGATTTACGGAAACAGACTTGTTATTGTCAGTCGTGTCAATTGTCGAAGACAAAAAGCTACTGTTTTAGTTATATCTCAAATGTTCAAAGTAATCTATGCATAAATGTGTCACTGCTCACCAGTGTTGTGAAATATATGATTTCTTTTGTTACTTCTCCGATATTTTTCGATAATTGATCAATAATTATTGAGCGATTATCAATCTCTGTTTTATATCGATAGTCAGCTTTAGTGTTCGTGTGTGATCTTAGTGATAGCGTGTTTCAGTGATGTTGCGTGTTACAGTGATGGTTGCGTGTTACAGTGATGATTGCGTGTTACAGTGATGTTGCGTGTTACAGTGATGATGGTTGTGTGTTACAGTGATGTTGCGTGTTACAGTGATGTTGGTTTGTGTTACAGTGATGATTGCGTGTTACAGTGATGTTGCGTGTTACAGTGATGATGGTTGTGTGTTACAGTGATGGTTGCGTGTTACAGTGATGATGGTTGTGTGTTACAGTGATGGTTGCGTGTTACAGTGATGTTGGTTTGTGTTACAGTGATGATTGCGTGTTACAGTGATGGTTGCGTGTTACAGTGATGATGGTTGTGTGTTACAGTGATGGTTGCGTGTTACAGTGATGTTGGTTTGTGTTACAGTGATGATGGTTGCGTGTTACAGTGATGTTGCGTGTTACAGTGATGTTGCGTGTTACAGTGATGTTGCGTGTTACAGTGATGGTTGCGTGTTACAGTGATGGTTGCGTGTTACAATGATGTTGTGTGATACAGTGATGATGGTTGCGTGTTACAGTGATGGTTGCGTGTTACAGTGATGTTGGTTTGTGTTACAGTGATGGTTGCGTGTTACAGTGATGTTGGTTTGTGTTACAGTGATGGTTGTGTGTTACAGTGATGGTTGCGTGTTACAGTGATGTTGCGTGTTACAGTGATGTTGCGTGTTACAGTGATGTTGGGTTGTGTTACAGATACAGTCAACTTCCTGGGAATCAGTATTGTGGGACAGAGCAACAAGGGAGGGGACGGCGGCATCTACGTGGGCTCCATCATGAAAGGGTGAGTACGCCAGACTGACGCCTGTCATAATGGCAACACTGAAACTGGAAGATCTTGATATCCCTTGTTCCAGTGAAGATCCCGGTTAGACTTCCCATGCTTTTACGTAAGAGGTGATTAACGGCATCGGGTGCAGTGCCTGGTTTGATGCATGTTGTCGTATCCCGTTGGTCAATTCTCACTGGATTATGTAGTGACTACTTTATTTCAGTTATGTAAAAGAAGCCATTCTGTTTTCTTCATTACAGCGGCGCTGTAGCTCAAGATGGCCGCATTGAACCAGGGGACATGATTCTCGAGGTGAATGGTATCAGTTTCGAGAACATGAGTAACGATGATGCCGTAAGGACGTTACGAGAGGCAGTACAGAAACCGGGGTATGTTGAATACCTTGGCTTACTTGAATAGTTTTGCAATTTGTAAAGCTTTATTACAAATAACTGGAACATTAATCCTGTAGCTTTAAACTACATTCTCTCACTTAATAAGCTTTGTGTTAAAAATATCCAAACAGTATTCAAAAGGTATTTAATGTAGCAGTTGGCAGATACAGTGTATAGTTAATGAATAGTTGTATGAGATGTTCAGATATTGCCATTATCCATTGGAATCACCTATGTGATAACTGATTTATGTCATCTTGTTTCAGTCCAATCACACTAGTCGTAGCCAAATGTTGGGACCCAAACCCTAAAGGTTATTTCACAGTTCCAAGACAGGAGCCAGTTCGGCCAATCGACCCGTCGGCGTGGGTGGCACACACGACTGCGATGCGGGAACACTACATGGGGCGTGGCGGACCCAGCACCTCAATCAGCAATATGACGTCAACTAGCTCCTCACTCACTAGCTCTATACCTGAGTCAGAACGTAAGTTCATCCCTCTATCTGGAAGGGCAGTAGGGAGATATCACTTTCCCAACTGCCCCAAACACATGGCCCCATACCTGAGAGCATCCTTCAGGCTTTGGGACAGATTTGTTTCCTTGTTGTTGTTTTTATCATTTGGGGCAAGAAATGGAGGTGGTTTGTCTACTTCCTGCAGGGTTTAGGAGTGATGGGGGTAGCCAAGTGGCTAGAGTGTTCGCTCATCACATCAAAGGCCTGGGTTCTATTCCCCACATGGGTACAATGTGTGAAGCTTATTTCCCCTGTCATGATGTGGCTGGAATATTGCTAAGAAAGCGGCATAAAACCCAACTCGCTCATACGGCACTTGCTGGCTACCGAATACTATGTAAGGTTCTTATGATTAAACTGTTGGGATTGTTGACGTACACATGCAAGAAACAATACACGTTGCTACATGACATCGTAATATGGTTGTTGCCCTTATAAACTGTACTTAATGGCTTAAGCACAAATGAAATAAAATAAACAAGCTATTTTTTTGTTTTCAGGGTTTGATGACTTAAATCTCACAGTGAATACTGACATGGCAACCGTTGTCAAGGCGATGGCACAGCCAGACTCAGGGCTGGAAATCCGAGACAGAATGTGGCTCAAAATAACGATACCAAATGCTTTTATAGGTATATATATATTTTTATATGTATGCTTCATGTTCTAGAGCAGAAGAGGCACATAACACAATTTTTTAATCTTAACAAATGATATTTACGGTAAAGTAACACGCTCAACTAATAATCTAATAAAGACTGAAAAGGATGCTGAAAGTGTGATCTTGAATCAAGATATATCGTCGCGGACAAATTGTTGTGACATGATAATCAGGTCATTTATTCTTTCGTTCAGGTTCCGATCTTGTAGATTGGCTCTTTACGCACGTGGAGGGTTTTGCTGACCGGAGAGATGCAAGGAAATATGCTTGTAATCTGCTGAAAGCTGGCTACATCAGGCACACAGTCAACAAGCTGACGTTTTCAGAACAGTGCTACTACGTCTTTGGAGATCTCTGTGGTAAAGTTTTGTCTTTTAATCATTTTCATTGTTCAGATCCAAGAGTTGCCTGATTATATTTCAGGTTTTGTCAGCACAATACCCATGCTCATGTGGTGAAGTCTGCGGCCTGAATCTTTTTGTGTTCACTTGCCATATGAATACTGTTCAAAGCAGCGTTAAGCTATGTCTGCTAGTGGTGAAAGGTGACCAAATGGATAGGGTGGTCAGACTCAGACCTGCTTGATAGCGTATCATAGTTCGCCATCACAAGGATCGTTGCTCACAATATCAGTCACTGGATTGTCTGGTCCCGACTTGATTCTGTACAGGCTGTGATACCGCTGGAATATTGCTGAGTGCAGCGTTATCAGACAAAAGTTACACCCTGACACAGTGCTCATGATATTAACCAGTGGTTTGTGTGGCCCAGTGTATATACTGGTGTATAACAACAATATAATAATGACCTCCCATGTGGTGTATACAATGTTATATACTTGCTCCTCTCTCCTGTTTCAGGTCCTCCACAGTATCCAGGTAAGCCTGCAGTCGCTGATTGCATTTGTCACCTCCCATATCTCCTCCTTAATCAGTTGCCAGAATTCTAAACTACTTAAAACAGTGGTGTCATTGGTGGGAAGTTTGGTATCACTATATTGACTCAAGAGTATCACAGTATATCAGAGTATCACAGTATATCAGAGTATCACAGTATATCAGAGTATCACAGTATATCAATAGACCCATGAAGATCCGGGGTGGAATAGGCCTTCAGCAACCCATGCTTGTCGTAAAAGGCAACTATGCTTGACAAACGGGATCGGGTTGTCAGACTCGCTCACTTTGTTGATGCATGTCATCGATCCTAACTACATGGATCGATACTCATGGTGTCAGTCACTGGATTGACTGGTCCAGACTCATTTATTTACAGACCGCCGTCATATAGCTTGAATACTGCTGAGTGCGGCGTTAAACAACAAACAAAACTGTATATGCATAAGTAATAATATTAATGTTTCTATATGTTTATTGATAAAACATGACTTATGATAACCTGAAAGTAATAAATTTATTCACAAATAAGAACTGGGCTGGCCCATTAATGGTTTAAATTTTCGGCCTCCTCATTGTCCATCTTATTACACATAAACATTTCTGTGGCAGTGGATTATTTACTTGGTATCGATATTCATAAATTTGTAAGTTGCTACCCAACGGTGGTCAGACTCGGAGACATGGTTGATGGCGCGTTATCGTACCCTGACACCGTGGATCGTTGCTCACGATCAATGAATTGTCTGGTCGGGACTCGATTATTTACAGGTCGCCGCCATGTAGCTGGAATATTGCTGATTGCTGCATTAAACAACAAATAACAAGAGGTATTATAGAAATAATGCAAGTTAAATGCTGGACAGCACTGTATATTTATTAATCCTTCTCCAGATCTGACATCCCTGAGTCTTGAAGACGTGGACTCTGTATCAGAAGCCGACCGTGACACCCTCGCCCCCCTGCCACCCCCTGCGTGGAACAATCAATACCCCTACAGCAGCTCCAACTACTTGCCCCAGAACCTCAGCTATATACCCCCCTACAGCTACACAAGCACTGACAACACCAGCTACGTCGGCAGCTTCGTCGACGGCATGCCGCCCCCACCTGTTGGTGCAGTGCCCCCTGGTGGTGGAGGTAATGGCAGTGCAGGGAGTGTCCATAGTGCATCAGGTAAGGCGGTGGTTGTGGAAATAGAATGTTTTTGGGTAGTATGTCTTCCTACTTATCATCCCTTTGAGGACGAATGGAATTGTCCGTTCAGATCCATCATCTATGGATTGATTCATTTTGGTGTAGGTTTCTTTTTTTAAAGAGAGTTTGTGTTTTATGTATCAACCTGTCTCCCCTTCAATGTAAATGGTATTGTCCATTCCTAGCCAAGAAGAATCCTTAGCTTTGTATATAATTCTTAGAGTATTTTGGTTATAGGGGGTTTGTCAATTTGACAAAGAAAGTTTGTGCAGAGAATCCAAAATTACTGCTGTTTGATTTCTCGCTTTGCTTTATTTGAGCTTGCAATTGAGACAAGTTAAAAGTATTTAATTTCAATTTGCTTAAACTTGATTACATGTTAAAGTTAAGATGTATTTTTCTATGTTCTCATTTTTATGATGAAAATAAGCATTTTGTCTCTGTTTATATTTATTGGCTTGCCAATTAGACATTAATGGCTGTGGGTGATTTGCTTCTACTAACCTAATATTTAGCCTTGCTAATGCTCAACTAAGTACATTCTTATTATGTGCCTATGAAACATGTGTTTGAATGTGATATATTAATATAAAAGAACAATAAACAAATGTTGGTTGCCAACAACCTCCTTGGCCATGACTAGTTGGAAATATTGACCGGGGTGGTTAATCTTCACCAAATATTTTCCATTTATGTTAAGATCATTTTCATTTTATTGAATGTAATCTCAAACTTTGAGGAATTTAAGAAATTTAATTGGATGCTTTTGAGTCAAAGGGAGATAACTGTGGTGTTACTTGCTAAAGGAACATAACATAAGAAATGGATTAAGTGTTCCAAGATATTTTGGACAACCATGTTTCTACTTTGCTAAAGAAACACTGGTCTGAGAAACTGATTAAGCCTATAGGTATTAGCCAAGATATTTTGGACAACTATGTTTCTACTTTGCTAAAGGAACACTGCTTTGAGAAACGCATTAGGCCTATAGGTATTAGCCAAGATATTTTGGACAACCATGGTGTAAATGTACTAAAGAAACACTGCTTTGAGGTATTATCCAAGATATTTTGGACAACAGAGAGGACAGATGACCTGATGTTACTAGTTGTTGCTGTTGTACTAATGTGAAATTCAAAGGCTAACTTTGATTTGTTTGTTTGTTCCTTACTCTGCAGTAGCATGATACGGGCAAGTCCGTCTTACCGTTGCTTGCAACTCTTGCTTCCTAGCTGCTGCTTGTTTTATTTGCCACTTGTCACATTACCATGGCTGTCCTGGCGACACCTGCGTTGTCATGGCTGCATGTTGGTTGCTAGGTTACGGCCACACGTGCTTAGTCGGCTAGACATTTCAGTTTGGGTCACATGGCCTGCTTCTTTGCTTCAGAGCTTCGTTCATTATTCATATTGGAATCTCTCACAAATTTTCTGATCTTTGTTGAACTGGTATGTGGCGATACTCTGTAAACGGATGCATTGTGAAAAGTAAGGTCAAGGTCGTTAATATGTATCTAGGATAAAGTATGGAGTCCAGATATTACAAGTGGTTAATTTGTAAACTAGTTATTTAAGATCTGTGGTTATCATTTGATTGTGATGGTGATTCATCAGTTCCGAGCATGTCACACTCACTCCCTCCCTCCCTCCCCACCCTCCCGGCATGACATTCACACACATCACGTCAAGCATGCTTCTCTGTGTTGCTCGTTATGCATGTCTAGTTGCTTGCACTCTTCGCTTCATTCATGTCCCGAGTCTGGCCAGGAATGCCAGCTGTTGTACTGTGTTGTTTCAATATGTGTGATTTTCTTTTGATTTCCTGTTGATTTCAGTCGCTGCTAAAGACTGTACATGTTTAGTTAGTACATACAATCATTTGCGCAAGCTTTGGGAAAATAAGGATAAACAAAGTGCCCATCACCATCAACAGTCCTCCTCGTGTGATCCCCACCGGCGTAGCTTGGCGGAGCACACCGCCCACGCCATGCATGGGAGCAGACATCATATTGCATGGAGGAGAAATTCCTCGAGTAGTTTGGGTTTGTAGTCTTCTCCTTGCACTTCCGTCAACCCCCCTCCAAAAAGTTGACTGCTGATTGTTTGGTCACATGATTTGCCCTTCTTTTGTCCACCCTCAATTTGTAATGAAACAAGTTTCGGATTTGTAATGACAAAAAACTTTACTTCTGTTTTTAAAGTCACATTATTAAACATGTGACTTTGATGGGGCATTTGCAAATTCCTATTCTCTTACCCTCTCACTGAGATGCCCCTGGAAACTGACCAGCTTTGTGAGGCTGTCAACTATTTTCTAGCCATGGACATCCTCAAAGTACTTGACAGTTGTGGCTTAAGTGGTAACTGATCAGTGACCTTGAGGTACTGTTATGTACATTTAGTAATGGATAATAACTTGACTTGATAGTAAGTAGCCAGTCTTCAATGTAAATGTTTCTCTCTCTGAAATAATCATTTGACTGACACACCAGCAGGCAACTGAGCTACGGGGACCCTATCTAGATTATCCTAAACATAGTTGTAGATGTATTTTATTTCCATCATCAGTAATTGTATGTGAAGTTATTTAAATCAGTGTTTATAATGTACTTTATGTATTAGGGCTGGGACGAGTCCAAATTTACTACCCGGGTACCCGACCCCCTATTACCCGACCCTACCCGGGTACCCACTGCAAGTTTCAAGAGTTGGGAACAAAATGTCTGATTGGTAATTGTTTTACTGCAGCCCTGGCTAAAAGATACAGATTCTATTTAGATACATGTATCAAACAATCAGATCATGCGTTCACTGAAGTTTACTGAAGCTTGATCTTTGCTCAAACATATACAAGTCAAAAGGAATGTGTGCATCGTCAGAAGGAAATGCGAACATTAGCGACATTAGTGTAACCGCTGAGCTATAGTGAGTTTTTGTCATTTAACAATATATCACGTGACTAACCATCGGTCTGGGTAGTCCTGTGGGTACCCGGGTCCTACTCAGGACCCATCCGACCCGAGTACCCGAGTTACCCGTCCCAGCCCTATTATGTATGTTAGAATTAGCCTGTTAGGTTTCTTTGTCAGCATGTTGTAGTATGTTAGAATTAGCCTTTAGGTGTCTTTGTCAGCATGATAGAAGTCAACTGTTTGTATATGTGGTTAGTATTAATAGATAGTGTTTTATAGATACAAAAATAAGGCATGCTTTTAAAGTTAGAAAAATGCCCCCATCCAGTTGGAGCAGATTATGTGTTAGTAATACCATGATTAAAGCCAAACGGTAAGAGAATAGTCTTTGTAAAGTACTTAATGGTAGGGATAATTGTGTAATAAGTACTTTCCATAACTGCATCAGCTAATCTAACGCATCACCCATAATGCTGCCACTAATTCCTCCGTCATTGCTTCTAATGCTGGGTAGACAAAGTTAACGTCAACACTGAATTAACTGCAAGAGATCCTTATAGACATTGTCATATGCTGTGTATTTTACCGTTTGTAGTTAACTCCAAATTGTCATGGAATATGGATACTATAAACCTTTCACAATGCTATGACTTGATGGACTAAATCTTCAATATCGTACTCATTACACATGTTCAGGGCATATTTGTATCTGGTATTAAAATTAAATATGTGTCTTGAGAATAAGGACTTCATCCAATGTGTTTTAGACTACTTTCGTGTCTGGGTAGTAAAGGTTTTAATGTGGATCATGTGGTTACACTGGCCAATAAACTAATAAGTACACTGTTGGCTGTGAAACTATTCTCTCATGCCATGTAAAAGTATACAAAGGGAGATAATTACAAAATGTGTCGGTTAAAGGGGAGATAATTCCAGTCAGGAAGGAATATACAGATATTATAGATATTATTTTTGCTGACAATTTCAATTTCCTCGTTTCAAATCTGTCTCATGTATTGTGTTCATTTTGTTGAGTCTAGATAAGTCTCTTTCATTCATTGTTACAACATCACGTTTTAAACTAAGTTGATTGTTTTCAAGAACAGTTCATTGGCTCTTTCTGCCCGAAGAGTACCAAGCAGCATTAAGTGAAGTCATTACCAAGTAGAAGCAGTTTTAGAGTTGTCTTTCCTTGATTGTCAGTTGTTAACTATGACCTGAGCAGTTGTTGGGGGAACATGTCATTGTTTGACTAAACTCGTGTGCATGATGTCCGAATGGTGTTGCATCTACACGTTGATCATCATAACATGGCACATGTAACAATATGTCTCCTGTCTGTCCCTACACTGAATGATATCTATCTTCCTTTGTGGAAGTGAAACCTGCAGCCCACAAACTCATCAATATTGGCACATGCTACATAGATACTTATTATCAACTTATGGCACCTGCAGCTGTATCATTTCACTTCATGTCATCGTATCTCAATTGCGTGGATCGATGCTCATGATGTCAATCACTGGATTGTCTGGTCCAGACTTGATTATTTACAGACCGCCGCCATATAGCTGGAATATCGCTGAGTGCGGCGTTAAACAAACTAACAAACAAACTTCATTTGCGTATTATTACTTCTTTGCACGATCAGTCTTTGGTAAAAATTGGAGGATGTTTTGTTTCTATTTGCATCATGTTCCACTGCATCCTGCCTTCATTTTGTTTTTTAAAAATGGGGGGGAAAGAGAGAATAGATTGTAACCACACTTTCATACTATTTGTGACGACTCTTGAATTTTATTCCACTCTTCATGCATTGTCTTACTTCTAAAATGGGGGGGAAAATGACTTACCTGCAAAACTGTCTAGTATATTTTTCCTCCTACCTGCCACATATATTTTTTTTCAATTTACCAAGAATAATTATATTTTTATTAACGACATCAAAATTAATAAATTGTCAACAGAAATAAATACATTTGGAAGAAGAAAAAGTTGGATCATGAAAAACAAATAGGAACAATACATCTATTTTTCCAACTTGACTGTATTGGCAGTGGCTGTCTTCACACTGTCAAGTAAAACCCTGTATGTACGCCTATCACCGTCATCGTCACTTCAAATAGACATTACCCATCATGCCCCTGTCTCGTCTTGACACGACACACACCAGTGCTGTCCGGCAGCCTTGTTCTCTGTGTACAGCTTTTGCTCTGCCGTGTTGCGCCATTTCCGTTGCCGCAGCAGTGTGTTCGTTATCAGCTTGCTATTCTTTTCTGCTTGCTTGATATTGGTTTCTCTGACACACGAAGGTGCAGTTGCCGGAATTCATCCTGAACTTTGACATTGAGAAATGTCCCCCAACTGGACTGATAGGAGCTGTGAATGCAGGCAGGCTATGGAAGCATAGGAGTATTGGAATATGCACTACAAGTTTTTAGTTTTTTGCAGGCTATCCTACTTTGCAGTCATTGTCAGCTTCTATGTCTAGTTTTCACAACGTTCTTGAGAAAATAAGAAAATACAATCTTATCTGCATGATGTCTGCTGGTATTTCATATTTTCTATGGTAATTTTCCAATAAGAATTATTGGATATCACTGTTCAGTTAAAAACAGAGCGAAAGTGTTACTGTATATTGAACACGAAAAACACCAGCAGACATCCTGAAGTATTTTCTGGATATCATTGTTGATTTTTCAACACAAATCAATATTTCAACTGTTACATCCCACAATTGCTTGTACTATGTAGGGGTAATCTTCAATTAATGTCCTCTTCTTGTGATCACTGATCTTGTTTTGTATGTTGGACTACTCTCACATGATGATAACTTGCACCAGTCTTTCAGCTCTCAGTAGAGGGGACTTCAACTTCTGCTTCTCCTTCTCAGCCATTTTAAATAGCATAAGACTGGCTTATAATGCTGTGTTTTGGATCTGCCTAGTCTCCGATCTCCCTCAGTGTTCAAAGTGAGCAATAATGTCAAGGAGTCCTTGCAAAAAACTTGATGTTAACTTTCAGAATTTAGGGATCCCTAGATTTAAATACTAGCAGCAATCTCAAGGTTCTCAGGACCCCCACTTACTTTCAACCACTGCTGTTGATTTTGATGATAGGTTAACCACGTACCGTATTTGCCGTAAAAGCACCCCAGGCACTTCGGAAATTGCAAAGGAGGATGTTTACTGAAACCATATTCAAACAGTTCAAACGTTGATGAAACTGAAACGTCTTCTATAATATTAAATCACATAAATTTTCAGTCTTTGTAGGGGCACTTATAATTATTACTTACAGATTGGTCTAGTAGTTGGTCGGGGTTCGCTTACTGGAACAGGGTGCTTAATACGGTAAATACGGTACCTAAATGGAAAGTTCCTTTTTTAAACCGCTGCTGAATTTTGAAAAAGATGCATCCAACTGATCCGTAATATTGAGACCCTTAGTATGAACCACAAGATTTTGGGGGTCCAAATTTGGTCGGAATGTTCACACTTTGCTTAAAGTAAGAACAAATTAATTAACATGGTTGATAATTCAGTCTGACATTTACAGATGTAGGTCGAAATGATATCAGAATCTTTGTCCCAAAACTGTATAGACTTTGCACTGCTCTATTTACAAGCTTAAAGCTTAAATGTCACAATTTGGACTTTATTGTGACTGATAAATCCTATTTTTTAAGTTCTGATTATGATCAAATTTCTAAAAGAGTTCTTACCCCCCAAAAATTGATGTCCAAATTTGTCCAAATTGTGTCAGCAGGTGCTTGGCCTTAATGGCCTTATGGAAGCCTGTGTGAAGTTATCTATCATTTGGAAACATTGAAATTTACATATGGTTGCCATAGTAACTAACATTGTTACCATGGTCTCCAGTATTTGACATATGCCCCTCTCTCTCTCTCTCTCTGACTACCAGTACAAAATGCATGTTTGTGTCTCCCCCGGCACTGGCACGGTGCGGCCGAGAAGTTCCTTCACAAAACTCTCTGTCATGATGATACGTTTGAACCTAACAACAATATTCCTGGTGTCAAAACCACGGCACAAGCCACCACGCCCGCGAGTCAAAACAAGACAGGTCAGTGACCCGTTGCACGGAACACCATCATTTCACTATCGTCATCCGAGACAACACATAACGACCTTGACCTCATGCTATCGTCTCCAAAGACATTGACCATTGTCATCTCATAGCCTGGAATGTCATGTTGGCATGGTAATCAGACATCAGTATTGTCTCATCATCTCGTGATTAATGACATCAATATCATAGGAGGTGGGTAGCCTGGTGGCGTTCGCTCATGACACTGAAGACCCGGGTTCGATTCCCCACATGGGTACAATGTGTGAAGCCCATTTCTGGTGTCCCCCTCCGTGATATTGCTGGAATATTGCTACAAGCGGTGTCAAACAATACTCACTCACTCACTCATAGTCTCATCATGATGTTGTCTGTGGCATGGAATGTCATGTTTTAATCATTGCCAAACATCTGGTGTCATTCCTGAATATCATCACCAAGCATCGTCATCATATCTTGAACTCATCACCCCCAGTGGAAACACTTTAGCTGCTAGAATACTCTGCTTGCAATCAAGGATTTCACCGAAGTGGTGAACATCTTCAGTGTGCTCGCCGCGAATAGCTGCAAAATTACTGATGCGGCGTTAAGCAATTTTCACTCACTCACTCTTCAGTGTGCATCCTTAGTGCTTTCCTCAAACACAAAGTTGACTCCATGATACGAAGGAGACACTGGTCACAGCTGTGTTAAACCCACTCCAGACTGATAGAACCTATGTGCTGTGCTACCAGCCATGTCACGCTGCTAGTTTCTCCCTGTTCATCAGTACCCTCATTTACATCCTCATAATTCAGGTTGAGTTGAGCTGTTGTACAATGATACTGTCATTTCCCTCTGTTAAATCTCCTCTGGTTCTCTCAACATGGAGTAGCAGGTTGTTTGTTTTACATCTGGGTGTTTGTGAGCTGTGCAGCAGGTGCTTGTGTCATTGCCTCGTTGCTGCTTTCAGTGAATGTTTACAACCAGTCAGCAATATCCTGGCTTGAGTCTGGGCCACACAAACCCGTGACTGAAAACATGAGCAACTATCATGGGCAAGATAACACACTGACAAGTCCTGATTCCTGACCACCCTATCCTCGTTAGTTAGCTCCTGTGACCAGCATGGGATACGGAGGACTGTAACTGACCGGAATCCCTAAGGGTTGTTCTCTTCACTACAAGCCATATACTGTCAATCTTGAAATTAGTGCGTCTCCAAATTAATACGACTGCTGACACCGAGCCAAAACTGCAACTCCCCCCACCCCATCCCCAGTGGAAAGATACATAGCCCTGCCTTAATCCCATCAAATACAAATAGCACTGCTTATAAGCACGAGTAAAGCACTTCCGTAATAACAATAAACATTGTTTTGTAAAATACAACAGTTTATATGTTTATTCTGTTGACTGGCGCTAAGGAAGATCGAAGGCAATAAAATAATTGAACCAACAACAGTTCACTGATTGGAATGGTCAATGATGCCTAGTTTGAGATGAGTGGGTAGAACTCTTGACCCCAGCACTGATAACTCACTGTGTGCCTATTTTGTAATTCCTTTTCTTTAAATGACTTGAACCTTGTTTGTGTATATATTCAAGTTGGTATTTCCGCTATCCAAAGTGTGCAGTGAGGCCGTCTTATTGTTGATAGTCATTTTGGAGACATAAATGTGAAGTTTCATAAATGCAAACAAAGACCACTCGCATTTTTCGCATTTAATTCACACTCGCATTAATTTGAAGATTTACAGTAGTTGTAGAAGTTGGACACAGCCTCAACATTCTTTTCTTTTTAAAGGATGTCCACATTCCACATTAGCTTTGGCTCACTGTTAGGTTATCATATCATTTTTGTGTCACCGTTTTGCTTTTCAACACTCCTGGGTTTGTCAGCTGTTTGATTGCACTGTCAGCGTCATGACCGCTTTCCCACAGGGCCAAGTCAGTGCTGAAAGCATTACCTGTATGTCAACACATATTACATCTTGGCTAGTTAGGTGGGGTCGTAGAGAAAACATGCACTGTCAGCATTATGACCGCTTTCCCACAGGGCCAAGTCAGTGCTGAAAGCATTACCTGTATGTCAACACATATTACATCTTGGCTAGTTAGGTGGGGTCGTAGGGAAAACATGCACTGTCAGCAAATAATCGGGAATGGTGTGGTGTTCCTCGTACACAGCATAGAACAGCTACATTGGCTGACCAGTGTTGTTCATTGTGGTGTCGTGTGACGTGCTTCAAACTGTGGTGTCTGTCATGTCCTGGTGAAGGGAGGTCACTCTAGTGTGACGTTAAGCTGTGGTTTGTGACGTAGTTCATGTTCCTGGGTTAACATGTAGAATTAACACTAACTATGTCAAGTAGGTTTCCTTCATGGTAGTCTTGCATATGTCCATTGTTTATGCTAATGAAAAGTTAAAATTAATTAATCAGTTATTGAACATAAACAAAATTACAAATCATTTTACAAATGTGAATAATTATGATAAAAAATGTAATTATGATTTCACTAAACAATGTCAGCTGCATGCAGTAAGATTAGAACTTTTGCATTTGAATGTGTAAAGTGTGTCTGCATGAGATCTACAGTTTAGTACAGTGTATTGATTCCAAAGCCCTTCTCCTCAAAGACGTGGTTGTTTTTTCAGGGAGCAGTGCATCTGGTAGCAGCAAGAAGGAGAAAGAAAAGTCCGACCGAAAATCTGCTAGTCCTGCTGGGAGTGGCGGCGGCAGTGACACTGACACAGCCAGCCTAGCGAGCGCGCGGCGAGGTGCCCCCAGCGATCGCAGCCTCCCCCCACCTCCTGGGCCTCTTGCACAGATGCCAGCAGACCTCAGTGGGAGCAGGCAGTCCTTTAGAATGGCCATGGGAAACCCATGTGAGTTCTTTGTGGATGTCATGTGATTGGTCACGTGTCCAGGTCATGTGACTGACTCCAGAGCCAATCAGCTTGATTGTATTGCATGCAGAGTGATTGAGCAATTCACCAGTGAACCAGAACTCGTCACTTGAGTGTAGAGTGAATCGTTATACTGCAGACTACTTATACGCAGTTTTATAACTTATGTCCAAACTTGTGGAAGATCGGAACAACAGTTTGGCTCCAGAACATAACGTTCGTCCAAAGGATCTGATTTGAAACAATGTCTATCTATTTTCTTTGATCATTTTCAGCCTACTGTGTTACTACATATGCGCATTCTTGTAAACCTGTGTGTATTTAATGCATGACTACGGTGTTGTTATTTATTGTAGCTCTTCTAGAGATTGAGGACATACCGACCACGATTGACTGACGGAAAGTTGCTGCCTGTCTGCCACCTGCCCGTTGCATTCTTCCCTCCGCCCGTTGCCCGCCCGCCCGTAGCCCGCCCGCCATCTCACATCTAACCCACTTCGTTCTTCTAACAACGCTAACCCTTCTACAGTGCCCGCCCGCCTCGTTCGTTCGTTCGCTCTCTGACGCTCTTTCCTTCCCATCATGCAATTAACCCTGCTGCATAAACCTCTGTTGGACTTCTCAAAGCCTTGCTTTGGATTTCACATGGGTGGGTGTGCACCAATAGACATGATCGTGGTTAGTCATGTGACGTGTCATCATGTGATACCTAGCACCGAGGACAGACCGGCCAATGAATCCTGTCCATGAGAGAGAGAGAGAGAGAGAGAGATCACAGCATTGTATACAAAGTTATTTTTGAAGAAGCCAGTAGGTGTGTAGCTTGACTGAATGCTGTAGAAGACGTGAATGCTGGAAATTGGTTTTCAGTTTCCACAACAGTTACTTCCCTTTGTTTCAACTCGTCTTTCGTTTCCTTTTTCACTTTCATCACTCACCCTATGCATGCTTTCCAAATGCTTGTGTAACCATCGCCAAAATTAACACTGTCAAAACAGAGTGCAGTCTGCGTGATCACAAATACTTTTTCTTTTCTTTGCCTGTCTGTTGCTGTTCTGTTCACATCTGCTTGTCTGCATGCGTTACCTTTAATAAACTAACTCATGCATAATTCTTTCATGGGGTGTTGATAAAGAGGACTGTATCTATTGGTTAAATCTTATCCAGTTTTGGAAGAAGCGAAACATAGGTTGATTTTGACACCATTCGGAAAGAATTCTGCAAGCATGGCAACCCACACCCAAGCCCCATTCTAAGCATGGCCTGTCATCCTCAGCACTGCCCCTCCCACCTATCCCAGCATCCTTTTGGCATGCAATATTCCGTCTCAGTGGCCAGCATGTCCGTCATCAAACACTCATGATGACGTCATTATCTGCTGACGGTGACGTCGTCGTCATGAGTTTGACCTGAGAAACATATCAAAGTGTCCAGCTGCATCCAATTTCGAGCTAAATTAATTGAACTTTCATGCAATGGTGTGAAAGTAGAAATATGTTTATTTTATAATTTATGTTAAAGCTTTATTTCAGGTTTCGACAATCAAGTTTAATTTGAACTGGAAATTGTCTTATTAGTTCAAATTGTCCAATTATATTGGGAGGGTAGCCACCTGGCATAATTTTATTGATTTGATAGTGATTATATAAAATTCCCTAATGAGGACATTTTTGGAAATTTTTGCTATTTTGGCATAATTTCTATTATCCTTGAAGAAATAAAATTGAAATGAATAAAGTGTTTTCCTTCCATGAAGGATCGTAAGTATGAAGGTGATTTAAATCAAATTCCATAATAACTACGTAAGTTTCGGAATACTATTAGTGTTAGCATAATTCATTGTTAAAATAAATTTCTGAAAGTTGTTGTGCCTTGATAAGATAATGGATGTTGAACAGCTGGAGGTCATTTGTCAAACGTCAGTCGAAGACCGACTTAAAAGGTGAACTGTTTGTCGTCTTCTATACCCCTTGCTTTTGCAGGCCATGTTCTTACAAGCAGTTCCTCAGTTACGTACTACACTCACGCGTGTGCAGTTTACGTACATGCTACGATGTGTACATAAGTCGTTGAACATGCTACGATGTTTGCATAAGTTATCGAATATGCTACGATGTCCGTAAGTCATACATTAAATTTGTAAGTCAATCATTGTGGCATGGGGTCTGCACAAATGGTATGCGTAAGTCCTACATGCTACGATTGATTAATTTACGTAATATATTAGACATGCGTCACACGTACATGTTACGATTAGTTATGTAATACATGTGTGTGTAATGTCTTATGGACATGCTAAGATTGAGTTATGCATGGTAGTCAAATATGTTTACGTTGAAAACAAGAGAAAATTGCTCAACGTGGATAATAATGAGTTTTAGTCTTGGACATGGTGGTATATTGTTACTTCTGTAATTCTGATGAATTGTTTGTAAGTTTTCTTTTCATGTTTGCATACATACTCATGGTATGGTAGTTTACGATTTAGTTAGAGCAGTAGTTGATAGAAATTGTTTCGATAATTGTAACGAGAGCAACAACTTGGGATTGAACCTGAGACAGTACAGCTACTATTTCCATTGGTTTCTGGGTTGAGTGGTTTTCTCTTGTTAATGAATGCCTTGTACAAATGCAGAACACCAGTGTATGACTGCTAGAGTGACAGTGCGAATGAATGCAGTGGGAGTGCATGGTACATAGTATGCAAGACCGGCTGACTCTAGTGGCCGTTAGTGAGAAACCTGCTCGGATGGACTATGCTATTTATCTTGACAACTTTTAACCTTTTGTACAGACTACATCTGCTATTGTATATTATTTTCTGTCCTTGTACAAAGCTTCTTCACCTGTACAGTTTTACTATGTGCTTTTTTATGTTGATGAGAGTTGTCTCCCTTTGTCAAGTACCAAGTTGTGATAAGACATATCGATGATTTTAAACGAGTGTTGGCATGAACACATTGCTCTGCTGATAATCTGGTGTCCATCCATTTAACTTGCTCTTGTGTGCATCACTTATTGTTTGTTTCAACAAGTATATTTTATATGTCACTATTACAGCCTAATGTGTAGACTTGGTTGAGATTGTTTGCCTACTTGTTATGTAACGTAAACCTGGCGCCGATTCTGAAATAGATACCTGAGCTTATTTCTGAAATCGAGAGAAACCTGAACTGTGAAGATATATGAATATTGTCAACTTGATTTGTTGTCTCTGTTATTGTGTATCCAATCAACCATCATCTTCCATCATGTCCGGGAGTGAGGTAGCCTAGTGGTTAAAGTGTTCGCTCGTCACGCCAAAGACCCGGGTTTGATTCCCACATGGGTACAATGTGTGAAGCCCATCCTGGTGTCCCCTGCCGTGACATTGATGGGATATTGCTAAAAGCAGCGTAAAACCAAAGTCACTAGCTCACTCCATCATGTCCAGGTGAACTGTCTCTGTTTCCCGACTTGGGTGCTAGTTGTCCTCGACATCATCGCCAAAACATCAGAACAGGACCTATCCCGTCTACAGTGCAATATCCTTTCTTTACCATATAGCAGGTCCCACATACAAACCACTTGAAACAGAAGTTTGTAATGAACCTTTACAATCAACGCACAAGTTTTAGAGCTGCTTTGTTGAAGTTACAAGCTGGACTTTTACTTCAGTGTTAAAGAGCGGATATATGTTTTAATTTATTATCAGATCTCGACTCATTGCCAAATTTTATGTTTTTGCCTATATTTTACCTTCTTTCACCAACTTCAACCACAGCTGATGAAAACTTAAATATTTGTCAAATTCAGTTGCTACTTACGGACTGGTCATTAATTATGGGGGAGGGAGAGCCGGTGAGATTAGGGGAGGGGAGGGGGGTCAATAGAAAATGACACAGGGAAACAGAGGGAGGGGTGTCACAAAGTTTATCACAAGTATGTCCCTAGGGGGAGGAGAAGAAAGAAGGGAAAATGACTTTTTCCAAATAAAAGCAATGACCAGTCCCTTATCTAAATGAATGAGTGGTGATCTGTCTCTTTTCTCATTTGAAGGGGCACAAAGATAAGGAAGATAAGCATTACAATAAATTCTACCTCATAAGTGATTTTTTGGTGAAATATTTATGCTTATATGACAGAAAGTTAGATAGTTGGTTGAAATTCTATGTCAATTTGTCCGGGGGAGAGCGAAGAAGTCCTTGCCATTTCGAATAAGACTAAGGACTTCTAAGATTTGAATCATCTTTCGTAGTTGTGTTTTCTCACAGACTGACCTGACATGAAGCGATAGGACCATTTTTTATAAGACATGATTACACCATTTAATCTGAAGCCACCAATCTGGTTCAGGCTTAAATTTAATGATGAGAAGCTACTTGACTCCCATGGGGTAGGTTAGTCACCATTATGTTGGCCCAGTGAACTGTTACCAACCTTTTGTGGAGTCCTGTTTTAAGGAAATCATTCACGAGCCTGTATTCCTAGAGTACAGGGTATTGTTGTTATTTTCATGTTTCATTGCCATGCTGTTGTGCAACTCTCATATTATACTGAGGGAAAGAAGTAAAGGAACACATTCATATGTTTGATGATGGAAAGAAGTAGAGGAACACACACGTTTGACAACATTGTACAGTTTCCCAAAGATGGCAGCCATTTTGCTGACATAAAGGCTATAGGTTGGACACAGCAGTTAACTTTCTCTACATATTTTGCTGTCCCCTTATTTCTTCCCATGAGTATATGTACATCATAACCTTTCAGAGGCTCTTAAACCACTTACAGAGGCTCTTAAACCATGCTCTTTCGTTAGGGCTCTTAGACTAAGCTCTTGCAGGGGCTTTATTATGTTCATATGCAGATAGGGAAGCTATGAATGACTATTTATAGAAATGTTGCCTTACGTAGGGTTATTTTTGTAGTGTAGCGGCTGGTTGAGAGCATGCAGAGTGCGTCCGAGCAGGTCATGTGCTTGATTGTGTAAACAGTTTTTGTAAAGAAAATCTGAGTTGACTGTAGACATGTGTAAATGTCACCAAATTGTCATAATAAACGAATATTCAAAGATATTGCTTTCCTTTGTTCTCATGGAATCACAAGCCTACCAAAGATGATAGCTCTTCAGCAACCCATGCCACTAATGGGATCGAGGGGTCAGACTCGCTCACTTGGTTGATGCACGTCATCTATCCCAATTGCGTGCATCGATGCTTATGATATCAATCACTGGATTGTCTGGTCCAGATTCGATTATTTACAGACCACCGTCATGTAGATGGAATATTGCTGAGTGCTGAGTTAAACAACAAAACAACCAAAGAAGCCCAGCAGAGAGCAACCAAACTGTTGAACATGCAGACACTTTGAACAGAAATAACCACGCAAATTACAAACAATACACAATCCCCAGAGAGTTTGCATAGAATAAGATCCCGGCACATTTTCAGTGGAACTGAACACAGTAAATCATGGCGACACAACAAACAGTGTGATCTCCATTGAAGATGGACTGCCTCCATGGTCAAGTGGTAGAGCATCTGCCTGGAAGAAGGTCCAGGGTTCGATCCCAGGCTACATCATATCAAAAGATGTTAAATGATGGTACTTGTTGTTTCCCTGCCTGGCACTCAGCTTAAAGGGGCTGAAACAAGGACTGGTCAGCTGGGAGTCAGTATACTGTGTCTGAGAGGGGTGTCTATGTTAAACTGCACCATATGGTATCTCAGTGGGCTAGCACTGTAAGATCTGCATAGGTCCGGACTAGTACATGCAGACACACATATATTTTGGGTGACGTTAAGCCCCATTTCATCTCGCCTCCATTGAAAGTGTGCCAGGTTCGTATCATTACGATGCAAACCTGATGGGGAGGAGAGCCTAAAGTGATGCAGGTCTTGGATGTTTACCACTGTGGTAAAAGACAGGAACGGCTATGGTGCCGACAGACCCAGAAACATGAAGGGGGCGAACCGGGATTGGCACCCACAAGTTTGTGTGGATTAACCTTTGGATATTTGCACAGGAGCGTTTCAGCAGTTCTCAATGTTGATTGGTAAATCGAAGCCCTGATGTCTCATTTGTGAGACGTTCATATTGACTACATGACATCTGAACAATAGGCTGCCTTCAGTCACTAACACCATTCATTCAGGACTTGAAGTAAGAGGCGACTTAATGCTGAGAGCGGCGTTAATAACAAACAAACAAACAAACATTCACTGGTGACTGACAATCCATAATTCAAATGTTTTTTCTCTAAATCATTGGGGGCCAGATTACAGGCCAGCAGAGAGCAACCTAACTATGGAATATGTACGCACTTGACACAGCCACACAAACTACAAACAAGACACAATCCCCATAGAGTGTGCATAGTAATAAGGACATTGCACAATTTCAATATGTGCACCTCGTTTGTTGTGGTAGGCATGCTTTTCTGTTTGGTTCCATTGAAAATCTGCCAGGTTCTTATTGCAGGTGAAATTGTTGGAGACATGGTTTTGTTTGTTGTTTAACGCCGCACTCAGCAATATTCAGCTATATGACGGCGGTCTGTTAATAATCGAGTCTGGACCAGACAATCTAGTGATTGATATCATGAGCATCGATTCACGTAATTCTGATCGATGACATACATCAACCAAGTCAGCGAGCCTGACCACCCGATCCCGTTAGTCGCCTCTTACGACAAATATAGTCGCCTTTTACGACAAGCATGGGTTGCAGAAGGTCAGATCTACCCCGGATCCTCACGGGTCTGGAGACTGATGGAGATGCAATGTGCCTCGGACAGAAAAAAAAGAACATAAATTAAGGGCCATAGGTCTTGTCAAGCAAATTTTGGTTCAACACAAGTGAACTCAGTATTGATATTAAGTTATGAGATTTTTATTTGTAATCAACATATTACCACTGGCCCATGGACAGTTACAAAACATAAAACGGTTTGATCAATCGTTAACAAAGTATTTTGGGGTGTTGAGATGAAAAAAATGAAGGAATATTACTTACTGTAGATACTCAATTAATTGACGACTGGGACCGCAATGATCTGATGGTAGAGCAGAAGGTCAGGGGATAGAGCCCTGCCGCGTCATACCAAAAGATGTTAAAATATGTTACTTGTTGTTACCCTGCCTGGTGCTCGGTAAAGGGGCTAAAACCAGGACTGGTCGGCTTGGAGCCAGTACACTGTGTCTGAGTGGGGTATAAGTAAACTGCGGCATGGTATTTCAGTGGGCTAGCACATATAAGATCAGCATTAGTCTGGACAAGTACAAACAGACACACACAAGTCACTATGTAAGTGCAATAATCTAGAACGCTAAAGTCCATTTCACCTTACGTAACTGATGATGATTAGAGAACCAGTGTTCACTATAGAGGGGATGGGTGGGTAAGGGTGTGATCTTAAATTAAAATCTAACAGCTGATAGGGGGATTGGTGATCATTGCAGACAATAGTGACTAAATGGATCAGGGGGACAAGCCAGTATTACCAGTCACTGGATCGTCTGGTCCAGACTTGATTATTTACACCCCGCCATCATAGATCTGGAATACTGCAGTGTAGCGTTAAACAGGAAGGTAGCCTGAGGTCTTACGTCACATTCAAGATTTTTACACTCATCCACTTGTGTGTGTGTGTGTGTGTGTGTGTGTGTGTGTGCGTGTGCGTGTGCGTGTGTTTTCTAGTGTTTTCTAGTGCTAGCTCACCGAGATAACAAGGATACCCCACCCCACACAGTATACTGAGCGCCAAACAGGGTAACAACAAGTACCATCTTTTAAGACTTTTGGACCAGGGATCGAACCACCAACCTTCCGCCCTCTGGGCAGATGCTCTATCCTCTAGACCGCAGAGGAGGTCTCGTTAAACAACAAACACACATGGTCTAGTGATCAGAAGAACAAAATCCAAAGGAATCACATAAACAAATGTCTACAAAATAACATCTGCTGTTACTGAGACTAACATGTAGCAGAAGATAGTTGATTTGTCCGTCATTCAAGGGTTTTACTCCCCTCCCGCATTGTGTAGGTCTTAGTGTTTGTTTGTTTGTTTGTTTGTTGTTGTTGTTGTTTTTTTGGGGGGGTTGTTTGTTTGTTGTACTCTTCATCAATCCAGCTATATGATGGTGATTCCTCAAAAAATTATTCTGGGCCAGACAATCCAGTGACTGACATCATGAGTAGTAATGTAAGACTGACCATACGATCCCAGTAGTCGCCTCTTAGGACGAGCATGGGTTGCAGAAGACAAATTTTAACCCAGATCTTGATTCAGAGATGGGCGCTTGTTTGAGTATGGGCAATTAATCGAGCATTTACAGTATTAAATTTATTAGATTTATCAACAGGAACATAATTAGTATGTGCAGAGATATCGACTTTTCAGTCACGAACCCACATTGCTGAAGACCTATTCTATCCCGGAATGTTTACGGGTGACTTAATACTAGAGGTTCCCTTGTACAAGTTGTACAGGTAGTAGTATTTTAACTGGGAGAGGTGTACTTTACTTACCGGGATTTCAATTAGAGCCGAGTGGCGGATCGAACTCCGAAGTCAGCGTGTAGCTAAGCCAGGCTAATGAGTTGATCAACTCGGCCACACCTTACCATGGGACCAGGTGCGCTATCACAAATAACAAGTGCTTGTTTCCCAAGTCATCAGCACCCGGTTGTTTACACGCATGCTCAGCTCCCATTTACTCCAAGTTTCCTCAAAGTGGATTAATTCGCTAAAAGTGATGTCTAACCCATACCCTACCCAACAACTAACCCTAAGGATCGTAAAGGGGTGTTTGATTCCGAATGGTGCTGAGCCCTAAGGATCGTAAAGGGGTGTTTGATTCCGAATGGTGCTGAACCCTAAGGATCGTAAAGGGGTGTTTGATTCCGAATGATGCTGAACCCTAAGGATCGTAAAGGGGTGTTTGATTCCGAATGATGCTGAACCCTAAGGATGGTAAAGGGGTGTTTGATTCCGAATGATGCTGAACCCTAAGGATGGTAAAGGGGTGTTTGATTCCGAATGATGCTGAACCCTAAGGATGGTAAAGGGGTGTTTGATTCCGAATGATGCTGAACCCTAAGGATCGTAAAGGGGTGTTTGATTCCGAATGATGCTGAACCCTAAGGATAGTAAAGGGGTGTTCGATAGGACAGGGGTACAAGCCCCGAAGATAGTAAAGGGGTGTTTGATCGGAAAGGGTGAGGTGAGGCGAAATGGGCTTTAAAATCGCGTTCAAGATTATTGCACTTATATAGCGACGCGCATGCATGTGTGTGTGTCTGGACTAATGCCGATTTTTATAGTGCTAGCCCACTGAGATACCATGCTGCAGTTTAAGAGGAAAACCCCACTCAGACACCGTATACCGACTCCGAGCCAACCAGTCCTTGTTTTAGCCCCTTATGCCGAGTGTCAGGCAAGGTAACAACAAGTAACATCTTTTAACGTCTTTAGGTTTGACACGGCCGGGGATCGAACCCACCACCTGTAACTCCGGGCAGGCACTCTATCCACCAGACCACAGAGGCGGAAAAGGGATCCAAGGGCAAATGATTGAGTTTGGGGTAACGTACTCTAACCAGCCAACCCCAACATATTTAACCCTGACGTGGAGGCACGAGAGCGAGATCTGTGAAGCAATTAAGAAATAGCCTACACAGAGCTGGGTGTATCCTCTGTGCAAGTGAGCGAAACTCCGGGTCGTAAATTTGAACTAACAGACCGCCGTCATATAGCTGGAATATTGCTGAGTGCGGCGTAACTCTCTGGATGCCGAGATTTTTTTCTGACGCACATTTTCCTAAGATCTGAAAAGTGAAGGTTGTGCGAGAATTGCGCTCACGCGGCACTGGATCTACCTCTAGCTATAAAATTAGGCAGAGATGTAGAATATTAAATTTCCTATCTGATGGTGTAAATGTAACTGCACATATTAAATCGGTTTGAAAAAAAGACACTGCAAAGTGTTGTCCGAGAATTTATTCTGCGTTGAAAAACAGCAAATTTTGCCGCTTTATATCGTATACCCATAAAAGTACTGTGCGACGATTTTTTTAATTTAGCTGTATTACAAAAACTGTGAGCGAACAAAATACTGCCTTATATCTGAACGACATAAATATATAACAAATGGATTTATATGCTTATGTTTAACGTAATACATTCAATACAAATATAGCCTGCCGTAAATGACGAAAACTGATTTTCCTCTATGACGTCAAAAGACGACAGAGAGGTTACAGACGTATAAAGACAAGGGGGCATAACTCCGCTACACTTAGCACTAGTTTATTGTAACTCGGGTCATTTGGTAAGAATTAGCTGTGGATAAGGACAATATATTTTCGTGGTGATTTGTTCACGAGGAAGCAAACTATTACTTTATACAGGGAGTTAAACAGAAATCAAAGAAACAAACAAACCTGCCTCTGACTGACCACAGGACCATGTACTAATATTGATAACAAACAAACTCGCAGACGACGGCCTCGTCTACGAGTTTTTTTGCGAATTTGTTTATTATTAGTATTAGTTACATGGTCCCGTGAACTGACTGACCAACAGACATTGTATTATACATGTGGTCCTGTGTTGAAAGCTAAGCTTTGGAGAGGGATCAAAATCGAAGCCAATGACCCAAGGTGGACTCAATGTAGTTTGACAGCTTATAAGCACAAATTAATGCTTGCCGTGAATTGCGACTATGCTTGTCGTAAGAGGCGACTAACGGGATTGGGTTGTCAGGCTCGCTGACTTGGTTTGATGCATGTCATCATATCCCATTTGCGTGGATCGATGCTCATGATGTCAATCACAGGATGTCTGGTCTAGACTCCATTATTTACAGACCGTCGTCTTATAGCTGGAATATTGCTAAGTGCGGCGTTAAACAACAAACAAACACAAATTAGTTAAATTTGTTTCAGAAATAAAAGCAGTTGGATTACCGTATTTCCTCTAATAGACGCCGGCCTCTAATAGAAGCCGGGTCAATTGATAAGTGCAAAAAATAGAAGCCGGGCCTCTAATTGACGCCGGGTGAAAGGCTTGTCCGAAACAAATAGAAGCCCGGACGTCTAGTAGAGGAAATACGGTATTTGTTGTTGACTTATCTGCAAGGCCACAACGAACACTTATCAAAATATGTAATCATTCGTTCCCGGTAGTTGAAATTAAGCTTGTAAAACTTAACAATTTCTCCTTACATTCCCACCTTTGCAATAAAGATAAAACTTGTATCCAGGCTGTGAAGGTAGACTAAAAACACTGTGAACACACTGAGTCCGCCCGACATTTTATTGAAGAATGGTGGTGCTTAGGATCACGAACTTTCCTGTGTATTTTATCCTGAGATGATGATATTCATTCCACTTATTGTCAATTATTAGTTAAATTTGGTGAACCAATATACTCTGGAAAAATAAATAATTGTCCTACAGTGAAATCACTGAGAACTGGCAGATCAGTGTCGGTGTATCTGAAGTTCTATTCACACACTGCTCATTGCTTGTGCTTGAAATAAAAGACAAGGCAATGACAATGTACTTTCCCCCCCATGCCACTCATCTAAATTTGAAGAGAAGCGAAAACGGGGCCGACTATCCTCATCCTATATTTGTACTTCCGTCACTGCCGTCTCGTCTCTGGATCTAGCTTCAGACCAATATGGCGGTGGTCACGTGACGTTATAGATAATATATCAACGTAATATAACTCATTTTCTTTCTGAAACTCCTTTAAAAAAACCATTCCGTGGCCTTATTAATACACGTAAATTAGGAGTGAAATTATGGCATTTCTTCAATTCCAAATCTGGCCCCATACACTGAAGCAATGGGCAGTAAACGCCATCTTTAAGTTGACCCGTTTTCTGGCCGAATATCAATAGACATTTGACTGCATAAAGCGTCTTTGTCAGCTGTCTCGGGACCAAGGTCACAGAGTTCAGGTAAAGAGAGTGTGACGTCATCATCGCCAGTTCTGACGTCACAGCGGTTTCAAGTCGGCTGTGGGTAGCCCAGCAAGATCGGCCCCGTCTCTAACATTACAGATGAGCAATCGAGTCACAATTTGTAAATTCCTGTACATATTCATGTTAAATGTGGCATGTTCAATTCTTTTCGGGAACCTCGAAATTTTTTTAGGTATGTCTAGGAAAATTACACTTGACATTATATGTGTATTTGTATGCAGTCGGTAGCGAGTAGTGTTTTATTAAAACAGAGATCGTGTGTTCGAATCCTTGTGTGTAACAATCATTTTTCATTATCTTTTGTAGATAATATACATGCATAGCTGAATGAATCTTTTACCCCTGCATCAAATTTTATAAGACATCATTAGAGGAATGCACACCACCACCATCACATCCACCCGACCCCCCTATCCGACCCCCTCCCCCATCCCCCCGAACCCCCACACTCGATCAGCCCCTCCCCACTTAGCCCCTCGCACGACAAGCACAGGCTGCTTCAGATATTTGTGAGACAATCAAAATTCCTGCCATCGAACTATCGTCCCAGCTGTATCCCAACCCAATGCAACCCAACCCCACTCAACCCGATCAATCAAACCATAATTTATATATTCCCGATCACATTCATATTAAATGTGGCATTTTCTTGAAAATGTTAAGGTATGACTAGGAAAATTACATCGTTGTTTACACGTGTGTGTTTGTGGCGCATTTGGTCGCGTGTTACGTCTTGAAAATAGATAGTTCGAATCCTTCATTGAAACAATCTTTTGCAGATATATAGTTAAATGAATCTTTTACCGTGGGGTTAAAAAATGAAAAAATGCACGTGGAAAACAGGAGAAATGTAAATTATTTCTTTGCTACACCTCATAGTCAGGATCAGACTTGAAACCACTGTATCAAAGTTGGTTTCTGGGAACGGCTGTTTTCAAATATTTCTCTGTTGCTTCAGTCAGTTCTATCATATTGAACTGCAGACTGCACTCATCCCCTCTCAACACAAGTGAGTGAGTGAGTTTGGTTTTACGCCGCTTTTAGCAATATTCCAGCAATATCACGGCTGGGGACACCAGAAATGGGCTTCACACATTGTACCCATGTCGGGATTCGAACCCGGGTCTTTGGCGTGACGAGCGAACGCTTTAACCACTAGGCTATCCGACCGCCCCCTCTCATCACAAACAAAGGATGCTGGTTACCGAAACGGCCATTCTTCAGAAGTTTGTCAGCCGCATCAGTCAGTCAGTGAGACAATGTTTGTTTGGTTGGTTAACGCCGCACTCAGCGATATTCCAGCTACACGACATTGGTCTGTAAATAATCGAGCCTGGACCAGACAATCCAGTGTTTGAAATAATAAACATCGATGATGACATGTCTTAACCAACTCAGCGAGCCTGACCACCCGATCCCGTTAGTCGCATTTTACATGCAGCAAGCATGGGTTGCTGAAGGCCTATTCTAACCGACAGGTCAGTGAGACAATGAATGCACCTGCATTGAGCAATAGCAAGCAAGCAACGCAAAGCAGGCAAACCAACACGCAAACAAGCAAATCAAGCATATACATGTATATAATGCGTGCAGTCAATCAAGACAAACCAGTGGTCGATAGCATGAGCAAAAGTCTATACACCACCAGGATGCACAGCACAGCACAGCACAGCACAGCACACAAACGCCGACGTCACATATCTTAACCTGATTGTAGGCTTAGCAGTGTTGCGACCAGCATTGAGGGTTCAGTGGTGGTTTTCTGGCCCTGAATCCCAACGAAAATCTGTAGCTGAAGTTTTGTAATTTAGTAGCTAGCCTCTCATTACTTGAACAGTACACAATCGGGTCTGTATTGTCTCAGAGGGCCTTTATAAAAGAACAACTGTAATGGTAACGGGTTCTCTGTGATATTTCACTTTTTACAAATATATATTGCAGGAATTACATATGTTAACACCGCTGGGGTTAAAACATGAGTGAGAACTATCGCTAGGCCCCCCTCGTAACATGGCCGGGGAGGGGCACATTCATTGAGCCCAAGAGATAATCCCCCCTTGGATTTATTACACTGCATATATTTCTTGATGCTTTTTTATAATTTTTCACAAATTATCCTCAACAACGGAAATCATTATATTTACAAGTCAGTAGTCAGTGAATGGTTCATTTTTCAAGACATTAATCGAACACAGCAGCTAGGGTTCCTTCAGCAAACTCATTTACGTGAACCTACAATTACGAATCACAGATGAGCATGGTGCATCCATGTGCACACGTCCCTTCTTCTCCTGGCCAGGCGTCCATATGTATTCTCACTCCAGCAGGCGCATGATTGACGATCTTCAACTATAACTAAAATCAACGTGACTTTAATAAAGATTATTTAATGTTAAAATTATCGACAAGGTTTGAAGAGTAGTCTCCCTTTGACCCTTAACGTCTTAGGTTGTAAATGTTAATTTTTTAGTTTTAAGTTTTGACATCACATGTGCGACAAAGATACCAAATAGTGTAAACTTTTCCACAAAATAAATTCGCCAAATATTTTTCTGCTAACCTAATATGACACCGCATACAGCAACCAAAGACACCATAACTAATAATATTCCAGCTATATGACGGCAGTCGGTAAATAATCGAGTCTGGACCAGACAATCCAGTGATTAATATCATGAGCATCGATCCACACAATTGGGATCAATGACATGCATCAATCAAATCAGCGAGCCTGACCACCCTATCCAGTTACTCGCCTCTTACGCCAAGCATAATCGCCTTTTACGGCAGGCATTGGTTGCTGTGGACTTATTCTACCCCGGATCTTCACGAGTCTGTTATCATGTAGTTCGTTAGCTATAGGAAATGCGCCTGGTCAATATAACATCGCCTGAGTGATACATTACCGTAGTCATCAAAATGATCGCTACTGAAAACTTACTATTCTCTCATTTAAAACTGACATCTATCTCCTGTCGCGTACCTTCGTATCTTTATTCGGATCAATGACCCTGTTATTTAACTTACCGTTTAAGCCGAAATTATTACGTCTCCTTCGTGATATATTACCGTAGTCATCAAAGAGGATCACTAATGAAACTAAATATCCTCTCTAAAAGTGAGCTATATCTTCTACCGTGTACCTTATACTAAGACTTATATGTTTGCAAAAAGTATTTAGGTGTTGAAAAAACACTTCCAGCTTGGTGGTGTATGGAGAATGTGGAAGATTCCCTCTCTATGTATATTCAAATATAAAAGTTATTAAATACTGGCTGAGACTTATTGACATGCCCTCATATAGATTGCCAAAACAGTGTTATGATATGATGATAGTTTATGATAATAATGGGAAAAGAAACTGGGTTACAGGTGTTAGGGAATTACTTTTCAGTTGTGGCTTTGGTGATATTTGGTAAAACCAAAATGTGTATTCCAAATCAATGTTTATACTTTCATTAACGCAGAGATTAAAGGATATTTATTTACAATCTTGGACTGCATCATTGACTCTAACAAACAAGTGCTTTTATTACAAAATGTTTAAATCAGAAATAATTATGGAAGATTATTTATCAAAAGTTAATGTTAAAAAATTTCGAACAGCTCTTTCACGTTTTAGATGTTGTTCTCACGACCTTTTAATAGAAACAGGGCGCTATGTAAACATTCCTCATGAAGAAAGAATCTGTAATCTATGTAGTTTAAACTCAGTAGAAGATGAATTTCATTTCTTACTTGTATGTCCAGTGTATTTACACCTTAGAGAAAAATACCTGCAAGCTTATTATTACAGGTACCTTAATATTATTAAATTTGTTACACTGCTGTCAACAAAAGAAGTATCTTAGAAAATGTTTCCATGTACATATATTATGCCTCTTTATACCGACAGAACCTTATGAAAGAATAATCTTAGCTGCTTGGTATTAGGAAACTATTGTGTATATACATTAAATACATATTTATAGATATTTGCCATCTGAATAAACTACAAACCAAAGAGTTAAAATTGGTATTAAACTACTAGGCTGTCATATGATATTGTGGGACGTGATATTACAAATGGTTTAGTATAGTTTTATGTATATGAAATGATATGATGTGACATGACATGATGTGATATGATATGATAAGTGTTGTGGTGTGATATGATACATGAGGGGATATGATGCAATATGTTATGTGTATTATAGAAATTGTGTAAATACTGTTTTTTAGTGTACATATTATATGGCTTGCGGTCTTCCAGTGTTAAATAAATATTGATTGATTGATATGAAATAAATTGGCATGGAATGACATGGCATTATATGATATGATATGATAAGATATGATGGGACAAGCTATGAAATTGCTAATTTGTTGTGTGATATGACATGTTGAAATGTGATATAATATAGGTGTGATATATGGTACGATGGTATGTATGGTATGCTATGATATGATAATGGTATATGAAATAATACTATATAGTATGATCTTATAATAATGATGCAATATGATATGATGTTATAGAATATGTTGTATGATATAACAAGTTGTGATATGGTAAAATAGAAATTATGAAATTACAGGGTATGGTATTGTACTGTATGTGTGAAATTATGCGACTGCGTTGAGATGCGAGTTGGAATGACGTGAGGTGATTTGGTGAGATATGTACATACATGGTATAAAATTGTATATTCTTCAAATTGTACTATAGGCCTCTGGCCTCTTCAGTATGTGAAATAAAGATTGATATTATAATACAATACTAAGACTTCGCATATGAATGTTTACCGTATGTACCAAAGTAAATGTCATGTTCCTTGTCTGAACACTCATGGATATGGACTACGTATGTACTTCTCATTCTATGAAATTGTTGTTAACAAACTAATGTTATTTGTGGTGTATACAGAGTTATTATTAAGATACTAATGAATGCAACTGACCTCAAACAACACATAGGTACAAGATATTTATGAAAAAAACTACAGTATCTTCTGAGTAGATTCCCAAAGTTGTTTAGTAACACAAGACCACTGATCACAGGACAGATAACTACAACTACAAACAAAAACAACAAAGACAATGTTAGGTCTCCTACAGGCCCCTAGAATTTAATACAATTAGGTCCTACAGGCCCCTAGGTTTTAATACAATTAGGTCTCCTACAGGCCTATAGGTTTTAATACAATTAGGTCTCCTACAGGCCCATATGATTTAATACAATTAGGTCTCCTACAGGCCCATAGCATTTAATACAATTAGGTCTCCTACAGGCCCATAGGTTTTAATACAATTATGTCCTATAGGCCCACAGGATTTAATACAATTAGGTCTCCTACGGGCCCATAGGTTTTAATACAATTAGGTCTCCTACAGGCCCCTAGGTTTTAATACAATTTGGTCTCCTACAGGCCCATAGGTTTTAATACAATTAGGTCTCCTACAGGCCCATATGATTTAATACAATTAGGTCTCCTACAGGCCCATAGGTTTTCATACAATTTGGTCTCCTACAGGCCCATAGGTTTTAATACAATTAGGTCTCCTACAGGCCCATAGGATTTAATACAATTAGGTCCTATAGGCCCATAGGTTTTAATACAATTAGGTCTCCTACAGGCCCATAGGTTTTAATACAATTAGTTCTACAGGCCCATAGCATTTAATACAATTAGGTCCTAAAGGCCCATAGAATTTAATACAATTAGGTCCTACAGGCCCATAGAATTTAATACAATTAGGTCCTATAGGCCCATAGGTTTTAATACAATTAGGTTCTATAGGCCCATAGCATTTAATACTATTAGGTCCTATAGGCCCATAGCATTTAATACAATTAGGTCCAATAGGCCCATAGAATTTAATACAATTAGGTCCTATAGGCCCATAGCATGTAATACAATTAGGTCCTATAGGCCCATAGAATTTAATACAATTAGGTCCTATAGGCCCATAGAATTTAATACAATTAGGTCCTATAGGACCATAGGTTTTAATACAATTAGTTCTCCTACAGGCCCATAGCATTTAATACAATTAGGTCCTATAGGCCCATAGAATTTAATACAGTTAGGTCCTATAGGCCCATAGAATTTAATACAATTACGTCCTATAGGACCATAGGTTTTAATACAATTAGTTCTCCTACAGGCCCATAGCATTTAATACAATTAGGTCCTATAGGCCCATAGAATTTAATACAATTAGGTCCTATAGGCCCATAGCATTTAATACAATTAAGTCCAACAGGGTCATAGGTTTTAACACAGCCCCAGTATAGTGACTACATATACATCATAGAACGGGTAGACTTTTCACTCAAGATATCAATCACTGAATTGTCTGGTCCATATTTGATTATTAAAGTGGTCACCTGGATTATTGAGTGCAACCAGACAAACAAACATGTTTTTTTTAAATCGAAATAGCCATGTATAATATGATATTGAACTTTGAGTGATTATGGAAAATATGTCACGAGTGAAATTAATGTTTTAAGTTCCGAGCTTTAGCGAGGAAATTAAAACATTAATTTCATGAGTGACATATTTCCCGTAATCACTCGTACCGAGTGGGTTATTCTATTTATTACCCATATTCATATTAAAGACATGTATCAAGAAAAAAACAATCATCTGTCGCCGATCAAGAATCAGCTGTTTTATATCAATCCGCGTGTGAAAAAACACTGTCCACTCATTCCAACCGCATTACTCAATTAACGTGTTGTTACGCGTGAAAAATATAGTTCTGTTAAAAAATTGTAAAGATCCCATTATTGCAGTTATATTTCTGTCCGATTTACACAGCGTACACTATCTAGCATTGATAAAGAAGACAGGTTTCCAAAAAAGTTCATCAGGGTTTTTAATCAAAGCTTGTTTCGACAAGATCTTGTCACTGACAGACAGCCCCCGTCGTGCATCGGCAGATACATGCACTTCACATTGAGAAGAGGAAACACGGAAAACCTGTCAATTTTTTTATGTGTCATTTGACAAAAATGCCAAAACCTATTACAACAACATAGACGGAATGTACAGAAGTCTTGTTTGTTAGAGAAAAGTTACGAAAAGAAGGTAAACTTTGAAAAGTACGATTGCTGTCACAGTGTCGGAATGAATAACCCGACTTGACCCACATATGAGACAGCCGAAACCAGGAATGACAAGAGAACCGGCGTTACAGTTTAATCCGGACAACAAGTTTAGGCCTAATGAACATCGTGTGTGATTTGAGACAAGTGTCACTGATGGGAAACATGTGCATGTGTTATTTCGGGAGGATTTGTCAAACGGAGTGGACACAGTCAGATGACGGGAGTTTGTTGATATTTTGATGTGATTCATAATGGTCGAATACCTGTTGATAGACAAACACGGTTTCTGGAGACTTGGTGCTAAGCTGTCTGCATTCACGGAGTTCATTTAGTTCAATATCGGACACAGGATCAGCTCGCTGGGGTAAGTTTTCTTTTCCTTGTATTTTTAATTATTTTTGTTTTGATTTCAAAACCTCTCCGAGCTCAGCAAAGTGCATCGATTTCGCAACCAGATGCTGGTAATCATGTCGCTAAGGTAACACTCTATGCTACCCTTGATATCCTTCAAAGTAGACAGTTCGAATTCTGAACTGTCTGATGTGCATGCCAAAATGATAAATTTGCAAATAATAATGTTTAGTTGCACCTTTCCTGTGTCATTCACCCTCATAGTCATATGGTCCCCGGACGTCAGTCAGCCTGCATACCGCTCAGCGCCGTACTTTGCAGACGTCGCGGTTACGAAAAACGTATACATTGTATAAAAAAGTGTCACGTTCTTATTTCTTCACACAACGTTACAAAATTGTACGAAATAGTGTATCTTTATGATGTCTTTCGGAAAGTCTAAATGTTGTTGCAAAATGAATTTGTTATTATTCTCATGCCATCGTTGAAAGTGTGAGTATAGTCATATTTTTTCGTGGTTTTCTTACCTGTATACATTTGTGAACTAAGTTCATGTCAACTTGTCAAGTTTAGACTTTTTCATTGTGTTTTCATTTTCATTTGCAGTTATAGATGTCATCATCGTTCACAAAGGCAAACCTGTTTATACAAAGTCCGTTTTTTGGATTCGGGTGGTCGAAAAATTCATCAAACAGCAAGCCCTCTAACACAGACGCCAACCAGGACTTGGTGGTGATGATCTTCTGGCACCATCACAATCTGAATCTTGAAACTTTAATCTGGCCATATGCAGTTTTGACAACAAAGACATTAAATGTGTTCAGAGGTTGAATTATACGAATAACTTTTCATGTCAGTCAGATCTCCGTCCGCTTTAACGAGGTCATTTACTTTGACAGGTCTCAAGGGGGTAGAATAGGTCTTCAGCAACCCATGCTTGCGGTAAAAGGCGACTATGCTTGTCGTAAAAGGCGACTAACGGGATCGGGTGGTCAGGCAGCTGACTTGGTTGATGCATGTCATCGATCTAAATTGCGTGGATCGATGCTCATGATATCAATCACTGGATTGTCTGGTCCAGACTAGATTATTTACAGACCGCCGTCATATAGCTGGAATATTGCTGAGTGCGGCTTAAAACAACAAATAAACAAACATATATCAAACAACAGTAGAAACTTCATATTATGTCTCAGGAGATCAAAGGTAAACAACAGTTGTAAAGACACACAGTTTGTTTTCAGCGTTTAATAATGTTGTCATTCATTCATGGACTGCATGCAATGAATGTGTCAGTTTTGACAAATTCCATTCTGCTGAAAACGAATTGCATCCATGAATTCAGATCTTTCTCATTCACCTATCAGCCAATGGCTAATTATAATTACTCCCTATATGACAGTCATGATCATATTTAACTTTAGGAAGACTTACTAGCAGACATTCTACTGTGTTCATTGTTCAGTTACATACACCTGGAAGATTTGCGGATGGGATCAGGAAAGGTTTAAAAGTCAGTGTTCGACACTGTCGGTGTTCAGCAGGTCAGAGTCTAGTATATTTCTCTAAATACCAGCAAAATTTAACACAGACGCCAACCAGGACTTGGTGGTGATGATCTTGGCGCCCTAGAAACAGTTTCTGGCACCATCACAATCTGAATCTTGAAACTTCAATCTGGCCATATGCAGTTTTGACAACAAAGACATTAAATGTGTTCAGATGTTGAATTATACGAATAACTTTTCATGTCAGTCAGATCTCTGTCCGCTTTAAAGAGGTCATTTACTTTGACAGGTCTCAATGGGGTAGAAAAGGTCTTCAGCAACCCATGCTTGCATGCTGACTTGGTTGATGCATGTCATCGATCTCAATTGCGTGGATCGATGCTCATGATATCAATCACTGGATTGTCTGGTCCAGACTAGATTATTTACAGACCGCCGTCATATAGCTGGAATATTGCTGAGTGCCGTGTTAAACAACAAACCAACCAAACCAAATCAAATGGCCAGCCATGTTTGTTTACAAACGGGGACGTAGTTTTGGTTTTTACTGTAAAATGAAAATCATGTGAAAAAAATGATAATGTGTAATCATGTTGTTAATATGAATTAAACTATGTCTTGTCTTAAAAATATCGAATCAGTGAGATTGTAGCAGGTAAAACATCTGAAGGGAAAGGCGTGGATTTGTGAATGAATGGGATTAGAAAAAAAATAGTTCTGTTGTCCAATGAAAATTTATCTTTGTTCCACTAACCAATCAGCTTCGAGAATCACTAATTGCACACTGTGCAAATATCAAAAAGTTATTACACTGCATATTTGAGCCCATATGGGTAATAAAACTAGATCTTTCACAGACGGCCTGAAACTGGTGACGTCAGGGTTCAAACACATGACGTCATTTCCTTTGACCTTGTATCTTATAAACTTGGCTGTAATTCAGCTAACAGTGGCGTCAAGTCAAACCGCAGTTTGGCGTGAAAACCAATACGTTTTAAGAAATGTTTACAATTAAAAGGCCTCTGTTTCACAGACTCGCTTTGCCGGACTGGCACTAGTACCATAATTTCCTTTTAAAGGAAGAATGGGTTTGTGTTACCAAAACGTTTATCAAAAAGGGTTCTTCATTATGTAGAGAAATTATATAAGTCACGTGATGTTGTGGCGGCTTGGTCAGAAATGGAACAGACAACAGAATGTGAACTAAAACGTATTGCGCTAATCAAGAAAAGAAACGCACGCACGCACGCACGCATTTCCATTTGTATGCAGTGGGTTTCGTTTGAAACAGTGAGAAAGACATGTTACATGATACAACTAGATCAACATTTCAAAAGGACATGGATTTTTATTTGATTCTGAAGCATTGTTTCAATATGCTACTATTCATTATCATCATAGACTGGTGACTGTTCCCTCCCCTGGGGGTAGACTTGTTCCTGGTATTGCTGCACTGAAGGTGGTGAGGCATTGGAGGAGTCGGTACACTTAAACAGTCGGATTCCTAAAAATGAAAACTAATTTTTTATGGACACAAATATTATCAGCGGAGTATTCGAGGTACATTCGAGTTCTGTTTCCGATATGACAACTGATGGTGAAAGGTCATGGAACAAACTGGCACAATTCTCCAGTAAATGACACGGGTCATATTCCTAGGAATTATCACCAAGGTGATACTCACTCCGACAACAGGGCAACATTGTCAGCCTTTTATTTTAATTGGTACTAAATAACGGGCCATCTTGTATGACTTAATGCGAGTCCTATATCATAACATTATTCCGAAGACATAGATTATTTACATTAGGGATCGGCTCGTCCATCCGTCTAAGGTTCCGCTTTGAATAATTATAAACGAAAATCATCATCCGAAGATGTTTTATCTTATTTGTAAACCGAAAGAATCTTCAACACTTTCTGTGAATCTTAGGAAACGGACGTAAAATACATCTGGCTGGTGTACTTGAAAATGAGATTCTAAAAGCATTTTGATTTATTTAGTGTTTCACCCCCGAGCCTACAGCTACGAAAGTTTGATGTATATAAATGTAAAATCAACAGTATTCTGTGTGTGAAATCGGGGGAGTGGTTAAACATTGGTACATTTGTCTGTAACAAATTCATGAAAATGAGTTGGAAGCATTAATGAGAGAAACGTTGGATTACACTTTGGAATATGTTTGTTTGTTTTTTAACGCCGCGCTCAGATATATTCCAGCGGTATGACAGCGGTGTGTAAATAATTGAGTCTGGACCAGACAATCCAGTGTTTGCTTTAGGATATGAATGATATACACCTTATATGACACCAGGAACCCTTTGTTTGGGACAGATTTAAAATAATATATAAAATTTAAATCTTAGGTACACTAGACAGAAAATATAAGTTAAGTTTAAAAATAATAGACATGTATATATAAAAGAGATACCCCTTAATGCATGCCACTCTTACACAATTGAGATAACTTCACCTAATTGAATGATAGTGAGTTAGTGACTAAGGGTGGTTTTATGCTGCTCTTAGCGATACTCCAGCAATATCATGAAGGGAGAAACCAGAACTCGGCTACACACATTGTACCCACGTGGGGATTCGAACATGCCTTCATATATATTCAGAGTTGTTATTTATCAAAATATGCTTTAAAGATTTCGAGTGTATGATTATTTGTTTTGAATTGATGCGTTTGATACCACAAACCATGTAGTAATTAAAATTAGGTATATATGCATAGCAAATTATCTCAATTGTTTGCATACATATAAAATAAATATCAATACCCGTAACGCTCGATCACATGACGTACTTATTTCACTTGTTTGAGCTTAGCTTCGTTCACATGGAAACTTAAATTGAAACATTGCCTTCTTCACTTCATTTCCTTTCACAAATTTAATGCTTACAGTAGCCAGAATAGTTTTTCTATATAATGATAAAACACCAGACAAACAGCCTCGATTATCAGCCAGGCCTAAAAGCTAAAAAAGAACCGATGCAAATCATATGAATGCATCAGTGATATTCAAATGGATTTGATAAGAAACTATAGAGCCGTGTATAGCAGACAAAAAATTAGTATGACTGGGAAGGCAATATTTTGTGTCTATTACTTGGTGAAGTTCACCAAATGAGATAATTCCATGCCATTTGGAAGAAAGCTGCACACAGTTGCTAAATAGTAGTATCACTTGAAAGGATCTTTCTCCCACGGGAATAAGTGTATCATATACATACTTACCTAAATCATAGTATCATGGCTTCTTAGGATATATTCCAAGCATGAATATTTTGTGTCTATTATTACGCGTCCTTCGTAGTTCACCAAATGAGACAATTCTACGCCATTTTAAGGCAAGCCGTATACATAGCAGCTATGCAATAGTAGTAGCGTTTGCAAGGGTCTTTCTCCAACGGGAATAAGTGTATCATATACATACTTACGTAAATCATAGTATTATGGCTTCTTAGGATATATTCCAAGCATGAATATTTTGAGTCTATTATTACGCGTCCTTCGTAGTTCACCAAATGAGACAATTCTACGCCATTTTAAGGCAAGCCGTATACATAGCAGCTATGCAATAGTAGTAGCGTTTGCAAGGGTCTTTCTCCAACGGGAATAAGTGTATCATATACATACTTACGTAAATCATAGTATAATGGCTTCTTAGGATATATTCCAAGCATGAATAGTTTATGTCTATTATTACGCGTCCTTCGTAGTTCACCAAATGAGACAATTCTACGCCATTTTAAGGCAAGCCGTATACATAGCAGCTACGCAATAGTAGTAGCGTTTGCAAGGGTCTTTCTCCAACGGGAATAAGTGTATCATATACATACTTACGTAAATCATAGTATAATGGCTTCTTAGGATATATTTCAAGCATGAATATTTTGTGTCTATTATTACGCGTCCTTCGTAGTTCACCAAATGAGACAATTCTACGCCATTTTAAGGCAAGCCGTATACATAGCAGCTACGCAATAGTAGTATCGTTTGCAAGGGTCTTTCTCCAAAGGGAATAAGTGTATCATATACATACTTACGTAAATCATAGTATAATGGCTTCTTAGGATATATTTCAAGCATGAATAGTTTATGTCTATTATTACGCGTCCTTCGTAGTTCACCAAATGAGACAATTCTACGCCATTTCGGGAAAAGACGTACATAGCAGCTACACAATAGTACAATCGCTTGAAAAGGTCTTTCTCCAACGGGAATAAGTGTATCTATCATATACATACTTACGTAAATCATAGTATTATGACTTCTTAGGATATATTCCAAGAATGTATATTTTGCTTTTATTATTTCACGTCTTTCGTAGTTCACCAATTCTACGCCATTAAATTTCAAGGCACCTTCAAGTAATAGTCTTTACCCAAATGATAGTATGATCATTTCTCACGATTTGTTCCAAGTATAAGTATTGTGTGTCTTTAATTCCACGTACTTGGTAAATCACCAAACAGGTCCATATGGTTTCTTAGAGGAAATATAATACTTTGTTATCAAACATATTACAAATGTCATTTTCGAAAAAATGTGCAAAAAACTTTTACAGAATATGACTGCAGGATTTATTTGTTTAATGCTTCAGCTGAAATGTAATCTAAACCCAGTGCCTTGCCACATTTGATATGATTAACAGCCGTCTCGACCTTGTCTTGCCTTGTATTTGCTTCGAAAAAGACCAGTGTCAACAGGGATAACAGAACTTCTCCATTAGCAACATCCCCTATAATTATCTGGAAATAGGCCTCATTAAAATAAAAAGACCCTTTTTATTTATAAAAACAACTGAAAACATGGAAAATGTACTTTCAAGAAGCTATTGAATTGCTGAAATGTGAAGCGAAAATGTCAAAAACTAAAACGAAAATGTCAAAAATAAAAACGAAAATGTCAAAAACTAAAATGAAAATACAGAAAACTATTTCCACCGTGGTGGGAATATTATCACAGTTTAATTTGCAAAAGCTTAAGATAACAGTAAGTGAAATATCAAAATATTGAAAAACAGACTCCATGTCCCTTATGGGCCACCGTAACTGGCTGATGTATGTTCAATGGCTGAGTTGAAATCTCAGCCCAAATCATTTACCCATGGTACAATAATCACTGCTACAATTTATTTCATACATTTGAGTTGGTAAGCCTTCAGAAAGTATCAGGAAAAGCGTTCAGTTTTTAAGCATAAAAAAGACGGGAAAACGATGCTTTTTGCTTCGCCTTGTACAAATGTTAGGTGTCATTCACACTGCGCCGGTCCCTTGACGCACATGATGCCCAAGGCTTCCTTCGGGAGGTAGTAGGTTTCGTGGCATGTTTCTCTCTGGTATCTGTCCCTCACAGTGCAGCGAGATTTGCTGATAAGACAGTTTTAGGAAATGGAAATAGTCAATGAAATTCAGACACGCGCCAAGAAGTCAAACACATAAATCCATCTAAATCCAGCTGATACATTTTCAAGTTCAATCTGGATTTACACATTGTTACACATTAGTTACAGTCCGCCGTCATATAGCTGACCACTAGAGGACACAGTTAAAACACTTCTAGCCTTTCTCCAAGTCTGTACTGAGTGATGTGTCAATGGATGTAAAGTAATTCTATCCTTATGATATGCAAGTCTAGATAAGTGGACAATCTGAAGACACGAATTTTTTATAGGGACACGTGTTCTTATTAATATACTCTAGAAATTATGATTTAAAATAATAATTTTGCAATAGTATTATGTGTTAGATTATTTTTTGGATCTTAATATGTAAGAGAAACATTTAATGATTTAATAATTAAATTCATCAGTTCTCATGTTCGAATGTTCTATAACAATAGATACCAATCGGTCACCATCTGTAAAGATAATTTATGATAGCCGGCAAGTAATTCAGTTTCTGGGAGCTTTATTATCCTTCTAAGGGAAAGTACATTCTGAATATGAAAACCACTGACGTAGTCAATTACAGTAAACTATTTGTATACTACATGTAGGCATTGAACTTTGTATGAACACGCCGATCATACATGTTTGTGGAGCAGAAATTCTGCGAAGAGCGTGAGGTCGATTTCTTTCATGGATTTTATTTTATCAACGTTATTCCTTTATCAAACTATGTCATAATGTATTTATCCATAGGTTTAAAAAGGGTACTCTGGTGCTCGTACGATTCGGGAGGAGCCATTACTCGTGTTGTAGGCTGTTTTCTGTTATCATTCAGCCTGTAACATTGTCAAAGTCATCTTATCAAGATGTAACTAAGAACGCTGTTTTGGTGAGGGGGATAGACCTTCGTCCCCTTTCAATTGTTGAAGAGAGTGACGCACTAAATCCACAGTACAGTCTCCCAAACCAATAAACGTAATGTAGGCTTCTACTTGATGTTCATGCATTATGAAGAAACGAAGAGTTATAGAAAGTCACATCAGATTTACTCTCGTCACAGGTTTAACAGCTGACACCTGGAACAGTTGCACTTCACATGGAATATTAAATAATTAAATAATTCATCTTTGGGTTTCAGTCTAATCAAAGTGACACAGATCACACAGTTTCTCTAAAAAGACACTAAAAGTGACATTGTTTCACTGTTTACAGTAAAAATGCATTCTCCCAAACCAATAAACGTAATGTAGGCTTCTACTTGATGTTCATGCATTATGAAGAAACGAAGAGTTATAGAAAGTCACATCAGATTTACTCTCGTCACAGGTTTAACAGCTGACACCTGGAACAGTTGCACTTCATATGGAATATTAAATAATTAAATAATTCATCTTTGGGTTTCAGTCTAATCAAAGTGACACAGATCACACAGTTTCTCTAAAAAGACACTAAAAGTGACATTGTTTCACTGTTTACAGTAAAAATGCATTTTGTAAACTATTTTACCACAGTTATTAACTTCCTAAATCAAAACAGAACTTAAATACGTGTTATCTTATTTGAAATAACAGCTGTTTATCTCCGACTTCATTCCTTATAAAGGGTACCCCATTATAAGAAATGCGACGTATAGGAAGTACCTTGAAACAGTGTTGCCTGGGCAAGATCGTGGCTGTGTTTGGGGCTCTTGCCAGGTGTTACTGGAATACGTTCCCTGTGTGAGCTTTATCATCAAATTCTCACTGTGTGTGCCTGCACGTTTAAGAATTTGCTTTCCGAATTTGCCCCAACAAGCACAATGCAGATGGTAACAATGTCATGTGCAATAGTGTGGGATTTATACACCAGATGCATAATTAATTCCTTGAAGTTGATTAATATGAAAGAATTGTTCTCCATGCACAACCGTGTATGACATACAGACCTATTGACATCTTTATTTCAGTTTTAAAAGTGCCCCTGCTTTAACTCACAGCTTACTGCGCCTGACTACACTCCCATCTCCATGTTGTACATTCATTTGGAGATTGTACGCCAACAACACTGTATATGGGAAAGGAACAATGGTGTTCTCGAAACATAAACACTGTCGCCCAAATACACCTGTCGCTTTTGGCAGGCAGTTTTGGCTCACATCCAATTCCTGATCGTGTGAAAAATGTGAATATTGTCAGTAGCTTGATTATACGGAAGCCTTTTAGGGCCATTTGGATTTTTCTTTTTTTCGTGAAATTTCAAGATACTAAGTTGAAATTTCAAGTTGTTATTATCATGAAATTTCAAGATGATTATCTTCAAATTTCAACTTAGTATGTATCTTGAAATTTCAAAAGAACATCTTAGTAAGCTTAGAAATTTGAAATTTGAAGAATACAAACGAAAAAAGCCAATAGGCCCTTAAAGGTTTCTGTATAAAGGACCCACAATGTAATATTTAGTATGGGATGAATTCAGTATACATATATATATAAATATTAGAGAGCTGCCTGGGGAAACTACTCACTGAGTATGTCACAAAGTTTGGACCAAGTTTAGGGGGATAGGGGAGAAGGGGTTATGAATTATGATAATCAACAACACACATGCAGGTTCACCTGATCTTGATTTGATCTTGTTATGTTTCAAGCAGTGACAAGGGAGTACCTTGACTTAACACATTTTTAACATTTGCAAATCATTCATATCTATGCATTTCTCACGAAAAATCGGCCACTAGGCATAAGGTCTTTACACACTGTTTGTCAATTAACAAAGTTTGTTGGATCTAAAATCAATATGACACAACATCGATGAGTTTTATGAATGGGCATGCTTGAATTTACACATTCAAAAACTGGGCATCCGGAAATAAATTTTATTTTTTATGGGACGCATTATTTGAAAATGAAATCACAGCATTTTTTAAAACAGATTAATGTATGCAATTAAACGCTTTTCTTCGAAGAGACAAATAAGCGCCAACTTTTGCAAAGTTGATGTGTGCTCGCAGCCAGCCAATCACTGACGACCTGGGTTACACGTGTACCTGTCAATCATGGTAGTTTTAGCGGGACTATAAAAGAAAGAGACATCAGCGCGGCGTCATTCTGCTTTCTTTCCAAGAACACCAACGATGTCTGGAAATCGACTACTTCGCCGTGGACTCTCTGTGGATCGGGATATACAGTGCGACTGTCCATTCCTCTCCAGGTTTGCCAACCTGTTTGCTCCAAGCCCGGACAACAGTGTCATCCCAACTTTGGAACTCTTCACGGAGTACAAGGCCAAAGTGGCAGCCTGGACTGAAGACCAGCAACTCCTAGCTCTCGCCGGTAGACGCCAAGCCTTCACTACTCAGTTCCGAGCGGTCGCCATCAACGTGGGCTTTGCTTACGTGGAATCTCCTCGCCGTGGGTATAAGGTTAAGAAGGTCAGGGTAGGTCGGAATTTGGGGGGAGGGGAGGGAGATAGGGACGTTTTGGGGGAACTTTTGCCGTATTCTTTGAGGGGTCACAATACTCGTAGGGCAGTGCAGGAGAGGGAGAGGAGGGGGGATATGTTTTCGGCACCTATCGTTGCACCTGTCGGTGGAGAAATTGGGAAGGGTGTTTTTGCCACTCGGAATTATAGGGGGAAGGAGGTGGTGTGTGAATACTTGGGCCAGCTGATTCCGAGGGCAGACGTTGCTGGGAGGTTGGATGAGTACGACTTGTTTCACGTTCAGGGGTTTCATGGTGATGAGGAACTTGTTTTGGACGGCCATAGAAATCATCAGGGTAATCGTATTGACCCTGATTCAAATTTGGGGGCAACCATGAACCACTCTAGGGATAATGCTAACTGTAAGTTAACCCGGGTTAAGGGGAGGAGGGGGGAACGGGACAGATTCTGGATGGTGACCAAGACGGGGATAAGTGCTGGCGCTGAGCTCCGGTGGGAGTACGGGGACTTCAGACGAGGAGTGGAGGGCTTCATCGACCACAGGGAGTTCGGCCGCCGCTAACATCTATGTCAGGAACCTAGCTTCCTTGACGGCCTTTTTCAAGGCCACAAATGACCCAAAAGGAAACATGAAACATGAAATTAAACTTGAAACAGAATTACTTGAACAAAAATGTATTTTGAAAACAAGAATGGCCCTAAATGTACTAAAACCGATTTTTGGACGAAAGGGAACTTGAGGGACAAATTGAAAACATGATTGAATTTCTTTTCAATTCACGACATATCACGGCCATAAATATTGCCTAGTCATGTTACATTTTTTTTTCTCACAGAAAACAGGAAATAAAATCTTGTTGAAATAAGAAAAATATATGATAAAACGTTACAAATAAAAAAGGAACGATTCATGTTCAATGAAAAACTTTAACTATATACATTGTTTTAATGTTCACTCGAAATAAGTAAATTTCTTTAAATATACACAGTAGCTATCCTTCAGAATATATGCGATCTTAAAAAAACGTGACCAAAAATATTAAGAATTAAGGTTAACATTACATAAGGATAAAAATCTCGAGGAGACAAGGTTTGTCCAACTTATAAACCGACTCATCGTATAGACAACGTTTTTAATTAAATAACTAATAAAAACTCTCAAATGTATAACCTGTATCGGAGATGAAATATCGCCTGCAGTCGTGAACTCGGTTCAATGAAACCGGTGACCTCAGCACGTGGGTTTCGCAACGGTGCGAAATCTGCACGTGCGTCTGTAGGCTGTTCGTAGTTTTTGTTCTATCAAGGGTTTACAATGAGGTGAGGTGTTACAATCGTTGTAATGCCTCCTACGAGGTGTTACCACAATTTCAAAAACTCCATATCGAGTTACACAAACAGCCAGTAGGTTTATAAGGTCACATAAAGAACATAGTGTTTTCCCTAACTGCCTTGCCCCACTATTCATAGGAACCCACCCTTTGGTGTTCTGACGGCATGGTATATTAAAAAATAAACACACCTTTTACAGAAATGAACTGTGTTTCCAAGCAGTGAATGTCTCCAACAGAAGCCTAGCACAGAGGATAAATAAAGGAAAACCCTGTTTCTTTAAGTGGAAAAAATAATACTTGCTAGTGAACAGTCAGGTTGTAAGTATCCTCTTCCTGCCTTCCTGCCAATAATAATTAATAATTAATTACATACAACGCAACTTTTCTTCAGTGTATAGAAACTAATGTCATTAACTGTATTTTCGAACGACTCTGAAAGAGGTGGTTTAAAAGTAATAATATCCCAAAACAAGAAGCAAATTGCCAACTGTTTCTGTTAATTCGCGCCAGAGATATGGTGCAAGTTCAGTAACGTGACGTTATAACGGGGTTTTGCCAAGTTCTTAATATACCACAATGTCCGGAGTCTTTTAAGCGATGCTCTCTCAAGCGATTTTTATCCCTCCAGCATATAAATACAGGGGGATATAGCAATCAGCCAGTCTGTCCGTCCGTCCGTCTGTCTGTCTGTCCATTCAGTGTATTTGATCGAAACTTGGCAAATCTATCATTCAAATACTGAAGTGGTGCCTTTTGCTATTGTGGAATTTTAGAAATTTTTATCTTTTACGTTTCCATGGCAACAATTTGGATTTTATAGTAGGTTCTATAAGGGTGTTGTTCGTTTCCGGAGCGCAACTAAAAAACTATTAAATACTTTTTTTACAAAACTTTGCATGTCTACCAGGTACATACTGATATGTTTTGGTTGGTAATTATACCGAGGGCTTCGGATGTATTTAAGAAATTGCCACCAATTCTAAAGCCTAATGTAGCGATATCTGCCACACACCAAACCCTAAATGTTACACAATGTAGTTCAGGCAGTCATGGGGACATTTCAAATTATGCCTTAAATATTTACAATCAGTGCTCCAGGTGTATTTTTAAGCCTTGGTGTATATATTTACTCGCATGTTATAATTCATCTTAGGTACTGATTGTTTTCTTTGGGTGTATATTCAATATGTCACTTCTAATGTGCACAATGTCAATTTCACAACATTGATGAATGTCAATATCAAATACAACAAGCAAGAAGTAGCATGATAAATACACATATATTGTTGTCTACAGTTTCCAGTTCTGTTCCCAAGTGAAGAATTAAGTCGTTTCAAGGGCACATATAATTGTATTGTAGTGGAAAGCATAGTTCTGAGAAGAAATAGCAAGCAATATTTATCTATATTCGATTTTATCTCTCTGAATTTTACGGAAGCCTTTTAGGGCCATTTGTTTTTTCTTTTGTTTTTTCTTGAAATATGAAGATGTTATGTTAATGATCTTGAAATTTCAAGATACTAAGTTGAAATGTTAAGATTATTACTTGAAATTACAAATTAGTATCTTTGAATTTCAAGTTAATGTCTTGAAATTTCAAGAAAAAAATAAATAAACAAATGGACCTAAAATGCTCATCCAAAAGGCTTCCGTAGAATTGGTCTAGCCCAGGAAACTTTTATGTGACAAATTGTCAGAATAATACACACACACCCCCACAACACACACACACACACACACACACACACATAAAATAATCAGAAATAAATTATTTAAAAAAATAAATAAATCTGCATTCTTGGCTGCTAGTGGTGAGGCCAGGATATGGCCAGTTGCGTGGGACACGTGAATGTCATGCACCGGTGCCGCTTCAGTTTCAACACAGTCTGCCCCTTGCCATGCTTTCTCGCATGTAAAAAATCATTTGGCATGGCCCACGGTGGCTGACAGTGTCAACATTTAACATCCAATAACATCGTGCATTTATAACCCATGTAACACTGTATACATTTGAAAGAAAATCTTGAACCTGTCCAAATTATAGATGCGTTTGTCTTTTGAGAGTGTGTGTAAGCTGTATATATAGTTACATTTTGATACATATCAGTGTTATAACTACGGGCAGCCCATCTGGGTTATACCCATGCTTGTCGTAAGAGGAGACGAAATGGGTGGTCAGGCTGTGTGTCTTGGATGACTGCATGCCCTTGAATCTCGGTTAAGTGGATCTATGAGCCTAGTGTCGATCACTGGATTGTCTGATCCACATTCGAGTAGTTACAGACGGCTGTCACATAGCTGGAATATTACTTAATCAACAAGCAAACCACTTTGAAATAACTATTAAAAAAACGATACTGCAGAGAGGCACGCACACCAACGAATGAATAATTATTTACTTTTGTTTAAACGTGTGAATTTCATTTCACTAGAAATAGATTGTGCTGTGTTTGTGTCTTAATCTAGTTATGAGGCAGGTTAAAAAGTTCGTGTATTCAGGACTTAATGTATTATTTTCTTACACTGGGTGGGGATTCGTGGTTAGAATGGATTCCCATCAACCTATGATGGTGGAAAGATGCAACTTAATGGATAGGGTGGTCTGCAGGCTCAGGGATACTTGTTTGTTTGTTGTTTAAGGCCGTGCTCACCAGATTCCGGGGTAGAAAAGGTCTTCAGCAACCAACGCTTGCCGTAAAAGGCGACTATGCTTGTCGTAAAAGGCGACTAACGGGATCCGGTGGTCAGGCTCGCTGACTTGGTTGATGCATGTCATCGATCCCAATTGCGTGGATCGATGCTCATGATATTAATCACTGGATTGTCTGGTCCAGACTTGATTATTTACAGACCGCCGTCATATAGCTTGAATATTTCTAACTGCGGCGTTAAACAACAAACCAACCGTGCTCACCACTACATCAGCTAAATGACGGCGGTCTGTAAATAATAGAGTCTAGACCTGACAATCCAGTGATTGCTATCATGAGCATCGATCCATGCAACTGGGATCTGATGACATACACCAACAAAGTCAGCGGCGTAGGTGGTTACTCGTAATACTAGTTACTGGATCGTCTGGTACAGATGCGATTATTTGATTATTTGGAATATTGCTGAGTGCGGCCTACAATTTTCTGTATTTTGGCCAGGTGTCATAGCTTTACATTAAGTCTGTAAGTTTGAAGATTTTGTTAAACTATACGTCCTGTAATATGTAGGTTTGACATAATAGGCATATTTGACCATAGTTTAAATATTTCATTCAGCCTTACTTAAATTCTAAGTTCAATAGAATTTCCAAAAATATCTAACAGATTTATTCATTTGAAAGCATGGTCCAACGGAATGTGCAGGCACGTCGCTGGACGTGGTAGAATTATGGTAGAATTAAGATGTGAATTTGAAAAAAGCAAACAATTTAAAAAGCCTTCAGAAATTTGATTGCCATATCATTATTATTATTATCATTATCATTATTATTATATATGACGATTGTGTGGACATGTAAGAGTGTTCTTTTCCATTTCTCTGGCCGGCTGTAATATCTTCATACTGCATGTGTGTGTATTGCAAAGTTTCGGCTGTCCTGTACATATCCCAGTGTGTCGTGTCAGTTTCAATCACGTGGATTTCGTGCAGCGCGTGCACTACAGTCGCTCCGACTCACGGTGGACGAGAAGCCTATGGTGAAGCGGCCTTAGCCAGCTTATAACACTTGGACAGACTGTAAACAGGTGCATGAGCCTGTAAGTTATATAATCCCCATGTCGATTGGAAAGTTTGACAAGAAATACCCGAATTTGATTGCCAGGGGTATAAAGTGACACAGTAACTCGGGTGTCCTGTGACATTTTCAGACCTAAGTGCACCGAGATACTATTTCCTTCATTCTACACCTACAAATGGCAGCCTCAGAATAAAGCAACTTTGTAGAAGCATGTTCTTTAATAAAACGCAATTGAGATCGATGACATTCATCAACCAAGACATTGTTGGTTGGTTGGTTGTTTTTTTAACGCCGCACTGATCAGTACTCCAGCTATATGACGGCGGTCTGTATAAATAATCTAGCCTGGACCAGACAATCCAGAGATTGATATCATGAGCATCGATCCACGCGATTGGGTTCGATGACATTCATCAACCAAGACATAGTTGGTTTGTTTGTTGTTTAACGCCGCACTCAGCAATATTCCAGCTATATGACGGCGGTCTGTAAATAATCGAGTCTGGACCAGACAATCCAGTGATTGATATCATGAGCATCGATCCACGCGATTGGGATCGATGACATTCATCAACCAAGACATGGTTGGTTTGTTGTTTAACGCCGCACTCAGCAATATTCCAGCTATATGACGGCGGTCTGTAAAAAAATCGAGTCTGGACCCGACAATCCAGTGATTGATATCATATCCATGTTTTTTCTTCATGTCACAGCTGCAGACAGCTATATACAAGTTATAATATTGATAAACACATTTTCTTCCACATGTCAAATATTTGGTCATGTGTCACAAGAAGTATATCCTGAAATTTTGTTAAAACACTCTCGCATATATTCTCTGTTCCATATATGCTTTGTCCAGGGGTGTACAGTCTTATTACTTTTATCCTCAGTATTATTAATTTTGGGCACTGATTAAGATGAACTAAAGGTGACATGCTTGTTCCAATTTAATGCACAAACGAGTGGAAATGGCTAGAGTCACCCTTTCAAGAATTTGAAGATCACTGAAAAATTGGAATAAATTTTTTTTTCACAATATCTGGTATAAACACAGGCAGGAATAGGTAGCTGTACATAGAAATATCTCCCCCATGAACGCCATTTCCACCTTATTCAGGTCACAACAAATTTGTTGTTTGGTAGATTTAATTTAATTGTTTCAATTTTATTTTTAATTTCCATCTTACCGAGTTTTTGACAAACAAAACAGTTGACACAAATTATGCACTCTTACCGTAAAAGGAAAATGATGTTTGTTCTGAAGTTCTCAGATGCATACACAGTAGCGTTGTATTTCATTTGCGTACGGCAATGTTGACGCTGGTGAATCAGGAAGTATGGGTGGTGTCCCACCTAATATGAACAGCTAGGTAATAAAAATAATGTTCATTACTTCAGATTACCTTATCTGCACATTGCTTGTACTTGAAATAAAAGACAAGGCAATGACAATGTACTTTGTACCCCATGCCAATCATCTAAATTGGAAGAGAAGCAAAAACGGTGCCGACTACCCTCATCCTATGTTTGTACTTCTGCCACTGTCGTCTCGCCTCTGGGTCTAGCTTCAGACCAATATGGCGGTGGTCACGTGACGTTATAGATAATTAATCAACGTAATATAAGTCTTTTTCTTGCTGTATCTCCTTTAAAAAGCAATCCCTGGCCTTATTAATACATATCAATCAGGAGTGTAATTATGGCATTTCTTCAATTCCCAATCTGGCCCCATACATTGACGCATTAGGCAGTAAATGTCATCTTTAAGTTGACCCGTTTTCTGGCCAAATTCAACAGACATTTTGACCACATAAAGCGTCATTGTCAGCTGTCTCCGGACCAAGGTCACAGAGTTCAGATACAGAGAATGTGACGTCATCATCGCCAGTTCTGACGTCACAGCGGTTTCAAGTCTGAAAGTACTCTAAGCTGGTTCCCGGCTCCCTATGCGCATTGTCAACTTGCGATATTAGAGACGGGGCCCAGCTTAGTACTAGCGTCGAGAATGCTTTATTGTAAGCTTGGTTCCGTCTCTAAACGTCTCAAATATCGCGCTGGGAGAGGAAAACAAGTACAAGCAGACTGGTTTTGATTAAAATATTCTGTGCACTCTTCTATAGACGTTTCCAAGTTATTAAATTTTGGTTCACATAATAGACCAACTACATTTGGAATGATATGTAGCATATATATAGAGCTGTGTGCATTGTTAATTTTATTTAAATTCATTCATACAGATACATACATCTACATATTATTTTAATATTTACTCTATTAAATCTCTTGCTTTTTCACATATCATCGAGACGCCCCCTTTTTATTAAGAATGATTACTTGCTGCTCCTGTGCAATCGGTAATCTGTCTTACGGACGTCAGAGGCAGGGGCTGCGGTCTGCAACACATATATCAGACATAGGATATGCAGAGTCTTTTGACTACCCGGATGTGTCGTCAGAATTGACCTGACTGTCAGAGGGTCCGTGGCGCATGGAAGTCGTCGATGACCAAAATTACTGCAGATTCTCACGCTTCACGTAGCTCTCGGTATTCGTACAAAGAGTATCAGAGTCGTTACTGACGGAAAGCCCGACGTCTCATGATCAACTTTCCTGTCATAACTGACACGCGCGGGTGTCGTCATGTCTTCCTACCCCGGAAAAGTATAAAACTAGATCTGGGCAAATCACTGTATCACATCACATAAATATTTGTACAAGTATCACTTGTCCCCAACTTGATTCAAATAAAACTGTTTTCTATATAAAAAAATGTAGGGGCCCTCCCTGCTCGTCAGTGTGCCAACTTGTAGATAACTGAAGTAGGACTCTAAGTAAAGTATGATTCACGTCAGTTTCAAGAGGGCAACACTGTTCATATATTCCTGCATCCCAACCTGATGACCAGGACGCTCTTAACCCTCATGGCGCCTGCCCGTCAGCTGACTTTACATGCCGCTCAGTGCCGCAGTGTGATGACATCGCGGTTATACATTGTATAACAAGTGTTACAACGTTCTTATTGCTGCACACCAAATTGTATAGCTTCAACTAGAGTTGATTGTCTCTCCAAATTCAACAAATTCAAAAGTTTGACATACTGCGCCCGGTACACTGCAGACTTGCCATATTATCTACCAGATCATACACTTTGTGTTTCAAAAGTGGAAAGTCCCTATATGATCCCTAGATCTCACTTTGAACATTTTGTAAATATTTGTTTTAAAAGAATGTTTATGATAAGCAGACCATCCTTGTATTCTGGTCACCCGAGGCTGCATGATAGTTAAAGACCATTTTCACAAGTCTCACTCATCATAGCCAGATAATAACAGGACAGCGCTCGTGGAAAAGATGACACTCTTTTGGAGAGTGTGAACATTTAAGCCGCCAGTAGAATCTAAATGGGCATCTTTTGTAATTGCATTTAATACAGAAAATCCAGCTGTAATATCTAACAATGGGTGAAATGTCTAATCATTTCGGCTTTATATTTACACCCTGAAGTTTATATTAATGAGCTATTTGTGGAATTAGGTGTTTTTTTACGCCCTGATGTTCATATTAGTTAGTTATTCGTGACGTGTACTTTCACGACACATAGCGAAATAATTGCAAGCGTATTTCGCACACGATGTAGGTCACCAAAAGCATTTTTTAATTGATAGTTAAAATAGTGCGCTGAGAAATGGTTGTGTATATATAAATATAACATACCATATTCAAAAAATATTCTTTATATCCAACAAATAGGTTTGCTCTTTATTTTTTGTAATCTATCAAACGTATCTGTCTCTGTGGTTTAGGATTCTTTTGCTTATTTACAAAACTTGAAATATTTTATAATTGTGTGGATTTCATTTTAGGCCCCAGTGGGGAAATCTGGCGGTAAACAAAGGGAATTGCGAGCCCATAACCATAAGTATGAATATTGTGTGTCTGTTATTCTGCGTCCTTCGTAAATCACCAAACGAGACAATTCTACGCCATTTCAAGGCAAGTCGTATACAGGCATATGCAACAGCAATATAACGGGAAAGGCTATATCTCCCGTGAGAACAAGTGTATCGTTTACATACTTACCCCAATGATAGTAGGATGGCTTCTTCGGATATATTCCAAGTACAAATATTGTGTGTTTATTTTTGCGCGTTCTTCGTAAATCACCAAACGAGACAATTCTGCCCAATTTTAAGGCACGTGGTACACAGCCCATACACAAATCTAACAGGAAAGGTTATATCTCCCTTGAGAATATGTGTATCGTATACATTTTAACCACAATAATAGTATGATGGCTTCTTAGGATATATTCCAAGTACGAGTACTGTGTGTCTAATATTACGCGTTCTTCGTAAATCACCAAAACGAGACAATTCTGACCCATTTTAAGGCACTTGGTACACAGCGCAAACGCAACAGCACTATAACGGGAAAGGTTATATCTCCCGTGAAAAAAAGTATATAGAATACATATTTACCCCAATGATAGAGTGATGGCTTCTTAGGAGATATTCCAAGTATGAATATTGTGTGTCTATTATTACGCGTTCTTCGTAAGACACCAAACGAGACAATTCTATGCCATTTCAAGGCAAGTCCTACACAGCGCATACGCAACAGCAATATAACGGGAAAGGCTATATCTCCCGTGAGAACAAGTGTATTGTATACATATTTACCCCAATATTAGTAGGATGCCTTCTGCGGATATAATCCAAGTACGAATATCGTGTGTCTATTATTACGCGTTCTTCGTAAATCACCAAACGAGACAATTCTGCCCCATTTTAAGGCACTTGGTACACAGCGCATACACAACAGCACTATAACGGGAAAGGCTATATCTCCCATGAGAATAAGTGGATAGCATACATATTTACGCCAATGATAGTATGATGGCTTCTTTGGAGATATTCCAAGAACGAATATTGTGTGTCTATTATTACGCGTTCTTCGTAAATCACCAAACAAGACAATTCTGCCCCATTTTAAGGCACGTGGGACACAGCGCATACGCAACAGCACTATAACGTGAAAGGCAATGATAGTATAATTGCTTCTTTGGAGATATTCAAAGAACGAATATTGTGTGTCTTTTATTCCGCGTCTTTTGTAAATCCCCAAAACGAGACATTTCAACACTATCTGCCCCTTGCCATGCCTGCACGTGGCATGTGAAAACATGGCATGGTCCACAGCAGCTGACAGTGTCAATATCAGATATACCCATGCATTGATAACCTGTGTAACACTGTATGCATTGGAACAAAAACTTGAAACTGTCTTGAAACTGTGATTGTGTTTTGATATTGTGTGTGTGTGTGTGTGTGTGTGTGTGTGTGTGTGTGTGTGTGTAAGCTATCTGAATAGTTACTAGGGCTGCACGGTATTACCGGTATACCGGTATATGAAAATGAAACAATTACGTATCGCAATACGTTTGTGATGTACCGGTATATTGACAATGATTTTGTGTTTCCAAATTTAACTTGCTTATACCTAATTATTATTACTCTTTCAACACTGTATGCCCGTAATACCGGCCAAGAAGCATTCCAAGACACCAGAGGCCGGTAGGCCGGTAGACCGGCCAAGCCGTAGTCACGTCAAAATAGTATATAATTTTTTAAACCTACCAGTCATATCTTTCATTTATTAAATCTATCACATTTCACAATGTCTGAAATACGTATTCTATTTCAATTAATCATTTTTTATCGATAGATTAAGAAATTATTCACTATTTCCCGTAATGTTATTTAAAATAAAAATCTCGGACACGCACTTCGAAAACGGGTCCACATCCAACATGTCAAAGAGCAAAATAAAGACGATCCAGGGAAAGCTTTAAATATAGTATACAAAGTTATAGATACAATCAACAAAAATATATCTAAAAGTTGTCAAACTTACTGCTAAGTTATTATTTCCATCTTTTCGTGCGGTCGCTTGTAATGTAAATCAAATGACATCTCGGCATTCGTCGCCTAAATTCTCGGCTCGGACACGATGTTTAATGCCAAAATATATGCATGAAAAATCTTTGTCACAGCTCGTAACCTAGCACGATACATCAACGAAGCACCATATTTGTAATATAAATCGCGATTTCCTGCTTAAGATGGCAGGATTAACAAAATGATTTCGTCAAAATCTAAAATTCATACCACAGCTGTAATTTGATTGACTGCCTTAGATCACGTGCTCAAATTTGACCAATCGCAAACCTTGTAGCAGATTTTGGCACGAAAGCGTCATTAGAAACCAATTTTTATTCAATAAAATCGATTGTTATAACTACGAAAAACTCCAGGCGATGTTACGAGCTTGTAGATGAAAGAATAAGCTTTCTAACGATGTGTCATATGCCAGTCTTCGACGAACGTGTTATTCATAAGAAGCCTCGAAAACGGGTATTTCTTCATGTTACTGAGGGACAGGCGCTGTTATCGGGAAATGGGTGATGACAGATACTATTGATAATTCTTTTTAAAATGCTTTTCCAATAACGTAAACAATAAAAATAAAAAGGAAATAGGTAAGTAAGTGCATTTAATGAAATCGTATATTTGCCGAAAATCGTCAAATTTTCGCTTCCTTGGTCCTTAATCTGGACGTTATAAATGTGTTAGCTTACATCTTTTTATATACAACGAACATAATTAAGTAGTAAATGCATTATTTAAATAATGTGATAAACATAACTTTCTTATTTATAAACAATAGGATCAGACCTTTCAAATTGTGTATAACATAGAGTAGCAAAGATATTTTACAAGCAGATATTTTCTTTGATAAATGTTGGTTTCATCTATCACACAAGAATCTCTGGTAACTGGGTGTCACAGCAGTAAACGCTTCTGGTTGACTGGTGTTGAAAGAGTTAAAACAACTAATATTGTCCATCTTTTTACCTGCATGTCATTGTGATGAAACTGCGCGAACAGCTCTTTGATAAACAATTACAAACTTACGTTACCACAAACACTGGACCCATATTATACATAAATACCTCCAACATTTCTTCCTGAACCTATGAGCTAAACGCACCCATGATGTCACTGAGTCTGGAGAATTGATACCACTAATATTTACTGCATGTTGGACTTTACCATTATGGTGCCTTAAACAGCTATTCTTGAGTCAAATAGCACAGCCAGACACAAATACAATTGTCTGTTTTGTCTGAATGTTCTGGTTTTTCCCTTTTTTTTTTCTTTGAATAAAGCTAAACTTTGTATGATTGTACTGTGCACGTGATTCAATGTGGAGGTAAAATAATCTTAAACAGTGGACAGAACTCAATAAGTTTTCTTCCACAATATAATTGCAGTACGTATTGCAATACAGAGGAATGTATCAAAATATATGGCAATACGAAATTTGGGGCAATACGAAATTTGGGGCAATACCGAGCTCTAAATTTTAGTTACAATTAGGTCCCCAGCAACCCATGCTTGCCTAAAGGGATCTGGGTGTCAGGTCCAGTGACTTGGTGGTAGATTGCATGCGTTTGTATCTCAATTAAGTGGATCAATGATCATAGTGTCGATCACTGGATTGTCTGATCCAGATTCGATTATTTACAGATGGCCGACATATAGCTGGAATATCACTAAGTGTGGCGTTGAAAAACAACCACACCAAGTTGAATTAGCTACAAAAATATCACTTTCGGTCTGCATGAAAACACACCATCGAATGTATAGATTATTTACTTTTTTGTAGATAAACGTGTTTATTGTTTGTGAGTCTTATTTCATTAAAAATAAATAGTATTATCCTTGTGTTTTAGTCATCAAGCATGTTAAAAAGTCTGTTTATTCAGGACATGTTTTATAGTACTAGGTTGATAGCCCTTGTACCCTCAAGGGCGTGGATCGTTCCGCGAAATATCAGTCACTGGATTGTCTGGTCCAGATGCGATCATTTATTTACACACGATTGGATTATTGCTGAGCGCGGCCTTTATTTTTTTGCATTTTGGTCCAGTGTCATAGCTTTACATTGTGGCTGTAAGTTTTCAGATGTTCTTGAACTACAGAGTCGATCCGGTAATTCTGCTCTCTTCACGGCGTCATGTGAGACACAATCATTATGAGCAGAAAGGAACACAATACTTCAAAGACGAGATCCTTATTCAACGTCACCAGTCCTTGTCATAAAGGTCATCTATACAATAGCTTTATAAGGGTACGTAATCCAAGGGCATGTAACTGGCAATGCCTCAGTTTCTGCTACAGTCTGTAATTCCACTCATACTTGTCAAAATAAATTGTGATTTGATCATATCGTCACATGACAACAGGACTAACACTTAAAATATGTTAATTGTTGGGCATGTACAACATTTTAGAAGTGATTAATAATTATTTTGAAAGTTCTTGTGGAGAAAACGTGTTTGTATTAGACTATTAACTGATGTACAATGATTCGTTACTACAAAACTAGTAACCAGTTGCATATATTACCAATGATATCTCAAAAACATTGTTCTAGTTAACTTGCCTTTATTATATGATAGGAATTTTTTTTATAGAAATGTTGATGTGATGATGAAAGATATTAAACCGTCCACATTGTAACAGACTAATAGTGTTCTCGACAAATAATGTTATTATTTATCCAGATTTACTGACACCAAGATTCTGTGCTGAATTAGCAATTATTTTTTATTTTATAAGAAGTTTTAAAGGTAACATTATATTGAATATCACATGAAAACTACCTTATTCAGTGAAATAAATACAAACTTATTTGTTGAAGCGATCATTTCCAAATTAAATAAGAGGTATCTATCTATCTATCTCTATCTAACTCGAGTATTTGGACAACATCAAATTTCAAAACACATTAGGTTTGTCTCCTAATTTGACATATTTTCACAACTCATTGATAATGGCGTCAAATTCCGCTCACTGGCGAATTGCCACATTGTCGGTTTTTTTCGCTAAAATTAAATTATATGTATAATGTAAAGCACTTGAATTGTTACCCAAACACACCTTAAAACAATTTTCCACACCTTACTGGTGTAGTTTCTTGTGATTGATGTGAACTGATGTATTCTTCCTGTGAGATCTACCAAGCTGATATAGAAAGGCAAAAGACCCGCGCTTGTCAAACTTTTGACCAACCGAATTGCAGGTGCTGGATGGGTGGTTCAATCTGGTCGATTCCATCAAAATGAAAACTGTATGATTGAGGCAATCGTGAATACAAACATCTGTAAGTTATACTGACCCAATTCAATCAAATTTACAAAGAAACTATGATTTGTAGGTATTACGGGTTTGACATATATTTGACCAGAGTTTAAATATTTCATTCCGCCTTACTTATATTTTAAGTTCAAAAGAGTTTACAAAATCTATACTGACTAGCAACTAGTTATGGGGGAGGACCAATTATGGCCGCGCGATGTTTTGGCGCATGCATCTCATTTTACATTTCCTTGTATTCATTAGAAGAGAGAAATATTTTTTTTGAAAATTATGAACAAATCGGATCTTGTGAATTTTTTTTTTTAAAAATACATGATAATCCCCTTGCTCAAATACAACTTTACAAACGACAGGCGGGAGATGTCACGTGACTAATTCACAGAAAAATATAAATCAAACAACACGATGATGCACTTTCAGCTCTGTCATTTCTTCCCCAAAATACAATTCTGAAACCTAATCTGAGCGATAGTTCCCAAAATGCATAGCCTCTATATGTCACAAAATCCATAGTACATAGTGTTAAGGATAAGAATGTGTAGATCGAATTTGGGGGATATTGGTCATTGTCAGTTTGCAAACGACACATTGATAATAGCATTTCTTATTCATTTTGATGAATAAAAACAATTAAATGCCATACCAGAGATACTAACCAAATGTAATTTGTATAAATGCGCTTGATCACGTGACGCGTGTTGTTAAGACATCGGCGATAACTGATACAGTAGGTCGACAATTTCCATTGTTTTGATTCCCAATAGCGTTAATAGTTATTTCACGGACAAAAAAAAATTAAAGTTATTGGTACAGCCAATTGTGTACACGGAATATGTCAGAAATAACATGAAAAAAATGGCGAGAGCTGGTCAGTGATGAGTGTCAGATTTTGTGATTTGAAAGCATGATGAAACAGGCTTGTGCTGGAGTATGGTAGAAGACGTGGATTAGGGAGTTTGAAATGCTTTCACAAAACTGAGTCCCAGAATTTTATAGGGAGAGTATGGGGGAACATGCATGAGTATTTAATCCACTTCCCCTCACTGGTTGTATAACGTACAGACAACATGGGTGTATATTGCAGAGTTTCCTGTCCAGTGTATCCCCAAGTGTGTCATGTCAGTCTCAACCACCAACTGTACAGGGCTCACCCAGTTGGTATGGAAGATGTAGGCTGTAGATTGCACATAGTTGTAGTGAGTGAGTGAGTTTGGTTTAACGCCGCTTTTAGCAATATTCCAGCAATATCACGGCGGGGGACACACGAAATGGGCTTCACACATTGAACCCATGTCGGGATTTGAACCCGGGTCTTCGGCGTGACGAGCGAACGCTTTAACCACTAGGCTACCGGACCGCCCCACATAGTTGTAAGCCTGACAAAGTAAATAATGTATCTACAATATTGATCCAAACTTTGTTGTGAACTATTCAGTTACCTTTACAACTACATATGACGTGAATGTATTGTATCGGGGAGAGCGTAGGTCAGTGGTTTGATCCCTTAGCCGCGTCACACTGATACCAAGAGACATGGTACTTGTTGTTATACTGTCTGCTGCTCGGCATTAATGGGACTCAGTGATATGTGCCATATATGGAAGTGTTCCTACGATTTATCAATGAAACCAGCCCAGTTCACATTGTTGACCTGCCTGACATCGAAATGTCTTAATCCGATTGGTTGACCGGTGTAACTGTATGCAAAGTAGATTGCCAGTCCTCTTCCGGTTTGGTCGATGTCCACTTCCGGTGTGCCTGCAATCCATTTCCGGTGTACCTGCAATCCACTTCCGGTGTGCCTGGGGTCCACTTCCAGTATGCTTGCAATCCACTTCCGGTGTGCTTCCAATCAACTTCCGGTGTGTCTGATGTGTACTTCCGGTGTTCCTGTAGTGCATTGTGCAACATTGTGCAACATTGTGCAACATTATGCGCAATCCACTTCCGGTGTGCTTCCAATCCACTTCCAGTGTTCCTGATGTGTACTTCCGGTGTTCTTCTACTTCCGGCGTGAAACTTGTAGCAACATTGTGCAACATTGTGCAACATTACGCCTCCAATCTCCACTCCACTTCCGGTGTGCTTCTAATTCACTTCCGGTGTTTCCTGGTCTGTACTTACTTCCGGTGTCTGACCCCGATTTCCGGTGTGCTTGCAATCCACTTCCGGTGTGTTTGATGTCTACTTCCGGTTTTCCTGTAGTGCATTGTGAAACATTGTGCAACATTACGCGCAATCCACTTCCGGTGTGCTTCCAATCCACTTCCGGTGTTCCTGGTGTGAACTTCCGGTGTGGCTGCAATCCACTTCCGGTGTGTATGATCCCCCCACTTCCGGTGTGCTTGCAATCCACTTCCGGTGTGCTTCCAATCCACTTCCGGTTTTCCTTTGTGCAACATTGTGCAACATTGTGCAACAGTGACGGCCAATCCAGCCTCTTCCTCAATCCACTTCCTCGTGTTTCCGTTTCCGGTGTGCCTGGAACCTATTTCTAGTGTGCTTGCAAACCACTTCCGGTAATCCACTTCCGGTGTGAAACTTTTATGTGCAACATTTTGCAACATTGTGTAACATTGTGTAACATTGCCCAGAGAAAAACGCCAATCCTTACCCACAATATGAGTTTTAGTCATCTCTTACATTAATACGAGTTCAATACTGAGAAAGACTGCGCAACATGTTTCAATGTGACATTCTGAGAGAAATGTGTCTTTGATCAGTCATGCACTACATTAATTCAACTTAGAGGCTGCCTATGCGTTAACAATCCACAAATCATCGCTTCTCTTACACACAGCACAGCTCAGCACAGGAACACTATATTACATCTGTGTCACGAGTGTCATAGTTATTGATTCAACACAGTTACACCACTTTAACGCAATTATTTTTTTATAGTAAAAAAAGTGTGCTGAGAAATGGTAAGATCTATATAAATATAACGTATAATGTTCCACAAATATTATTCATACCCAACGAATAGTCTTGCTCTTTTTATTTTCGAATGAATCAATAGTGTCTGTCTTTGTGGTTAAGGCATCCTTTGCGCATTTACAAAACTGGAGATATCATGCAACGTGCAACGTACGTATGCTATTCCACTTTAGGCCCCAGCAACAAAACCTGCACCGGTGCTTGACGGGGATGGTGCGGGCTTATAACCTTCAAATAGATTTGCCCATGGCCAGACAAACGATCCTGTGCACCCGTAAGCTGGAATGGTTTATTTCACACCGCCAATGTGGCCACAGGTGATCTTATTCATCTCGCGCTATATCCGAACGTTTATTAATAGAAAGGGGGTTTTCCAGACAGTTCACACCCATCTGGAAATCCAACTTGGGCTACTTTGGGGTCCTTTCGAAAGTTCTCATGCCTCCAGGTTCGGTCCGCGGCATCTAGCCACGGCTCGCTTTGGCCCAGGGGCACCCTGAGTGGGTGCAAACCCCCTTTCTAGGAGGAACTCTTTTTTAAAAGAACTACTTACATGCTACATGAACCCCCAACTCAACTCTCACCCTTCAACCCCCGCCAATCCGATCGCTCCCTTTTCGCCCACCGACGAATCGCTTTTCTCCCTTTCCGCACTTTTGGCTCGATTATCCGGGCCCCGCTTTTACCCCGCTTCTGCCCCGCTTTTACGCTTTCGCTTTTATCTTTCATTTCATCACATTTTTATTATTAAAAATATATAGTAAAAAAAAAATAATGCTTCTAGTCATTTTACTTCTTGCCCTTCAATGCAGCTTTCCAATTCTCACCATTTATTTTACACACCGTCTGTTAATTCATTTACCTTCACGTCTTCTCTTGTCTACTGAAGCATTTTAGGGACAATTGGTTTTTTCTTTAAAATAGTTGTCTGTAAAACAAATAATTTTATAATCATACTTCATTTTTGCGGGAACCAATAAAAGAAAATATCTTTTAGTCATCATACATGTAGTTCCATTTTTTATACTTCTTTCCACTTTTCACACAAATCAAACACGTCACTACACCGGTTACGCCGAGCGCATCTTGGCATTGCACCGACCGCCGAAAAACGCAGTTTGGACAGCCGGTACCAAGCCACTCGGAAGACACCGGTTACGTCGAGAGAGCATCTGAGCATTGCACCGATCGCCGAAAAACGCAGTTTGGACAGCCGGCACCAAGCCACCCGGAAGGAAGCGGCAAAGCACCAATCACAAGCAAGGTAACTAATGCCAAAGGCCGTCATTTCCTCCATCGACTGGCCATGGTGGGGCACGTATCTGACGGTCGCTGGCTGGCATCGCCACACCAAGGCGTGCTCGCTCGGTCTTGTCGCGTCTGCATCGACGGCGGGGACGATTATGCACATGCATCTGAAGGTAAGTTCATTCATATATTTCACTCCATGTCTTTTATTTCCCGCACAGAGCGCCCATTCTGTCTAACGGGAACGAAGCATGTTCCAAAACTTGTCCTCCCTTGGCCATTTTCAACTTCTTCTTTCATCCCAGAAAATGTCACCTCTTTTGGCCGCTCTCTGGTGCACGTTGCAAGTGTTTTCGTGGCGAAGAAGCGGGCGGGGTGCTTCCTGCATTCTTGTATGGATGATAAATGCGTACCTCCACATACTGACCACGCCCTATAACAGTGGATGCAACTACCGTATTCCATCCGATAGAAGAACTGCACTGTGCTATCATTAATCAACATGCACCATTCATCACTCCCTTCATCACTCCCTTCAGTGTTAACAAACCTAAGTATTCAACTACCGTATTTCCAACAAAAACATGTCCCTTTATTATGAGTATTAAGATTTGTGGAGTCATTTTGTTTATCTTGTTTGGGCTGTGAATCACTTGTGCTCATTGTGTTGGACATTGTTGCAGACCCTCACCAAGATGGCTCTGTGGTCGCCGACACAATCTCCTGACACAACATACCACAGCCCCGGAGATTTTCTTCGAGATGGAAGATTGTGAAAGGTAGGTGATTTTATACCTTGGTCTCATTGTACTCAATAATATTTGTCATGGGGTGCCCTGTATTTGCGGTATTAAGCACCCCGCTCCTATTATAGCAAGGATTTATCTAGAATTCCAAACAAGGTGCCATTTATTCCCTCTGCAGGAAGAAAATAATTATATTGAGATATTTGTCATATTATAAAATGTTCATACTTTCTGAGGAATTGGGAAATTTTAGATTCAAATTGGAAATTTCTACAGTCATTTGCTGCAGACTTGGGGCTAAATATGGGCCTTTGAGCAAGTCTAGATAATCCCCAAATAGATGTACATGACAGGTCCTCTTTCCGATTAAGCACCCCTTTACGATTTTAGGGTTAGGTACCCCTTTCCGATTAAGCACCCCTTTACGATCATTAGGGTTATGTACCCCTTTCCGATCAAACACCCCTTTACGATCCTTGGGGTTAGGTATGTGGTAGGGTTAGGTACCCCTTTCCGATCAAACACCCCTTTACGATCATTAGGGTTAGGTACCCCTTTCCGATCAAACACCCCTTTACGATCCTTAGGGTTAGGTACCCCTTTCCGATCAAGCACCCCTTTACGATCCTTAGGGTTAGGGTTAGGGTCAGGGGTCAGGGTCAGGGTTAGGGTTAGGGTACCCCTTTCCGATCAAGCACCCCTTTACGATCCTTGGGGTTAGGTATGTGGTAGGGTTAGGTACCCCTTTCCGATCAAACACCCCTTTACGATCATTAGGGTTAGGTACCCCTTTCCGATCAAACACCCCTTTACGATCCTTAGGGTTAGGTACCCCTTTCCGATCAAGCACCCCTTTACGATCCTTAGGGTTAGGGTTAGGGTCAGGGGTCAGGGTCAGGGTTAGGGTTAGGGTACCCCTTTCCGATCAAGCACCCCTTTACGATCCTTAGGGTTAGGTACCCATTTCCGATCAAACACCCCTTTACGATCCTTAGGGTTAATTATGTGGTAGGGCATGGGTTAGCTATCTCTTTTTTTTTAATCCAAAGTCATTTATGGAAAATCCATACCATTTCTTTCAAGTTTCAAACGTCGCGATGTCTCTGACAACAAATGTAACTTGTGGTTTCAATAAGCGGCCCCTACCTTTGTCCATTTGCCAATCTCCCGGGGCGCTTACTACCACTGTCATTTAGGGCTTGTTTATGTTTTTTGTTTCAGTTGTCTTGCAACCATGGCATCTTCATTTTCAGGAGGAATCTATAGTCAGAGTTTTGTAGACTTGCTTGGGAGCTTTCCGACATTTCTTTTTCAGTGTCTGTTGTTGCTGACAAAGTATGACACCAACATCTGAAGTGTTTCATTACTACATGTCCACATACCCTGTGCCAGACTTGATTATTATTGCCGTGGTGATGCTGGAATATTGCTGACTTCAATGTTCAACTTTAATTCACTCACTCACTCACACACACACACACACACAACCACATACTCACACACTCACACACTTACGTGCTTATAAGACTGGGAGAGTGGAAGTTTGATGGTTCAGTCCCATGGTGGAACGGTAAAGGATGGTGCTTGTTGTTACCCTGCCTGGTGCTTGGCATTAAGGAGCAAAAACAAGTGCTGGGCAACCATTATAAAATGGGCATGGGCATTAGTCTGTACGGGTATAGGCAGACCCCCTCGCACCTATATAAGACTGCTTATAAGACTGGGAGAGTTGAAGGTCAGTGGTTCAATCCCTGGGTGGCCAACTCATATCTCTGTCTTGTTATGAGTCTATGTGGTATGGCTGCCACAGTTGTTTGGGTTTTTTCAATTTAGTTGTGCAGAGTTGTGTCCCCTAGGCATGCCTGCCAGGGAGAGCAAAGTTGGTGGTTTTGGATAATCTTGTCTCTCTTAAAGACCCCAGATGATATCAAACAATCACCCCATTCTGTTCCACCCCTCTTCCCCTTCTCAGCTCCATCTGGTAGTACTCACCCTTTCGTCTGTGTCAGGCCTGGCAACTGGAATACTGTTCAATGCAGCATTAAAACTCACTCACTCACTCACTCACTCACTCATCCTATACTTATCCCATTGTCAAATATTGAGAGACTTGGGTGGTTCCTCATAGAATTATGTTTTTTTGACTGTATGCATAACTTTATTGAAGAGACTACGCTATATGATAATCTTTAAATGAATGCCTGAAACCAGTGTTCATGGGTTCAAATCCTGGTTCGACCCGATTATGTTTCTAAGTTTGTCACCACCATACCCGAGCTCATGGATTTTGCCCTAAGTGGTAAACATCTTACATCTGCATCACATTGGGATTACCGATGATTCATTTAGTCCCTCATTGAACTCAACTGCCCTCCTTCAGAAAATGGGATAAACAGCATGAAGTCCTCTTTATGATGTAATTTCAGTAACATTTGACAGAAAAATGATGATGTCAGCATTCAGTTCCACATTTACCTCCATGTCGTATGTTTTCTGAAAAAAACAAATTATTGCATAATTATTCTTTATTTTTCACGTCACCCAATGTCTCAATTAGATCTTCTTCCTCATAGGTCAACTCTTTTCTACTCGTTTCCACTTTTCACACAAACCCGCCACATGTGGACATCCACCCAGCTCATGGTCTCCATGTCACCGACCGCTACACTGGCACAAGTCTCTTAGAATATGGTTATTAGTTCCAATCGTAATTCCTTGAATATATCAATAATAAGAACACCTTGTCCCTATAAAAGACTGGCGTCCTTGTAGACAAGTCCATTATAATCCATTATAATGTACTTATCATTCAGTAGAGACTTGGGGCAAGTCTAACAAATCACCCGCCTTTCCGTGACCAGAAGCAGAAGGCATCAAATGGCCTTGTTATCTCCATCAGCTGGCCATGGCGGCACACACGCTTCTTGTGCCCGGCATCACCAACATGCTGGTTCTGTCTGGTCAAATCTCCATCACTGGTCAGGGACAGCTGTAAGTTCCTTGTATATTTTACTCAACAGTTTCTATTTCTTGCATGGAACTGCCATTCTGTCAAATAGGGAGAAACCATGTTGGAAACCATGTCACGTGCCTTGTCCATTAGCAGGCCTCCAAGACATTGTCCCCTGTCTTTGCCGCCCTCTACTGCACATTCCGAGTGTTTTCCTGGCGAGGAAGCTTCCTGTATTGTATGTATTATAAGTGCGTACCTTCACACACTGACCACGCCCAAACAGTGTAAACAAACCTAAGTATTCAACTACCGTATTTCCCACAAAAACACCTTCCTTTATTATGAGTATTCGTTCTTTGTCTTTATTCCATTGCTGCTGTACAGACCTGCTGACCAGATGTCACACAACCACGGCCCTCTCCCCCTGGCTCCCACTCCCAAGGAAACAGTGCCTCATCGTTTTTTATCCTTAAGATCTTTTCTATTTTCTTAACACGTAACCTATTAACCTCTATTAAGGTTGTCGGCACTAGTCATTTGTGTTACCAGTTGATTGTATCCATGGTAACAGTACTGTACTCTTTCTAGTATCCTGAATGAGGAAAAATCACACGTTAACATTTTATTTATCAATTTCCATTTCCATTAAATTCAATTTGTAGTTTATTTCTATGATATCAGGGCGTGAACGTTTACATAGCAATTATGGTTTATCTCCCTTTCTTTGGCTGTCGAGTACATGTAGTTGTGTTCATTGTGTTGTACATTGTTGCAGACCCGGACCAACATGGCGATGCGGCCACCAACATGACACATCCTTCTGACACATCCTTCTGACACATCCTTCTGTCACAACCTCCTCACAGCCCCGTCATATTTACTTCTAGATGGAAGATGGTGTAAGGTAGGTGATTTTTGACCATGGTAGCCACTGTATTCTCCTTAAAAGCAGCCCACTCCAATAATTCATTTACAGGGATAGGTCCTATTTCTTTGTGTATATTGTTCAGGAAGGTATAACTTATCAAACAAGCTTTCATGTCACCAGTGACTGAACAAAGTTTCTTCTCTTCCGCTAGATCCCTGACAACAGATTTAAGTTGTTGTGGCTGGTCCTGGGGCTCTTATTACGGCGAATACGGTGCTAACATTTTGTCTCTGACATGAAAGTGTGTCTAGATATTTTGTTTGAATTGCCTTGTAATATATCATACAAAGGAATCCATAGAATCTCGTCATTTTTCAGAAGAAATCTACCTTTGGCAAAGCATTATAGACTTGCTTGGCACATTTCCATATTTTAATTTCAGTGCAGTGAGAGACTAGCCCTGTTGTACCTGTCAAAGTATGAGCCAGTGTGTGGCTGGAAACTGTTTCAGTATCACATGTCCCTATACCATGTATATCCATGTGTATATTGCTATATCAACCCGTTGCTGTTGGGGTTAACATAGCCTTGCTCCAAGTCTGTACTGAATGATAAGTCCATGTATGTATAGTCATCTGTTATCTTTAATAAGCAAGTCTAGATAAGCGACCATTTCTTAGGAACAACTTGTTCTTATCATTTTTATGATCTAGGAATTATCATTTAAACTAATAATAATTTCCTTAGAAACATGTGTCAAGTCAGGGATATCAGTATGTATACATGGGTGGTGATACCGTAGATCCTGTGATTAACTGACTGGCACATAAAGGGTCCTGTTTATTTCTTGACCTTGGAGTATTTTCAAGTATTTTTGCCATCATATGCCAAACACAAGACATTTTGTGCCCCATATACATGATATGTGCTCTGCTACTTTCATTTGATTTCTTCGAGGTCTTTAAGTATAGCATGCTCCTTGTCTATATTGATATATATATTATATACAAACTGTTGCACCACTAGTAACTCTGTCAACTTTTTCGTGTAAGCCACTTGACTCGTGACTTTCTTATGAGGTGACTGAAGACATTTGACTAAATGTCATATTGTGTATGACACACATTTTCCCCCACAACAGCTTGACTCTGAACAAATGTATTGATTTGGAGTGTGATGTGTATCTCTGCATTAATCCTATCAGTGTTAATGTGTTTGGTTTGTCACATACTGAACACAGAGGTAGGCATCATGATCATATCAATCATTGTCTGGGGTTGCCGGGTCAGAACTGGTCCCTAGCAACCTGTGCCGGTCCCTAGCAGCCTGTGCCGGTCCCTAGCAACCTGTGCCGGTCCCTAGCAGCCTGTGCCGGTCCCTAGCAACCTGTGCCGGTCCCTAGCAGCTTGTGCCGGTCCCTAGCAGCCTGTGCCGGTCCCAAGAGGCGACGACACGGAAAGGGTGGGCAGGCTTGGTGACTGGGTTGATTGTGTTTCATTGTACACCAGCCATGTGGATCACTGCTTACAATATCAGTCACTGGATTGTCTGGTCCAGACTCAATTATCTTCATAATGTGAATATGTAGCTGAGTGCGGCATAAACCAACAAATCAGAAATAATGACACAGGCTGAGGTCAGTGGGTGCATGATGCAGTACAATAGGTGGCCAAGCATGGATCGGACGGACTGGCTCGCTGACTTGGTGGATGCAGGTCATCATATCCCAGTTGCATAGTTCCATGCTCATAATGTCAATCACTGGATTATCTGGTCCTGACTTCGGTCATATTGCTGAGTGCGACGTTAAACAACAAACAATGATGACATGGGTCATTATTCATATCAATCACTGGATTGCCTTGTCCATACTTGATTATTTACATATCAATCACTGGATTGCCTGGTCCAGACTTGATTATTTACAGACTTCCGTCATAAAGCTGGAATATTGGAGAGTGTAGCATAAAACAACAAACAATGATGGCATGGGTCATTATTCATATCAATCACTGGATTGTGTGGTCCACTCTCAATTATTTACAGACTCCTGTCATATAGCTGCACTATTGCTGAGTGTGGCGTTAAACAGCAAACAATGATGGCATGGGCCATTATTCATATCAGTCACTGGATTGTGTGGTTCAGACTCGATGATTTACAGAACACTGGCATATTGCTGGAATGTTGCTGGGTGCGATGTTAGTACTGTGGGTACCTGGGTCCTACTCAGGATCCAACCGACCCAAGTACACATGTCCCAGGCCTAGATGGTTCATGCAATTCAAATATTGTTTTAGAATAAAACTCAGCTGACATAATGTGTAATATTGGTCAATATAAGATCTGCACCAAATATGAGACGTTTTAGATTTTCACCAGTGATGGGAAGCTGATCAGTTGCTAAACTCGGTGAGAGTACCTATTTTCGAATCTTCTGAGAGTACCTATTTTCTGATCTTCTGATAGTACCTATTTTCTTCTGACCTTGAAGTAACATATGAGGATATGGGCTGGTATGCTCTACTCAAAGACTCGCAATACTTTATATTGCCCATAATGATTACATGATCAGGTTACAGGGAATGTATTTATCCCTGTCTGATAACTTGTAGGGGGCACGGGTGGCCCAGTCGTCTCAGGAGCCAGGATTTGCTGTGCAGAGTTACATCCTTTGGGCATGCCAGAAACCTATGATTGTGGGTTTGAATCCAGGTTCGCCCCGATTATGTTTAACTCAAGACCTTGCACGTTACAACTTACAACTCCATTATGTTGTATTGTAATTTTTTCACACCCGTGAAACTCTGGGTTATGATTGGTCGTCAGCAACTCATGATGTCAGTCACTGGGTGGTCTGGTCCAGACTTGATTATTCACAGACCAACATAGTAAAGCTGAAATATTGCTGAGTGCTGCATTTAACAAACAATAAAATCTTTTTGATTGTTTGTAGGTTTTGTTCCATAAATTATTATTTCAAAAAAAGTTTGATAAGACTCGTTAAGACAGGATTTAATCGTTTCTGGTCCTGTAGTCTTTTCACTCTTTCTCTACTGGTCCTCATGATACCTTAACTATTGGCATTTTGGCAAATACTATTGGACTACTGCTAATTTCTAACACGGGGTCAGTGTTTACTAAAACATAACAATGTTTACAGCTGTCATTATTGGTGTCCAGAAGGCTACTAGCATATATCTGATGTCAAAGTACACATTCTTTCAGTGAGCCTTAATGTTCTTAATGTATCATGGCAACATTTAGTATAGTCCTTATGACCAACAGATTTATTGAAACCCACAGGGAACACTGGATTTTCATGTGTTGTCTATTCTCAAACTTGCTACTAATACTCCCCTTTTAAGACCTACAAATATCAATATCATTTATGCCAAAGTTTCTGGATGTCCCGGACTCCAACGCAGTTGGGTTTTCTTTCTTCATAAAAATCAACAATGGCAGCCACAGCAGGCAATATGTTTTTACAATGGAGACTCCTTGCCTTCTCCATTGACATTTTTTTTGGCGTTCTTAGCGAATGTTTATGGGAGCGTTTTCAGTTAAAGATAAATTCAGTGGATAAGTAATTTAAGCTTGGTGACTTAAATGTTGCATGTCAACCTACCCCAAAGCCATTGACCGTTGCTCATAATATCAAAAACTGGATTGCCTTGTCCAGATTTGACAGTTTACAGACCGTCACTGTATAGCTGGAGTATTGCTGAGTGTAACGTAAACAACAAATAGAATCATAAGAGCCCATATATAAACATTACTTGCTATTAAGAATGTTTGCCAATAGATGAATTCGGGCTGGTAGACTGCAGACAGAATGGAATACATGAGACAAGATTTCTGTGTGTTTTTCGCTGAAGGGCAAACTTGAGTGATGTCACCTTTGATGAGCATCTGATTGGGAGTCTAGTCATTTTTCATCCCTCCATGCACTAAAGAGTGATTGTGCGTCTACTGTCTATCAGATTAAGTGGCCACAGCAGGGCAACAGGGAGCATTAATTGGTCATGTAATATTCCTAATGGTCTGGAAATGCTTTTGGGGCACTTGCGGGAACATGGTGCTAATTACCCAGAATATTGTAATTAACAGGAATAGCGTTAGTTACTTGTCAGGTGTACAAAATATAAACTGACATAGCTCAATGCCAGGAGTTGAGTGTTGCCGGGCAACAAAGGTAGACTGGAAGATTTTAAAAGTCATCAGTAATTATGGTGATAACTTGAGGCGAAACATGGAGGCATGGTCTCACCATGAGCTGTCTAGTTACATGCGTTGAGACATCAACCAGTCATCATATTTGGGTTTTACACAGCATTTTCAGTTACATTTTAATGAGTTTATGCACTATGAGTGTTTTGGCACTGTTTATGTGCTGTGTGGTGCCTTTTGCTTGATATTGGTGAAGCTCACACCAGACTGTGGTCGATAACGCAGGATACCATACGATGCGATACGATGCGATACAATACGATACAAATTTCGACCGGTCACAATATGATTCATATTTCATTAGACTGATCACAATACGATACATATTTCAGTAGACTGATCATAATATGATATATATTTCAGTAGACTGGTCACAAAGCGTTACATATTATAAATAAGTATAATGAATTGATATCCAAGCAGTACATGTCATTTGGTTATATTTACTACAAATGGGAAGTTATGGATGCCAACAAGGATTTATCTAGACCTGCACAGAGGCCAGAATTAGGCCCAAGTCTATACCAAATGTCTATGAAAATTTCAAAACTGGATTTAAACATTTCCCAATTCATGTTGTTATAGTTACAACTAATCTTATGGTATTTTAGAGGTGACTACTTATATTTCACTTATAACAGAACCAGTATGGAGGAAGATGCTTAAATGCTTAGTTTGCATTATTACATTGAATGCAATGTTATACAATGTTAAATAAAAACGTCTTAATTTAGAAGAAAAAATTATAACTTTTTAACAAAATTATTATTTTCCCCAGTTTGCCTCCAAGGAGCATTTAGTTTGGAATCATAGATACATCTGTTTAAGGTGGCCAGTGTATAAAACAGTGGTGTGTGGGGAAAGGTACAGATATGTTGCCCAGACATGTGAACACTCTGCCATGTGATGTCCACTATTTGATGTAGAGTGTTAAAGCTCTGCACGCTAACGTCGAACCCATTCGACAGAGGTGTCCATCCCCGTGCATCTGATGTCGAACCCATTCGACAGGCGAATAGCATAACAACACCCCAAAATAAAACTCGCCATATCTATTTACCAAGAAGGCTTTGCGTAACATTTAAATTACGTATGACATGCATAAATGCTCAGCTTGCTCAATATCAAAACGTTCAGTCATTTATTTACCTCAAAAAGAAAATATCGCGAGTTAAAAAAGTTTCGGCCAAACTTCTCGGCACACATCTACCAGGAACGGCCATTGTTGACTTTTGGCACTTCACGTTGAGCGGCATGCAGTCCGATATTTTCTTTTTAATTTCATCATTTTTCCTATTCGATCATAATTTTTTGTTTGCTGACGAAAGGAAAACACTCATGTTCCTTTATTTCTAAAAATTAGCAACTTTCGGTGTAATTAATTGTAAACAAAAACAATCTGAATCGTAACATCATCGATTGGATGCAACTTGTACGATCATGGCAACGGCGGTAAACAAACAACTCCACATGCATAGTTATCCCGTTAGACTATTACAATCATTTTGTTACATCTAACTTAATTTTCTAGAATTATTGACACGCATGTATAAATCTTTGTGAAAAGAATTTCATTTTTAAAGAGTTTGCAAATGATTTCGTTTGATAAACTTTCCGACACATTGCCAAGCCGACAAACGTCAGTGATACGTTTGGGCGTGGCCTAACTCGCGATTTGTTGAGTTGAACAAAGTCAACAAACACTGCGAAAAATGACAAATATTGGATGATACGCAAAATCTGAACTGATATACATTCTAGGTAAACTATTCAATAGCAAAATAATGCATTTTACGAGAAATAATCAAAATACTTGCAATTTTAGCTATCATTTCTGAAACCGGAAGCGCGTACCGCATGTGACACATCGAAGCAAAATATGCAAAAGTTGGTAAGCTATCATAAAGAAATTCCGAAATAGATTCAAATTCAAAAGAAAATACATAATTTACTATTTTTCGTCAACTATTTACTATTTATTGATCTGGAGAGCAGTCTTCACTCTTATTTGTTTCATATTTCTTCGTGATTGTCGCCATAAAATGTGTAAGTCTAAATCCGAAACCGTAATGGATTTCACGCTCGATGATTTTAATTTTAAAATATTTTCTATAAACGAGCGCAACGGAGAGCGATCCAACGTATTGATATGCCATAATAATAACATAATATTGTTATTGTCTAACATTACAAAAAGAACAATTTAAATATTAAAGATGTTGTTGAAAACTTTCTGAGAACCTCCCGTCCTCTGAACCGATAACATTTTTGGTACACGAGGTAGTGTAAATATATATAGATTCTAAGCTCCTATTTATATATATGTGTGATTTTGTACCCAAAACAAATTAAATTGTACCCAAAATACTTTGTGAATTTGTACCTAAGAAAATAAGACAATAGATCTATAATTATATTTATGTTTTAATGTAGATGAACAGAACACATAATAAAATATTTCATCAAGTTCCAAATATGATTATCACTGTGATCCTTGAAATTGATTGTTTAGTTTTGAGAGAAAATTGACGTCTTGTCACTGAAGGAGAGGCCAGTTAAGTTGGTTAAACCTAAGTTAGAATGAATTGTTTTGATAGGAAAGTGATATTATGTTAAGTTTAAGACACCAAATTAATGTATATCTTTGAAATAATTCTAGGTAGATCTACAAAATCACATACCCATTTGGGTAACAAATTACTAGACATTTTGGGTACAAAAGTCACCACTGTACATTTCAACTGATTTTCGTGAATCAATGGGATAAAAAAAATTCGTCTGAATGATTCCTTTTCTCATTTTTTAAGACAAGAATTTGTTTTACATAACAAAACAGGCAGATCTACACGGATCACGTTTAGTCCTAAAAATGTGAAAAATATGGACACCTCAGAAATGAGGGCTTATAAGGTTATAATTCTACCTAACTAGTCACATGCTTTGACTTAGATCTAGGTCTATCTAAGAAAAGTCCTTATGAAAATCTTTTTTTAATTTTTTTATGACACTTACATTTCTGGCACTTAGACAAAGAGTATTCAAGGAAAGACAGATATGTTTTTGAATGAAAATATGACTTTCCTTTATAATTCTTTTTTCATGATGACAGGGGAACTTTTATATACACCAGCTGAGGAAGTTGTGATACTGTGATTGCATACAAAGAAAAAACAGTTTGGAAGCAGTACCTGTATGTATAAAATAGACCACATAAGGTGAACAAAAGTAATGGATTGGCTGACTGGAAAAAATACATCTGGCAAGGGTAAACATGTACACAGGCATGTTTCTTTTCATTCCAACCAGAAGACTGAGATAGCATTTTCTAAGAAACCTATGGCAAACTTACCAGCTTATGTGCCACCATGGTTCTTGTGATTAAACAAACAAAAATGTCATGTACTGTTACAAGTACTGTTACTGTAATTAAATTAAATTAATTCCTATTAAATTATATTTCAGAATTGTTTTATTTGGAAACAAACCACATAATGCACAAAATTAATGTCCATATGAGTTTAGTATGTATATGTTAAGGATCTGATTTAATCATTATTCATGGAATACTAAAATTAAAATGATGACACCAGAGAGTTACTTATTCACATAGTTGATTTTCAGAGTCCAAGATAATAATTGTTGAATAAATATGTTTAAACTAAAGATAATAATTGAAGTTTGATCAGTTACACTGTGCTGATGCAAAGACTAATATTTACTGTCCCCACACACCATCATTGTGGGAAAAATAACTATTAATTATAACTTAAACTTTTAAAACCTGTAAAAAGCTGTAAATAATTAAACAATTACAAATCTATCATCAATGCGCAATCATGGTGGTCTTCATATTTTTGGAATAAATTTAGAAATCCTTCGTGAAACTGTTCTAAAATCATGCTAGTATCTATGAATGTATTCCCGAAAGGAAAACTATCCTAAATGTAATGTGGAACTAACACCGAAAATATGTACGTAGAATTTTATTGCTTATATATACCCTATCATTTTCAGCAACGCGGGGATGTTATTTTGAAACACGTTTTGTCAAGCCAATTTTCGCGCACCTGTTGTTGAGATCGACGATATCCATAGACGTATTACGTGGGATACACTTGTTGTAGTGAAACTTATCAGCATGTACATCGCAGAAATATGAATCATGTCCCATTTATATTCACAACATTGAATGGTGATTCTTAATATCAACAGAAGTTCAAATAAAAGATACCGAGAAACTTGCATGTGGCATGTTGATTTATCGTCTACCGTTTCCGGGTCACGGGAGCATGCAAGGTCAAACGGATTAACTAATACGCGAATTATATCGTCAAAGTCACATTTTTATTTCATGTTAGTGGTGATTACTGATACTGTGTATCGACTTATATTTTTGCTGTATGTGATAGGCGAACTATTTCAAAATTTACTGTAATTGTTTTGTTTCGAAAGCTTATCAGCAGACTACCCCTGTCTGTGACATTACATCCGGTGACCTTTGCACTAATTGAAATAGTGCTGTCAGAATTCACGATCTTTATTTTCATTTTTCTCTCGTCATATTTATTGGAATATGACGAATAAAACATTCTTCGATTGAGAAGATCGTCAACTTTCGCCAAGTTATATTTATAAAGGCAATGTAAACTTTGTTGATATTAAAATAGCAATAAGTTATGCGGAGGTCGGGCGAAGCGCGCCATGTTTGATATTAGGACGTCTGCTAGCATCATGACACGGGTTGTTTATTCTTGTATATCGTAAATATTCAACCAAAACGCTTGAAATTAGGATTAGTGAATATTTATAAGTCATTAATTGTTTCCTGCAAATTTTATAACATGACACGTCAGATTAACCCGAATATTCGTATTTCTGCAACCGACATGATGACCTCGAAAATTTAGTTATTTTTCTGTTTAACGTTTAGATAATAAATTCACTGAAATGGTTCATAATTTACCATCGCGCTGATATATGCCGATTATAAATCCCGAATTTTTACTCAATTAAAATTATGATATCGGAGATATGATAATTGAAATCAATTTGCAAAAATGTTACGATATTAGAGGGTTCCTAGCATGAAATGCAAACCACCTTCAATAACGCAATTCAGGTAAGTTCAAGAAAATTAACAAATTTTGTGTTCGCTTTGGTCTTAACCTTGGTATGATTGAAAACACCAGGATATTTTTATATAGAATTGTGTAGTTTTCTATCAGGAATAAATGTGCAAAATATTTCTTCAATTGGCCCTTGTTTAATGAGGCACCGACTGTTTGAAATCACCCACCCTCTTTAGAACGCCTTATGCTGAAATTAATCCAGCAGGCAGGGGTAAGAAGTGTGAAAATAATTCAGCAGGCTAAAGGTTAAAACACCTCACTGGGATTAAATGCCAGCCTTTCTTGCAACTAATGTTTTTTATGGATTGAGAGAAGTATGTTAATAGGTTATTTAGGTATTTAGTGGAAATTCTTAGCCAATTGACAGGTAGAAAATGTGGAAAAGCTTTCAGTGTGTTGTATTTCCATAGAGCTTTTCCATATGTGGCAGGGTTTTTTTTCAGTTATTTGTTTGTAAAAGTAGGAAAGTACTGATATCCATCAGCCAAAAGGTTAAAATGAGTCACATTTTGATAAAAATATAGAAATATGTACTTCTTGGATGTATTTACTATATCAGCATGGTAGACCTGAACAAGACCCCAGAAACATGGGAGAACTTGTCGTGAATTTCTCAACATTTCATCAAGATTACAGTTAGTTGCTTTTCTGACTGCTTCATTTCCATTACAGCAGGGAAATTAACCAGTTTTACAGCATTTGCAGTGATTTGGCTAGAGAGAGTTAATATCATTAGGACATGTTTGTGATTCTTACAGTTTTTGACAGGACATTTTACTGTATCTTTACTAAAATTGAAAAATATCTCTTCAGGACCTTTTGTATGACAATCAGTCAATGTCCTTTGAAATTGAACCCATCTGAAACACTGCTATTGCCCATATGATGTTAAGATTAATATGATTTCCTGTCTGAACAACATTGTTCCATTCATACTATCCCCACTATAGTATTCAGGGAAAAAACTATTTTTCTTAGCACTTCCCTGAATGGGATACCTTTAACATGGGGGAGGGAGAGGTCATGTGACTCATTTTACTTGCTTTTTCTACTGCAGTAGTCTTCAAGTCTATGGGTCCCTCGTTTCAAAGACTACATGAGCAAAGTTCATTGACCCCAGAACTCCCCTAAAATTTGACCACTGTTCTGTACATGCTATCTTAATCCTGTCACTTAATGTCCATGTTGTGTTACAGTTGGTACCCGCAGAAAGCAGTGCATCCGACACACAGTCACAATGTACCGACTCCCAGGCTGGGGACGTGGTCCCCCTCCCCGCGGAGAGGGTTGGGCGGATCGGAGACAGCAGGCCGCCATCATTTCAGTAAGTATATTGAACTATGGGTTTCAGTGTTGGACATACTTTGGGTCGTTATTAGGAGTGAAAAAGTTGAAACCTGACTGAACTTAACAAAGCTCAGGGCAATTTGCTAATGGTAGTTCTCCATTGGCTGGAGGAATTCTGAGATGAGATACTGTCGTCATATAAGCCTACTCGTTAGTGGAAGTGTGTGGTGCCGAAGTGAGGTCTTGTACAAAAAATATATTAGAGTAATGATTTGAAACGTGGCCCACCAATTAGTATATTGAGTTACATTATTTTGCCTTTGGTATGATGCATAGGGCTCATTTGTGCTGTTCCTTATTTAAATAATTCTTGAAGAAATCACAAACTTGTTGAAAAATTGCTTAAGGTATAAACCTGCAAGTATATCAGTGGTATTTTAGAAACTAGTATCAATGAAGACAGTTGACTTGTGCTTGCAAGTACTTGAGAAAGATTCTAGCATCTGTTCGAAAATGTACGGAAAGAAAATGTCAACTGTCTTCAGTGAATGATATAGGCAAGTGGGGATACCATGCTTATTTCACCCACTACCCCCACAGAAGTGTAAAACAAAATGTTTTAATGTAATCAAATATGTTTTTCCTAACATTCCAGAGATTGAATCTGAGAATGTAGAACAGCAGTTTGATGTTAAAATGTCTTCTACTTGAGTGAAATTGCACACAGTTGCACTGAACCAAGTTCCAGTGTAGTAACATGTAACCAGTTGCCGGATACTTTCACACTTGAGTGAACCCTCCATTATGAGCCCTCCATTATGAGGGAATAAGCATATGCCCAGGTTGTCATTAACAATCACTTGAACAGCACACCCACCATTTACTGCCGTTTTATATAGAGGGAGGAGGTGAGTTTTTATGCTGCATTCATCAGTATTGCAGCAGTGTCAAGGAAGGTGAAGGTTTAGCTCAGTGGTGAGAGCACTTACTTGTGACGCAATAACAGGATCCTACTTGCCTGCACATGGCTATGTAGTGTAATGCCAGGTCTTTTTGTCCCCACTTTATACCACTTACTTCTATTTGATATAGAGATGGTGGGTACGCAGGATTTATCTGGACCTGCTCAGTGGCCAGTATTCAGCCCCAAGTTTACAGCAACTGTCACAATGTAGTCTTTTTGTTCACAATTTGCTCATCACAGCAGAAGACGTTTGAGTCTTGAAGGGTAAAACGCATGATGTCATTCTTGGGGTTCCTGGTATGATATCACTGGATTGTTGCTGAAAGCAACAGCTCACTAGTAACTGGGTACTTGATCCATAAGGTTTCAAATCAATTTGGAGCTCAGTAATGTTGAATTGTGACCCCAAGGTTACATTGTTACACTTAATTTGGCTTTTGAATCCTGACTCCTTGTATATTGATACAATAAACCATGGCGTTTGGGCTCATTGTTGAAGGACCCAGCTCTGGTTCTACCTATTCAGGAACAGGCTAAATAATTGGGAATTTGCTGCGAAACAGCACTGTGACATCTGTCAAAACAACTCTAAAGAAGCAGTGCTTGCTTTCATTGCATAAGAGAGGCAAGCCAAGCGTAGTTTCCATGATTGAAATCAAGATGTCTGTTTAAGCCGTTGAGCAGCTGTTGCTCTGTGGCTGTTGTTGCTGTTGCAGAACCAGACAGAGCTACAACGAAAGGTTTACCTCCAACTATAAATGTTGGAAGTTGGAAGAACTCATGTGTAGTGGTTGTGGAATATTTTCTGACAATATCCTGAAGTAACTTGTAATATTTCTGGAAGGAACTGATGTAGGATGATCGTGTAAATTCATGCTGAATCCAGGAATCTCACTGGTTGGTAGAGTTTAATGATTTGGGGGTGTCGAGACAGGGAAACCAGGAATTATATCATTTTCAAACGGTTAAACTGCAGTTTCTCTCCCCTGAAGTACACCTTTAACATGGCAGATTGATTGGAGACTAGATGAGGGAAAACATCTTTCCAAGTACATTAGCTATCATTGGTATATTATGTTTGATAAACAAGGTAGGTGCAAGGAGATCCACAATGTTTTGTGTACAGTCCTTCTGTGAACCAGTGGCTGAGGGTTATTGTCCCTTGAAAGAAGAAATAACTGTCCGTTTCTAAGAAAAATGAAATGGTTCAACAGCTCTATGTCATACCTGGCTGATTGCTACCCCTTGCAGGTTTCTACACCCTGAACTAACCACGTCAGTGTGAATCTATTGGAGTTGTTCCCCACTATCTAATGCTGGTCATAAGAGGCTACTCAGTAGTAGAAACTAACATTTTTGTTCCACTAGTCCTTATAATTATCACATAAAGCAACACCTTTACAAATGGCAAATTTCTACTGGTCCTTGTGATACCTTAACTATTAGGCAGTTTGGCAAGGACTACATCTGCTACTTCATTGATTGGGTTATGAGCCTAGACTTGTTGCTTGCGTGTCATCATATCCCAATGGTGTTTATTATTGCTCATAGAGTCAATCACTGGTTTGTCTGGCCCAGGCTTGATTTATACACAGGTTTACCGTGACTCGAACATTTGGTAAACAGTTCCCTTGCTCATACAGAGGTTTGGCAAGGAGTCATCAGAATCATTGCCTGATAGATGTAGAGTTTACTACAGGAGTGTCTTTCAGATACCATTTATCTACCTATCTAACGAGCATACAATATTATATTTAGACGTGCCATTGTTTATTTCAGTGCAAACGCATCAGTAGTGAGTCGAGATGAAACTTGTGACACATGCACGGAGACGGACTCAGTTATCAGTGCAGCGGCAAGGAGAGGTATGTAGAGTTTTCTCCCTTGTATATACACCCTTATATGTTCTAGGTTAGTGTGATATATCTGGTGCAAAGTCAGGAGATATATATCTATACCCATATATACCCAGGAGATAAACATATGCCTTTATGAGGCCAGTGGAGGCCCAGGTGGCCCAGGCGTCTAAGGCATGACAGTTTGCATCCATTGGGCACTCCAGAAACCTGGGAGCATGGGTTCAAATCCCAGTTCCCCCTGATTATGTTTCTTGGTTTGTCAGCACCATTCCTGTACTTGTGTTTTACACCAAAGTGCATCACATAGGGCTTTCCTCCCACATGATGCTGACACGCTGTGATAGCTGAAATGCTGTTCAAAGCGGCATTAAAACCAACTCACTCACTCACTCAATCACTTATGAGGCTACTAGCGATTGATAGAATAAACTTTGACAGTACTTGATAGCTGCTTATCGCTAGGTAAACTGTGATGATAACTTAAGAAACGACTTTACACAGTGTGTCTACAGACCTAGGACAAACTTTTGATGAAGGACGTACTTGGTTTATTTGTGAATGGAATAATATGTCCATGTTCGCTTTTACTGGCAATGCAGGTTAAAGACATTGTATAGCAGCATTTGTAATTGTGGGATCCTTAAGGTTATCTGTAACTTTCAACATCCAATTTTATTATTAACACCACCTGAGTCTCATGTTTAATTTGGAACAATGTACAGCAGAAACTGATAGAATATGTTTCATGTTTGTGACTGACACCAGTAAGTTTGAATACCACAAGGCCATGAACCTCCCCAAATTTTGAACTGGTCAGAATATTTCCCCAATAACTCATACTTGTTTGCTTGTTGGGATTCCAAGGCAAAATAGGCCTTCAGTAGTATAGGCTTGTTTCCTGGTTTGGGTTCCTGGTCAGAATAAGTGCAAACGATACGAGTGGTGGAATCTGGTTGTTCCATAGGAGAGGCTTGGAGAGACATAACTCGTAATAGCCACTGGTAGCGCTACAATTGTGCCCAGGAATTCCAGCCTAGTTGAGCAAGGGTGGAAACTGGACTTTCACAGTCAGTCAATGCCCTTGCCTCAGGAAGATGGTTACTGGGTGCTTATAGAATACAAGCTAGAAGGATTTACGGATTGTTTGTACGAGGTGTTAAGTGGTGGACTTATAGCATTCTTTCATGAAAAGTGAAATAAGCTTAATTCTGACTTTCATGTATTCTATATATTGTTCATTATCATTTTAAGAAAGGAAATACGTTGAAACGTCCAACCTTTGGAGAAACATTGCTAAGTTAGCATATTGTTCAGATAGCGTAACCTTATCTCTTTGTGATGTCATGAACAATGGATGTTATGTCATATTGTTCTCAGCAATGTGACATCATATCATATCATTCAGCAGGGATAATCACTATAATGCATGTGTAAATATCAGAAAGATATTACCCTTATCTCTCTACCCTAGTATGGGTAATATTCATAATTGTGTACCTACTGTTGTCTGAGATGTCAGAGCATGATAGATCTTCAGTTCCATAGCCTAAGTACCCTATTTCCTCCACTAAATGCTTTCAGACACTCTTTACTACCAACGTTTAATCAGGAACCAGCCTTAAAATTCCAATTTCAGACTAATGATTCGCTCAAACTCTTCTTCGGTACCGAAGTTTAAAAGTTCTATAAAATGCTTTAGTTTTCCAGGGACAATGTGTTGAACGCTTACAGTAGTTGAAATACAATATGTAATGCATTATGAAACTACCTGGCTATTTTGGGTTTTTTCATCACCAGCGTATAATCGAGGAAATACGGTATTAGGACATGCTAAAATAGTGGCAGGGTGGTCATAATTGTATTTTCAAGACTGTTTTGCCAAAGAACACCAGAACATTATGATACTTTGAATAAGAAAATAAAGTGTTATACTTTTTTTTACAAAATAGGTCTTTTTGACAAATAGGTTTGTTTTATCTTATTCAACCCACCGAATGAAAAATAACATTGAATTGGTAGCTATCATGACTGTGTTGTAAAGTATGGTCATGAAGATAACTTTTGGCAATTTTCCAGTTTGTGGTGATATCTATACTCCTTTTGGGTGACGTTGATCAATTTGGTAGCAAAACCATAAACACAATTAGGTGATGTACAGGAAATGTGTCGATACTGTTGCCGTACTGGAAATTTGTGATTGATGAATAAATTTGAGAATATGAAATATGAGTCATCTTGAAAAGAAAGTTTGAAAATGTATCGCAATTCGCCATTTCAAAATTAATTTGGATTTTAATAATTAAGGTGTCATGTTTGATCTCTAATTTACAAATCAGATATGTGCATATAAATCTACAAATTGATATAATTTGTAATTCTAGATTTTATCTTAGTTTTCACTGTGCAGAGTTGCAGGTTTTGGCATGCCAGAGACCTAAGGTCTTGTTGGGAGTCTTAGTTGGCCTGATGATGTTTCTAGGTTTGTCAGCACCATACCCGTGCTGTACCACCTTATGCCACAGGTGTAAAATAAGCCCTAAATGATTCTAAAATGTGGCCGCAACTGAGTTTATGTGTATTGATGTGCGACCCCGATACAGCACCCCCTGTCTGGGTGCAAGCAGGTGAAGAGCTAAACGTGATTGGATAGATGTTTATTTATACTGTAGAGTATCTTCCCAGGATGCCACTCGGATAAGGATTGAGCCTCATTCTGATTTCCGTCTCGACCACATGAAATAACACACTCGACACACCTCCAAATGTCAGGGGACTCTAAGGGGGAAATATTGCCGTGATAAACTCAGATTCTGTTGCTTGTTGCCCAGGGGCTTGACAGTGTGGGGTCAGGATACAGGGTTCAGGGGAGACAATCCTGACATGTTTGACATGTTATGTGTAAATAGAAGATAAGATTATTGGCAATTTAGAAAAAAAGACATGCCAACATTCTGTCAATATCAAAGTTGTAGGTACGGATCAATTCTTTTTGAGTCAGTTCAGGAGTAGCTTGACATCAGTTTGCCTGCATTCCTTACATCAATGCATACAGCTGAATAAGTCAGTACACAACAAATGCTTCGGTTTGAAGAACTGTACTTTTATCCAAAATGGTTTTTGTCCCTACAGTAAAATGAAGCCAATTCTTGTTCTCCTGTGTGGTGATATGGCTTCAAGTAGCATTGACCAACACACTCAGAATGAGAGAATCATTGTCAGTGAGGCTCTTTCACCTTCTTATGGCAACATCTGGAGTTGAACGGAAGAAGGATTATTCATTGATATGACCCATCCGCACTATTATTTATGGTTCCAGCCGACCCATTTGTGAATACAGTTTGAGAGTGAACATTGTGATCAATATGTAGGTGCCACACAGACTGTTCAATACAGAGCCAGTAGATGGGACCAAGTATTAACAGGTATTAATACCTGTCATGTGATGGCCATTATTGGTCAGGAACTCAATCCCTTCTAATCACGCAAATAAAGGCATAAAAACCTTCTTGAGATTAATATCTGCCCTTAGTCGTGTATGTTCCTGATCTTTAGTATACAAACAAGCAGATTGTTATCACAATTGGTAGCCATTACCTTGTGACATGAAGTCTTTATCTTTCTCTGACAGTGGTATAAACATTGTATCGGTGTCCTTCCTACCCCTTAGTGCTGTGCTAAACAAATATAGACACGTGATATTGCCTAGCTGTGCTATACAGGGTATATCTCTCCAGGCAGTTGTGTGTTACACACACAGACAATAGTGTTGTATCACACAGACAGTATGGTCTTATATGACAGGAGACAATAATGTTATATGAGATTTATGGCATGTTGTGTCAGGACTAACACTAAGCAGTGGTTAAGTGTCAGTGTCTACCTGTAGGAGTGTTGATTACAGTTGAATCAGATCTTTGCCTGGGACAAAAGCAAGATCCTGCAGTTCTGACATCATGAAAAGTCGATTTTATGACGACTTTGACATTGAGGAGCTACCATGGCAAGGTATTTTCTGGCATGTTTTGGATCTGTACCTTTCAAGGGAGGTTGGTCGATGTATTTGTTATGTCTGTTTGTAACAATATAAGTAAAATCAGAGATTTTAAATAGTGGGAAATATTTGTTTCTTTGACGTTTCAATGTTCATTAAGATCAATGAAGTGAAATTAGTACTACTGTTGTAGTATTTCGAAATCGATCATTTATGGGGGGAAAACAACAATAAAAGTAATAATAATGCTTTTTCTACAGCACAAAATTCCTAATCACTGAGGGACATGCTCAATGCACAACACAGCATATGTACATATATATACAACAGAGAGGGGAGAGTAAGATAATAAACATATACACATTCAGTTGTAGGGTTCGAAAATGTAAGTTTGGAGTCCAGATTTAAACAGTGATACAAGGTGCACTTCCATATGTTGATTGAGTTGTGACGTAAGGTAAGGTTTGGCTTTGTTTTGAAAAGTTTGTGGTAGGTAAGTAGGTCAAGAATGGTGAGAGTTGAAGGAAAGCTTTTCGTGTTGTCAGTTAATTTATTGTTTGAAACTGCCATGATCAGTGAATCAATAACTCGAAAATCAATACTTGTGTCTAGGAGAAGCTTAACTGATCACTGATAACGTACCACTCCAGAAGATTCAAGTGTTGTGGTATAGGAATATGAGCGTTGATAATATAGAATCCAAATTGGTAGCTGCCCATGGTAGAATACAAATAGAACTAAATATGCTGTGTCCCTAGTTGGTTTCCATGGTAACTATTGCCTCGTGTTTGTAATTCAAGGACTTATGGGGATTGGTTGGTGCCAATGGGAGCTGACTATGGATAGTGTTGACTTGAGCTGGAACATTGCAGTCTTTGCCAACGTCTTTTGAGATAACCCATCATTTTCAGTCTATATTAGTCTTGATGCAGGGATGAAAATTAGCACCAGCCTGGACCAGTTTTGTTAATATTAAAGTAGTTGAATTTCAAAGTTTTGAGGATTATTGGCATTGCTATATGTTATGACTGTTCAAGCTGAAGTCTTTGATAGGTGTTTTGAAATTGGAAGAACATGAATATATAACACTTTTCTATGGATAACAATTGCCCCTTCATCAGATGAAGGGGCAAGAAGTAGCTTTGAAACATTGTGGCAAAGAATAAAAGTTGTTATCCCTAAAAAAGTGTCATATATTCACTGTAGATAGTAGACTTTCTTGGCTAGCTTCTATCCCTGGAACTTTATCTATGGATTATTATTAACCAAGCTTGCTGGACCGAATACGTTCAGTAGACAAGGAATCAGTCTTGTGGAGGAAACCACAAGCTGAGATTGTGTCCTCATAGCCCAATGGAGTGGAGTGTTGCTCACTCTGTCAGTCATCGGTGTGTTTTGTGCAGATTTGATGTATGGCCGTTTTGTTTGTTCGTTTAACGCCTCACCCAGCAGGATTCCAGCTATGTGATGGTGGTCTGTAAATAATCAAGTCTGGACCAGACAATCCAGTGATTGACATCATGGTCATTGATCTATGCAATTGGGACACGATGGCATGCATCAACCAAGTCAGCAGCAATCCTGACCTTCCAATCCTGATGGGTCACCAGTTATGACAAGCATGGGTTGTTGAAGACAATTCTAACCCAGATCGTCCCTGGGAGATATATGGATGTGAAATTACTGGTTAAAAGTGTACTCACTCACACTGTCACTTGAGCCCTATTTTGTTAACAGTTTACTTTAACATATTTTAAGTGACACGCCCTCCCAGTCCTATTCTTGATAATATACTTAAGATGAATGCCCATTACATTTGATGTGAAAGCACTGTCAAGTAGTTATGTAACAGTTTCTGCATGTGTAATTGCTCAGGCGTTTATTTCTGTTTTATATCGGCAAATATCAAAACGCAATGAAATGAGTGCTGACTAATGTAGCAATGGCTTATTTGTGGGTTGTGGCGTTCTTACATGCAGATGTAGTTTAGATAACGACTGGTGATTAAGCTGGAGGCAATACACACAGAGAAGTGTAATTCAGTCTCAATTTTCACAGTTTGTTTCAGATATTTTGTGTGCTAAAGTGATTTGACCTTTTTTCTTAATTTGACATCGGTGATAGATTTTGATAGAATTTACAACCCCAAAATTACTTTTTAGTTTAGTACACCTTTTGCAAATTTTGCCTTGACATATAGACTTCTGGTCTGTTGTAGATATTGGAAATGGTGAAATTAAGAGAAAAGATACTTAGTAAATCAAAGGCCTGAGAAAAGATCCAAACTCAATTCAAGATGTTAATATCCACCAAAGTAGGTTCTCCATATTAGCCCCAAAGACCTCGTACATCAAATGATCATTTTCCATGGGCCTTCTAATAAGGTGATGCCTAAGATGTGTTTTTGTCTTGATAGAAGCTTAAAACAATATTCCTGGAAATGTGTACCTTCAAGGATGCATGGAGACGGTAGTTATGATGACTGGTTCATGGAGTTTATGTGCATGCGTATTTATCAGCAGTCACGTGTGACTGATTCATCGCCAAGCTGACAGCACTGATTTCAGCTCTCATCTTCCAGGCAGGAAGATTCCCTTGACACTAATTACCAACCTGCCAACATATTTTCCGATTTTTCAATTTCTTTCTAAGTTTGGAGTCAAATCAATGAGGTTTTGCACCAAAGCACTGGTGTCAAATACTAAGTTATCTTTTCAATTCGCACAGGATAAAACTGACAGCTGATTAAATACAACAGCATAATACCCCCCCTCAGCACAGCTAAGTTTCTCTTTTCCTGATATTATTTGCTGCTTTAACAGAGTAATTATAGAAATATTTTGGGATTTGTACATGTTATACTCAGTTCGTCTCATTGAACAAGGTGTGGTCAAAAATCATAATTGGAAAGTCACTAATATGAATAGTACAAGACAAATGGTTCAATATTATTCTCTACCGTCTCAAAGAATAATAATAATATAGAGCAGTACTAAAAAAGTAAATATCTGCAGTATGCTTTGTTTCATTGCAATGAATTATTTTGGTGACTTTTCAACTTTTAAATATATTAAATCCAGACACAAAAAAATGTCATTTGCACTGAGCTAAGCCCTCAATTTTGAGGCATTGAAACCCTCAAAAATGAGGTATTGAAGAAATAAGTCTGCAGGCAGAGAGTACAGAAGCCTTGTTTAGTGAGCAGAGGAGGTAATGATGCTGTGACAGGGCTATAGTTGATCTGTTAAAGCACATTGCATAGGGTGCAGCTATGTAAGAAACACATGTGTGACAGGAGCCTTGCTGAGCGAGGGAAAAGTCAGATGGTAACACGAATACCTGTGTCAACATAAATCTATGCCAGCACATTCAAGTATGATGTTATGATAACAGGATATCCTATTTGAAATACCCAGTAGTTCGGTACAGTGATTTACATTGGTTACAGGCTCTGATTATTATATCGTGTGTCGTGTTGTGGTTGGGTGGTGTTTCTGGGAATTTTCTGAAAAAATAATCTTGTCTAGCAGAAAGTGAACAATAATGTTGCTCCATTAGTGATTCCTGATGAAAAAGAAATATGATTTGTTAGGATGGCGAATGATTTGATGAGAGAACTGTGGACAATTAATTAGCCTTGGATGAAACTTGAACAGAAATGTTTATGTATATCATCTGTCAATCTTGTATTCTGTCTTCAGTTGAACTTTTAATTACAGAAAATATTTGTGACATTGTTTAGGAAATTGCCGTTAATGATTCTCATTGTAACTCAAAGGTGCAGTGCCCCTTGACAAGTTTCATATGCGACACTTACTGCTGATCCTGTTTTATGTCCCAAGTTATGTAGGTCAGAGGTCATTAACTTCAAAAAGTCCTAATAACAGGTATAATGACAGGAAACAATCCCAGTAATAAAGGCTTTTGAAACAGAACACTTGGGCTCATGTTGTGAAATAATGAAGGGAAATGTAGTTTTGTTGACATTGGAGCTGGTCATTTGGTGCTGTGCCCCATGGTGTTCAGTGGTACCAGGGGATGATGGCATTTTGGAAACTTCAGCAACAAAAATAATATTCATTCCGATGTCATGGAATAGGATGATTTTCTTCATATTAATCATAAGATCCGGTTTTGACGACCACTTGACACTGTTGGTAGATTAATCAGGACATGATAGTGAAACGTATGTAATGACAACATCCTTATTGTGTTGACCTTTAAGAGAATGAAAGGAGAGACATTGATGGAATGTTTGCAATTTAAGGGCAGAATGAGTGAAATTAATAACAGTCGATGTTCTGGAGTTGTCTATCAAATGTTTTTGGAGACCAATGATTATTTCCGTGGAACTTGTCCCGTTGATTGCTTGTAAAACTTCATCTTTCAAATCGTGAAAAGGGTGAACTAACATATTTTTGTTTCATAGATCTGTGTATGAATAGTGCTTGGAGAGACATGGGGAATGATCACCTCTGATTGGCTAATTGTATGTCATCAAGTTTCATGTTTGTTTGTTTGTTGTTTAACACCACACTGAGCAATATTCCAGCAAAATGACAGTGGTCTGTAAATAATCGAGTCTGGACCAGACAATCCAGTGATTGATGACATGAACATCGATCTATCCAATTGGGATATGATAACATGCATCAACCAAGTCAGCGAGCCTGACCACCCGATCCCATTAGTCGCCTCTTATGACAAGCACAGTCGCCTCTAACAGCAAGTATGGGTTGCTTCAAGTTTCATGTAGTGTGGACCGTTTCTTACACAGTTGACCTCCAGTGTGTCCTGGCTATTCTTACAGGCTTCATCGAATGCCACTCACTCCTGTAATCTGCATCAAGCTACCCTGAAGATGCATCCTAATGACACAGCTGTTGATATGCTGATGGTGAAAAGAAAGGAAACACCCAGCAATACAACAGTAGAAAAAATGTTACAGCTGTTTTCAACGGAAGTGCTTTCTATCAGTTGAACAGATTAAACTGTTAGTGTCTGGTGTATCGTTAATAGTACAGGGGTGGGGGAAAATTCTTTAAATTATCATTATTGCCTGTCAATGCTTTCCTTAATTGTGTTCACTTTTTCAGTGTAGATAGTGCATGAAATAAGGTGTTCTGTATGCATAGCTGCCAGTTGTCCGAATGTTTCATATTTGCTACGAATGTGCAACAAATATACAAAATGTGATTTATTTCTAAATTTGTAGGTCATTTTGCAGTGTTCGTACAAGCTTGAAAAAGCCTTCGTTTTTAGTGTAAACCTCGAAATGACTTGAAAATCACCAAATTCACTTGAAAATGCCCTGAATTTTAAGGTCACTATTGAAAAGCCTTCATTTTTAGTGTAAACCTTGAAATGACTTGAAAATCACCAAATTAACTTGAAAAGCCTTGAATTTGTACAAATTTACATATACTTGTTAATCAAAGTATGAAAGCACACAGAAATATGTACCAGAGATGTTTAATTGAGATTTATCACAGTGGTAGATTTGTGTGCCTGAAGAATTCATGACAGTTATTATTATAGTTAATTTATGTTTTGATGGGTGAAAAATATATATTGCTTTTTAAGTCTTGCGACTAATATAGCCTTGAACATGACAGTTGGCAGCCTTGAAAAGGCCTTGAATTTTGGTGTTCCACGTCTGTATGAACCTTGTTTTGTTAAGCCTTACACTGTCTGCTGCAAACACAAGCTCCTTTTGTTTATCAACTGGCTTGAAGTCTATTTATAGTTTTACATCTGTCCAATCGAGACACTCCACTCGTATTACCAGAAACTGCTGTGGTCAAGTTTCGGAATCACATTATCGTGGGGCTTTGGTTCCCTGACCAGAACAACGGAACAAAATACTAATTGTAATTTGGGAAAGTTGGCAGCTATGTAGATGGCACCTGTGATCCAGTGGTCTTAAGCGCCATAAGCTGGCGTGTAGATTTGTCTCTCTTTTCAGAATCAGCTGATCATGGGTTTGAAACCCAAATTTTGCACATTCATTATGTTGGTCTGTCACTAACATAACCATACTCAGGTGTTTCATCCAATTACTTTATGTCTGCAGCCTGTATCACTTGAAGCAATCCTCCCACATGGAGCTGACATGATGGGACTAAAATACTGTTCTCAGCAACCTGAAGCCCCAGTCACTTACTCCCTCGTGTTCAACCCATGATATGAGGAAATAATGTTAAGTTTATAAGGTATTGACAGTTAGTCCAGGGATGTTTTGCATACACAGGTTCTTCATATGGCCTTACTGTTATGATGGGGATTAGGTGTAGATGAACTGACGACAGTTTAAAGATCTCCTGTATGCCAAGTTTACTGTCATACGGTTACAACGAGAGAAACGTAGACCATATGTTTGTTGATGCCCAGTAAATGTATGGCCGATATTGCCACAGTGATTGACTGGAACCATTCCGTTAGAGAGGGGTGTCTTCAGACACAAGTTGTTGTCGACTCAACAGGTTAACGATGCCTTTGATCTTTCCGACTTCAAACTTAACCTAGGATCCCTGTAGAGGATTCCTGTCTGACTTTGATGCCCTCACCCCATACTGAGACAAAGCCTGTCTGTAGATCTTGATGAATATCTAAGAGCATACATGTGTATATGTATACATATATCCAGCAGACAGGCAGTCAGGTGACCTTTGCAAATGTGTAACCATATTCTAAATACATAAAGAACCATTTGCAAAGATATAACCCTGCTTGCTCTTAGTCATATGGCAAGGCGAGAGGGGCATGGGTGGCCCAGTCTTTTAAGGAGCCATGGGGCACGGGTGGCCCAAGCTATGGCGCCGTAATTCAGTGTGCAGAGTTGCGCTCCATTGGCATGGGTCCCTATTAGAATAGGTTCGAATCGCTGTGATTATGTTTCCAGTTTTGTCAGCCCCATGCGAGCATTACTTCGGGATTTCCCCCGACATTAAGCTGACCTGCCCTGATGTAACTGACAGTTCAAATCAGCGTTAAACATAGCTCACTCATATGGTAGGGTTTGACAAATACGCTATCTACTAAGTGTCCGAAATAACTGCTTGCCCACCAGCCCGCGGCTGGTGACTTTTCTGTCGGGCTGCATGAAATTTGCCCCTGTCTGGGAGATAATTTAAAGACTACTTATGTATTCAGTATTCTTGGTAGATTCTCAAGTAATTTTTTCATTGTTCCAACTGAATCAAGACACGATTCGTCTCAGATTATTGTGCGTGATTTCGATTTCAGTGAATGAAAGGAAGTAACTATGCTTTCATTGGTCACAAAATTACTCCGATCACTGTGTCTACAAGACAAAAAAATGACATGTCAGTATTCTTATCTTGCTTATCTTTATCAGATTAAAGGGCAGCCTGTTGGAGACATTGAGTACTCTTGGATTAGAAGCATTATTCTGTTGCGCTTGAAAACTTGAAGACATTCTCTTTTTCAAACCTTGTATGTGAACTGCTGGGCAATCGCTGGTACAGCACAAGATTAAAAGTATTGGAATTTATTGCAAATCCATAAAGAATAATGTGCTCTTTCCTTACAGGAAGTATCTTTTGTAAAATTGAGCTTGATATTTGCTGATTTGGCTTAATTGAATCACTCCCCCTGTCGTCAAACTGGTGTTGGGGTAGCCTCGTGGTTAAAGTGTTAGCTTGTCATGCCAGGGAACTGGATTGTATTCCCAGCATGGGAACCATGTGTGAAGTCTATTCTTGGTGTCCATCGCCCTTTGATGGCCCAGAGCTGTAATACCTCACTCCCTCACTCAGTATGGTTATTAATCACGTCCAAGGACAACTGGGAACATTGTGTAAATTGGTTATTTGCAAAGGTTTGTTTCAGTTAAAATCGTTTGGGAAAATGAACCTTACTTACTTGATGAACATCTTTGAAACAGAAGCTAGGTTTTCTGGTAATCCTTTGAGAAAAATTACAGAGAGCATGAGAGTGACAACAGCCCAAGGCTGAATAGACAACGCTTATGTTAGAACATGTAACTTGACACATTATCAGCTGAATGTGAAGGCGTGAAAATGGATATTCTTTGACTCCTGTTTGATCTTTTGTGGGCAGTAATATTGTTAATGTTTCTTTTCATCTATTTCTTGTTTAACACACACCAGATCAATTGCCACACATTCCGGATGGCGAGGTTTCGAAAGTTGGTTAAAGCATTTTAATGCAATAGAGCTGAATTGAAGAGAAAAGTTACAGTACATATATGTAATTATGCTTCAAACAAAATCATATCTTTTTAGTTAAGTTTCCTTTCAGCACAAAATATGCATCAGGTACTGGAACTCGTTTAGCTTTGAAGTCAGACAAATGGTAACGAGAGGACTGTCGAGATGACAAACTGCTTGAGACTGGCTGATCTTTTTAATGAATATTAATGGCTGCTTGATTAGTACTGATTCTTGATTGATGTGCTTCCTGTCATAGGAAGTGCGTAAGGATACATATCAGAAGTAGTTGTCTGGTAGGAGGCCTGATCTGCTTACCACATGTCACTAGTTGTCCACCAGATAGCATCAAGTGGTGGCCATTTTGAAAGATGCTATTGTAGAACTGACATGAAAAGACTTTGAGCTTATTTCTATGAGGTATTGCTTACAAATACGGATATCAGGAAAGATTCCATAAAAACATGGCATAACGGTTGCTTAAGGATCAGTTCTGGGTTTGAAAATAGCAGAAGTCCATTAGTCCATGACTAGTAAAATTCAGGACGGACCAATGACATTTCATTGTGGACTTTCACTTTGACCATAAGATAGATGGCAACTCTGTTCAGATCATTTAGTCGACTAGTGAAAATTACGATTAATTTCCAAGTTCTAAACTTGCATTTCAATCCAAGATTGTTTTTGCATAATTTTGCTATATCTGATAAAATGTTTGACCCTTCTTCTAAGCAATCTCACAGCTATTAAAACTATTTGTGAAGTTTAATTTATTATGCCCCTTGTGAAAGAAAATCTTATATAAAATGAGGTACTTCAGTTGGATGTGTTTGCTAAATATATTTGTCCTGTTTAGATTCTCAGATCCATACCATGTCATTTGAAGGCAGCTATAAACCCAAGTTTTACTCTCTCTTATCCTCTGCAACAGAATACAACAAAAATGATTTACATTGTTCCAGCAATTTCTATTCTTCCTCTTGATCTCTGATAGCTCTGCATGACCCAAGCCAGACCAACACAAATAACTTTAATATTCAACATGCTTTTACTTACGTTTTATTATGAATGCATGGGTAAGTTGACTTTGTAGCTTATTTATTTCTTTTCTTTCAGTTTTGATGTGACCAGAAATGATGCATGACATGACATTATCTGTTTTTAACAGGGTCATACATGTGATACCACAAAACTGCCCCCTCCCTCATTGGATTCTGTGAGATTCCTCATTGGCAGAGAGTAGTGTGGACATAATTAAATATGTTGCATTTAGATGTATTGTTTCTTATGATTCAAATTGTACAGCTTCATATTCCAAAGTAAATTGTGTTTCATTTCCTCCTTGAAGAATGATATTGTCTGGTCCGAGGAAAAAAATTATTTGTCACTTTGAGCAATGGTCCTATATGTTATATATACTCCAGCTCTATGATGTATAACTGTCATAACATACAGAAATATTTCCAGACTTTTGGCCTCCTACTTGTCTGGACCCTCCTATATATCACATGTATGGTTATTTAATTTGATTGTAGCATGAGACTGACCTGTCTTTCTCTCTCTCTTTGGTTGTGTTAGACCGCCCCTCGAGCCGGAGCTCGCGACATAATCATTCTAGTCAGTATAGGGACAGACACACCGCCCACCTCGGTAAGACCTTCACCTTTCTCTGCTCACAGCATCGGCGTTGCCACAGCATGGACGCGGCCAAACATGCACGTTCGCTCACATTTTGCACGTTGATTGCTGCTATGTTCACTTGCTCTTGTTGGCTTGCACATGATTGTAACACATGGCACATGATTGTAACACATGGCACCAAGGTGTGAGAACACCAAGCTTCTTGCTTGTTTCAGCTGACACTAAGGCTTCAAGACACCTTTGTTCCAACAGTACTCACATGCCTGTCTTGCACTCAGGCTTTGCTTCAAGTTCGTATGCTAGCACTTGTCGCAGTGTAGATCAGATACTCCTTGTGCTAGACTCAAACTCTTAGCCTAGACTGACTAGTTTAGTTTGGCAGAAAAACATTTTATTTTAGCCTTTAGCCTAGACTAATTCACTAGCATACTTGTCAACACATTCTGCTCTTTTGCATGAGAACTTTGGAACATTAACTTGACTAGAACATGTACAATTTATGTTTGGGTTGATGGTTAAAAAGCACAGACCTCGTGAACTTGCTACATGCTTATTACCTTTTTGTGCATAGCACCACATTGCTTGTTTAATGAGATTTCAGTAATGAAATATATATGTGCTAATCATGAAGAAATTATGTACACCATCATTTTAGCTACTAGTACCACCATGCCTGTGGTAAAACTGCTTTTAAAGAAGACTATCGAGTTCACTAGCCAAAACTCATTGTTTGGTGTTTTTCTTATATTACTAAAGTCAATCTGTCAGGGCATGACGGATTAACTATAGTAATATGAAAGAATCGGGCACTCTTTAACTTCTTTTGAGTAGTATATGTCTAAGTTTGCTTGACTAAAGTAATCCTGCTCAAATTGGCTACAGACCAGTTAATCAGAATAATCTGAGTTTGCTTTTAAACCCCTGAGCTCTTACTAGTTTACTTTTGAACAGATGAGCTCTATTAGTAGGTTTGCTAGTCCCATTGTAATCTGACCAGACTCCTGCCTCTGGCTAGTAGTCCAAGGAACAGAGTGGTCAGTGTTCTAAATTAGGCAGGAAAGACAAGGAGTCCTTGTCATGACCCTAATGTTTTAGACGGTCTCCCGACCTGTGTAGATCCGGGATAGAATAGGTCTTCAGCAACCCATCCATGCCGTAAAAAGCAACTATTATTGTGGTAAGAGGCGACTAACGGGATCAGATGGTCAGGCTTGCTGACTTGGTTGATGCCTGTCATGGATCCCAATTGCATGGATCAATGTTTATTATGTCAATCACTGGATTGTCTGGTCCAGATTCGATTATTTACAGACCGCTGTCATATAGCTGGAATATTGCTCAGTGTGGCGTTAAACAACAAACAAATTAGACGGTCCCAAGATGGCACGAAACCTAGCCTGTCTCCCAGATCCGACAAAATAAATTAAAAAAGGAATCCAACTAATATCTAGAATGATTTGGCAAGTCTAGTTTGCCTCACTGAATTAACCTTTTTTCTGGGCTCCATTTGTATTTATTTTGTGGATATGTATACTACGAAAAAAAGTAAAGGGCCATCTGATTCTGTCTCCTGTTACTATAGTTAATGTGTCTTGGCATGACAGATTAACTTCAGTAATATGAGAGAATCAGGCTGTCTTTAATTGTTTTTACATTTGTATATTTTTAAATAAGATAATTTTATTTTATAGGAGTAAATGTTAGTCTACAGGAAACCTTAAATACAGCAGATGCCCTGGGACAGCTGATGTATACAGTGATGTAGTCCAACATTAGTGCACACTAGTAGACAAAGTCCTTGTTTCTGTGGAGTGTGTTGCTGTTGCACTGATGTTAAATGTCCTGTCCCTCCGTGCTTCACCAGCTTACTGCTGCCCACATCATTGCTTGGATGTTTCATGTGTTTTGGTGCTTTACACTATGTGCTGTGATGGTCAACATGTGCTTAGATTACCTCCTAATGTGCTGTAATACATAATGTGTTTTGTTGTTCCACAAGGTGACCAAATGGAAAGCCTGTCGTGTGGTAAAATGAAATAATAAATCAGTCAGTATCTAACATTGTTTCATTCTAAATATTTTACCATCATTATGTTATATTAGCTAAGTCAAGATTAGTAGGAAACAGGATAGCTAATAATCAGCACTGGTCATAATAGGTACTTTTCCATAGAGTTACTTCTATAGGACACTGACACTGTCATCCAAAATGTCCTGTATATATATTTCCAAATTTCATAGAGATAGAATGTCTTATCCAAAGTTGATGACATCATGGGGACACGGGTGTCCCACTCATCTATAGGGCTACAATTCACTGTGCAAAGTTGAATCCCGTGGGCATGCCAGAATACTATGATTTGAATCCCGGTATGCCTCGACTATGTTTCTGGGTTTGTCAGCACCATACCCGTACTCGTGGGTTTCACCAAAATGGTTTAAGACCTGCATCACTTCAGGCTTTCCTCCCACATTAATCTGACTCGCCATGATATAACTGAAATACTGTTCAAAGCACCATTAAACCCAACTCACTCACTCAGCAAAGAGTGAATGTTGTTAAATGCCGCAGTCAGCAATATTCCCAAGGTGTCACGCCTGGGAACAGTAGGTGAGTTACTGAATGTTTTAGACCTGTGAAGATCCGGGGTGGAATAGGTCTTCAGCAACCCATGCTTGCTGTAAAAGGCGACTATGCTTGTCATAAAAGGCGATTAATGGGATCGGGTGGTCAGGCTCGCTGTCTTGGTTGATGCCTGTCATCGATCCCAATCGCGTGGATCGCTGTTCATGATGTCAATCACTGGTTTGTCTGGCCCAGACTTGATTATTTACAGACCACCATCATCATATAGCTGGACTATCGCTGAGTGCGGCGTTAAACAACAAACAAACAAAAGTGAATGTTTTAAGAGGATGTCTGTATGGGAAACTGGCACCTTGACTTGACTTGATGCAGGAGCTGCAGCCTGTCACAATGTTGTTGCAGCATGACTGATGACCACAGCTGCTGCAGCAGCCATGCTGTGTCTACAGCATGTACAGTCAGAGCCCCACGCTGGGCAAACTGGTTTAGGCTTCAGCTACACCAGTCTTTCCCTGCTCATTCATTCTGCAGCTTACTGTTTATGCATATGCTCAATGTGAAATTGGTTTTAGAAGAGTTGAGATTTGTCCCATTCCCAGACATTCTTGTGTGAGGATTTTAGATTGAATATGTATTACAAAAAGCGCTGTTATCGGTTTAGGGTATATTGACAGAATATCATTTTTCACCAAATTATGTATTTTGGTTCATGAATATCATAAAAAAAGACAATTTCCTGAGATGTTTCTACCAAATTACATCTTAGTCAAGGGAAGCAGAAAGGAAGCTTCATAATTACCATGACGATTAAACTGTGTTTGTGTAGCTAAAGATTGGAGCCTATCCTAGTTAGTTTCCAGTGATAGGATAATAGTGAAATGACGTAGCATTTGCCATAGGGTTAAGTACTTTCTGTTGGCAAAGAGAAGAGTTTGAAGGGAGGTATGTGTTACGCTGGAACACTTTCTCAACAAATAAATGCATCTGAGTTAATTTACATCTTCTTTCTAAGTCACAGACTATGTACACTTTACTTTTCTCCCCGTTCTAAATTGAATTTCATGCAAGTAGGCTTCTTCAAATAGAGCCACCATAAAGGCTGAGAATGAGGCATGAGAGGCAACACAATCGACACGTTGCCAGTTGGGGGCCACTTGTCTCATTATATGCCCCAGCCCCCCCGACTTGGATGGGCTGCTGTCTGATTACACGAAAACATGAGGATGTTGAAACACTGGGAATATCTTTACAATGGAATCACAGGTTTGAACTCAATCTGTCGCTGTATGGGACATGTTTTTTCGGTCAGGTTTGTGTGGAACGGCACAAAGTATTTACCTTTTAAACTGTAAAACTCAGGTTTGAAGTTACACGGGTTGCTTTTTGGAGAGAAAAAGTCCCAAGACCAGTACTTAACTCTTTCTAGGGGGGAGTTAGAAATGTTGTATTTTATTTGAGATGAGTAAGAAAGGGTTTATATGTAGCTTATGGGAACTCCTTGGCATGATTAGAATCATGCTTGTCACATTAACCAACTGAAATAAAAACCGGATGGATATAGTGTATGACCTGCCTGATTGTGTGTCAGCGTCCATGGATCATTGTTCATGATATCAACCACTGGTTTGCCACAGTTGTTTACAGACTACTGTGAAATAGCATATGTATTGCTTTGATTATTGTATTGAATGCAGGGTTCAAATACATTGACACCAAAATGCTTAATCCTAAGGGCAGGGGTTATGACTCCAGAGTTTTTGTGTTGTTGTTGAACGCCACTGTCAGCAATATTTCACCTATGTGATGGCTGTCTGTAAATAATGAGACGTGGACCAGACAATCCACTGACTGACATCATGAGCATAGATCTACGCAACTGGGATATGATGGCATGTATCAACCAAGTCAGCGAGCCTGACCACACGATCCCGTCGGTTGCCTCTTACGAAAAGCATGGACCAATTCTAACCCAGGTCTTTGTGGCTCCTGGTAGAGGAATACATGGTGGTGGTAGTGTACATATGTTGGCACAGCAACATCAGACAGAATAGGGACCAAACAGGTCCACTAATAAACTTGGGAGATATGACTCCGCAAGCTAGGATCAGAGACACCTAAGTTCATGATCTGGTGATGGTTCATAAGGCCTAGGAAATACTCATCAACTTTATCTGTGAACTGTTTCTAGTGTACAGGGAATAGCATCACAGGAGGGAAAGCGGGAACTTATTTGGGGGGATAATACTTGTAATTTTCTGTAATGGAATGATCAATATTTTCATTGCAGTTCACAAATTGATATAACAAATGTCCGTGTTGAAATGTAGTCCTGCACCATGACTGTGGAATATATGTATTTTAGGAAAACAAAACTAATCTAGATTTATAGGAAAGCAAGTCTAGCCAGCTCTATTCCACATCAACATCAGGAAAATTATTTGTTTTACTTTTAGGGGAGAGAAATGTATTTTGTAATAAAAGAATTCATAGGCTATATTTTAGACTATGTTGAAAGGATATGGTGCCTCTTACAACCCAAGTACAATCTGGCAACATGACATTAAGAAATAATACTTTTAGAAAGAAGTCCGTATTTTTCTCCTTGATGTTTACAATGTTGGATGAAGAAAAGCATGGAAACATTTCATGGACACAAACTAAAATATAAAAAATAATCATCCCCAATTTTGTGTACATATTAGATAAAAGGTCTGTATATTCCAGTGTCAACTCACCCCATGAACTCAAATAGTTTGTAAGTCAGCCATATAAATATTATTGATCCAGCCTGATAATGCTGATGGGTTGTACACCGGCTATACTCGGGCTTGTATTCACCCATCATTGGTGCTGTACCCACCAACCCATGGAGAAGGTCTATCTAGATTCAGCAAGGTTGGTTTTGTCTGACAAGGCCCAGAATCCCAACAGCTGCTGGTGATTCCCTGGTTGAGATGGCAATCACTGAATCAGTGCTGAGTAGAGCTGGGGATCTGTAGGCTAATGCCATGCTAATACCCTGTAATGGGGGATGAAGGAAACTGCTGGCACACATTGAGGTTGGCAGTGGGTAGCTAGATGTTGATCCTGCCCAGACTGCCAGTTAACCAGTCTCCACCCATGTCTGTAGTATTACACAGTAGGCGAAGGCTGAAGATATTGCTAGCAGAGCCTGTGATGGGGGATTGTGGGTAGCTGGATTCGGATGTGGCTTTTGATGTTGCCCAGGAGGCATTCTAGCAAGTCTACAAATTCTATCATAGTCTTCTGACCATGCCTTGCAAGCTTCATGCTCCCCGTATCTCCATCCAACAATCCTTCACTTTCTGCCAGCTTCATCAGCCCTCAACTTTCCAGCCTTGTGTTCTTCCTTCTGACGCATTGTTCCACCCTCAACACTTCTGTCTCCACCTTCCACCCTCAACACTTCTGTCTCCACCTTCCACCCTCAACACTTCTGTCTCCACCTTCCACCCTCAACACTTCTGTCTCCACCTTCCACCCTCAACACTTCTGTCTCCACCTTCCACCCTCAACACTTCTGTCTCCACCTTCCACCCTCAACACTTCTGTCTCCACCTTCCACCTCAACACTTCTGTCTCCACCTTCCACCCTCAACACTTCTGTCTCAACCTTCCACCCTCAAACTTCTGTCTCAACCTTCCACCCTCAACACTTCTGTCTCCACCTTCCACCCTCAACACTTCTGTCTCCACCTTCCACCCTTAATCCTTCAACAGTCTTCCACATCAACCCTTCAGCCTCAGCCTCCAACCCTCAACCCTTCAGCCTCAGCCTCCCACCCTCAACCCATCAGCCTCCAACCCTTCAGCCTCAGCCTCCCACCCTCAACCCTTCAGCCTCCAACCCTCAACACTTCACACATCCACCCCCATAAAGTCTTGACCTTTTCTGTGTGATGTTGTGATAAGTAAGAAAGACAGACTTTGGCATCAGGTAAACTAACTAGAGTTGCAGAAGCAGTCATCCACCTCAAGGTTAATCTGACGCATTGTGGTTGAACTTAAGGGGTGTCCTCAAGATTTGATTATCTCCAAAATTTATTTCTTTTAGCATTATTGTATATCAAGTACCCATTACATTTTATGCTTGATCTATTTCAAACACAGGTCACATGTAAGATAGTTAGCCAGTAGCCATTGTAAAGAGGGGCTGATACAGTAGCCGAGTGGTTAAAGCTTTCGCTCGTCACAGTGAAGGTCCAGGTTTGATTCCTCACATCGGTACAAAAAGTGAAGATGTCTCATGCCCCCTGAGGTGATATTGCTGGAATATTTCTAAAAGCAGTGTAAAAACTCTGCTCACTCACTCACTCACTCATCTGGCTAAGGATTGATACAAATGATTGATACAAATGTTAGATGACTACTGAGAGGCCAAGAAGGAAGCCTTGTCGTCAACCCCAGGGTTGAAGTGTCATATATTAAGTACTTGCCTGTAACCAAGGTGATAAGGGTCTTATGCTATACAGTATTGAGGGAAGATGCAACTTGACCCTAAATAAGTCCCTGGGGAGATGGTGTGCCTGTATGAGATTGTAGGCAGTGAAATCACTTGGCTAGATCAATGGAAGAATCTCTAGTGATTGCTGTTTGATGGTGATTGCCCTCGACTGATGGGGCAGTAACAACCCAATTAGGACGTGACTGTTTTATTTTTAGTTGAACTGTCACATTTTCTTCTAGATCCTTGTTGAGGCAACATTGATGGGGTTATGACCTTTGAGCTCAACAATCATCCTAATATTTGCCGGATTAATTTCTTTGCCACAAGTGATTGATAAATCATCACAAATTGATTTGTCAATTGAATATTGTATTCATTCAATGCTGTAGTATTTGTTGGAGTATGATTTCCTCATTGAAGAGTTACCCTGTACAAGTAGACTGAGTCTAATGTAAGTGACTTCTCTTATAATAAAGTTAGGCAGAGGGGTAGCCTAGTGGGTAAAGCGTCAGCTTGTCACCCCAAAGGCCTGGATTTGATTTCCCACATGGGTACAATGTGTGTCCCTTGCAGTGATATAAATGGAATATTGCTAAAAGCACCTCAACCCTAACTTAATCACATGTGAAGTCACACACATCTAGTGCAAGGAACACCACAATTCATGTTTCTGACCAACATGCAGTGGTCATCAAGTCTATCCAGTGTTATTGAACCAGACAGTCTGTATCATATTTCACACAGCCATCTATTGGTTTGTCAGATCCTGTCTTTGTCACAAGCCGACATGATAAAGCTATATTCACTCACTCTATAGATATAAAAACTGTCACGAATGACAACCAAGGCCTTTGTATCATAAAGATTTTCATAGTTTACTTAGATGAGGTGATTGATTAGATATTGAATTCTTTCAACATTTTTCTGTCCAAATGTGTATTCTACCACCTACACATTGTCATTATTAAGGCACATATTGTGCTACAGCCAAAAGATGCTTTATTGTAGGTGTGGTGTAGCAGTGTTGTCAGTGAAGCTTCTAGACCCTTGAGACTTTGCTACTCGTCTGAATGCCAAGTCCAGTAAATAGTTTAATTGTTCACTTAGCAATTGTAGCCAATATTTGAGGCCTGTGTGGTAGATGTTCTTTCGGACTAGTCAAGCCTATGCTGTAGGTGTTGGTGGAGCAGTGAAGCTTCCAGACGACGCTGTAGGTGAGGTGTAGTGGTGAAGCTCCCAGCCGTTACTGTAGGTGTGGAGTGTAGGTGGACCATCTGGGACAGTCGGCTGGAATCAGGGCTTGTTACTGCTTGATGAATTGTGTGAAGAGCCTGATGAATCGTGTGAGGATGGGATTCTGCTCTGTAATCACCATCTTCCCTCCCTACTGACACATGCATCTGTTTACATTGAATCAGGACAGAAATTCTCCAGCTAAAATAGAGACGGGCAAAAACTGTTGAACTTCTTTGTTTGTGTTGGTTGTGCATAGATAGGATTGTTGCTCCCAGTTTGGGGAACGTAGACCGCTGGTGTATTCTGCTCTCAAGAGCTTGGTTTGTTTAGACTAGCTTTGAAATGCTCGTTTGACTACCAATATCTCCTTTTGTTTCTGAACGTATAATACTTTCAGCATATTTATGTGGATGTAAATTCTGTTATGGTGAGATTTACTGAAATAAAATATTTGTCTCATTTCTTGCTATTTTTTTCACTTTTATTCTTTGAAGAACAGTGTGCCAGAGATAGAAATGAGACCAGTGAAAATATGGAGGGTCTAGTTATTTTCTCTCAAAATCATGTTATTTTACAAAACAAATCCACAGTCAGAATGACCAATGGTGTCTACCTCTGTATATTTCTCCCATTGCTTTCTTGACTTTGTCCAAGGAGAATGGTATGTATTGTACAGAATTTGTCCACAAGAGACTGGCTACAAAATGGACTGTCATGACATAGTAAGAAAAACTGAATATTCCCTATGGTGTTTCTGGGCAAAATAGGTTTCAAGTTCCCTTGTGCCTGTCACAAGAGCAAGAAATAATTCCACTTAGAATTCATTTTTACTGCTTTAAAACAATTTTTTTTTTAAATTATTGCTATGACATTTATTTAGTGTTTAGGTTGTTGAAAGTAGCTTTCTTCTCTAAATTGTTCCCTAGGTGGGATATCTGGGTTAAAATAGGTCCCCAGTTCCCCATTTGTGGTCATAAGTGACCCTGTTGTGATACAGATATTTGAGGAATATACACATTACACCCTCAGGCCATGAGGTACACCCCCTGCACAGGCAGCCTGTCCTGTCCATCACCATGACAACTGGTGGGACAACTGGAGTTGGCAGACTGTCACTTTGTCACTGTCAGGGATGAGTGTGTACCGTGAAGCTGACAGTAGCTCCACTAACGGCATTATCTCCCCTGTGACCTCACATGTTGTGTTCAGTCTCTGTCATCTGGGTAAGGTCACACCCCACTGACACGCCCACTGAACACACATCCCACATTAGTGACTAAAGGACCTGTGAAGATCCAAGGTAGAATAGGTCTTCAGCAACCCATTCTTGTAAGAGGCAACTATGCTTGTTGTAAGAGGCGATTAATGGGATCGGGTGGTCAGGCTTGCTGGCTTGGTTGATGCCTGTCATCGATTCCAATTGCGTGGATCGCTGTTCATGATGTCAATCACTGGATTGTCAGGTTCCGATTCGATTATTTACAGGATCATATGGCTGGAATATTGCTGAGCTGCGTTTAACAACAAACGAACAAAACAAAATGAACTCCTGGAAGAAAGACCTTAACACAGAATGTTCAGTCTCAGTTGCATATAGCATGAATAGAAACAGTAGAAGAAGTCAACTGACTGACAAGTGAAATTACCAAGTTTAAATATTTTTTGGACATACTTGGTATGTGTTTGTGTTTTACTACTGTGCATTAGGAAAACTGTGAGCTTGAAGTTTGATTTGTGTAGGTTACTAGTTACATCTTGCGTGGCTATAGATACAGTTGACATCTATGTGAAAACATGGCATCAACTTCATGAAAGGTTAAAAATGTGAAACTATCAGTAATAACTAGACATGAAAGGTTAAAAATGTGAAACTATCAGTAATAACTAGACATGAAAGGTTAAAAATGTGAAACTATCAGTAATAACTAGACATGAAAGGTTAAAAATGTGAAACTATCAGTGATAACTAGACATGAAAGGTTAAAAATGTGAAACTATCAGTAATAACTCGACATGAAAGGTTAAAAATGTGAAACTATCAGTAATAACTAGACATGAAAGGTTCAAAATGTGAAACTGTCAGTAATAACTCGACATGAAAGGTTCAAAATGTGCAACTATCAGTAATAACTAGACATGAAAGGTTCAAAATGTGAAACTGTCAGTAATAACTCGACATGAAAGGTTCAAAATGTGCAACTATCAGTAATAACTCGACATGAAAGGTTAAAAATGTGAAACTATCAGTAATAACTAGACATGAAAGGTTCAAAATGTGAAACTATCAGTAATAACTAGACATGAAAGGTTCAAAATGTGAAACTGTCAGTAATAACTCGACATGAAAGGTTCAAAATGTGCAACTATCAGTAATAACTAGACATGAAAGGTTAAAAATGTGAAACTATCAGTAATAACTAGACATGAAAGGTTAAAAATGTGAAACTATCAGTAATAACTAGACATGAAAGGTTCAAAATGTGAAACTATCAGTAATAACTCGACATGAAAGGTTGGATCTTTTGTTGACACAAGTTACAGGGGATGTGTTGTTTTCAGGTCCCCGAATTAATGGCCATGCAAAGCATGAACGACATCGAGAGCGGCCTCCCGGCCCCCATCAGTATGAGACATCCACCATGATGAGCAGTGATCTCGAAACCACCAGCTTCTTTGACTCAGAGGATGATAGCAGGTGAGACACCATGTAATTGTTGGCTTCGTTCAATATCACTGTACATTCTTGCAAAACCTGGTGCCCCCTGCCCTGATATTGCTGACATATTGCTAAAACTCACTCACTCACTCACTCACTCTCAAACTGAACATCGTAACAAGGGACCATCTCTGTGGTCCAGTGGTAGAGCATCCGCCCGGAGAGAGGAAGGTCCTGGGTTTAATTCCCGGCCATGTCGCACCAAAGGACGTAAAAAATGGTTCCTCTGTTGTTACCATGTCTGGCGCTCAGCATTAAGGGGCAAAAACAAGGACTAGTCGGCACAGATTTGGGTGTACTGTGTCTGAGTGGGGTATTAGTCTTGAACTGCATCATGGTATCTCAGTGAGCTAGCACTATCAATCGGCATCAGTCCGGACTAGTACAAGCCGACACACACACACATACACACACGTGCATGCACGTCGCTTCATTAAAGTGGACGCAACATTAAACTCAATTTCACCTCACCTTTTAACAAGGGTTAATTTGCTTGACAAGCTGTCGTACCATTGAGTTATGTCTTGCATGACCAAAGCCATTGAATACAATCTCCTATGAGCGGCAGAAACTAAAATTTTTAGTCCACAAGTCCTTGTAATGATAACATGCCGTCATCTTAAGGGTTCGTAGAATTTCTGGCTTTTGTGGGGAGGTATCAATGTGCGGGGGAAATCTTCAGGTTCATAACAAATTACAGATGATAGAATGCATGTGATATGTTGTGGTACGCATCACAATACCTGAATCATTATTGCACTAAATTACAACATGAAAGTCAGGCCAATCAGTCCTTAACAAAAGTTGAGTAGTATATGTTATCACTATTTGGGTTGGAACATGCATCAGGTTAAGTTGTCTCCCCAAGGACCAGTTGGTCAACATAGCTGCTGGGTATGGATAATGGATGGCACATCGCTTGGGAACTCATATATGTGTCTCTACCAAAATCAGAAATTCAGTATCAGCCGTGATATAACTGAAATACTGCTCAGTGCAGTGTTTGGACCAGTGCACAGTGTGATCATTGTATTTTGTGGTTACAGGTTTTCAACAGTTACTGATACAACAGGAATGTCATCACGATATGGTCGCCATCGGAAACGACGGAGGAGACATCGGCCGCCTCCTATCAGTAGAGTAAGATAATATCCAAATATAATTCTTTTTTTAAAGATAAACTATATGCTCATGTTGCATGAGTGTAATTGGGATATTTATTTGCTCACCAATCATTTTGGGATATTCCCTTATTTTGATGCCAGGGGAGAAGAGGTTGCCAAATACCCAGGCTTGTAATAGAGCTGGATATATAGAGGAATGGGTGGTCATGTGTGACTGGCTGATTGTGTGCCATCATACCCCGACAGCGTGACGTTTACCTAACCACTGGTTTGCTCCTTCAGACTTTTTAGTTACAGACCGCTGTGCCAAAAACCTTCTAAATAACTATCTCAAACTTTGTAATTATTTTTCATAATGTGTTATTTGTCAGCACATGGTCTTTACTGCTCGAACTGAGCTCTTGGCATCATTTGCACAAATTATAGTCTTATTAAATGTGGCATTAAATGTTAAAACATGATTTTTCTAGTCTTGTGTTTCGGTGAATACTGAAAACTGTTGACTCTCTGGTCAGTATTGGAAAGGTTTGGTTTGTGGACAGTTATTGCCATCTGATAGTAAATTTGTTATTTTTGTGTTGATCATTGATCTGTGTTTTGTTTCAGGCTTCATCATTTAGCAGTATAACCGATTCGACAATGTCTCTAAACATAATAACAGTTACACTTAATATGGGTAAGTTGATGCACTGTTCAGTAGTGTCCTGTCTCTTGCTGTTTACTTTGTAAATGGAAGAATATGCAGCTGGGATAGATGGTGTTCGGCTTTTCATCGGTAAACTATTGTGATGATATAGAGTTTAGATTTACCCAAACAGACTTGTTATTGTCAGTCATGTCAATTGTCGAAGACAAAAAGCTACTGTTTTAGTTAATATTTCAAATGTTCAAAGTAATCAATGCATAAATGTGTCACTGCTCACCAGTGGTGTGAAATATGTTTATTTCTTTTGGGATTTTCTTTCATATTTACTTTCATATTTACTTGGTTTGTGTTACAGATACAGTCAACTTCCTGGGAATCAGTATTGTGGGACAGAGCAACAAGGGAGGGGACGGCGGCATCTACGTGGGCTCCATCATGAAAGGGTGAGTACGCCAGACTGACGCCTGTCATAATGGCAACACTGAAACTGGAAGATCTTGATGTCCCTTGTTCTTAAAGGAACCCTTTCCCAGTGAAGATCCCGGTTAGACTTCCCATGCTTTTACGTAAGAGGTGATTAACGGCATCGGATGCAGTGACTGGGTTGATGCATGCTGCTGTATCCCGTTGGTCAATGCTCACTGGATTATGTAGTGACTACTTTATTTCAGTTATGTAAAAGAAGCCATTCTGTTTTCTTCATTACAGCGGCGCTGTAGCTCAAGATGGCCGCATTGAACCAGGGGACATGATTCTCGAGGTGAATGGTATCAGTTTCGAGAACATGAGTAACGATGATGCCGTAAGGACGTTACGAGAGGCAGTACAGAAACCGGGGTATGTTGAATACCTTGGCTTACTTGAATAGTTTTGCAATTTGTAAAGCTTTATTACAAATAACTGGAATATTAATCCTGTAGTTTTAAACTACATTCTCTCACTTAATAAGCTTTGTGTTAAAAATATCCAAACAGTATTCAAAAGGTATTTAATGTAGCAATCTGCAGATACAGTGTATAGTTAATGAATAGTTGTATGAGATGTTCAGATATTGCCATTATCCATTGGAATCACCTGTGCGATAACTGATTTATGTCATCTTGTTTCAGTCCAATCACACTAGTCGTAGCCAAATGTTGGGACCCAAACCCTAAAGGTTATTTCACAGTTCCAAGACAGGAGCCAGTTCGGCCAATCGACCCGTCGGCGTGGGTGGCACACACGACTGCGATGCGGGAACACTACATGGGGCGTGGCGGACCCAGCACCTCAATCAGCAATATGACGTCAACTAGCTCCTCACTCACTAGCTCTATACCTGAGTCAGAACGTAAGTTCATCCCTCTATATGGAAGGGGCAGTAGGGAGACATCACTTTCCCAACTGCCCCAAACACATGGCCCCATACCTGAGAGCATCCTTCAGACTATGGGACAGATTTGTTTCCTTGTTGTTTTTATCATTTGGGGCAAGAAATGGAGGTGGTTTGTCTATTTCCTGCAGGGTTTAGGAGTGATGGGGGTAGCCAAGTGGCTAGAGCGTTCGCTCATCACATCAAAGGCCTGGGTTCTATTCCCCACATGGGTACAATGTGTGAAGCTTATTTCCCCTGTCATGATGTGGCTGGAATATTGCTAAGAAAGCGGCATAAAACCCAACTCGCTCATATGGCACTTGCTGGCTACCGAATACTATGTTAGGTTCTTATGATTAAACTGTTGGGATTGTTGACGTACACATGCAAGAAACAATACACGTTGCTACATGACATTGTAATATGGTTGTTGCCCTAATAAACTGTACTTAATGGCTTAAGCACAAATGAAATATAATTAACACGCTATTTTTTTGTTTTCAGGGTTTGATGACTTAAATCTCACAGTGAATACTGACATGGCAACCGTTGTCAAGGCGATGGCACAGCCAGACTCAGGGCTGGAAATCCGAGACAGAATGTGGCTCAAAATAACGATACCAAATGCTTTTATAGGTATATATATATGTTTATACGTATGCTTCATGTTCTAGAGCAGAAGAGGCACATAACACAATTTTTTATTCTTAACAAATGATATTTACGATAAAGTAACACGCTCAACTAATAATCTAATAAAGACTGAAAAGGATGCTGAAAGTGTGATCTTGAATCAAGGTATTTCGTCTCGGACAATTGTTGTGACATGATAATCAGGTCATTTATTCTTTCGTTCAGGTTCCGATCTTGTAGATTGGCTCTTTACACACGTGGAGGGTTTCGCTGACCGGAGAGATGCAAGGAAATATGCTTGTAATCTGCTGAAAGCTGGCTACATCCGGCACACAGTCAACAAGCTGACGTTTTCAGAACAGTGCTACTACGTCTTTGGAGATCTCTGTGGTAAAGTTTTGTCTTTTAATCATTTTCAGTGTTCAGATCCAAGAGTTGCCTGATTATATTTCAGATTTTGTCAGCACAATACCCATGCTCATGTGGTGAAGTGAATCTTTTTGTGTTAACTTGCCATATGAGTACTGTTCAAAGCAGCGTTAAGCTATGTCTGCTAGTGGTAAAAGGTGACCAAATGGATGGGATGGTCAGACTCAGACCTGCTTGATAGCGTATCATAGTTCGCCATCACAAGGATCGTTGCTCACACTATCAGTCACTGGATTGTCTGGTCCCGACTTGATTCTGTACAGGCTGTGATACCGCTGGAATATTGCTGAGTGCGGCGTTATCAGACAAAAGTTACACCCTGACACAGTGCTCATGATATCAACCAGTGGTTTGTGTGGCCCAGTGTATATACTGGTGTATAACAACAATATAATAATGACCTCCCATGTGGTGTATACAATGTTATATACTTGCTCCTCTCTCCTGTTTCAGGTCCTCCACAGTATCCAGGTAAGCCTGCAGTCGCTGATTGCATTTGTCACCTCCCATATCTCCTCCTTAATCAGTTGCCAGAATTCTAAACTACTTAAAAACAGTGGTGTCATTGGTGGGAAGTTTGGTATCAATATACTGACTCAAGAGTATCACAGTATATCAGACTATCACAGTATATCAGAGTATCACAGTATATCAGAGTATCACAGTATATCAGAGTATCACAGTATATCAAGACCCATGAAGATCCGGGGTGGAATAGGCCTTCAGCAACCCATGCTTGTCATAAAAGGCAACTATGCTTGTGGTAAAAGGCAACTATCCTTGACTAACGGGATCGGGTTGTCAGACTCGCTCACTTTGTTGATGCATGTCATCGATCCTAACTACATGGATCGATACTCATGGTGTCAATCACTGGACTGACTGGTCCAGACTCATTTATTTACAGACCGCCGTCATATAGCTTGAATACTGCTGAGTGCGGCGTTAAACAACAAACAAAACTGTATATGCATAAGTAATAATATTAATGTTTCTATATGTTTATTGATAAAACATGACTTATGATAACCTGAAAGTAATAAATTTATTGACAAGTAAGAACTGGGCTGGCCCATTAATGGTTTAAATTTTCTGCCTCCTCATTGTCTATCTTATTACACATAAACGTTTCTGTGGCAGTGGATTATTTACTTGGTATCGATATTCATAAATTACTAAGTTGCTACCCAACGGTGGTCAGACTCGGAGACATGGTTGATGGCGTGTTATCGTACCCTGACACCATGGATCGTTGCTCACGATCAATGAATTGTCTGGTCGGGACTCGATTATTTACAGGTCGCCGCCATGTAGCTGGAATATTGCTGATTGCTGCATTAAACAACAAATAACAAGAGGTATTATAGAAATAATGCAAGTTAAATGCTGGACAACACTGTATATTCATCCCTCCTTCTCCAGATCTGACATCCCTGAGTCTTGAAGACGTGGACTCTGTATCAGAAGCCGACCGTGACACCCTCGCCCCCCTGCCACCCCCTGCATGGAACAATCAATACCCCTACAGCAGCTCCAACTACTTGCCCCAGAACCTCAGCTATATACCCCCCTACAGCTACACAAGCACTGACAACACCAGCTACGTCGGCAGCTTCGTCGACGGCATGCCGCCCCCACCTGTTGGTGCAGTGCCCCCTGGTGGTGGAGGTAATGGCAGTGCAGGGAGTGTCCATAGTGCATCAGGTAAGGCGGTGGTTGTGGCAATAGAATGTTTTTGGGTAGTATGTCTTCCTACTTATCATCCCTTTGAGGACGAATGGAATTGTCCGTTCAGATCCATCATCTATGGATTGATTCATTTTGGTGTAGGTTTCTTTTTTTAAAGAGAGTTTGTGTTTTATGTATCAACCTGTCTCCCCTTCAATGTAAATGGTATTGTCCATTCCTAGCCAAGAAGAATGCTTAGCTTTGTATATAATTGTTAGAGTATTTTGGTTGTAGGGGGTTTGTCATTTTGACAAAGAAAGTTTGTGCAGAGAATCCAAAATTACTGCTGTTTGATTTCTCGCTTTGCTTTATTTGAGCTTGCAATTGAGACGAGTTAAAAGTATTTAATTTCAATTTGCTTAAACTTGATTACATGTTAAAGTTAAGATGTATATTTCTATGTTCCCATTTTTATGATGAAAATAAGCATTTTGTCTCTGTTTATATTTATTGGCTTGCCAATTAGACATTAATGGCTGTGGGTGATTTGCTTCTACTAACCTAATATTTAGCCTTGCTAATGCTCAACTAAGTACATTCTTATTATGTGCCTATGAAACACGTGTTTGAATGTGATATATTAATATAAAAGAACAGTAAACAAATGTTAGTTGCCAAAGACCTTGGCCATGACTAGTTGGAAATATTTTCCATTTATGTTCAGATTATTTTCATTTTATTGAATGTAATCTCAAAATTTGAGGAATTTAAGAAATATAATCGGTTCCTTTTGAGTCAAAGGGAGATAACTGTGGTGTTACTCGCTAAAGGAACATAACATAAGAAATGGATTAAGTGTTCCAAGATATTTTGGACAACAATGTTTCTACTTTGCTAAAGAAACACTGGTCTGAGAAACTGATTAAGCCTATAGGTATTAGCCAAGATATTTTGGACAACTATGTTTCTACTTTGCTAAAGAAACACTGGTCTGAGAAACTGATTAAGCCTATAGGTATTAGCCAAGATATTTTGGACAACCATGGTGTAAATGTACTAAAGAAACACTGCTTTGAGGTATTATCCAAGATATTTTGGACAACAGAGAGGACAGATGACCTGATGTTACTAGTTGTTGCTGTTGTACTAATGTGAAATTCAAAGGCTAACTTTGATTTGTTTGTTTGTTCCTTACTCTGCAGTAGCATGATACGGGCAAGTCCGTCTTACCGTTGCTTGCAACTCTTGCTTCCTAGCTGCTGCTTGTTTTATTTGCCACTTGTCACATTACCATGGCTGTCCTGGCGACACCTGCGTTGTCATGGCTGTATGTTGGTTGCTAGGTTACGGCCACACGTGCTTAGTCAGCTAGACATTTCAGTTTGGGTCACATGGCCTGCTTCTTTGCTTCAGAGCATCGTTCATTATTCATATTGGAATCTCTCACAAATTTTCTGATCTTTGTTGAACTGGTATGTGGCGATACTCTGTAAACGGATGCATTGTGAAAAGTAAGGTCAAGGTCGTTAATATGTATCTAGGATAAAGTATGGAGTCCGGATATTACAAGTGGTTAATTTGTAAACTAGTTATTTAAGATCTGTGGTTATCATTTGATTGTGATGGTGATTCATCAGTTCCGAGCATGTCACACTCACTCCCTCCCTCCCTCCCTCCCTCCCCACCCTCCCCACCCTCCCGGCATGACATTCACACACATCACGTCAAGCATGCTTCTCTGTGTTGCTCGTTATGCATGTCTAGTTGCTTGCACTCTTCGCTTCATTCATGTCCCGAGTCTGGCCAGGAATGCCAGCTGTTGTACTGTGTTGTTTCAATATGTGTGATTTTCTTTTGATTTCCTGTTGATTTCAGTCGCTGCTAAAGACTGTACATGTTTAGTTAGTACATACAATCATTTGCGCAAGCTTTGGGAAAATAAGGATAAACAAAGTGCCCATCACCATCAACAGTCCTCCTCGTGTGATCCCCACCGGCGTAGCTTGGCGGAGCACACCGCCCACGCCATGCATGGGAGCAGACATCATATTGCATGGAGGAGAAATTCCTCGAGTAGTTTGGGTTTGTAGTCTTCTCCTTGCACTTCCGTCAACCCCCCTCCAAAAAGTTGACTGCTGATTGTTTGGTCACATGATTTGCCCTTCTTTTGTCCACCCTCAATTTGTAATGAAACAAGTTTCGGATTTGTAATGACAAAAAACTTTACTTCTGTTTTTAAAGTCACATTATTAAATATGTGACTTTGATGGGGCATTTGCAAATTCCTATACTCTTACCCTCTCACTGAGATACCTCTTGAAACTGACCAGCTTTGTGAGGCTGTCAACTATTTTCTAGCCATGGACATCTTCAAAGTACTTGACAGTTGTGGCTTAAGTGGTAACTGATCAGTGACCTTGAGGTACTGTTATGTACATGAAGTAATGGTTAATAACTTGACTTGATAGTAAGTAGCCAGTCTTCAATGTTAACGTTTCTCTCTCTGAAATAATCATTTGACTGACACACCAGCAGGCAACTGAGCTACGGGGACCCTATCTAGATTATCCTAAACATAGTTGTAGATGTATTTTATTTCCATCATCAGTAATTGTATGTGAAGTTATTTAAATCAGTGTTTATAATGTACTTTATGTATTAGGGCTGGGACGAGTCCAAATTTACTACCCGGGTACCCGACCCCCTATTACCCGACCCTACCCGGGTACCCACTGCAAGTTTCAAGAGTTGGGAACAAAATGTCTGATTGGTAATTGTTTTACTGCAGCCCTGGCTAAAAGATACAGATTCTATTTAGATACATGTATATCAAACAATCAGATGAAGCGTTCACTGAAGTTTACTGAAGCTTGATCTTTGCTCAGACATATACAAGTCAAAAGGAATGTGTGCATCGTCAGAAGGAAATGCGAACATTAGCGACATTAGTGTAACCGCTGAGCTATAGTGAGTTTTGTCATTTAACAATATATCACGTGACTAACCATCGGTCTGGGTAGTCCTGTGGGTACCCGGGTCCTACTCAGTACCCATCCGACCCGAGTACCCGAGTTACCCGTCCCAGCCCTATTATGTATGTTAGAATTAGCCTGTTAGGTTTCTTTGTCAGCATGTTGTAGTATGTTAGAATTAGCCTTTAGGTGTCTTTGTCAGCATGATAGAAGTCAACTGTTTGTATATGTGGTTAGTATTAATAGATAGAGTTTTATAGATACAAAAATAAGGCATGCTTTTAAAGTTAGAAAAATGCCCCCATCCAGTTTGAGCAGATTATGTGTTAGTAATACCATGATTAAGGCCAAACGGTAAGAGAATAGTCTTTGTAAAGTACTTAATGGTAGGGATAATTGTGTAATAAGTACTTTCCATAACTGCATCAGCTAATCTAACGCATCACCCATAATGCTGCCACTAATTCCTCCGTCATTGCTTCTAATGCTGGGTAGACAAAGTTAACGTCAACACTGAATTAACTGCAAGAGATCCAGATAGACATTGTCATATGCTGTGTATTTTACCGTTTGTAGTTAACTCCAAATTGTCATGGAATATGGATACTTAAAAACCTTTCACAATGCTATGACTTGATGGACTAAATCTTCAATATCGTACTCATTACACATGTTCAGGGCATATTTGTATCTCGTATTAAAATTAAATATGTGTCTTGAGAATAAGGACTTCATCCAATGTGTTTTAGACTACTTTCGTGTCTGGGTAGTAAAGGTTTTAATGTGGATCATGTGGTTACACTGGCCAATAAACTAATAAGTACACTGTTGGCTGTGAAACTATTCTCTCATGCCGTGTAAAAGTATACAAAGGGAGATAATTACAAAATGTGTCAGTTAAAGGGGAGATAATTCCAGTCAGGAAGGAATATACAGATATTATTGATATTATTTTGGCTGACAATTTCAATTTCCTTGTTTCAAATCTGTGTCATGTATTGTGTTCATTTTGTTGAATCAAGATCAGTCTCTTTCATTCATTGTTACAACATCAAGTTTTAAACTAAGTTGATTGTTTTCAAGAACAGTTCATTTGCTCTTTCTGCACGAAGAGTACCAAGCAGCATTAAGTGAAGTCATTTACCAAGTAGAAGCAGTTTTAGAGTTGTCTTTCCTTGATTGTCAGTTGTTAACTTTGACCTGAGCAGCTGTTGGGGGAACATGTCATTGTTTTGCTAAACTCGTGTGCATGATGTCCGAATGGTGTTGCATCTACACGTTGATCATCATAACATGGCACATGTAACAATATGTCTCCTGTCTGTCCCTACACTGAATGATATCTATCTTCCTTTGTGGAAGTGAAACCTGCAGCCCACAAACTCATCAATATTGGCACATGCTACATAGATACTTATCATCAAGTTATGGCACCTGCAGCTGTATCATTTCACTTCATGTCATCGTATCTCAATTGCGTGGATCGATGCTCATGATGTCAATCACTGGATTGCCTGGTCCAGACTTGATTATTTACAGACCGCCGCCATATAGCTGGAATATCGCTGAGTGAGGCGTTAAACAAACAAACAAACAAACTTCATTTGCGTATTATTACTTCTTTGCACGATCAGTCTTTGGTAAAAATTGGAGGATGTTTTGTTTCTATTTGCATCATGTTCCACTGCATCCTGCCTTCCTTTTGTTTTTTAAAAATGGGGGGGAAAGAGAGAATAGATTGTAACTACACTTTCATTCTATTTGTGACGACTCTTGAATTTTATTCCACTCTTCATGCATTGTCTTAGTTCTAAAATGGGGGAAAAAATTACTTACCTGTAAAACTGTCTCCTATATTTTTCCTCCTACCTGCCACATATATTTTTTTTCAATTTACTAAAAATAATTATATCTTCATTAACAACATCAAATTGAATAATCTCTAAACAGAAATAAATACATTTGGAAGAAAAAAAAGTTGGATCATGAAAAACAAATAGGAACAATACATCTATTTTTCCAACTTGACTGTATTGGCAGTGGCTGTCTTCACACTGTCAAGTAAAACCCTATATGTACGCCTATCACCGTCATCGTCACTTCAAATAGACATTACCCATCATGCCCCTGTCTCGTCTTGACACGACACACACCAGTGCTGTCCGGCAGCCTTGTTCTCTGTGTACAGCTTTTGCTCTGCCGTGTTGCGCCATTTCCGTTGCCGCAGCAGTGTGTTCGTTATCAGCTTGCTATTCTTTTCTGCTTGCTTGATATTGGTTTCTCTGACACACGAAGGTGCAGTTGCCGGAATTCATCCTGAACTTTGACATTCAGAAATGTCCCCCAACTGGACCGATAGGAGCTGTGAATGCAGGCAGGCTATGGAAGCATAGGAGTATTGGAATATGCACTACAAGTTTTTAGTTTTTTGCAGGCTATCCTACTTTGCAGTCATTGTCAGCTTCTATGTCTAGTTTTCACAACGTCCTTGAGAAAATAAGAAAATACAATCTTATCTGCAGGATGTCTGCTGGTATTTCATATTTTCTATGGTAATATTCCAATAAGAATTATTGGATGTCACTGTTCAGTTAAAAACAGAACGAAAGTGTTTCTGTATATTGTTTTGTGCGCTTACTAACTACCACATCTGGATAAAATGTTAATCTGTAAGAAAAGATCATTATTCCTACACGATAGTGTGCTATTTTCTTAGCAAATGGATGAAACTGTTCCAAACTACCTCACTATGTACTGCGCAGTGACATTCCATTGAGATAGAGAGCTATGACCTTACAGAACGAGGTTACAATGCAGAGTCCTCACAGTTTCAAGAATATTGTGTGCTTCTGTTTGCTTTTGCACCAAGCAATACAAGACCCGACTAAAATGGAAATTATTCATATATTGTTTGAAATGACGATGACGCTGTCGTTGACCTTTGACTTTAAGTCTACGGCTCTGACTTGCACCACATTGGTGATAGAAATGTGTTGTTAAAAAACTCACGCTACGTAACAGTGTGTGGGCAGTGAACACGAAAAACACCAGCAGACATCCTGAAGTATTTTCTGGATATCATTGTTGATTTTTCAACACAAATCAATATTTCAAATGATACATCCCACGATTGCTTGTACTATGTAGGGGTAATCTTCAATTAATGTCCTCTTCTTGTGATCACTGATCTTGTTTTGTATGTTGGACTACTCTCACATGATGATAACTTGCACCAGTCTTTCAGCTCTCAGTAGAGGGGACTTCAACTTCTGCTTCTCCTTCTCAGCCATTTTAAATATCATAAGACTGGCTTATAATGCTGTGTTTTGGATCTGCCTAGTCTCCGATCTCCTTCAGTGTTCAAAGTGAGCATTGAAGTCCAGGAGTCCTTGCCAAAAACCTGATGTTAACTTTCAGAATTTAGGGGTCCTTAGATTTAAATACTAGCAGCAATCTCAAGGTTCTCAGGACCCCCACTTACTTTCAACCACTGCTGTTGATTTTGATGATAGGTTAACCACGTACCGTATTTGCCGTAAAAGCACCCCGGGCATTTCGGAAATTGCAAAGGAGGATGTTTACTGAAACCATATTCAAACAGTTCAAACGTTGATGAAACTGAAACTTCTTCTATAATATTAAATCACATAAATTTTCAGTCTTTGTAGGGGCACTTATAATTATTACTTACAGATTGGTCTAGTAGTTGGTCGGGGTTCGCTTACTGGAACAGGGTGCTTAATACGGTAAATACGGTACCTAAATGGAAAGTTCCTTTTTTAAACTGCTGCTGAATTTTGAAAAAGATGCATCCAACTGATCCGTAATATTGAGACCCATAGTATGAACCACAAGATTTTTGGGGTCTTAATTTGGTCGGAATGTTCAAACTTTGCTTAAAGTAAGAACAAATTAATTAACATGGTTGATAATTCAGTCTGACATTTACAGATGTAGGTCGAAATGATATCAGAATCTTTGTCCCAAAACTGTATAGACTTTGCACTGCTCTATTTACAAGCTTAAAGCTTAAATGTCACAATCTGGACTTTAATGTGACTGATAAATCCAATTTTTTAAGTTCTGATTATGATCAAAAATTTCTAAAATTTCTAAAAGAGTTTTTACCCCCCAAACATTTATGTGTCCAAATTTGTCCAAATTGTGTCAGCAGGTGCTTGGCCTTAATGGCCTTAATGGAAGCCTGTGTGAAGTTATCTATCATTTGTAAACATTGACATTTAGATATGGTTGCCATAGTAACTAACATTGTTACCATGGTATCCACTATTTGACATATGCCCCTCTCTCTCTCTCTCTCTGACTACCAGTACAAAATGCATGTTTGTGTCTCCCCCGGCACTGGCACGGTGCGGCCGAGAAGTTCCTTCACAAAACTCTCTGTCATGATGATACGTTTGAACCTAACAACAATATTCCTGGTGTCAAAACCACGGCACAAGCCGCCACGCCCGCGAGTCAAAACAAGACAGGTTAGTGACCCGTTGCACGGAACACCATCATCTCACTATCGTCATCCGAGACAACACATAACGACCTTGACCTCATGCTATCGTCTCCAAAGACATTTCCATTGTCATCTCATAGCCTGGAATGTCATGTTGGCATGGTAATCAGACATCAGTATTGTCTCATCATCTCGTGATTAATGACATCAATATCATAGGAGGTGGGTAGCCTGGTGGCGTTCGCTCATCACACTGAAGACCCGGGTTTGATTCCCCACATGGGTACAATGTGTGAAGCCCATTTCTGGTGTCCCCCTCCGTGATATTGCTGGAATATTGCTACAAGCGGTGTCAAACAATACTCACTCACTCATAGTCTCATCATGATGTTGTCTGTGGCATGGAATGTCATGTTTTAATCATTGCCAAACATCTGGTGTCATTCCTGAATATCATCACCAAGCATCGTCATCATATCTTGAACTCATCACCCCCAGTTTAAACTCTTAAGCTGCTAGAATCCTCTGCTTGCAATCAAGGATTTCACCAAAGTGGTGAACATCTTCAGTGTTCTCGCTGCAAATAGCTGCAAAATTGCTGATGCGGCGTTAAGCAATATCCACTCACTCACTCTTCAGTCTGCATCCTTACTGCTTTCCTCAAACACAAAGTTGACACCATGATACGAAGGAGATACTGGTCACAGCTGTGTGAAACCCACTCCAGACTGATAGGACCTATGTGCTGTGCTACCAGCCATGTCACGCTGCTAGTTTCTCCCTGTTCATCAGTACCCTCATTTACATCCTCATAATTCAGGTTGAGTTGAGCTGTTGTACAATGATACTGTCATTTCCCTCTGTTAAATCTCCTCTGGTTCTCTCAACATGGAGTAGCAGGTTGTTTGTTTTACATCTGGGTGTTTGTGAGCAGTGCAGCAGGTGCTTGTGTCATTGCCTCGTGGCTGCTTTCAGTGAATGTTTACAACCAGTCAGCAATATCCTGGCTTGAGTCTGGACCACACAAACCCGTGACTGAAAACATGCGCAACTATCATGGGCAAGATAACACACTGACAAGTCCTGATTCCTGACCCCCCTATCCTCGTTAGTTAGCTCCTGTGACCAGCATGGGATACGGAGGACTGTAACTGACCGGAATCCCTAAGGGTTGTTCTCTTCACTACAAGCCATATACTGTCAATCTTGAAATTAGTGCGTCTCCAAATTAATACGACTGCTGACACCGAGCCAAAACTGCAACTCCCCCCACCCCATCCCCAGTGGAAAGATACAGAGCCTTGCCTTAATCCCATCAAATACAAATAGCACTGCTTATAAGCACAGAGTAAAAGCACTTCCGTAATAACAATAAACATTGTTTTGTTAAAAACAACACAGTTTATATGTTTATTCTGTTGACTGGCGCTGAGGAAGTTTTAAGGCAATAAGATAATTGAACCAACAACAGTTCACTGATTGGAATGGTCAATGATGCCTAGTTTGACACGAGTGGGTAGAACTCTTGACCCCAGCACTGATAACTCACTGTATGTCTATTGTAAATTCCTATTCTTTAAATGACTTGAATCTTGTTTGTGTTTATATTCAAGTTGGTATTTCCGCTATCCAAAGTGTGCAGTGAGGCCGTCTTATTGTTGATAGTCATTTTGGAGACATAAATGCGAAGTTTCATAAATGCAAACAAAGACCACTCGCATTTTTCGCATTTAATTCACACTCGCATTAATTTGAAGATTTACAGTAGTTGTAGAAGTTGGACACAGCCTCAACATTCTTTTCTTTTTAAAGGATGTCCACATTCCACATTAGCTTTGGCTCACTGTTAGGTTATCATATCATTTTTGTGTCACCGTTTTGCTTTTCAACACTCCTGGGTTTGTCAGCTGTTTGATTGCACTGTCAGCGTCATGACCGCTTTCCCACAGGGCCAAGTCAGTGCTGAAAGCATTACCTGTATGTCAACACATATTACATCTTGGCTAGTTAGGTGGGGTCGTAGAGAAAACATGCACTGTCAGCATTATGACCGCTTTCCCACAGGGCCAAGTCAGTGCTGAAAGCATTACCTGTATGTCAACACATATTACATCTTGGCTAGTTAGGTGGGGTCGTAGGGAAAACATGCACTGTCAGCAAATAATCGGGAATGGTGTGGTGTTCCTCGTACACAGCATAGAACAGCTACATTGGCTGACCAGTGTTGTTCATTGTGGTGTCGTGTGACGTGCTTCAAACTGTGGTGTCTGTCATGTCCTGGTGAAGGGAGGTCACTCTAGTGTGACGTTAAGCTGTGGTTTGTGACGTAGTTCATGTTCCTGGGTTAACATGTAGAATTAACACTAACTATGTCAAGTAGGTTTCCTTCATGGTAGTCTTGCATATGTCCATTGTTTATGCTAATGAAAAGTTAAAATTAATTAATCAGTTATTGAACATAAACAAAATTACAAATCATTTTACAAATGTGAATAATTATGATAAAAAATGTAATTATGATTTCACTAAACAATGTCAGCTGCATGCAGTAAGATTAGAACTTTTGCATTTGAATGTGTAAAGTGTGTCTGCATGAGATCTACAGTTTAGTACAGTGTATTGATTCCAAAGCCCTTCTCCTCAAAGACGTGGTTGTTTTTTCAGGGAGCAGTGCATCTGGTAGCAGCAAGAAGGAGAAAGAAAAGTCCGACCGAAAATCTGCTAGTCCTGCTGGGAGTGGCGGCGGCAGTGACACTGACACAGCCAGCCTAGCGAGCGCGCGGCGAGGTGCCCCCAGCGATCGCAGCCTACCCCCACCTCCTGGGCCTCTTGCACAGATGCCAGCAGACCTCAGTGGGAGCAGGCAGTCCTTTAGAATGGCCATGGGAAACCCATGTGAGTTCTTTGTGGATGTCATGTGATTGGTCACATGTCCAGGTCATGTGACTGACTCCAGAGCCAATCAGCTTGATTGTATTGCATGCAGAGTGATTGAGCAATTCACCAGTGAACCAGAACTCGTCACTTGAGTGTAGAGTGAATCGTTATACTGCAGACTACTTATACGCAGTTTTATAACTTATGTCCAAACTTGTGGAAGATCGGAACAACAGTTTGGCTCCAGAACATAACGTTCGTCCAAAGGATCTGATTTGAAACAATGTCTATCTATTTTCTTTGATCATTTTCAGCCTACTGTGTTACTACATATGCGCATTCTTGTAAACCTGTGTGTATTTAATGCATGACTACGGTGTTGTTATTTATTGTAGCTCTTCTAGAGATTGAGGACATACCGACCACGATTGACTGACGGAAAGTTGCTGCCTGTCTGCCACCTACCCGTTGCATTCTTCCCTCCGCCCGTTGCCCGCCCGCCCGTAGCCCGCCCGCCATCTCACATCTAACCCACTTCGTTCTTCTAACAACGCTAACCCTTCTACAGTGCCCGCCCGCCTCGTTCGTTCGTTCGCTCTCTGACGCTCTTTCCTTCCCATCATGCAATTAACCCTGCTGCATAAACCTCTGTTGGACTTCTCAAAGCCTTGCTTTGGATTTCACATGGGTGGGTGTGCACCAATAGACATGATCGTGGTTAGTCATGTGACGTGTCATCATGTGATACCTAGCACCGAGGACAGACCGGCCAATGAATCCTGTCCATGAGAGAGAGAGAGAGAGAGATCACAGCATTGTATACAAAGTTATTTTTGAAGAAGCCAGTAGGTGTGTAGCTTGACTGAATGCTGTAGAAGACGTGAATGCTGGAAATTGGTTTTCAGTTTCCACAACAGTTACTTCCCTTTGTTTCAACTCGTCTTTCGTTTCCTTTTTCACTTTCCTCACTCACCTTATGCATGCTTTCCAAACGCTTGTGTAACCATCGCCAAAATTAACACTGTCAAAACAGAGTGCAGTCTGCGTGATCACAAATACTGTTTCTTTTCTTTGCCTGTCTGTTGCTGTTCTGTTCACATCTGCTTGTCTGCATGCGTTACCTTTAATAAACTAACTCATGCATAATTCTTTCATGGGGTGTTGATAAAGAGGACTGTATCTATTGGTTAAATCTTATCCAGTTTTGGAAGAAGCGAAACATAGGTTGATTTTGACACCATTCGGAAAGAATTCTGCAAGCATGGCAACCCACACCCAAGCCCCATTCTAAGCATGGCCTGTCATCCTCAGCACTGCCCCTCCCACCTATCCCAGCATCCTTTTGGCATGCAATATTCCGTCTCAGTGGCCAGCATGTCCGTCATCAAACACTCATGATGACGTCATTATCTGCTGACGGTGACGTCATCGTCATGAGTTTGACCTGAGAAACATATCAAAGTGTCCAGCTGCATCCAATTTCGAGCTAAATTAATTGAACTTTCATGCAATGGTGTGAAAGTAGAAATATGTTTATTTTATAATTTATGTTAAAGCTTTATTTCAGGTTTCGACAATCAAGTTTTATTTGAACTGGAAATTGTCTTATTAGTTCAAATTGTCTAATTATATTGGGAGGGAAGCCACCTGGCATAATTTCATTGATTTGATAGTGATTATATAAAATTCCCTAATGAGGACATTTTTGGAAATTTTTGCTATTATTGGCATAATTTCAATTATCCTTGAAGAAATAAAATTGAAATGAATAAAGTGTTTTCCTTCCATGAAGGATCGTAAGTATGAAGGTGATTTAAATCAAATTCCATAATAACTACGTAAGTTTCGGAATACTATTAGTCTTAGCATAATTCATTGTTAAAATAAATTTCTTAAAGTTGTTGTGCCTTGATAAGATAATGGTTGTTGAACAGCTGGAGGTCATTTGTCAAACGTCAGTCGAAGACCGACTTAAAAGGTGAACTGTTTGTCGTCTTCTATACCCCTTGCTTTTGCAGGCCATGTTCTTACAAGCAGTTCCTCAGTTACGTACTACACTCATGCGTGTGCAGTTTACGTACATGCTACGATGTGTACATAAGTCGTCGAACATGCTACGATGTATGCATAAGTTATCGAATATGCTACGATGTACGTAAGTCATACATTATATTTGTAAGTCAATCATTGTGGCACAAATTGTGAGGTCTGCACAAATAGTATGCGTAAGTCCTACATGCTACGATTGATTAATTTACGTAATATATTAGACATACGTCACACGTACATGTTACGATTAGTTATGTAATACATGTGTGTGTAATGTCTTATGGACATGCTAAGATTGAGTTATGCATGGTAGTCAAATATGTTTACGTTGAAAACAAGAGAAAATTGCTCAACGTGGATAATAATGAGTTTTAGTCTTGGACATGGTGGTATATTGTTACTTCTGTAATTCTGATGAATTGTTTGTAAGTTTTCTTTTCATGTTTGCATACATACTCATGGTATGGTAGTTTACGATTTAGTTAGAGCAGTAGTTGATAGAAATTGTTTCGATAATTGTAACGAGAGCAACAACTTGGGATTGAACCTGAGACAGTACAGCTACTATTTCCATTGGTTTCTGGGTTGAGTGGTTTTCTCTTGTTAATGAATGCCTTGTACAAATGCAGAACACCAGTGTATGACTGCTAGAGTGACAGTGCGAATGAATGCAGTGGGAGTGCATGGTACATAGTATGCAAGACCGGCTGACTCTAGTGGCCGTTAGTGAGAAACCTGCTCGGATGGACTATGCTATTTATCTTGACAACTTTTAACCTTTTGTACAGACTACATCTGCTATTGTATATTATTTTCTGTCCTTGTACAAAGCTTCTTCACCTGTACAGTTTTACTATGTGCTTTTTTATGTTGATGAGAGTTGTCTCCCTTTGTCAAGTACCAAGTTGTGATAAGACATATCGATGATTTTAAACGAGTGTTGGCATGAACACATTGCTCTGCTGATAATCTGGTGTCCATCCATTTAACTTGCTCTTGTGTGCATCACTTATTGTTTGTTTCAACAAGTATATTTTATATGTCACTATTACAGCCTAATGTGTAGACTTGGTTGAGATTGTTTGCCTACTTGTTATGTAACGTAAACCTGGCGCCGATTCTGAAATAGATACCTGAGCTTATTTCTGAAATCGAGAGAAACCTGAACTGTGAAGATATATGAATATTGTCAACTTGATTTGTTGTCTCTGTTATTGTGTATCCAATCAACCATCATCTTCCATCATGTCCCGGGGTGGGGTAGCCTAGTGGTTAAAGCGTTCGCTCGTCACGCCAAAGACCCGGGTTTGATTCCCACATGGGTACAATGTGTGAAGCCCATTCTGGTGTCCCCTGCCGTGACATTGATGGGATATTGCTTAAAGCAGCGTAAAACCAAAGTCACTAGCTCACTCCATCATGTCCAGGTGAACTGTCTCTGTTTCCCGACTTGGGTGCTAGTTGTCCTCGACATCATCGCCAAAACATCAGAACAGGACCTTTCCCGTCTACAGTGCAATATCCTTTCTTTACCATATAGCAGGTCCCACATACAAACCACTTGAAACAGAAGTTTGTAATGAACCTTTACAATCAACGCACAAGTTTTAGAGCTGCTTTGTTGAAGTTACAAGCTGGACTTTTACTTCAGTGTTAAAGAGCGGATATATGTTTTAATTTATTATCAGATCTCGACTCATTGCCAAATTTTATGTTTTTGCCTATATTTTACCTTCTTTCACCAACTTCAACCACAGAGCTGATGAAAACTTAAATATTTGTCAAATTCAGTTGCTACTTACGGACTGGTCATTAATTATGGGGGAGGGAGAGCCGGTGAGATTAGGGGAGGGGGGGGGGGGGGGGGTCAATAGGAAATGACACAGGGAAACAGAGGGAGGGGTGTCACAAAGTTTATCACAAGTATGTCCCTAGGGGGAGGAGAAGAAAGAAGGGAAAATGACTTTTTTTCCAAATAAAAACAAGGACCAGTCCCTTATCTAAATGAATGAGTGGTGATCTGTCTCTTTTCTCATTTGAAGGGGCACAAAGATGAGGAAGATTAGCATTACAATAAATTCTACCTCATAACTGATTTTTTGGTGAAATATTTATGCTTATATGACAGAAAGTTAGATAGTTGGTTGAAATTCTATGTCAATTTGTCCGGGGGAGAGCGAAGAAGTCCTTGCCATTTCGAATAAGACTAAGGACTTCTAAGATTTGAATCATCTTTCGTAGTTGTGTTTTCTCACAGACTGACCTGACATGAAGCGATAGGACCATTTTTTATAAGACATGATTACACCATTTAACCTGAAGCCACCAATCTGGTTCAGGCTTGAATCTAATGATAAGAAGTTACCTGACACCATGTGGTAGGTTAGTCACCATTATGTTGGCCCAGTGAACTGTTACCAACCTTTTGTGGAGTCCTGTTTTCAGGAAATCATTCACGAGCCTGTATTCCTAGAGTACAGGGTATTGTTGTTATTTTCATGTTTCATTGCCATGCTATTGTGCAACTCTCATACTATACTGAGGGAAAGAAGTAGAGGAACACATTCATATGTTTGATGATGGAAAGAAGTAGAGGAACACACACGTTTGACAACATTGTAGTTTCCCAAAGATGGCAGCCATTTTGCTGACATAAAGGCTATAGGTTGGACACAGCAATTAACTTTCTCTACATATTTTGCTGTCCCCTTATTTCTTCCCATGAGTATATGTACATCATAACCTTACAGAGGCTCTTAAACCACTTACAGAGGCTCTTAAACCATGCTCTTTCGTTAGGGCTCTTAGACTAAGCTCTTGCAGGGGCTTTATTATGTTCATATGCAGATAGGGAAGCTATGAATGACTATTTATAGAAATGTTGCCTTACGTAGGGTTATTTTTGTAGTGTAGCGGCTGGTTGAGAGCATGCAGAGTGCGTCCGAGCAGGTCATGTGCTTGATTGTGTAAACAGTTTTTGTAAAGAAAATCTGAGTTGACTGTAGACATGTGTAAATGTCACCAAATTGTCATAATAAACGAATATTCAAAGATATTGCTTTCCTTTGTTCTCATGGAATCACAGGCCTACCAAGGACAACCTGCAGAGAGCAACCAAACTAATGAACATGCAGACACTTTGAATAGAAATAGCCACGCAAATTACAAACAATACACAATCCCAAACTGTGTGATCACCATTGAAGATGGACGGCCTCCATGGTCAAGTGGTAGAGCATCTGCCCAGAGGAAGGTCCATGGTTTGATCCTAGGCTCCGTCATACCTAAAGACGTTAAATGATGGTACTTGTTGTTTCCCTGCCTGGCACTCAGCTTAAAGGGGCTGAAACAAGGACTGGTCAGCTGGGAGTCAGTATACTGTGTCTGAGAGGGGTGTCTATGTTAAACTGCACCATGGTATCTCAGTGGGCTGCACTGTAAGATCTGCATAGGTCCGAACCATTACATGCAGACACATATATTTTGGATGACATTAAACCCCATTTCATCTCGCCTCCATTGAAAGTGTGTGCAGGTCTTGGATGTTTACCACTCTTGTAAAAGACAGGAACGGCTATGGTGCTGACAGAACCAGAAACATGAAGGGGGTGAACAGGGATTGGTACCCACACGTGTGTGGGGATGAACCTTTGGATATTTACACGGGAACATTTCAGCAGTTCTCAATGTTGATTGGTCAATTGAAGTCCTGATGTCTCATTTGTGAGACGTTCATATTGACTACATGACATCTGAACAATAGGCTGCCTTCAGTCACTAACACCATGCATTCAGGACTTGAAGTAAGAAGCGACTAACAGGCTCGGGTGGTCAGGCTTGCTGACTTGGAGGATGCATGTCATATCATGACTTAAATGCGTGGACCGATGCTCATGATGTCAATCACTGGATTGTCTGGTCAAGGTTGAATATTACAGACCGTTATAATATAGCTGGAATAATACTGAGAGCGATGTTAAACAACAACTAAACATTCACTGGTGACTGACAATCCATAATTCCTCGTGGCTCAGTGGTTATCTAAATCCGGGGTCTGATTACAGGCCAGCAGAGAGCAACCTAACTATGGAATATGTACACACTTGAAACAGCCGCACAAATTACAAACACGACACAATCCCCATAAAGTGTGCATAGTAATAAGGACATTGCACAATTTCAATATGTGCACCCCATTGGTTGCGGTCTGCATACTTTTCTGTTTGGTTCCATCGAAAATGTGACAGGTTTTTATTGGAAGTGAAGTTGTTGGAGTCATGGTTTTGTTTGTTGTTTTAAGCCGCACTCAGCAATATTCCAGCTATATGACGGCGGTCTGTTAATAATCAGAATCTGGACCAGACAATCCATTTCACCTTACGTAACTGATGATTATTAGAGAACCAGTGTACACTATAGAGGGGATTGGTGGGTAACGGTATGATCTTAAATTAAAATCTAACAGCTGATAGGGGGATTGGCGATTATTGCAGATAATGGAAACTAAATGGATCAGGGGGACAAGCTAGTATTACCAGTCACTGGATCGTGTGGTCCAGACTTGATTATTTACACCCCCGCCATCATAGATCTGGAATACTGCAGTGTAGCGTTAAACAGGAAGGTGGCCTGAGGTCTTACGTCACATTCAAGATTTTTACATTCATCAAATTTTGTGTGTGTGTGTGTGTGTGTGTGTGTTTGTTTTCTAGTGTTTTATAGTGCTAGCTCACTGAGATACCACAGCTTAACAAGGATACCCCACCCCACACAGTATACTGAGCGCCAAACAGGGTAACAACAAGTACCATCTTTTAAGACTTTTGGGCCAGGGATCGAACCACCAACCCTCCACCTTCTGGTCAGATGCTCTATCCACTAGACCGCAGAGGAAGTCCCGTTAAACAAAAAACACACATGGTCTAGTGATCAGAAGAACAAAATCCAAAGGAATCACGATAAACAAATGTCTACGAAATAACATCTGCTGTTACTGTGACTAACATGTAGCAGAAGATAGTTGATTTGTCCGTCATTCAAGGGTTTTACTCCCCTCCCGCATTGTGTAGGTCTTAGTGTTTGTTTGTTTTGTTTGTTTGTTTGCTTGTTGTGTACTCTTCATTAATCCAGCTATATGATGGTGATTCCTCAAAAAATGAGTCTGGACCAGACAATCCAGTGATTGACATCATGAGTAGTAAAGTACGTAGTTGGCAACCAAGTCAGCGAGCCTGACCATCCGATCCCTTAGTCGACTCTTAGTACGAGCTCGAGCATGGGTTGCAGAAGACCAATTTTAACCCAGATCTTCACAGGGAAAATCTTGATTCAGAGATAGGCGCTTGTTTGAGTATGGGCAATTAATCGAGCATTTACAGTATTAAATTTATTAGATTTATCATCAGGAACATAATTAGTATGTGCAGAGATATCGACTTTTCAGTCACGAACCCAAATAACATATTTCTTTAAAAAACCAAGAAAATATGAGGGGTAATCGGCCAAGTATAGGTCATGTCGTGACTGTTAGACCATCTAATAAATATATTTATTCTCAGACCAAGGACAAGAGACTTGAGGGCCCCTAAATACTAGAGGTTCCCATGTAGATGTTGTACAGGTAGTAGTATTTGAACTGGGAGAGGTGTACTTTACCGGGATTTCAATTAGAGCCGAGTGGAGGATCGAACTCCGAAGTCAGCGTGTAGCTAAGCCAGGCTAATGAGTTGATCAACTCGCCCAACACCTTACCATGGGACCAGGTGCGCTATCACAAATAACAAGTGCTCGTTTCCCAAGGCATCAGCACCCGGTTGTTTAGCGTTACACGCATGCTCAGCTCCCATTTACTCCAAGTTTCCTCAAACTGGATTAATTCGTTAAAAGTGATGTCTAACCCATACCCTACCCAACAACTAACCCTAAGGATCGTAAAGGGGTGTTTGATTCCGAATGATGCTGAACCCTAAGGATCGTAAAGGGGTGTTTGATTCCGAATGGTGCTGAACCCTAAGGATCGTAAAGGGGTGTTTGATTCCGAATGATGCTGAACCCTAAGGATCGTAAAGGGGTGTTTGATTCCGATTGATGCTGAACCCTAAGGATCGTAAAGGGGTGTTTGATTCCGAATGGTCCTGAACCCTAAGGATCGTAAAGGGGTGTTCGATAGGACAGGAGTACAAGCCCCAAAGATAGTAAAGGGGTGTTTGATTCCGAATGGTGTTGAACCCTAAGGATCGTAAAGGGGTGTTTGATTCCGAATGATGCTGAACCCTAAAGATAGTAAAGGGGTGTTTGATAGGACAGGGGTACAAGCCCCAAAGATCGTAAAGGATGCTTGATCGGAAAGGGTGAGGTGAGGTGAAATGGGCTTTAAAATCGCGTTCAAGATAATTGCACTTATATAGCGACGCGCATGCATGTGTGTGTGTTTCTGTTTGTACTAGTCTGGACTAATGCCGATTTTTATAGTGCTAGCCCACTGAGATACCATGCTGCAGTTTAAGAGGAAAACCCCACTCAGACACAGTATCCGACTCCGAGCCAACCAGTCCTTGTTTTAGCCCCTTTATGCCGAGTGTCAGGCAGGGTAACAACAAGTACCATCCTTTTAACGTCTTTAGGTTTGACACGGCCGGGGATCGAACCCACCACCTGCAACTCTCCGGGCAGGCGCTCTATCCACCAGACCACAGAGGCGGAAAAGGGATCCAAGGGCAAATGATGGAGTTTGGGGTAACGTACTCTAACCAGCCAACCCCAACATATTTTAACCCTGACGTGGAGGCACGAGAGCGAGATCTGTGAAGCAATTAAGAAATAGCCTACACAGAGCTGGGTGTATCCTCTGTGCAAGTGAGCGAAACTCCGGGTCGTAAATTTGGACTAACAGACCGCCGTCATATAGCTGGAATATTGCTGAGTGCGGCGTAACTCTCTGGATGCCGAGATTTTTTTCTGACGCACATTTTCCTAAGATCTGAAAAGTGAAGGTTGTGCGAGAATTGCGCTCACGCGGCACTGGATCTACCTCTAGCTATAAAATTAGGCAGAGATGTAGAATATTAAATTTCCTATCTGATGGTGTAAATGTAACTGCACATATTAAATCGGTTTGAAAAAAAGACACTGCAAAGTGTTGTCCGAGAATTTATTCTGCGTTGAAAAACAGCAAATTTTGCCGCTTTATATCGTATACCCATAAAAGTACTGTGCGACGATTTTTTTAATTTAGCTGTATTACAAAAACTGTGAGCGAACAAAATACTGCCTTATATCTGAACGACATAAATATATAACAAATGGATTTATATGCTTATGTTTAACGTAATACATTCAATACAAATATAGCCTGCCGTAAATGACGAAAACTGATTTTCCTCTATGACGTCAAAAGACGACAGAGAGGTTACAGACGTATAAAGACAAGGGGGCATAACTCCGCTACACTTAGCACTAGTTTATTGTAACTCGGGTCACTTGGTAAGAATTAGCTGTGGATAAGGACAATATATTTTCGTGGTGATTTGTTCACGAGGAAGCAAACTATTACTTTATACAGGGGGTTAAACAACAATCAAAGAAACAAACAAACCTGCCTCTGACTGACCACAGGACCATATGTAGCTAATATTGATAACAAACAAACTCGCAGAGGACGGCCTCGTCTACGAGTTTTTTGCGAATTTGTTTATTATTAGTATTAGTTACATGGTCCCGTGGACTGACTGACCAACAGACATTGTTTTATACATGTGGTCCTGTGTCGAAAGCTAAGCTTTGGAGAGGGATCAAAATCGAAGACAATGACCCAAGGTGGACTCAATGTAGTTTGACAGCTTATAAGCACAAATTAATGCTTGCCGTGAATGGCGACTATGCTTGTCGTAAGAGGCGACTAACGGGATTGGGTGGTCAGGCTCGCTGATTTGGTTTGATGCATGTCATCATATCCCATTTGCGTGGATCGATGCTCATGATGTCAATCATAGGATTGTCTTGTCCAGACACGATTATTTACAGACCGTCGTCTTATAGCTGGAATATTGCTAAGTGCGGCGTTAAACAACAAACAAACACAAATTAGTTAAATTTGTTTCAGAAATAAAAGCATTTGGATTACCGTATTTCCTCTAATAGAAGCCGGGTCAATTGATAAGTGCAAAAAATAGTAGCCGGGCCTCTAATTGACGCAAGGTGAAAGGCTTGTCCGAAACAAATAGAAGCCCGGACGTAATAGAGGAAATACGGTATTTGTTGTTGACTTATCTGCAAGGCCACAACGAACACTTATCAAAATATGTAAACATTCGTTCCCGGTAGTTGGAATTAAGCTTGTAAAACTTAACAATTTCTCCTTACATTCACACCTTTGCAATAAAGATAAAACTTGTATCCAGGCTGTGAATGTAAACTAAAAACACTGTGAACACACTGAGTCCGCCCCGGCATTTTATTGAAGAATGGTGGTGCTTAAGATCACGAATTTTCCTGTGTATTTTATCCTGAGATGATGATATTCATTCCACTTATTGTCAATTATTAGTTAAATTTGGTGAACCAATATACTCTGGAAATATAAATAATTGTCCTACAGTGAAATCACTGAGAACTGGCAGATCAGTGTCGGTGTATCTGAAGTTCTATTCACACACTGCTCATTGCTTGTGCTTGAAATAAAAGACAAGGCAAAGACAATGTACTCCCCCCCACCCCCCATGCCAATCATCTAAATTTGAAGAGAAGCGAAAACCGTGCCGACTATCCTCATCCTATATTTGTACTTCCGTCACTGCCGTCTCGTCTCTGGATCTAGCTTCAGACCAATATGGCGGTGGTCACGTGACGTTATAGATAATATATCAACGTAATATAAGTCATTTTCTTTCTGAAACTCATTTAAAAAAACCATTCCGTGGCCTTATTAATACACGTAAATTAGGAGTGAAATTATGGCATTTCTTCAATTCCAAATCTGGCCCCATACACTGAAGCAATGGACAGTAAACGCCATCTTTAGTTGACCCGTTTTCTGGCCGAATATCAACAGACATTTGACTGCATAAAGCGTCTTTGTCAGCTGTCTCGGGACCAAGGTCACAGAGTTCAAGTACAGAGAGTTTGACGTCATCATCGCCTGTTCTGACGTCACAGCGGTTTCAAGTCGGCTGTGGGTAGCCCAGCAAGATCGGCCCCGTCTCTAACATTACAGATGAGCAATCGAGTCACAATTTGTAAATTCCTGTACATATTCATGTTCAATGTGGCATGTTCAATTCCTTTCTGGAACCTCGAAAATTTTTTAGGTATGTCTAGGAAAATTACACCTGACATTATATGTGTATTTGTATGCAGTCGGTAGCGAGTAGTGTTTTATTAAAACAGAGATCGTGTGTTCGAATCCTTGTGTGTAAAAATCATTTTTCATTATATTTTGTAGATAATATACATGCATAGCTGAATGAATCTTTTACCCCTGCGTCAAATTTTATAAGACATCATTAGAGCAATATGCATGTCCCTTCCCGCATCGCCACCCCCCCACCCCCATCAACCCCCCCCCCCCCCCAACACAAACACACACACACACACACACTCAGCCCCTCCCAACTGAGCCCCTCTCACGACAAGCACAGGCTGCTTCAGATATTTGTGAAACAATCAAAATTCCTGTCATCGAACTATCGTCCCAGCGGTAACCCAACCCAATGCAACCTGATCAATCAAACCATAATTTATATATTCCCGATCTCATTCATATTAAATGTGGCATTTTCTTGAAAATGTTAAGGTATGACTAGTGTTTGTGGCGCAGTTGGTCGCGTGTTACGTCTTGAAAATAGAGAGTTCGAATCCTTAATTGAAACAATCTTTTGCAGATATATAGTTAAATGAATCTTTTACTGTGGGGTTAAAAATGGAAAAAATGCACGTGGAAAACTGGAGAAATGTAAATTATTTTCAAATATTTCTCTGTTGCTTCAGTCAGTTCTATCATATTGAACTGCAGACTGCACTCAGCCCCTCTCAACACAAGTGAGTCAGTGAGTGAGTTTGGTTTTACGCCGCTTTTAGCAATATTCCAGCAATATCACGGCGGGGGACACCACAAATGGGCTTCACACATTGTACCCATGTTGGGATTCGAACCCGGGTCTTTGGCGTGACGAGCGAACGCTTTAACCACTAGGCTACCCGACCGCCCCTCTCATCACAAACAAAGGATGCTGGTTACCGAAACGGCCATTCTTCAGAAGTTTGTCAGCCGCATCAGTCAGTCAGTGAGACAATGTTTGTTTGGTTGGTTAACGCCGCACTCGATATTCCAGCTACACGACATTGGTCTGTAAATAATCGAGCCTGGACCAGACAATCCAGTGTTTGAAATAATAAACATCGATGATGACATGCCTCAACCAACTCAGCGAGCCTGACCACCCGATCCCGTTAGTCGCATTTTACATGCAACAAGCATGGGTTGTTGAAGGCCTATTCTAACCGACAGGTCAGTGAGACAATGAATACACCTGCATTGAGCAATAGCATAAGCAAGCAACGCAAAGCAAGCAAACCAACACGCAAACAAGCAAATCAAGCATATACATGTATATAATGCGTGCAGTCAATCAAGACAAACCAGTGGTCGATAGCATGAGCAAAAGTCTATACACCACCAGGATGCACAGCACAGCACAGCACAGCACACAAACGCCGACGTCACATATCTTAACCTGGGACCCGTTCCACAAAGCGAACTTAGCGCTACGACTGTCGTAAGTCAGTGTTAAAGAATGGGAGTTACGACCGACTTAGCGCTAAGATCGCTTTGTGGAACGGGGCCCAGATTGTAAGCTTAGCAGTGTTGCGACCAGCATTGAGGGTTCAGTGGTGGTTTTCTGGCCCTGAATCCCAACGAAAATCTGTAGCTGAAGTTTTGTTATTTAGTAGCTAGCCTCTCATTACTTGAACAGTACACAATCGGGTGTGTATTGTCTCAGAGGGCCTTTATAAAAGAACAACTGTAATGGTAACGGATTCTCTGTGATATTTCACTTTTTACAAATATATATTGCATTAATTACATATGTTAACACCGCTGGGGTTAAAACATGAGTGAGAACTATCGCTAGGCCCCCTCGTCACATGGCCGGGGAGGGCACATTCATTGAGCCCAAGAGATAATCCCCCCTTGGATTTATTACATTGCATATATTTCTGGATGCTTTTTTATAATTTTTCACAAATTATCCTCAACAACGGAAATCATTATATTTACAAGTCAGTAGTCACGGAATGGTTCATTTTTCAGGACATTAATCGAACACAGCAGCTAGGGTTCCCTCAGCAAGCTCATTTACGTGAACCTAAAATTACGAATCACAGATGAGCATGGTGCATCCTTGTGGACACGTCCCTTCTTCTCCTGGCCAGGCGTCCATATGTATTCTCACTCCAGCAGGCGCATGATTGACGGTCTTCCAACTATAACTAAAATCAACGTGACTTTAATAAAGATTATTTAAAGTTAAAATTATCAACAAGGTTTGAAGAGTAGTCTCCCTTTGACCCTTGACGTCTTAGGTTGTAAGTGTTAATTTTTTAGTTTTAAGTTTTGACATGACATGTGCGACAAAGATACCAAATAGTGTAAACTTTTCCATAAAATAAATTCGCCAAATATTTTTCTGCTAACCTAATATGACACCGCATACGACAACCAAAGACACCATAACTAATAATATTCCAGCTATATGACGGCGGTCTGTAAATAATCGAGTCTGGACCAGACAATCCAGTGATTAATATCATGAGCATCGATCCACACAATTGGGATCAATGACATGTATCAATCAAATCAGCGAGCCTGACCACCCTATCCAGTTACTCGCCTCTTACGCCAAGCATAACCGCCCTTTACGGCAGGCATTGGTTTGCTGTGGACCTATTCTACCCCGGATCTTCACAGGTCTGTTATCATGTAGTTCGTTAGCTATAGGAAATGGGCCTGGTCAATATAACATCGCCTGAGTGATGCATTACCGTAGTCATCAAATAGGATCACTAATGAAACTAAATATCGTCCCTAAAACTGAGCTATATCTTCTACCGTGTACCTTATTATCTTTACTAAGACTTATATGTTTGCAAAACGTATTTAGGTGTTCAAATAAACACTTCCAGCTTGGTGGTGTATGGAGAATGGGGAAGATTCCCTCTCTATGTATATTCAAATATAAAAGTTATTAAATACTGGCTGAGACTTATTGACATGCCCTCATATAGATTGCCAAAACAGTGTTATAATATGATGATAGTTTATGATAATAATGGGAAAAGAAACTGGGTTACAGGTGTTAGGGAATTTCTTTTCTGTTGTGGCTTTGGTGATATTTGGTAAAACCAAAATGTGTATTCCAAATCAATGTTTATACTTTCATTAACCCAGAGATTAAAGGATATTTATTTACAATCTTGGACTGCATCATTGACTCTAACAAACAAGTGCTTTTATTACAAAATGTTTAAATCAGAAATATTTATGGAAGATTATTTATCAAAAGTTAATGTTACAAAAATTTCGAACAGCTCTTTCACGTTTTAGATGTTCTTCTCACGACCTTTTAATAGAAACAGGGCGCTATGTAAACATTCCTCGTGAAGAAAGAATCTGTAAACTATGTAGTTTAAACTCAGTAGAAGATGAATTTCATTTCTTACTTGTATGTCCAGTGTATTTACACCTTAGAGAAAGATACCTGCAAGCTTATTATTACAGGTACCTTAATATTATTAAATTTGTTACACTGCTGTCAACAAAAGAAGTATCTTACAAAATGTTTCCATGTACATATATTATGCCTCTTTATACCGACAGAACCTTATGAAAGAATAATCTTAGCTGCTTGGTATTAGGAAACTATTGTGTATATACATTAAATACATATTTATAGATATTTGCCATCTGAATAAACTACAAACCAAAGAGTTAGAAATGGTATTAAACTACTAGGCTGTCATATGATATTGTGGGACGTGATATTACAAATGGTTTAGTATAGTTTTATGTATATGAAATGATATGATGTGACATGACATGATGTGATATGATATGATAAGTGTTGTGGTGTGATATGATACATGAGGGGATATGATGCAATATGTTATGTGTATTATAGAAATTGTGTAAATACTGTTTTTTAGTGTACATATTATATGGCTTGCGGTCTTGCAGTGTTAAATAAATATTGATTGATTGATATGAAATAAATTGGCATGGAATGACATGGCATTATATGGTATGATATGATAAGATATGATGGGACAAGCTATGAAATTGCTAATGTGTTGTGTGATATGACATGTTGAAATGTGATTGGTATGCTATGATATGATAATGGTATATGAAATAATACTATATAGTATGATCTTATAATAATGATACAATATGATATAATGTTATAGAATATGTTGTATGATATAACAAGTTGTGATATGGTAAAATAGAAATTATGAAATTACAGGGTATGGCATTGTACTGTATGTATGAAATTATGTGACTGCGTTGAGATGCGAGTTGGAATGACGTGAGGTGATTTGGTGAGATATGTACATACATGGTATAAAATTGTATATTCTTCAAATTGTACTATAGGCTTGTACTCTGGCCTCTTCAGTATGTGAAATAAAGATTGATATTATAATACAATACTAAGACTTCGCATATGAATGTTTACCGTATGTACCAAAGTAAATGTCATGTTCCTTGTCTGAACACTCATGGATATGGACTACGTATGTACTTCTCATTCTATGAAATTGTTGTTAACAAACTAATGTTATTTGTGGTGTATACAGAGTTATTATTAAGATAGTAATGAATGCAACTGACCTCAAACAACACATAGGTACAAGATATTTATGAAAAGAACTACAGTATCTTCTGAGTAGATTCCCAAAGTTGTTTAGTAACACAAAACCACTGATCACAGGACAGATAACTACAACTACAAACAAAAACAACAAAGACAATGTTAGGTCTCCTACAGGCCCATATGATTTAATACAATTAGGTCTCCTACAGGCCCATAGCATTTAATACAATTAGGTCTCCTACAGGCCCATAGCATGTAATACAATTAGGTCTCCTACAGGCCAATAGGTTTTAATACAATTATGTCCTATAGGCCCACAGGATTTAATACAATTAGGTCTCCTACGGGCCCATAGGTTTTAATACAATTAGGTCTCATACAGGCCCATAGGTTTTAATACAATTAGGTCTCCTACAGGCCCATAGGTTTTAATACAATTAGGTCTCCTACAGGCCCATATGAATTAATACAATTAGGTCTCCTACAGGCCCATAGGTTTTAATACAATTTGGTCTCCTACAGGCCCATAGGTTTTAATACAATTAGGTCTCCTACAGGCCCATAGGATTTAATACAATTAGGTCCTATAGGCCCATAGGTTTTAATACAATTAGGTCTCCTACAGGCCCATAGGTTTTAATACAATTAGTTCTACAGGCCCATAGCATTTAATACAAATAGGTCCTAAAGGCCCATAGAATTTAATACAATTAGGTCCTATAGGCCCATAGAATTTAATACAATTAGGTCCTATAGGCCCATAGGTTTTAATACAATTAGGTCCTATAGGCCCATAGAATTTAATACAATTAAGTCCAACAGGGTCATAGGTTTTAACACAGCCCCAGTATCGTGACAACATATACATCATAGAACGGGTAGACTTTTCACTCAAGATATCAATCACTGAACTGTCTGGTCCATATTTGATTATGTAAGTGGTCACCTGGATTATTGAGAGCAACCAGACAAACAAACATGGGTTTTTTCAAATCGAAATAGTCATGTATAATATGATATTGAACTGCATATCCCATAAAATAATGCACCGAGAACTGTGTGTATACTTCCGTTAATAATAATAACCTCTGTGGTCTAGTAGACTGGGCATCTGCTCAGAGAGCTGTAGGCCGATGATTCAGTGCCCGACCGCGTCACACCAAAAGACTTAACTAGATGGTACTTGTTGTTTCACTGCCTGGCACTCATCATTAATGGCATAATAATAGAATAACCCACGAGGTACGAGTGATTACGGAAAATATGTCACTCGTGAAATTAATGTTTTAAGTTCCGAGCTTTGAGTGATTACGGAAAATATGTCACTCGTGAAATTAATGTTTTAAGTTCCGAGCTTTAGCGAGGAAATTAAAACATTAATTTCACGAGTGACATTTTCCCCGTAATCACTCGTACCGAGTGGGTTATTCTATTTATTACCCATATTCATATTAAAGACATGTTTCAAGAAAAAAAACAATCAACTGTTGCCGATCAAGAATCAGCTGTTTTATATCAATCCGCGTGTGAAAAAACAATGTCCACTCATTCCAACCGCATTACTCAATTAACGTGTTGTTACGAGTGAAAAATATAGTTCTGTTAAAAAATTGTAAAGATCACAATATTGCAGTTATATTTCTGTCCGATTTACACAGCGTACACTATCTAGCATTGATAAAGAAGACAGGTTTCCAAAAAAGTTCATCAGGGTTTTTAATCAAAGCTTGTTTCGACAAGATCTCGTCACTGACAGACAGCCCCCGTCGTGCATCTGCAGATACATGCACTTCACATTGAGAAGAGGAAACACGGAAAACCTGTCAATTTTTTCAAGTGTCATTTGACAAAAATGCCAAAATCTATTGCAACAACATAGACGGAATGTACAGAAGTCTTGTTTGTTAGAGAAAAGTTACGAAAAGAAGGTAAACTTTGAAAAGTACGATTGCTGTCACAGTGTCGGACATGCGTGACCAACTCGTGTTATTCCGGGACAAGCCGAATTGCAGATTACGGAAAGGGGCGAGTGGTGACGAATGAGTGTCCGAATGAATGACCCGACTTGACCCAGATATGAGACAGCCGAAACCAGGAATGACAAGAGAACCGGCGTTACAGTTTAATCCGGACAACAAGTTTAGGCCTAATGAACATCGTGTGTGATTTGAGACAAGTGTCACTGATGGGAAACATGTGCATGTGGGATTACAGGAGTATTTGTCAAACGGAGTGGACAGAGTCAAATGACGGGAGTCTGTTGATATTTTGATGTGATTCATAATGGTCGAATACCTGTAGATAGACAAACACGGTTTCTGGAGACTTGGTGCTAAGCTGTCCGCATTCACGGAGTTCATTTAGTTCAATATTGGACTCTGGATCAGCTCGCTGGGGTAAGTTTTCTTTTCCTTGTATTTTTAATTATTTTTGTTTTGATTTCAAAACCTCTCCGAGCTCAGCAAAGTGCATCGATTTCGCAACCAGATGCTGGTAATCATGTCGCTAAGGTAACACTCTATGCTACCCTTGATCTCCTTCAAAGTAGACAGTTCGAATTCTGAACTGTCTGATGTGCATGCCAAAATGATAAATTTGCAAATAATAATGTTTAGTTGCACATTTCCTGTGTCATTCACCCTCATAGTCATATGGTCCCCGGACGTCAGTCAGCCTGCATACTGCTCAGCGCCGTACTTTGCAGACGTCGCGGTTACGAAAAACGTATACATTGTATAAAAAAGTGTCACGTTCTTATTTCTTCACACAACGTTACAAAATTGTACGAAATAGTGTATCTTTATGATGTCTTTCGGAAAGTCTAAATGTTGTTGCAAAATGAATTTGTTATTATTCTCATGCCATCGTTGAAAGTGTGAGTATTGTCATATTTTTCGTGGTTTTCTTACCTGTATACATTTGTGAACTAAGTTCATGTCAACTTGTCAAGTTTAGACTTTTTCATTGTGTTTTCATTTTCATTTGCAGTTATAGATGTCATGATCGTTCACAAAGGCAAACCTGTTTATCCAAAGTCCGTTTTTTGGATTCGAGTGGTCGAAAAATTCATCAAACAGCAAGCCCTCTAACACAGACGCCAACCAGGACTTGGTGGTGATGATCTTCTGGCACCATCACAATCTGAATCTTGAAACTTCAATCTGGTCATATGCAGTTTTGACAACAAAGACATTAAATGTGTTCAGAGGTTGAATTACACGAATAACTTTTCATGTTAGTCAGATCTCCGTCCGCTTTAACGAGGTCATTTACTTTGACAGGTCTCAATGGTGTAGAAAAGGTCTTCAGCAACCCATGCTTGCGGTTAAAAGCGACTATGCTTGTCGTAAAAGGCGACTAACGGGACTGGGTGGTCAGGCACGCTGACTTGGTTGATGCATGTCATCGATCTCAATTGCGTGGATCGATGCTCATGATATCAATCACTGGATTGTCTGGTCCAGACTAGATTATTTACAGACCGCCGTCATATAGCTGGAATATTGCTGAGTGCCGCGTTAAACAACAAACCAACCAAACCAAATCAAATGGCCAGCCATGTTTGTTTACAAACGGGGACGTAGTTTTGGTTTTTACTGTAAAATGAAAATCATGTGAAATAAATGAAAAAAATTATAATGTGTAATCATGTTGTTAATATGAATTAAACTATGTGTCTTGTCTTAAAAATATCGAATCAGTGAGATTGTAGCAGGTAAAACATCTGGAGGGAAAGGCGTGGATTTGTGAATGAATGGGATGAGATAAAAATAATTCCGTTGTCCAATGAAAATTTATCTTTGTTTCACTGACCAATCAGCTTCGAGAATCACTAATTGCACACTGTGCAAATATCAAAAAGTTATTCCACTGCATATTTGAGCCCATATGGGTAATAAAACTAGATCTTTCACAGACGGCCTGAAACTGGTGACGTCAGGGCTCAAACACATGACGTCATTTCCTTTGACCTTGTATCTTATAAACTTGGCTGTAATTCAGCTAACAGTGGCGTCAAGTCAAATCGCAGTTTGGCGTGAAAACCAATACGTTTTAAGAAATGTTTACAATTAAAAGGCCTCTGTTTCACAGACTCGCTTTGCCGGACTGGCACTAGTACCATAATTTCCTTTTAAAGGAAGAATGGATTTCTGTTACCAAAACGTTTATGGAAAAGGGTTCTTCATTATGTAGAGAAATTATATAAGTCACGTGATGTTATGGCGGGCTTGGTCAGAAATGGAACAGACAACAGAATGTGAACTAAAACGTATTGACGCTAATCAGGAAAAGAAACGCACGCACGCACGCACGCACGCACGCACGCACGCATTTACATATGTATGCAGTGGGTTTCGTTTGAAACAGTGAGAAAGATATGTTACATGATACAACTAGATCAACATTTCAAAAGGACATGGAATTTTATTTGATTCTGAAGCATTGTTTCAATATGCTACTATTCATTATCATCACAGACTGGTGACTGTTCCCTCCCCTGGGGGTAGACTTGTTCCTTGTATTGCTGCACTGAAGGTGGTGAGGCATTGGAGGAGTCGGTACACTTAAACAGTCCGGTTCCAAAAAATGAAAACTAATTTTTTATGGACACAAACATTATCAGCGGAGTATTCGAGGTACATTTGAGTTCTGTTTCCGATATGACAACTGATGGTGAAAGGTCATGGAATAAACTGGCACAATTCTCCAGTACATGACACGGGTCATATTCCTAGCAATTATCACCAAGGTAATACTCACTCCGACAACAGGGCAACATTGTCAGCCTTTTATTTTAATTGGTACTAAATACCGGGCCATCTTGTATGACTTAATGCGAGTCCTATTTCATAAACATTCTTCCGAAGACATAGATTATTTACATTAGGGATCGGCTCGTCCATCCGTCTAAGGTTCCGCTTTGAATAATTATAAACGAAAATCATCATCCGAAGATGTTTTATCTTATTTGTAAACCGAAAGAATCTTCAACACTTTCTGTGAATCTTAGGAAACGGACGTAAAATACATCTGGCTGGTGTACTTGAAAATGAGATTCTAAAAGCATTTTGATTTATTTAGTGTTTCACCCCCGAGCCTACAGCTACGAAAGTTTGATGTATATAAATGTAAAATCAACAGTATTCTGTGTGTGAAATCGGGGGAGTGGTTAAACATTGGTACATTTGTCTCTAACAAATTCATGAAAATGAGTTGGAAGCATTAATGAGAGAAACGTTGGATTACACTTTGGAATATGTTTGTTTGTTTTTTAACGCAGCGCTCAGATATATTCCAGCGGTATGACAGCGGTCTGTAAATAATTGAGTCTGGACCACACAATCCAGTGTTTGCTTTAGGATATGAATGATATACACCTTATATGACACCAGGAACCCTTTGTTTGGGACAGATTTAAAATAATATATAAAATTCAAATCTTAGGTACACTAGACAGAAAATATAAGTTAAGTTTGAAAATAATAGACATGTATATATAAAAGAGATACCCCTTAATGCATGCCACTCTTACACAATTGAGATAACTTCACCTAATTGAATGATAGTGAGTTAGTGACTAAGGGTGGTTTTATGCTGCTTTTAGCGATACTCCAGCAATATCATGAAGGGAGAAACCAGAACTCGGCTACACACATTGTACCCACGTGGGGATTCGAACATGCCTTCATATATATTCAGAGTTGTTATTTATCAAAATATGCTTTGAAGATTTCGAGTGTATGATTATTTGTTTTGAATTGATGCGTTTGATACCACAAACCATGTAGTAATTAAAATTAGGTTTATATGCATAGCAAATTATCTCAATTGTTTGCATACATATAAAATAAATATCAATACCCGTAAAGCTCGATCACATGACGTACATATTTCACTTGTTTGAGCTTAGCTTCGTTCACATGGAAACTTAAATTGGAACATTGCTTTCTTCACAGTGTCCATTCACAAATTTAATGCTTACAGTAGCCAGAATAGTTTTTCTATATAATGATAAAACAACAGACAAACAGCCTCGATTATCAGCCAGGCCTAAAAGCTAAATAAACCCGATGCAAATCATATGAATGCATCAGTGATATTCAAATGGATTTGATAAGAAATTACAGAGCCGTGTATAGCAGACAAAAAATTAGTATGACTGGGAAGGCAATATTTTGTGTCTATTACTTGGTGAAGTTCACCAAATGAGACAATTCCATGCCATTTGGAAGAAAGCTGTAGACAGTTGCTAAATAGTAGTATCACTTGAAAGGATCTTTCTCCAACGGGAATAAGTGTATCATATACATACTTACCTAAATCATAGTATTATGGCTTCTTAGGATATATTGCAAGCATGAATATTTTGTGTCTATTATTACGCGTCCTTCGTAGTTCACCAAATGAGACAATTCTACACCATTTTAAGGCAAGCCGTATACATAGCAGCTACAGAATAGTAGTATCGTTTGCAAGGGTCTTTCTCCAACGGGAATAAGTGTATCATATACATACTTACGTAAATCATAGTATTATGGCTTCTTAGGATATATTCCAAGCATGAAAATTTTGTGTCTATTATTACGCGTCCTTCATAGTTCACCAAATGAGACAATTCTACGCTATTTCCATGAAAGCCGTACATAGCAGCTACGCAATAGTAGTATCGTTTGCAAGGGTCTTTCTCCAACGGGAATAAGTGTATCATATACATACTTACGTAAATCATAGTATAATGGCTTCTTAGGATATTTTCCAAGCAGGAATATTTTGTGTCTATTATTACGCGTCCTTCGTAGTTCACCAAATGAGACAATTCTACGCCATTTTAAGGCAAACCGTATACATAGCAGCTACGCAATAGTTGTATCGTTTGCAAGGGTCTTTCTCCAACGGGAATAAGTGTATCATATACATACTTACGTAAATCATAGTATAATGGCTTCTTAGGATATATTTCAAGCATGAATATTTTGTGTCTATTATTACGCGTCCTTCGTAGTTCACCAAATGAGACAATTATACGCCATTTTAAGGCAAGCCGTATACATAGCAGCTATGCAATAGTAGTATCGTTTGCAAGGGTCTTTCTCCAACGGGAATAAGTGTATCATATACATACTTACGTAAATCATAGTATAATGGCTTCTTAGGATATATTTCAAGCATGAATATTTTGTGTCTATTATTACGCGTCCTTCGTAGTTCACCAAATGAGACAATTATACGCCATTTTAAGGCAAGCCGTATACATAGCAGCTACGCAATAGTAGTAGCGTTTGCAAGGGTCTTTCTCCAACGGGAATAAGTGTATCATATACATACTTACCTAAATCATAGTATAATGGCTTCTTAGGATATATTGCAAGCATGAATATTTTGTATCTATTATTACGCGTCCTTCGTAGTTCACCAAATGAGACAATTATACGCCATTTTAAGGCAAGCCGTATACATAGCAGCTACGCAATAGTAGTATCGTTTGCAAGGGTCTTTCTCCAACGGGAATAAGTGTATCATATACGTACTTACGTAAATCATAGTATTATGACTTCTTAGGATATATTCCAAGAATGTATATTTTGCTTTTATTATTTCACGTCTTTTGTAGTTCAACAATTCTACGCCATTAAATTTCAAGGCACCTTCAAGTAACAGTCTTTTACCCAAATGATAGTATGATCGTTTCTCACGATTTGTTCCAAGTATAAGTTTTTTGTGTCTTTAACTCCACGTCCTTTGTAAATCACCAAACAGGTCCATATGGTTTCTTAGAGGATATATAATACTTTGTTATCAAACATATTACAAATGTCATTTTCGAAAAAATGTGCAAAAATCTTTTACAGAATATGACTGCAGGATTTATTTGTTTAATGCTTCAGCTGAAATGTAATCTAAACCCAGTGCCTTGCCACATTTGGTATGATTAACAGCCGTCTCGACCTCGTCATGCCTTGTATTTGCTTCGAAAAAGACCAGTGTCAACAGCGATAACAGAACTTCTCCATTAGCAACATCCCCTATAATTATCTGGAAATAGGCCTCATTAAAATAAATCAACGTGTTCTGTATTATGTAAGGACAGATATTCACACTTCCACCTATTGAGAACAACATACTTATTTGTAATAATACCATCCACCTGGATTACCTCCCCTGGTATAGAGCTGCGTTTGTCATCAGCTATACCAATTTAGTGTATTGGTTTAAAAAAAATCACCGCTGTGAGTTTGTTTACATTAATCCAAAAGTCGCTGCTGTTCCTTTGACTGAGATTCCTCTCACATTAATAGAGTCACTTTGTCAAATGATATTCGCTCATACCCATACCTAGGCTGTAAAATCTTCTTCCTTATGGCAGATTTCAATTAAGCCATTCCCGTTGTGGAGAGATTTCATTACCCCATGCGCTGGGTGCGTCACACCAATAAAGGTTTATGAAGTGACTTGTTCTAGAACCAACAGGTAGACCCAGCTTTCCTATCAAGTTCAGGATACATAAGTTTTCAAATATATATTCCAAATTATATACAATGGAAAGAGTCCTTCACGGATTAATCAACCTTTTGCAGAGGCGGATTCAGTTTGTTTTATCTATTTTTGAAAATAATCATCCCACAGACCAAAACATTATATAATCCGCTTAACATAAAATGTATCTGGTATGAGCTTTGTGCCCCTCTGTCACTCACGTGGCAGGCTAGATACATTTGTGACAATACTGGCTACGGTGGCCCATAAGGGACATGGAGTCTGTTTTTCAATAGTTTGATATTTCACTTACTTTTATTGTAACCTTTTGCAAATTAACACAACTTGTCATACAAATATGTGATAAATCATGTATAAAAACAACCGAAAACATGGAAAATGTACTTTCAAGTAGCTATTGAATTGCTGAAATGTGAAGCGAAAATGTCAAAAACTAAAACGAAAATGTCAAAAACAAAAACGAAAATGTCAAAAACTAAAATGAAAATACAGAAAACTATTTCCACCGTGGTGGGAATATTATCACAGTTTAATTTGCAAAAGATTAAGATAACAGTAAGTGAAATATCAAAATATTGAAAAACAGACTCCATGTCCCTTATGGGCCACCGTAACTGGCTGATGTATGTTCAATGGCTGAGTTGAAATCTCAGCCCAAATCATTTACCCATGGTACAGTAATCACTGCTACAATTTATTTCATACATTTGAGTTGGTATGCCTCCAGAAAGTATCAGGAAAAGCGTTCAGTTTTTAAGCATAAAAAAGACGGGAAAACGATGCTTTTTGCTTCGCCTTGTACAAATGTTAGGTGTCATTCACACTGCGCCGATCCCTTGACGCACGTGATGCCCAAGGCTTCCTTCGGGAGGAAGTAGGTTTCGTGGCATGTTTCTCTCTGGTGTCTGTCCATCACAGTGCAGCGAGATTTGCTGAAAAGACAGTTTTAGGAAATGGAAATAGTCAATAAAATTCAGACACGCGCCGAGAAGTCAAACACATAAATCCATCTAAATCTAGCTGATACATTTTCAAGTTCAACCTGGATTTACACATTGTTACACATTAGTTACAGTCCGCCGTCATATAGCTGACCACTAGAGGATACAGTTAAAACACTTCTAGCCTTTCTCCAAGTCTGTACTGAATGATATGTCGATGGATGTAAAGTAATTCTATCCTTAAAATAGTCAAGTCTAGATAAGTGGACAGTGGACTTTTTTTATAGGGACACGTGTTCTTATCATTAATATACTCTAGAAATTATGTTTTAAAATAACAATTTTGCAATAGTATTATGTATTAGATTATTTTTTGTATCTTAATATGTAAGAGAAACATTTGACGATTTAATAATTAAATTCATCAGTTCTCATGTTCAAATGTTCTATGACAATAGATACCAATCGGTCACCATCTGTGAAGATAATTTATGATAGCCGGCAAGTAATTCAGTTTCTGGGAGCTTTATGATCCTTCTGAGGAAAAGTACATTCTGATTATGAAAACCAATGACGTAGTCAATAAGAGTAAACTATTTGTATACTACATGTAGGTATTGAACTTTGTATGAACACGCCGATCATACATGTTTGTGGAGCAGAAATTCTGCGAAGAGCGTGAGGTCGATTTCTCTCATGGATTTTATTTTATCAACGTTATTCCTTTATCAAACTATTTCATAATGTATTTATCCATAGGTTTGAAAAGGGTACTCTGGTGCCCGTACGATTCGGGAGGAGCCATTACTCGTGTTGTAGGCTGTTTTCTGTTATCATTCAGCCTGTAACATTGTCAAAGTCATCTTTTCAAGATGTAGCTAAGAACGCTGTTTTGGAAAGGGAGATAGACCTTCGCCCCTTTCAATTGTTGAAGAGGGTGACGCGCTAAGTCCACAGTACAGTCTCCCAGCCATACCAATAAACGCAATGTAGGCTTATACTTGATGTTCATGCATTATGAAGAAACGAAGAGTTATAGAAAGTCTCATCAGATCTCCACAGTTCAGTCTCCCAGCCATACCAATAAACGTAATGTAGGCTTATACTTGATGTTAATGCATTATGAAGAAACGAAGAGTTATAGAAAGTCTCATCAGATTTACTCTCGTCACAGGTTTAACAGCTGACACCTGGAACAGTTGCACTTCACATGGATTATTAAATAATTAAATAATTCATCTTTGGGCTTCAGTCTAATCAAAGTGACACAGATCACACAGTTTCTCTAAAAAGACACTAAAAGTGACATTGTTCACTGTTTACAGTAAAAATGCATTTTGTAAACTATTTTACCACAGTTATTAACTTCCTAAATCAAAACAGAACTTAAATACGTGATATTTTATTTGAAATAACAGCTGTTTATCTCCGACTTCATTCCTTATAAAGGGTACCCCATTATAAGAAATGCGATGTATAGGAAGTACCAGACATCACTTTGAAACAGTGTTGCCTGGGCAAGACCATGGCTGTGTTTGGGGCTCTTGCCAGGTGTTACTGGAATACGTTCCCTGTGCGACTTTATCATCAAAATCTCCCTGTGTGTGCTTGCACGTTTATGAATTTGCTTTCCGAATTTGCCCCAACGAGCACAACGCACATGGTAACAATTCCATGTGCAATAGTGTGGGATTTATACACCAGATGCATAATTAATTCCTTGAAGTTGATTAACATGAAAGAATTGTTCTCCATGCACAACCGTGTATGACATACAGACCCATTGACATCTTTATTTCAGTTTTAAAACTGCCCCTGCTTTAACTCACAGCTTACTGCGCCTGACTACACTCCCATCTCCCTATTGTACATTCATTTGTCATTCAGATTGTACGCCAACAAAATTGTATATGGGAAAGGAACAATGGTGTTTTTGAAACATAAACACTGTCGCCAAAATACACCTGTCGCTTTTGGCAGGCAGTTTTGGCTCACAGCCAATTCCTGATCGTGTGAAAAATGTGAATATTGTCAGTAGCTTGATTAGACAGAAGCCTTTTAGGGCCATTTGGATTTTTCTTTTTTTCGTGAAATTTCAAGATACTAAGTTGAAATTTCAAGATGATTATCTTGAAATTTCAACTTAGTATGTATCTTGAAATTTCAAAATAACATCTTAGTAAGCTTAGTAATTTGAAATTTCAAGAAAAAAACGAAAAAAGCCAATAGGCCCTTTCTGGTTTCTGTATAAAGGACCCACTATGTAATATTTAGTATGGGATGAATTCAGTATATATATAGAGAGATATTAGAGAACTGCCTGGGGAAACTGCTCACTGAGTATGTCAAAAAGTTTGGACCGAGTTTAGGGGGATAGGGGAGAAGGGGTTATGAATTATGATAATCAACAACACACATGCACGTTCACCTGATCTTGATTGGATCTTGTTATGTTTCAAGCAGTGACAAGGTAGTACCTTGACTTAACACATTTTTAACATTTGCAAATCATTCATATCTATGCATTTCTCACGAAAAATCGGCCACTAGGCATAAGGTCCTTACACACTGTTTGTCAATTAACAAAGTTTGTTGGATCTCAAATCAATATGACACAACATCGATAATGAGTTTTATGAATGGGCATGTTTGAATTTACACATTCCAAAACTGGGCATCCGGGGATAAATTTTATTTTTTTATGGGACGAATAACTTGAAAATGAAATCACAGCATTTTTGAAAACAGATAAATGTATGCAATTAAACGCTTTTCTTCAAGGAGACAAATAAGCGCCAAATTTTGCAAAGTTGATGTGTGCTCGCATCCAGCCAATCCGTGACAACCTGGGTTACACGTGTACCTGTCAATCATGGCAGTTTTAGCGGGACTATAAAAGAAAGAGACATCAGCGCGGCGTCATACTGCTTTCTTTCCAAGAACACCAACGATGTCTGGAAATCGACTACTTCGCCGTGGACTCTCTGTGGATCGGGATATACAGTGCGACTGTCCATTCCTCTCCAGGTTTGCCAACCTGTTTGCTCCAAGCCCGGACAACAGTGTCATCCCAACTTTGGAACTCTTCACGGAGTACAAGGCCAAAGTGGCAGCCTGGACTGAAGACCAGCAACTCCTAACTCTCGCCGGTAGACGCCAAGCCTTCACTACTCAGTTCCGGGCGGTCGCCATCAACGTGGGCTTCGCTTACGTGGAATCTCCTCGCCGTGGGTATAAGGTTAAGAAGGTCAGGGTAGGTCGGAATTTGGGGGGAGGGGAGGGAGATAGGGACGTTTTGGGGGAACCTTTGCGGTATTCTTTGAGGGGTCACAATACTCGTAGGGCAGTGCAGGAGAGGGAGAGGAGGGGGGATATGTTTTCGGCACCTATCGTTGCACCTGTCGGTGGAGAAATTGGGAAGGGGGTTTTTGCCTCTCGGAATTATAGGGGGAAGGAGATGGTGTGTGAATACTTGGGCCAGCTGATTCCGAGGGCAGACGTTGCTGGGAGGTTGGATGAGTACGACAGGCTAAATTTAACTTACCGGTTTATTCACGTTCAGGGGTTTCATGGTGATGAGGAACTTGTTTTGGACGGCCATAGAAATCATCAGGGTAATCGTATTGACCCTGATTCAAATTTGGGGGCAACCATGAACCACTCCAGGGATAATGCTAACTGTAAGTTAACCCGGGTTAAGGGGAGCAGGGGGGAACGGGACAGATTCTGGATGGTGACCAAGACGGGGATAAGTGCTGGCGCGGAGCTCCGGTGGGAGTACGGGGACTTCAGACGAGGAGTGGAGGGCTTCATCGACCACAGGGAGTTCGGCCGCCGCTAACATCTATGTCAGGAACCTAGCTTCCTTGACGGCCTTTTTCAAGGCCACAAATGACCCAAAAGGAAACATGAAACATGAAATTAAAACTTGAAACAGAATTACTTGAACAAAAATGTATTTTGAAAACAAGAATGGCCCAAAATGTACTAAAACCGATTTTTCACGAAAGGAAACTTAAAGCATGAAATGAAAACAAAAACAGAATAACTTCAACAAGAATGCATCTTTTAAAAACAAGAATGGCCCTAAAGGTACTAAAACCGATTTTTCACAAAATGAAACTTAAAGCATGAAATGAAAACATAAACAGAATTACTTCAACAAGAATGCATCTTTTAAAAACAAGAATGGCACGAAATGTACTAAAACTGATTTTTGGACGAAAGGGAACTTGAGGAACAAAATGAAAACATGATTGAATTTCTTTTTTCAATTCATGACATATCACGGCCATAAATATATTGCCTAGTCATGTTACATTTTTTTTCTCATAGAAAACAGGAAATAAGATCTTGTTTAAATATGAAAAACATAAGATAAAATGTTAAAAATAAAAAAGGAACGATTCATGTTGAATGAAAAACTACAACTATATATATTGTTTTAAATAAGTAAATTTCTTTAAATATACACAGCAGCTGTTCTTCAGAATATATGCGATCTTAAAAAAAACGTGACCAAAAATATTAAGAATGAAGGTAAATATTACAAAAGGATAACAATTTCGAGGAGACATGGTTTGTCCCACTTGTCCTGCGAGGTGTTCAATCGTTGTAATACCTCCTGCGAGGTGTTACCACAATTTCAAAAACTCCATATCGAGTTACACAAACAGCCAGTAGGTTTATAAGGTCACATAAAGAACATAGTGTTTTCCCCAACTGCCTTGCCCCACTATTCATAGGAACCCACCATTTGGTGTTCTGACGGCATGGTATATTAAAAAATAAACACACCTTTTCCAGAGAAAACAAATAATTTGTTCCAGAAAACTCCTTTTACAAAAATGAACTGTGTTTCCAAGCAGTGAATGTCTCCAACAGAAGCCTAGCCCAGAGGATAAATAAGCAAAACCCTGTTTCTTTAAGTGGACAAAATAATACTTGCTAGTGAACAGTCAGGTTGTAAATATCGTCTTCCTGCCAATAATAATTGATAATTAATTATATACAACGCGACTTTTCTTCAGTGTATAGAAACTAATGTCATTAACTGTATTTTCGAACGACTCCCAAAGAGGTGTTTTAAAAGTAATAATATCCCAAAACAAGAAGCAAATTGCTAACTGTTTCTGTTAATTCGCGCCAGTGATATGGTGCAAGTTCAGTAACGTGACGTTATAACGGGGTTTTGCCAAGTTCTCAATATACCACAATGTCCGGAGTCTTTTAAGCGATGCTCTGTCAAGCGATTTTTATCCCTCCAGCATATAAATACAGGGGGATATAGCAATCAGCCAGTCTGTCCGTCCGTCCGTCTGTCTGTCTGTCCATTCAGTGTATTTGATCGAAACTTGGCAAATCTATCATTCAAATACTGAAGTGGTGCCTTTTGCTATTTAAGAATTTTAGAAATTTTTATTTTTTACGTTTCTGTGGCAACAAGTTGGACTTAGTTGGAAATTTTTATTCTAGAATTTTCCATTGCAGCTATTTTCACATGGGCTAAGAGAAATGTTGCGTCAGTTACCTGGTTTGGGACCACAACGTGTTAAAATGGGCGGGGGATATAGATGACTTTGTTGACTATACGCATGTTTAGTTATAGTTTCTTGTAATTTGTCATTTGTTTGCATAAAAAAACCCAGAAAGACACTTGTTTTACTTTCCATTTCATATGGATGCGACCATGGTGGATCTTTTGTGAGTAGACAATGTATGCTTCTTCAAGAACATTCAACTCTTTCCTCGGATGTATTTAAGAAATTGCAACAAATTCTAAAGCCTAATGTAGCGATATCTGCCACACACCAAACCCGAACTGTTACACAATGTAGTTCAGACAGTCATGGGGACATTTCAAATTATGCCTTAAATATTATAATCAGTGCTCCAGGTGTACTTTTAAGCCTTGGTGTATATATTAACTCGCATGTTATTATTCATATTAGGTACTGATAGTTTTCTTTGGGTGTATATTCAATATGTCACTTCTAATGTGCACCATAGTCAATTTCACAACACTGATACATGTCAATATCAAATACAACAAGCAAGAAGTAGCATGATAAATACATGTATATTGTTGTCTACAGTTTCCAGTTCTGTTCCCAAGTGTAGAATTAAGTCGTTTCAAGGGCACATATGATTGTATTGTAGTGGACAGCATAGTTCTGAGAGCTCATATAATTGTATTGTAGTGGAAAGCATAGTTCTGAGAAGAAATAGCAAGCAATATTTATCTATATTCGATTTTTCTCTCTCTGAATTTTACGGAAGCCTTTAAGGGCCATTTGTTTTTTCTTTTGTTTTTTCTTGAAATTTGAAGATGTCATGTTAATGATCTTGAAATTTCAAGATACTAAGTTGAAATGTTAAGATTATTACTCGAAATTACAACTTGGTATCTGTGAATTTCAAGTTAATGTCTTGAAATTTCAAGAAAAAAATAAATAAACAAATGGACCTAAAATGCTCATCCAAAAGGCTTCCGTAGAATTGGTCTAGCCCAGGAGACTTTATCTGCATTATTGGCTGCTAGTGGTGAGGCCAGGATATGGCCAGTTGCGTGGGACACGTGAATGTCATGCACCGGTGTCACTTCAGTTTCAACAGAGTCTGCCCCTTGCCATGCTTTCTCGCATGTAAAAAATCATTTGGCATGGCCCACGGTGGCTGACAGTGTCAACATTTATCATCCAATAAATCATTGATCGTGCGTTTATAACCCATGTAACACTGTATACATTTGAAAGAAAATCTTGAACCTGTCCAAATTATAGATGCGTTTGTCTTTTGAGAGTGTGTGTAAGCTGTATATATAGTTACATTTTTATATATATCAGTGTTATAACTACTGGCAGCCCATCTGGGTTCCTGGTTATTCCCATGCTTGTGGTAAGAGGAGACGAAATGGGTGGTCAGGCTGTGTGTCTTGGATGACTGCATGCCCTTGAATCTCGGTTAAGTGGATCGATGATCATAGTGTCGATCACTGGATTGTCTGATCCAGATTCGAGTAGCTACAGACGGCTGTCACATAGCTGGAATATTACTTAAACAACAAGCAAACCACTTTGAAATAACTATTAAAAATAAAATACTGCAGACAGGCACCCACACCAACGAATGTATTAATTATTTACTTTTCTTTAAACGTGTGAATCTCATTTCACTAGAAATAGATTGTGCTGTCTTTGTGTCTTAATCTAGTTATGAAGCCGGTTAAAAAAAGATCGTGTATTCAGGACTTAATGTATTATTTTCTGACATTGGGTGGGGATTCGTGGTTAGAATGGATTCCCATCAACCTATGATGGTGAAAAGATGCAACTTAATGGATAGGGTGGTCTGCAGGCTCAGTGAAACTTGTTTGTTTGTTGTTTAAGGCCGTGCTCACCACTATACCAGCTAAATGACGGCGGTCTGTAAATAATCAAGTCTGGACCTGACAATCCAGTGATTGCTATCATGAGCATCGATCTACGCAACTGATATCTGAAGACATGCACCAACAAAGTCAGCGGCGTAGGTGGTTACTCGTAATACTAGTTACTGGATCGTCTGGTACAGATGCGATTATTTGATTATTTGGAATATTGCTGAGTGTGGCCTACAATTTTATGTATTATTATTATGGCCAGGTGTCACAGTTTTACATTTAGGCTGTAAGTTTGAAGATTTTGTTAAACTATATAAGGTGTGTTGGTCGTAATTCCATAAAATCTACAAGTCCGGTAATATGTAGGTTTGACATAAGTAGGCATATTTGAGCATAGTTTAAATATTTCATTATGCCTTACTTAAATTTTAAGTTCAATTAAATTTCCAAAAATCTAAAACAGATTTATTCATTTGAAAGCATGGTCCAACGGAATGTGCAGGCACGTCGCTGGGGTATGGTAGAAGATGTGATTTCGAAAGATTAAAAAGCCCTCAGAAATTTGATTGCCAGAGTATTATATATATGGCGATTTTGTGGACATGCAAGATTTGTTGGTTTGTTGTTTAACGCCGCACTCAGCAATATTCCAGCTATATGACGGCGGTCTGTAAATAATCAAGTCTGGACCAGACAACCCAGTGGTTGATATCATGAGCATCGATCCTCGCAATGTGGGATCGATGACATGCATCAACCAAGTCAGCGAGCCTGACCACCCGATCCCAGTAGTTGCCTTTTACCACAAACATTGTCGCGTTTTACGGCAAGCATGGGTTGCTTAATTAAGATCTATTCTACTGCGGATCTTCAAGGGTCGGACATGCAAGAGTATTCGTTTCAATTTCTCTGGCCGGCTGTAATATCTTCATACTGCATGTGTGTGTATTGCAAAATTCTTCTGTCCTGAACATATCCCTATCGTGTCAGTTTCAACCACGTGAATTTCGCGCAGCGCGTGCACTACAGTCGCTCCGACTCACGGCGGACGAAAAGCCTATGGTGAAGCGGCCTTAGCCAGGTTATAACACTTGCACAGACTGTAAACAGGTGCGTGAGTCTGTAAGTTATATAATGCCCATGTCGATTGGAAAGTTTGACAAGAAACACCCGAATCTGATTGCCAGGGGTAAAAAGTGACACAGCAGCTCGAGTGTCCTGTGACATTTTCAGAACAAAGTGCACCGAGATTCTATTTCCTTCATTCTACACCTACAAATGGCGGCCTCAGAATAAAGCAACTTTGTAGAAACATGTTCTTTAATAAAACGCAAAATTTTGGGATCGATGACATTCATCAACCAAGACATGGTTGGTTGGTTGGTTGGTTGGTTGTTTAACGCCGCACTGAGCAATACTCCAGCTATATGACGGCGGTCTGTAAATAATCGAGTCTGGACCAGACAATCCAGTGATTGATATCATGAGCATCGATGACATTCATCAACCAAGACATAGTTGGTTTGTTTGTTGTTTAAAGTCGCACTCAGCAATATTCCAATTATATGACGGCGGTCTGTAAATAATCTAGCCTGGACCAGACAATCCAGTGATTGATATCATGAGCATCGATGACATTCATCAACCATGACATGGTTGGTTTGTTGTTTAACGCCGCACTCAGCAATATTCCAATTATATGACGGCGGTCTGTAAATCATCTACAGTCGGGACCAGACAATCCAGTGATGGATATCATGAGCATCGATCCACGCGATTGGGATCGATGACATGCATCAACCAAGAAATTGTATGGATGCTTGGTTGGTTGTTAAAGTCGCACTCAGCAATATTCCAGCTGTATGACGGCGGTCTGTAAATCATCTGTAGTCGGGACCAGACAATCCAGTGATTGATATCATGGGATGGATAGGGAAGAGAGTCGTTTATGAAAGAAAGGGTAAGATTATGGCCACTCCAGACCCAGACCAGATCGATACTCATCATATCAATCACTGGATTGTCTGGTCTAGACTTAAATATTTACAGACCACCGTCATGTCACTGAATATTAGAGTGTAGAGTCGTGTAGAGTGAGGCGTTCAACAAGGCAAACAAGCCACCTTCCCACGCCACCACGCCCACCCACCGTATCCCCCAATAACGTAATGTTCATGTCTGCTTTTTGAAATATCTGGTATAAACACATGCAGGAATAGGTAGCCATAGCTGTACGTGGCTGTACATAGAAATATTCCCCCATAAACGCCATTTCCTCCTTATTCGTGTCACAACAAATTTGTTGTTTAGTAGACATAATTTAATTGTTTCAGTTTTTTTTTTAATTTCCATCTTATCGAGTTTACAGTAGTGTTGTATTTCGTTTGTGTACGGCAATGTTGACGCTGGTGAATCAGTAAGTATGGGTGGTGTCCCACCTAATATGAACAGCTAGGTAATAAAAATGATGTTCATTACTTCAGATTACATTATCTGCTCACTGCTTGTGCTTGAAATAAAAGACCGGCAACGACAATGTACTTTGTACCCCATGCCAATCATCTAAATTGGAAGAGAAGCGAAAACGGTGCCGACTACCCTCATCCCGTGTTTGTACTTCCGTCACTTTCGCCTCGCCTCTGGGTCTAGCTTCACACCAGTATGGCGGCGGTCACGTGACGTTATAGATAATTTAACAACGTAATATAAGTCTTATTCTTGCTGTATCTCCTTTAAAATGCAATCCCTGGCCTTATTAATACATATCAATCAGGAATGTAATTATGGTATTTCTTCAATTCCCAATCTGGCCCAATACACTGACGCATTGGGCAGTAAATGTCATCTTTAAGTTGGCCCGTTTTCTGGCCAAATTCAACAGACATTTGACCACATAAAGCGTCTTTGTCAGCTGTCTCAGGACCAAGGTCACAGAGTTCAAGTACAGAGCGTGTGACGTCACCATCGCCAGTTCTGACGTCACATGTTTCAAGTCGGCTGTAGGTCGTCCAACCAGTTTCGGGAAGTAGTGTAAGCTTGGTTCCGTCTCTTTACGTCTCAAATATCGCGCTGGGAGAGGAAAGCAAGTTCAAGAAGACTGGTTTTGATTCAAATAGTCTGTGCGCTCTTCTAAAGACGTATAACCCATGTTATTAAATATTTTGGTTCACATTATAGACCAGCTACGTAGGGAGCTGTGTGCATTGTTTATTTTATTTAAATTCATTCATACAGATATATATATCTACATATTATTTTTATATTTACTCTATTGAATCTCTTGATTTTTTTACAGACACGACCCCTTCTTATTAAGAATGCATTACTTGCAGCTCCTGTGCAAGGCTTTTATAAAAATAATTGGAATGGTTCATCAGTAAACTTTTCCAAAAGTTATATTTTTCACTCTGTAATTAAAAAACTAAAAATCCAAAACAATTAACTACTGTTAATTGCAAAATTGAATTGAGATTCATTCTAAATGTATATACTGGAACTACATACGTAGTACTATCTATTGACGTGTCTATCGTGACTATTCTGAATCGGTGCCACTGATGCATGGGTATGCTTACGACCCCCCTAAATCTGGCATGGTTCATTCCTTTCGGGAACCTCTCCAAATGTTAAGGCATGATCCGGGGTAGAATAGGTCGTCAGCAACCCATGCTTGCCGACTATGCTTGTCGAAAGAGGCGACTAACGGGATCGGGTGATCAGGCTCGCTGACTTGGTTGATGCATATCATCGTATCCCAACTGCGTGGATCGAGGCTCATGATGTCAATCACTGGATTGTCTGGTCCACACTTGATTATTTACAGACCGCCGTCATATAGCTGGAATATTGCTATTATTTGTCATTACCGTTATTACTATAGTAAATGTTGTGTACTTTTACTCCAGTTTAACATACATTGCATCTTATCCAAGACATATATTGAAACCGCATTAGGATATTACTATCATTATTTTACCATTGTATGTCTTTGTTATATATATGAATGAATAATATACCGACATTTGCTTGAATAAACCTTTTACCTCACAGCTCTTTCCTCTCTTGATTTTGAAGTGTAGCTCCTATAGCTAATTCCCCATTTCGAGGCCTGACAGTTACTTGATCAAGGTCAAATCTGTCTTACGGACGTCAGAGGTAGGGGCTGCTGTCTGCAACACATATATCAGACGTAGGATAAGCGGAGTCTTTAGACTACCCGGATGTGTCGTCAGAATTGACCTGACTGTCAGAGGGTCTGTGGCGCATAGAAGTCGTCGATGACCAAAATTACTGCAGATTCTCAGGCTTCACGTAGCTCTTGGTATTCGTACAAAGAGTATCAGAGTCGTTACTGACGGAAAGCCCGACGTCTCATGATCAGCTTTCCTGTCATAACTGACACGCGCGGGTGTCGTCATGTCTTCCTACCCCGGAAAAGTATAAAACTAGATCTGGGCAAATCACTGTATCACATCACATAAATATTTGTACAAGTATCACTTGTCCCCAACTTGATTCAAATAAAACTGTTTTCTATATAAAAAATCTAGGGGGGCAAGTGCCCTCCCTGCTTGTCACTGTGCCAACTTGTGGATAACTGAAGTAGGACTCTAAGTAAAGTATGATTCACGTCAGTTTCAGGAGGGCAACACTGTTCATATATTCCTGCATCCGAACCTGATGACCAGGACGCTCTTAACCCTCATGGCGTCTTCCCGTCAGCTGACTTTACATGCCGCTCAGTGCCGCAGTGTGATGACATCGCGGTTATACATTGTATAACAAGTGTTACAACGTTCTTATTGCTGCACACCAAATTGTATAGCTTCAACTAGAGTTGATTGTCTCTCCAAATTCAACAAATTCAAAAGTTTGACATACTGCGCCCGGTACACTGTCCCTATATGATCCCTAGATCTCACTTTGAACATTTTGTAAATATTTGTTTTAAAAGAATGTTTATTATAAGCAGAACATCCTTGTATTCAGGTCACCCGAGGCTGCATGATAGTTAAAGTCCATTTTCAGAAGTCTCACTCATCATAGCCTGATAATAACAGGACAGCGCTCGTGGAAAAGATGACACTCTTTTGGAGAGTGTAAACATTTAAGCCACCAGTAGAATCTAAATGGGCATCTTTTGTAATTGCATTTAATACAGAAAATCCAGCTGTAATATCTAACAATGGGTGAAATGTCTAATCATTTCGGCTTTATATTTACACCCTGAAGTTCATATTAATGAGCTATTTGTGGAATTAGGTGTTTTTTACGTCCTGATGTTCATATTAGTTAGTTATTCGTGACGTGTACTTTCACGACACATAGCGAAATAATCGCAAGCGTATTTCGCACACGATGTAGGTCACCAAAAGCATTTTTTAATTGATAGTTAAAATAGTGCGCTGAGAAATGGTTGAGTATATATAAATATAACATACCGTATTCAAAAAATATTCTTTATATCCAACAAATAGGTTTGCTCTTTATTTTTTGTAATCTATCAAACGTATCTGTCTCTGTGGTTTAGGATTCTTTTGCTTATTTACAAAACTTGAAATATTTTATAATTGTGTGGATTTCATTTTAGGCCCCAGTGGGGAAATCTGGCGGTAAACAAAGGGAATGGCGAGCCCATAACCATAAGTATGAATATTGTGTGTCTGTTATTCTGCGTCCTTCGTAAATCACCAAACGAGACAATTCTACGCCATTTCAAGGCAAGTCGTATACAGGCATATGCAACAGCAATATACCGGGAAAGGCTATATCTCCCGTGAGAACAAGTGTATCGTTTACATACTTACCCCAATGATAGTAGGATGGCTTCTTCGGATATATTCCAAGTACAAATATTGTGTGTTTATTTTTACGCGTTCTTCGTAAATCACCAAACGAGACAATTCTGCCCAATTTTAAGGCACGTGGTACACAGCCCATACACAAATCTAACAGGAAAGGCTATATCTCCCTTGAGAATATGTGTATCGTATACATTTTAACCACAATAATAGTATGATGGCTTCTTAGGATATATTTCAAGTACGACTACTGTGTGTCTAATATTACGCGTTCTTCGTAAATCACCAAAACGAGACAATTCTGACCCATTTTAAGGCACGTGGTACACAGCGCAAACGCAACAGCACTATAACGGGAAAGGTTATATCTCCCGTGAAAAAAAGTATATAGCATACATATTTACCCCAATGATAGAGTGATGGCTTCTTAGGAGATATTCCAAGTATGAATATTGTGTGTCTATTATTACGCGTTCTTCGTAAGACACCAAACGAGACAATTCTATGCCATTTCAAGGCAAGTCCTACACAGCGCATACGCAACAGCAATATAACGGGAAAGGCTATATCTCCCGTGAGCACAAGTGTATTGTATACATATTTACCCCAATATTAGTAGGATGCCTTCTGCGGATATAATCCAAGTACGAATATCGTGTGTCTATTATTACGCGTTCTTCGTAAATCACCAAACGAGACAATTCTGCCCCATTTTAAGGCACTTGGTACACAGCGCATACACAACAGCACTATAACGGGAAAGGCTATATCTCCCATGAGAATAAGTGGATAGCATACATATTTACGCCAATGATAGTATGATGGCTTCTTTGGAGATATTCCAAGTACGAATATTGTGTGTCTATTATTACGCGTTCTTCGTAAATCACCAAACAAGACAATTCTGCCCCATTTTAAGGCACGTGGTACACAGCGCATACGCAACAGCACTATAACGGGAAAGGCAATGATAGTATAATTGCTTCTTTGGAGATATTCAAAGTACGAATATTGTGTGTCTTTTATTCCGCGTCTTTTGTAAATCCCCAAAACGAGACATTTCAACACTATCTGCCCCTTGCCATGCCTGCACGTGGCATGTGAAAACATGGCATGGTCCACAGCAGCTGACAGTGTCAATATCAGATATACCCATGCATTGATAACCTGTGTAACACTGTATGCATTTGAACAAAAACTTGAAACTGTCTTGAAACTGTGATTGTGTTTTGATATTGTGTGTGTGTGTGTGTGTAAGCTATCTGAATAGTTACTAGGGCTGCACGGTATTACCGGTATACCGGTATATGAAAATGAAACAATTACGTATCGCAATACGTTTGTGATGTACCGGTATATTGACAATGATTTTGTGTTTCCAAATTTAACTTGCTTATACCTAATTATTATTACTCTTTCAACACTGTATGCCCGTAATACCGGCCAAGAAGCATTCCAAGACACCAGAGGCCGGTAGGCCGGTAGACCGGCCAAGCCGTAGTCACGTCAAAATAGTATATAATTTTTTAAACCTACCAGTCATATCTTTCATTTATTAAATCTATCACATTTCACAATGTCTGAAATACGTATTCTATTTCAATTAATCATTTTTTATCGATAGATTAAGAAATTATTCACTATTTCCCGTAATGTTATTTAAAATAAAAATCTCGGACACGCACTTCGAAAACGGGTCCACATCCAACATGTCAAAGAGCAAAATAAAGACGATCCAGGGAAAGCTTTAAATATAGTATACAAAGTTATAGATACAATCAACAAAAATATATCTAAAAGTTGTCAAACTTACTGCTAAGTTATTATTTCCATCTTTTCGTGCGGTCGCTTGTAATGTAAATCAAATGACATCTCGGCATTCGTCGCCTAAATTCTCGGCTCGGACACGATGTTTAATGCCAAAATATATGCATGAAAAATCTTTGTCACAGCTCGTAACCTAGCACGATACATCAACGAAGCACCATATTTGTAATATAAATCGCGATTTCCTGCTTAAGATGTTCAGAATGGCAGGATTAACAAAATGATTTCGTCAAAATCTAAAATTCATACCACAGCTGTAATTTGATTGACTGCCTTAGATCACGTGCTCAAATTTGACCAATCGCAAACCTTGTAGCAGATTTTGGCACGAAAGCGTCATTAGAAACCAATTTTTATTCAATAAAATCGATTGTTATAACTACGAAAAACTCCAGGCGATGTTACGAGCTTGTAGATGAAAGAATAAGCTTTCTAACGATGTGTCATATGCCAGTCTTCGACGAACGTGTTATTCATACGAAGCCTCGAAAAACGGGTATTTCTTCATGTTACTGAGGGACAGGCGCTGTTATCGGGAAATGGGTGATGACAGATACTATTGATAATTCTTTTTAAAATGCTTTTCCAATAACGTAAACAATAAAAATAAAAAGGAAATAGGTAAGTAAGTGCATTTAATGAAATCGTATATTTGCCGAAAATCATCAAATTTTCGCTTCCTTGGTCCTTAATCTGGACGTTATAAATGTGTTAGCTTACATCTTTTTATATACAACGAACATAATTAAGTAGTAAATGCATTATTTAAATAATGTAATAAACATAACTTTCTTATTTATAAACAATAGGATCAGACCTTTCAAATGGTGTATAACATAGAGTAGCAAAGATATTTTACAAGCAGATATTTTCTTTGATAAATGTTGGTTTCATCTATCACACAAGAATCTCTGGTAACTGGGTGTCACAGCAGTAAACGCTTCTGGTTGACTGGTGTTGAAAGAGTTAAAACAACTAATATTGTCCATCTTTTTACCTGCATGTCATTGTGATGAAACTGCGCGAACAGCTCTTTGATAAACAATTACAAACTTACGTTACCACAAACACTGGACCCATATTATACATAAATACCTCCAACATTTCTTCATGAACCTATGAGCTAAACGCACCCATGATGTCACTGAGTCTGGAGAATTGATACCACTAATATTTACTGCATGTTGGACTTTACCATTATGGTGCCTTAAACAGCTATTCTTGAGTCAAATAGCACAGCCAGACACAAATACAATTGTCTGTTTTGTCTGAATGTTCTGGTTTTTCCCTTTTTTTTTCTTTGAATAAAGCTAAACTTTGTATGATTGTACTGTGCACGTGATTCAATGTGGAGGTAAAATAATCTTAAACAGTGGACAGAACTCAATAAGTTTTCTTCCACAATATAATTGCAGTACGTATTGCAATACAGAGGAATGTATCACAATATATGGCAATACGAAATTTGGGGCAATACGAAATTTGGGGCAATACCGAGCTCTAAATTTTAGTTACAATTAGGTCCCCAGCAACCCATGCTTGCCTAAAGGGATCTGGGTGTCAGGTCCAGTGACTTGGTGGTAGATTGCATGCGTTTGTATCTCAATTAAGTGGATCAATGATCATAGTGTCGATCACTGGATTGTCTGATCCAGATTCGATTATTTACAGATGGCCGACATATAGCTGGAATATCACTAAGTGTGGCGTTGAAAAACAACCACACCAAGTTGAATTAGCTACAAAAATATCACTTTCGGTCTGCATGAAAACACACCATCGAATGTATAGATTATTTACTTTTTTGTAGATAAACGTGTTTATTGTTTGTGAGTCTTATTTCATTAAAAATAAATAGTATTATCCTTGTGTTTTAGTCATCAAGCATGTTAAAAAGTCTGTTTATTCAGGACATGTTTTATAGTACTAGGTTGATAGCCCTTGTACCCTCAAGGGCGTGGATCGTTCCGCGAAATATCAGTCACTGGATTGTCTGGTCCAGATGCGATCATTTATTTACACACGATTGGATTATTGCTGAGCGCGGCCTTTATTTTTTTGCATTTTGGTCCAATGTCATAGCTTTACATTGTGGCTGTAAGTTTTCAGATGTTCTTGAACTACAGAGTCGATCCGGTAATTCTGCTCTCTTCACGGCGTCATGTGAGACACAATCATTATGAGCAGAAAGGAACACAATACTTCAAAGACGAGATCCTTATTCAACGTCACCAGTCCTTGTCATAAAGGTCATCTCTACAATAGCTTTATAAGGGCACGTAATCCAAGGGCATGTAACTGGCAATGCCTCAGTTTCTGCTACAGTCTGTAATTCCACTCATACTTGTCAAAATAAATTGTGATTTGATCATATCGTCACATGACAACAGGACTAACACTTAAAATATGTTAATTGTTGGGCATGTACAACATTTTAGAAGTGATTAATAATTATTTTGAAAGTTCTTGTGGAGAAAACGTGTTTGTATTAGACTATTAACTGATGTACAATGATTCATTACTACAAAACTAGTAACCAGTTGCATATATTACCAATGATATCTCAAAAACATTGTTCTAGTTAACTTGCCTTTATTATATGATAGGAATTTTTTTTATAGAAATGTTGATGTGATGATGAAAGATATTAAACCGTCCACATTGTAACAGACTAATAGTGTTCTCGACAAATAATGTTATTATTTATCCAGATTTACTGACACCAAGATTCTGTGCTGAATTAGCAATTATTTTTTATTTTATAAGAAGTTTTAAAGGTAACATTATATTGAATATCACATGAAAACTACCTTATTCAATGAAATAAATACAAACTTATTTGTTGAAGCGATCATTTCCAAATTAAATAAGAGGTATCTATCTATATAACTCGAGTATTTGGACAACATCAAATTTCAAAACACATTAGGTTTGTCTCCTAATTTGACATATTTTCACAACTCATTGATAATGGCGTCAAATTCCGCTCACTGGCGAATTGCCACATTGTCGGTTTTTTTCGCTAAAATTGAATTATATGTATAATGTAAAGCACTTGAATTGTTACCCAAACACACCTTAAAACAATTTTCCACACCTTACTGGTGTAGTTTCTTGTGATTGATGTGAACTGATGTATTCTTCCTGTGAGATCTACCAAGCTGATATAGAAAGGCAAAAGACCCGCGCTTGTCAAACTTTTGACCAACCGAATTGCAGGTGCTGGATGGGTGGTTCAATCTGGTCGATTCCATCAAAATGAAAACTGTATGATTGAGGCAATCGTGAATACAAACATCTGTAAGTTATACTGACCCAATTCAATCAAATTTACAAAGAAACTATGATTTGTAGGTATTACGGGTTTGACATATATTTGACCAGAGTTTAAATATTTCATTCCGCCTTACTTATATTTTAAGTTCAAAAGAGTTTACAAAATCTATACTGGCTAGCGACTAGTTATGGGGGAGGACCAATTATGGCCGCGCGATGTTTTGGCGCATGCATCTCATTTTACATTTCCTTGTATTCATTAGAAGAGAGAAATATTTTTTTAGAAAATTATGAACAAATCGGATCTTGTGAATTTTAAAAAAAAAAATACATGATAATCCCCTTGCTCAAATACAACTTTACAAACGACACGCGGGAGATGTCACGTGACTAATTCACATAAAAATATAAATCAAACAACACGATGATGCACTTTCAGCTCTGTCATTTCTTCCCCAAAATACAATTCTGAAACCTAATCTGAGCGATATTTCCCAAAATGCATAGCCTCTATATGTCACAAAATCCATAGTACATAGTGTTAAGGATAAGAATGTGTAGATCGAATTTGGGGGATATTGGTCATTGTCAGTTTGCAAACGACACATTGATAATAGCATTTCTTATTCATTTTGATGAATAAAAACAATTAAATGCCATACCAGAGATACTAACAAAATGTAATTTGTATAAATGCGCTTGATCACGTGACGCGTATTGTTAAGACATCGGCGATAACTGATACAGTAGGTCGACAATTTCCATTGTTTTGATTCCCAATAGCGTTAATAGTTATTTCACGGACAAAAAAAAATTAAAGTTATTGGTACAGCAAATTGTGTACACGGAATATGTCAGAAATAACATGAAAAAAATGGCGAGAGCTGGTCAGTGATGAGTGTCAGATTTTGTGATTTGAAAGCATGATGAAACAGGCTTGTGCTGGAGTATGGTAGAAGACGTGGATTAGGGAGTTTGAAATGCTTTCACAAAACTGAGTCCCAGAATTTTATAGGGAGAGTATGGGGGAACATGCATGAGTATTTAATCCACTTCCCCTCACTGGTTGTATAACGTACAGACAACATGGGTGTATATTGCAGAGTTTCCTGTCCAGTGTATCCCCCAGTGTGTCATGTCAGTCTCAACCACCAACTGTACAGGGCTCACCCAGTTGGTATGGAAGATGTAGGCTGTAGATTGCACATAGTTGTAGTGAGTGAGTGAGTGAGTTTGGTTTAACGCCGCTTTTAGCAATATTCCAGCAATATCACGGCGGGGCACACACGAAATGGGCTTCACACATTGAACCCATGTCAGGATTTGAACCCGGATCTTCGGCGTGACGAGCGAACGCTTTAACCACTAGGCTACCGGACCGCCCCACATAGTTGTAAGCCTGACAAAGTAAATAATTTATCTACAATATTAATCCAAACTTTGTTGTGAACTATTCAGTTACCTTTACAACTACATATGACGTGAATGTATTGTATCGGGGAGAGCGTAGGTCAGTGGTTTGATCCCTTAGCCGCGTCACACTGATACCAAGAGACATGGTACTTGTTGTTATCCTGTCTGCTGCTCGGCATTAATGGGACTCAGTGATATGTGCCATATATGGAAGTGTTACTACGATTTATCAATGAAACCAGCCCAGTTCACATTGTTGACCTGCCTGACATCGAAATGTCTTAATCCGATTGGTTGACCGGTGTAACTGTATGCAAAGTAGATTGCCAGTCCTCTTCCGGTTTGGTCGATGTCCACTTCCGGTATGTCTGCAATCCATTTCCGGTGTACCTGCAATCCACTTCCGGTGTGCCTGGGGTCCACTTCCGGTGTGTCTGATGTCTACTTCCGGTTTTCCTGTAGCGCATTGTGCAACATTGTGCAACATTATGCGCCATCCACTTCCGGTGTGCTTCCAATCCACTTCCGGTGTTCCTGATGTGTACTTCCGGTGTTCCTCTACTTCCGGTGTTAAACTTTAGCAACATTGTACAACATTGTGCAACATTGTGCAACATTACGCCTCCAATCTCCACTTCCGGTGTTTCCTGGTCTGTACTTCCGGTGTCTGATCCCCACTTCCGGTGTGCTTGCAATCCACTTCCGGTGTTCCTGATATCCACTTCCGGTGTGTCTGATGTCCACTTCAGTTGTTCCTGTACTTCCGGTGTAAAACTTTCGTAGCCGATGTCCAACATTGTGCAAGATTAACCTTCCAATCCACTTTTATGTGCAACATTTTGCAACATTGTGTAACATTGTGTAACATTGCCCAGAGAAAAACGCCAATCCTTACCCACAATATGAGTTTTAGTCATCTCTTACATTAATACGAGTTCAATACTGAGAAAGACTGCGCAACATGTTTCAATGTGACATTCTGAGAGAAATGTGTCTTTGATCAGTCATGCACTACATTAATTCAACTTAGAGGCTGCCTATGCGTTAACAATCCACAAATCATCGCTTCTCTTACACACAGCACAGCACAGCACAGGAACACCATATTACATCTGTGTCACGAGTTTCATAGTTATTGATACAACGCAGGCTCACCTGTTCAACGCAATTATTTTTTTATAGTAAAAAAAGTGTGCTGAGAAATGGTAAGATCTATATAAATATAACGTATAATGTTCCACAAATATTATTCATACCCAACGAATAGTCTTGCTCTTTTTATTTTCGAATGTATCAATAGTGTCTGTCTTTGTGGTTAAGGCATCCTTTGCGCATTTACAAAACTGGAGATATCATGCAACGTGCAACGTACGTATGCTATTCCACTTTAGGCCCCAGCAACAAAACCTGCACCGGTGCTTAACGGGGATGGTGCGGGCTTATAACCTTCAAATAGATTTGCCCAAGGCCAGACAAACGATCCTGTGCACCCGTAAGCTGGAATGGTTTATTTCACACCGCCAATGTGGCCACAGGTGATCTTATTCATCTCGCGCTATATCCGAACGTTTATTAATAGAAAGGGGGTTTTCCAGACAGTTCACACCCATCTGGAAATCCAACTTGGGCTACTTTGGGGTCCTTTCGAAAGTTCTCATGCCTCCAGGTTCGGTCCGCGGCATCTAGCCACGGCTCAGGGGCACCCTGAGTGGGTGCAAACCCCCTTTCTAGGAGGAACTCTTTTTTAAAAGAACTACTTACATGCTACATGAACCCCAAACTCAACTCTCACCCTTCAACCCCCGCCAATCCGATCGCTCCCTTTTCGCCCACCGACGAATCGCTTTTCTCCCTTTCCGCTCTTTTGGCTCGATTACTCGGGCTCCGCTTTTACCCCGCTTCTGCCCCGCTTTTACGCTTTCGCTTTTAGCTTTCATTTCATCACATTTTTATTATCAAAAATATATAGTAAAATAAAAATAATACTTCTAGTCATTTTACTTCTTGCCCTTCAATGCAGCTTTCCAATTGTCACCATTTATTTTACACACCCTTCTGTTAATTCATTTACCTTCATGTCTTCTCTTGTCTACGGAAGCTGTTTAGGGCCATTTGTTTTGGGGGTTTTTTTTGGGGGGGGGGGGGGGTTCGTGAAATCTCAATATATTTAGTTGAAATATCAAGGGGAAAAAAAACAACAACAATAAAACAAATGGCCTTAAAAGGCTTCCGTATTTGTTTGTAAAACAAATAATTTTATAATTATACTTCATTTTTTGCTGGAACCAATAAAAGAAAATATCTTTAATTCATCATACATGTAGTTCCATTTTTTATACTTCTTTCCAATTTTCACACAAATTCAACCCGGGACTACACCGGTTACGCCGAGAGCATCTGGGCATTGCACCGACCGCCAAAAAACGCAGTTTAGACAGCCGGTACCAAGCCACTCGGAAGACACCGGTTACGCCGAGAGAGCATCTGGGCATTGCACCGATCGCCGAAAAACACAGTTTGGACAGCCGGTACCAAGCCGCTCGGAAGACACCGGTTACGCCGAGAGAGCATCTGGGCATTGCACCGATCGCCAAAAAACGCAGTTTAGACAGCCGGCACCAAGCCACCCGGAAGGAAGCGGCAAAGCACCAATCACAAGCCAGGTGACTAATGCCAAAGGCCATCATTTCCTCCATCGACTGGCCATGGTGGAGCACGTATCTGACGGTCGCTGGCTGGCATCACCACAAGCGTGCTCGCTCGGTCTTGTCGCGTCTGCATCGACGGAGGGGACGATTTTACACATGCATCTGAAGGTAAGTTCATTCATATATTTCACTCCATGTCTTTTATTTCCCGCACAGAGCGCCCATTCTGTCTAACGGGAACGAAGCATGTTCCAAAACTTGTCCTCCCTTGGCCATTTTCAACTTCTTCTTTCATCCCAGAAAATGTCACCTGTTTTGGCCGCTCTCTGGTGCACGTTGCAAGTGTTTTCGTGGCGAAGAAGCGGGCGGGGTGCTTCCTGCATTCTTGTATGGATGATAAATGCGTACCTCCACATACTGACCACGCCCTATAACAGTGGATGCAACTACCGTATTCCATCCGATAGAAGAACTGCACTATGCTATCATTAATCAACATGCACCATTCATCACGCCCTTCAGTGTAAACAAACCTAAGTATTCAACTGCCGTATTTCCCACAAAAACACGTCCCTTTATTATGAGTATTAAGATTTGTGGAGTCATTTTGTTTATCTTGTTTTGGCTGTGAATCACTTGTGCTCATTGTGTTGGACATTGTTGCAGACCCTCACCAAGATGGCTCTGTGGTCGCCGACACAATCTCCTGACACAACATACCACAGCCCCGGAGATTTTCTTCGAGATGGAAGATTGTGAAAGGTAGGTGATTTTATACCTTGGTCTCATTGTACTCAATAATATTTGTCATGGGGTGCCCTGTATTTGCGGTATTAAGCACCCCGCTCCTATTATAGCAAGGATTTATCTAGAATTCCAAACAAGGTGCCATTTATTCCCTCTGCAGGAAGAAAATAATTATATTGAGATATTTGTCATATTATAAAATGTTCTTACTTTCTGAGGAATTGGGAAATTTTAGATTCAAATTGGGAATTTGTACAGTCATTTGCTGCAGACTTGGGGCTGAATATGGGCCTTTGAGCAAGTCTAGATAATCCCCAAATAGATGTACATGACAGGTCCTCTTTCCGATTAAGCACCCCTTTACGATTTTAGGGTTAGGTACCCCTTTCCGATCAAGCACCCTTTTACGATCATTAGGGTTAGGTACCCCTTTCAAATCAAGCAGCCCTATATGATCCTTAGGGTTAGGTACCCCTTTCCGATTAAGCACCCCTTTACGATCATTAGGGTTATGTACCCCTTTCCGATCAAACACCCCTTTACGATCCTTGGGGTTAGGTATGTGGTAGGGTTAGGTACCCCTTTCCGATCAAACACCCCTTTACGATCATTAGGGTTAGGTACCCTTTTCCGATCAAACACCCCTTTACGATCCTTAGGGTTAGGTACCCCTTTCCGATCAAGCACCCCTTTACGATCCTTAGGGTTAGGGTTAGGGTCAGGGTCAGGGTTAGGGTTAGGGTACCCCTTTCCGATCAAGCACCCCTTTACGATCCTTAGGGTTAGGTACCCCTTTCCGATCAAGCACCCCTTTACGATCCTTAGGGTTAGGGTCAGGGTCAGGGTTAGGGTTAGGGTACCCCTTTCCGATCAAGCACCCCTTTACGATCCTTAGGGTTAGGTACCCCTTTCCGATCAAGCACCCCTTTACGATCCTTAGGGTTAGGGTCAGGGTCAGGGTCAGGGTTAGGGTTAGGGTACCCCTTTCCGATCAAGCACCCCTTTACGATCCTTAGGGTTAGGTACCCATTTCTGATCAAACACCCCTTTACGATCCTTAGGGTTAGTTATGTGGTAGGGCATGGGTTAGCTATCTCTTTTTTTTTAATCCAAAGGCATTTATGGAAAATCCATACCATTTCTTTCAAGTTTCAAACGTCGCGATGTCTCTGACAACAAATGTAACTTGTGGTTTCAATAAGCGGCCCCTACCTTTGTCCATTTGCCAAGCTCCCGGGGCGCTTACTACCACTGTCATTTAGGGCTTGTTTATGTTTTTTGTTTCAGTTGTCTTGCAACCATGGCATCTTCATTTTCAGGAGGAATCTATTGTCAGAGTTTTGTAGACTTAATTGGGAGCTTTCCGACATTTCTATTTCAGTGTCTGTTGTTGCTGACAAAGTATGACACCAACATCTGAAGTGTTTCATCACTACATGTCCACTTACCCTGTGCCAGACTTGATTATTATTGCCGTGGTGATGCTGGAATATTGTTGACTTCAATGTTCAACTTTAATTCACTCACTCACACACACATACACACAACCACATACTCACACACTCACACACTTACGTGCTTATAAGACTGGGAGAGTGGAAGTTTCATGGTTCAGTCCCATGGTGGGACGGTAAAGGATGGTGCTTGTTGTTACCCTGCCTGGTGCTTGGCATTAAGGAGCAAAAACAAGTGCTGGGCAACCATTATAAAATGGGCATGGGCATTAGTCTGTACGGGTATAGGCAGACCCCCTCGCACCTACATAAGACTGCTTATAAGACAGGGAGAGTGGAATATAAGACTGCTTTTATGACTGGGAGAGTGGAATATAAGACTGCATATAAGACTGGGAGAGTGCAATATAAGACTGCATATAAGACTGGGAGAGTGCAATATAAGACTGCATATAAGACTGGGAGAGTGCAATATAAGACTGCTTATAAGACTGGGAGAGTGCAATATAAGACTGCTTATAAGACTGGGAGAGTGCAATATAAGACTGCTTATAAGACTGGGAGAGTGCAATATAAGACTGCTTATAAGACTGGGAGAGTGGAAGGTCAGTGGTTCAATCCCCAGGTGGCCAACTCATATCTCTGTCTTGTTATGAGTCTATGTGGTATGGTTGGCACAGTTGTTTGGGTTTTTTCAATTTAGTTGTGCAGAGTTGTGTCCCCTAGGCATGCCTGCCAGGGAGAGCAAAGTTGGTGGTTTTGGATAATCTTGTCTCTCTTAAAGACCCCAGATGATATCAAACAATCACCCCATTCTGTTCCACCCCTCATCCCCTTCTCAGCTCCATCTGATTGTACTCACCCTTTCGGCTGTGTCAGGCCTGGCAACTGGAATACTGTTCAATGCAGGATTAAAACTCACTCACTCACTCACTCACTCACTCACTCACTCACTCACTCATCCTATACTTATCCCATTGTCAAATATTGAGAGACTTGGGTGGTTTTTTTGACTGTATGCATAACTTTATTGAAGAGACTACGGTATATGTTAATCTTGAATTGAATGCCTGAAACCAGTGATCATGGGTTCAAATCCTGGTTCGACCCGATTATGTTTCTAAGTTTGTCACCACCATACCCAAGCTCATGGATTTTGCCCCAAGTGGTAAACATCTTACATCTGCATCACATCGGGATTACCGATGATTGATTTAGTCCCTCATTGAACTCAACTGCCCTCCTTCATAAGATGGGATAAACAGCATGAAGTCCTCTTTATGATGTAATTTCAGTAACATTTGACAGAAAAATGATGATGTTAGCATTTAGTTCCACATTTACCTTCATGTCTTATGTTTTCTGTGAAAACAAATTATTGCATAATTATTCTTTATTTTTCACGTCACCAAATGTCTCAATTAGATCTTCTTCCTCATAGGTCAACTCTTTTCTACTTGTTTCCACTTTTCACACAAACCGGCCACATGTGGACATCCACCCTGCTCATGGTCTCCGTTTCACCGACCACCAAACTGGCACAAGTCTCTTAGAATATGGTTATTAGTTCCATGAATATATCAATAATAAGAACACCTTGTCCCTATAAAAGACTGTCCTCCTTGTAGACAAGTCCATTATGATCCATTATTATGTACTTATCATTCAGTAAAGACTTGGAGCAAGTCTAACAAATCACCCGCCTTTCCGTATCCGGAAGCAGCAAGCACCAATCACAGGCGAGATCACGAACGGCCTTGTTTACTTCCATCAGCTGGCCATGGCGGCACACACGCTTCTTGTGCCCGGCATCACCAACATGCTGGTTCTGTCTGGTCAAATCTCCATCACTGGTCAGGGACAGCTGTAAGTTCCTTGTATATTTTACTCAACAGTTTATATTTCTTGCATGTAGCTGCCATTCTGTCAAATAGGGAGGAATCATGTTTGGAAACCATGTCACGTGCCTTGTCCATTAGCAGGCCTCCAGGACATTGTCACCTGTCTTTGCCGTCCTCTGCTGCACATTCCGAGTGTTTTCAGGCGAGGAAGCTTCCTGTATTGTATGTATTATAAGTGCGTATCTTCACACACTGACCACGCCCGAACAATGTAAACAAACCTTAATATTCAACTACCGTATTTCCCACAAAAACACCTTCCTTTATTATGAGTATTCGTTCTTTGTCTTCATTCCATTGCTGATGTACAGACCTGCTGACCCGATGTCACACAACCACGGCCCTCTCCCCTTGGCTCCCACTCCCAGGGAAACAGTGTCTCATCGTTTTTCATCATTAAAATCTCTTCTATTTTCTAAACACATAACCTTTTAACCTCTATTAAGGTTGTCGGCACTAGTCATTTGTGTTACCAGTTGATTGTATCCATGGTAACAGTACTCTACTCTTTCTAGTATCCTGTACGAGGTAAAATCACATATTAATATCTTATTTATCAATTTCCATCAAATTCAATTTGTAGTTTATTTCTATGATATCAGGGCGTGAACGTTTACATAGCAATTATGGTTTATCTCCCTTTCTTTGTCTGTCAAGTACATGTAGTTGTGTTCATTGTGTTGTACATTGTTGCAGACTCGGACCAACATGGCGATGCGGCCACCAACATGACACAGCCGCCTGACACATCCTTCTGTCACATCCTTCTGACACATCCTTCTGTCACATCCTTCTGACACATCCTCCTGACACAGCCTCCAGACACATCCTTCTGACACATCCTTCTGTCACATCCTTCTGACACATCCTCCTGACACAGCCTCCAGACACATCCTTCTGACACATCCTTCTGTCACATCCTTCTGACACATCCTTCTGTCACATCCTTCTGACACATCCTCCTGACACATCCTTCTGACACATCCTTCTGACACATCCTTCTGTCACATCCCCCTGACACATCCTTCTGACACATCCTTCTGTCACATCCTTCTGTCACAACCTCCTCACAGCCCCTTCATATTTACTTCTAGATGGAAGATGGTGTAAGGTAGGTGATTTTTTTTACCATGGTAGCCACTGTATTCTCCTTAAAAGCAGCCCACTCCAATAATTCATTTACAGGAATAGGTCCTATTTCCTTGTGTATATTGTTCAGGAAGGTATAACTATTATCAAACAAGCTTTTGATGTCACCAGTGATATAAGTGATATCTATACTCCTTTTGGGAGACGTTGATTAATTTGGTAGAGCAGCTTTCACTGTATATATTTAAATTATTACAAACGATAACCATTGCACTTTGATACAGCTAATAGCTATTGTTGGATAATTTTTACCGATGGAAAGCTTGAGCAATCACGAATGAGGTTTCCCGCGATCTTGCTATTTCGATTGTGGAAACATTCTGGTGATAGTTAAACTACAAATGTGACTTTTAACGAGTCAAAGTATGACATATCAAGGCGTCAGTAGCAGTAAACAGTTGGTTGCTGTAAATAACCGTTAGTTGGTGCGATCCCATAGCTACATAGACTTACAACTGTCGTAGAGCTATAATCGCATTGTGAAACGGGGCACCACTTCGTAAGAAGGTCAGTAGTGCAACATACAAAGTAAATATAGAGCAAACGAAAATCAAAGCAGTTCACCTGCCTGTGGAAAGGAATGTGTAAACAGAAAGTGCCTGAGAAAAGGAGTAAAAATAGTGAGAGAAGAAAGTTTGGCACTTATTGGTAGTATAATAAAATTACTTTTTTTTTTGCTTTTTAACCATATCAAAAGACATCTATCTAGACCAGCTAATGCAAGCAATATCGAGACTGTTGATCCTTTTATTTTCTACATGTTTGACAGGTGCTGGAATTTTCTCACTAACTGACTTAAAAATGAAATGAGCTTCAGTCAGCCAAAGGAATGTGTGAAAATAAATAGGATTCCTTATTATGGTACAAACATTGGCAGTCAGCCGAGAAATATTGGGACAATTCTGTTTGCGGAAACACTTCATTTATAGTTTATTTGTACTTATGGAGGACTGTATATGTTGCCACAAGTTATGCAAACAAACCTGAAAACAAGCTTGCAAGGAGTAACTACGCCCATATGTATGTAGGTAGCTGATGGCAGCCTCCCATGATGCAAATAATCTGATTTGTTTGCTGAGAACGCAGAAATTAGACAACCTCATCTCCTCAGTCTACCACCATTTGCTTGTGAAAACTGTCAGCATGATGGCCGCCTCGACATGTGTGTTTAATAAGTTCATTTTCAAAACTACAGCTTGGATTCGTTCGAGGCTTATTTGAATCGTTGTTTTTTGTGATTCCTCTCCAGGCTGGTTCATTAGCGTGTTCTGCATGTAATATTCATGGTCATCACTTTTGTGGGTTCACCGGAATAGAGGTCTTCAAGAATAGATGTTTGTACTAAATGCTTTTTAGTTCATTTAACCTTGGGACAACCATTATGGTGATTGTTTATAGCTTTTGACATAATAAATGTTTAGCCCATCCAAAGGACAAGCCAACAAGATAAGAAATTAGCACTAGCCTGCTATCCAGGACCAATTTCACTTATGTTAAAAGGTATCGTAATAACTAGTAGAATTTCAAACATTTTGTAGGGGTATTGCTATATGTTATCACTATTCAGGCTAGTCGACTTTCTTGGTTAATTTCTCTCCCTGGCCATCACCTCAATTTCGTTGTGATAATGTCAGAATGTTAATGATTTAGATATTAATAACAGTTTCTATTGTCATGTTGGTTTATTGTTAGAAATGTTTGGACGAAAGTTATTGGTACCTTGTCATAGTTCTAATGTTAAATATTCCTGTGAAGATCTGGGTTAGAATAGATCTTCAGTGACCTATGCTTGCCGTAATAGGTGACTTTGCTTGTTGTAAGAGGCGACTAATGGGATCAGGTGGTCAGGCTCGCTGACTTGGTTGATGCATGTCATCGTATCCCAATTGCGTGGATCGATGCTCATGATGTCAATCACTGGATTGTCTGGCCCAGACTAGATTATTTACAGACCGCTGTCATATAGCTGGAATATTGCATCATGTTGCGTTATACAACAAACAAATAATGTAAAAAATATTCGTTTTTATTTTTTCAGTCAGGGATAGAAATTAAAGGTTCCGTAGCCTGTATTGTGATTTCACACTAACCGCTGCCAACTCTGCTAGAAATTCTCTGAGATACTGGGTTTCTTGTCATAAGACTGATGTTAAAATATAACAGGAAGTTTTAGGGGTCCCTAGATTCAAATACCACTGCAACCTCAAGGACCCTTTGCCCCTTAGTTACGAGAACTGCCTTCAACATTAGGGAATTGGAAACGGGCTAATATCTGTTCGTATCTCTGATGATTCTTTGATACAGATACTCTCCAGGCCTGCTCCAACCCCCAAATCCCCTATAATTTCTAACTGCATATTGTCTACAGTTATCAAGTAACACATATCTGGTAAGTTTAGATACCTTTCAATGCTTTTTCAGTAAAAGATGTATACATAATTTAGATGCATACAATTTGAAATCCCAAATTTAATGGTAGTCGACTGATATCGAGGGCTTTAGTTACCAGATAGATCTGAAATGGCAGTATTTCCTAGACAGAAGAAACCCAACAACCTAGATCAGAGATTCCTATCTTGGTCTGTCAGTGTAGGGTTTCCACTGAAACAACTGGTAGCTTTAGGAGATGATGAATTTTTATGGATTAAGAGGAACAAATCCAATAGTTTCCTATGGGACGAGAATTGTGTTAGGAAAGTAACTCGAAAACAGCGATTGCCTCACTTTCAATGTTTGGATAGTCGCCTCCAAGTTAACTAGTTTTATTGTACAATTTGTTTCCCGTGATGTCTCATCTTGGAATTTAAAGTCAGAGTCTACAGGAAATGGAGTCAATGTAAAAGCCATATTTCTCGTCTGCGATAATGTCCAATGATAAATGATACCCAGTTATTTCCTCGGAGCTGGATGTAAGCCTGGCTGGGTCTGAATGTCTATGGTGGTCGGAGGGACTATCTGTCAGTAAAAAGCTCGTAAAGTAGAGGGAGCAGAAATGCTGGAGAACTTCTCATAAAAATGTCTCCAATTCTGTAGCTCCTTGATGATGTTAGCCTTCTGTGAGTGGAACTCTGTCTCTCATCTATCAGAGAAGACCTAGTGTTTGCTGAGTTCAGTCACTACACAAAGGGTTAAGAGTCTGAGATTGTGTTGTATTTTATTGTATAATATTGGACATATTTGTTGTTCTACGTCTGTAACCCGTGCGAATGGAAATGGGTAGTGTTAGAATTTGATGTTTACTGACATTATGAAGAGAACGCTGGCTGGTTGGATCTGTCTGAAAAAGTTATAGTACCTCCACGACGGTGATGAATTGTCGGCTTGTTTCATTTCATGCAGGTGCTTGTCATATAACACTTGCACACCAGCTTCTTGTAAAGATCCCAGGTAGAATAGGTCTTTAGCATCCCGTGCTTGCTGTAAAAAACACACTATGCATGTGGTAAGAGGCGACCAAAATGGATCGGGTGGGCATCCTCGCTGACTTGGTTGATGCATGTCATCGCATCCCAATTTTGTGGTTCGATGCTCATAATGTCAATCACTGTCTTGTCTGGTCCAGACCTTATTATTTACAGACCAAAACAAACAAACAAACAAATCCAACTGAACCAAGACATTATGTAAGTGCTAGTCATGTTATATGCAGTCTGGGCCAAAAATGTTCAAGTCCACTTGCCCGAAGTTGGCCATTAGAATCATTTTTTGTACATTTTAGTCTCATCATATTGTTAATTGTCAGCTCAGCTTATTAGGCCAAACAGAATTTTACAAGACTCAGGCTTTGAACTAATTGCTGAAGTCACAGTAATGGGGTCTAGTTTCTGTCACTGGCTCATATGGCTGATGAAGCTTATGACAATGTTAATGTTGGAACTAGATAAGCCATCCATTGTCGGGCATTACTAAGAACAAGGTAACACCACCATCAACCCTTTCAAAATCCACGATCTGCCTCTGTTGCAGTAATGTTCACTCGTACCCATAGTGTGAAACAGGACACAAAGCATACGTCCTGAACAAGAGTGAATGTGGATCATGTTTTCGAAAGCCAGACAATAAGACAGGAGTTTCGGTCTATCTGAGCATGCTTAGTAATAAGGAATGAGAAATAGAATTACAAAACTAAATCAAGACCTTGCACATTACAACTTACAACTCCATTGTGTTGTATTGTCATTTTTTCACACCCGTGAAACTCTGGGTTATGATTGGTCTTCAGCAACTCATGCTTGCTGTAAGAGGTTTGCTGACTTGGTTGATTTGCATAGATCAGTGTTCATGATATCAATCACTGGGTGGTCTGGTCCAGGCTCGATTATTCACATACTTATAAGACTCTTATCATGTCTATAAGACAGGACTTAATTGTTTCTATGGTCCTGTAGTGTTTCACGATATGGTAAGCAGTAGAAACTAACATTTTTCGTCCACTAGTCCTGAAAATGATAACATATATCAAAACGCTTAAGAATGACAAATCTCTACTAGTCCTCATGATACCTTAACTATTAGCAGTTTCGCAAGTACTATAGGACTACTGCTAATTTCTAACACAGGGTCAGTGTTTACTAAAATAACAATGTTTACGTTTTCCAGTAATTTCAAGAGCTGTCATTATTGGTGTCCAGAAGACTACTAGCATTATCTGATGTCAAAGTACACATTCTTTCAGTGAGCCTTAATGTTCTTAATGTATCACGGCAACATTTAGTATAGTCCTTATGACCAACAGATTTATTGAAACCCACAGGGAACACTGGATTTTCATGTGTTGTCTATTCTCAAACTTGCTACTAATACTCCCCTTTTAAGCCCTATAAATATCAATATCATTTATGCAGAAGTTTCTGGATGTCCCGGACTCCAACGCAGTTGGGTTTTCTTTCTTCATAAAAATCAACAATGGCAGCCACAGCAGACAATATATTTTTACAATGGAGACTCCTTGCCTTCTCCATTGACATTTTTTTTGGTGTTCTTAGCGAATGTTTATGGGAGCGTTTTCAGTTAAAGATAAATTCAAATGGCTGTCATGGCAACCATCAGACATTGGGTGTCAGAATACATCTGAATATAGCCGAATGTCAACTTTTGACTACTTCATGGGTGCTATTAGTGTCGGATATATCATACCTTATGAACCATGTCTATACATCAGGTGAAGTTTATGGGCATGTTTACTTTGAAGGTCAAGGTCACGACTTGTGAAGGTTTTAAAAACATTTGAGAAAAGTGTGTTTCCTCAATAACCACTCAACCCCAAAAAAAGTACTAGAATCTGTACTTTACTAAGAAAGTGTTATCCCAAATATAACATTAGTTACATTTGACCACTTTCTAAATGGCATGGTGTATTCATAACCACTTTAAGGACTTGAGACATTTTGACCTTGAGGTCAGGGTCTCAATTTTATTAAATTTTTGTTGAGGTCAAGGACAAGTTCAATTATGTTGTCAACCTTTTCAGTTTTCTTGACAATGAGCCACAGCAAGATGTCATATTTGGTTTTGCACGTCAAGTAGATTTCTGAAAGAAAACTACTTATTGGAAACTTTAAGGTGAAATAAACTCTACATGTTGTTTCTGATAATCTTATCACATACTAAAGCGAAAGTAAATTGAAGTCTTCAAATATGTCAGTTTTCTATAAACAGTTACTGTATAAGACTATGTAAATAGACTTATGACTGGGGGCAAACGATGTCTATCTTTACTAATTTGAAATTCTGGACCCCAACTGCTGTGTTTGAATGGAATTGTGTGTCCTGGAGATATTCAACAAATTGAACCTTTACTAAACAGGAATTGGCAAGGATGCCACAATCACCACCAATATCACAACATGCCAGTGGCAGGTGAAATCTCAATGACAGTCATTGAAGGAACACAAAATATGTTTTTCTTTTGAGGAAAGTGAAGATTGTAAGATGTGCTTGACATTTTAGATAATCAAACTTTCAGATTATTGATGTGTCTGTCAGCAGCAATAGCGTTGAATCTTCTAGCTCAAACTATTGGCATCATTTGTTGTTTTTTAAATTCTGTAGATATTCCGGGTAAGGATATGGGTCCCCAGCAACCACTGCTTGTCGCGAGAGGCAACTACATGGATCTGGTGGTCAAGCAGTGACTTAGTTGATGCATGTCATCATATCCCAATTGCATGATTTCAGCCACTGGATTGTGTAGCCCAGTCTCAATTATTTACAGACTGACATCATATGGCTGTAATATTACAGAGTCCTGCTCCAAAATAACAGATGCCAAAATTGGCACTATTTTCAGTAGATTTCAGTGTGCATATACACAGTAACCTACGCTAATAACGAACACGTTTATAATGAACTGACCGATATAACAAACATTTTTAGTTCCGTCCATTTGTTGTATATAATGCTGTATATTTGCTTTTAACAAACTACGGTTATTACAAACTAAGATTAGTGGTAACCGTCGTTTACTGTATATGCAGAAAATCTACGAGCAGCTTTAGAAATTTGCATTTTTGCTAACTGACCAGTGTATTGTCAAACAGTGGATATGGACCTTGATTAGCTAAGCTTGTGAGACCGAAACACAATCACCAGACTTTATGCTTCAGATTCATGACCACAGTCGTACCCTTTGACTACAGCCACCATCTGTCCATTGAGCTCAGTTTATAATACCGTATTCGACGTAATAAGCGCCTACGGCAATATTTCTTAATATATTGTCTAGTGAACAATCACAATCAGCACCACCTCAATGTACAAAAGACTTATTTATTCGCGTATAATATGCATTTGTGTGTTATATGCATCCTTAATTATGGGCAATTAAATTCTGTGAAAAATATATACCGTATGTGGTATATAAACATTTCAGGCTGTCAGCATAAACCCTGAAATTTATCTTTCAACTCTGTTTTTTCACCAAAATATTATTCTAATAAGAGCCCCCTATATTTAATATTGAGAGCGCCCTGGGCACTTATTATGTCAAATACAGTAACCAACCTGTTGGGATCCAGGTCAGAAGTCCCCAGCAACATATGCTGGTTGCAAGAGGCAACTCAGTGGATAAGTAATTTAAGCTTGGTGACTTAAATGTTGCATGTCAACCCACCCTAAAGCCATTGACCGTTGCTCATAATATCAAAAACTGGATTGCCTTGTCCAGATTTGACAGTTTACAGACCGTCACTGTATAGCTAGAGTATTGCTGAGTGTAACGTAAACAACAAATAGAATCATAAGAGCCCATATATAAACATTACTTGCTATTAAGAATGTTGCCAATAGATGAATTGGGGCTGGTAGACTGCAGACAGAATGGAATACATGAGACAAGATTTCTGTGTGTTTTTTGCTGAAGGGCAAACTTGAGTGATGTCACCTTTGATGAGCATCTGATTGGGAGTCTAGTCATTTTTCATCCCTCCATGCACTAAAGAGTGATTGTGCGTCTACTGTCTATCAGATTAAGTGGCCACAGCAGGGCAACAGGGAGCATTAATTGGTCATGTAATGTTCCTAATGGTCTGGAAATGCTTTTGGGGCACTTGCAGGAACATGGCGCTAATTACCCAGAATATTGTAATTAACAGGAATAGCGTTAGTTACTTGTCAGGTGTACAAAATATAAACTGACATAGCTCAATGCCAGGAGTTGAGTGTTGCCGGGCAACAAAGGTAGACTGGAAGATTTTAAAAGTCATCAGTAATTATGGTGATAACTTGAGGCGAAACATGGAGGCATGGTCTCACCATGAGCTGTCTAGTTACATGCGTTGAGACATCAACCAGTCATCATATTTGGGTTTTACACAGCATTTTCAGTTACATTTTAATGAGTTTATGCACTATGAGTGTTTTGGCACTGTTTATGTGCTGTGTGGTGCCTTTTGCTTGATATTGGTGAAGCTCACACCAGACTGTGGTCGATAACGCAGGATACGATACGATGCGATACGATGCGATACAATACGATACAAATTTCGACCGGTCACAATATGATTCATATTTCATTAGACTGATCACAATACGATACATATTTCAGTAGACTGATCATAATATGATATATATTTCAGTAGACTGGTCACAAAGCGTTACATATTATAAATAAGTATAATGAATTGATATCCAAGCAGTACATGTCATTTGGTTATATTTACTACAAATGGGAAGTTATGGATGCCAACAAGGATTTATCTAGACCTGCACAGAGGCCAGAATTAGGCCCAAGTCTATACCAAATGTCTATGAAAATTTCGAAACTGGATTTAAACATTTCCCAATTCATGTTGTTATAGTTACAACTAATCTTATGGTATTTTAGAGGTGACTACTTATATTTCACTTATAACAGAACCAGTATGGAGGAAGATGCTTAAATGCTTAGTTTGCATTATTACATTGAATGCAATGTTATACAATGTTAAATAAAAACGTCTTAATTTAGAAGAAAAAATTATAACTTTTTAACAAAATTATTATTTTCCCCAGTTTGCCTCCAAGGAGCATTTAGTTTGGAATCATAGATACATCTGTTTAAGGTGGCCAGTGTAGAAAACAGTGGTGTGTGGGGAAAGGTACAGATATGTTGCCCAGACATGTGAACACTCTGCCATGTGATGTCCACTATTTGATGTAGAGTGTTAAAACACCTCACTGGGATTAAATGCCAGCCTTTCTTGCAACTAATGTTTTTTATGGATTGAGAGAAGTATGTTAATAGGTTATTTAGGTATTTAGTGGAAATTCTTAGCCAATTGACAGGTAGAAAATGTGGAAAAGCTTTCAGTGTGTTGTATTTCCATAGAGCTTTTCCATATGTGGCAGGTTTTTTTTTTCAGTTATTTGTTTGTAAAAGTAGGAAAGTACTGATATCCATCAGCCAAAAGGTTAAAATGAGTCACATTTTGATAAAAATATAGAAATATGTACTTCTTGGATGTATTTACTATATCAGCATGGTAGACCTGAACAAGACCCCAGAAACATGGGAGAACTTGTCGTGAATTTCTCAACATTTCATCAAGATTACAGTTAGTTGCTTTTCTGACTGCTTCATTTCCATTACAGCAGGGAAATTAACCAGTTTTACAGCATTTGCAGTGATTTGGCTAGAGAGAGTTAATATCATTAGGACATGTTTGTGATTCTTACAGTTTTTGACAGGACATTTTACTGTATCTTTACTAAAATTGAAAAATATCTTCAGGACCTTTTGTATGACAATCAGTCAATGTCCTTTGAAATTGAACCCATCTGAAACACTGCTATTGCCCATATGATGTTAAGATTAATATGATTTCCTGTCTGAACAACATTGTTCCATTCATACTATCCCCACTATAGTAATCAGGGAAAAAACTATTTTTCTTAGCACTTCCCTGAATGGGATACCTTTAACATGGGGGAGGGGGAGGTCATGTGACTCATTTTACTTGCTTTTTCTACTGCAGTAGTCTTCAAGTCTATGGGTCCCTCGTTTCAAAGACTACAGGAGCAAAGTTCATTGACCCCAGGACTCCCCTAAACCTAAAATTTGAACACTGTTCTGTACATGCTATCTTAATCCTGTCACTTAATGTCCATGTTGTGTTACAGTTGGTACCCGCAGAAAGCAGTGCATCCGACACACAGTCACAATGTACCGACTCCCAGGCCGGGGACGTGGTCCCCCTCCCCGCGGAGAGGGTTGGGGGGATCGGAGACAGCAGGCCGCCATCATTTCAGTAAGTATATTGAACTATGGGTTTCAGTGTTGGACATACTTTGGGTCGTTATTAGGAGTGAAAAAGTTGAAACCTGACTGAACTTAACAAAGGCTCAGGGCAATTTGCTAATTGTAGTTCTCCATTGGCTGGAGGAATTCTGAGATGAGATACTGTCATCATATAAGCCTACTCGTTAGTGGAAGTGTGTGGTGCCGAAGTGAGGTCTTGTACAAAAAATATGTTAGAGTAATGATTTGAAACGTGGCCCACCAATTAGTATATTGAGTTACATTATTTTGCCTTTGGTATGATGCATAGGGCTCATTTGTGCTGTTCCTTATTTAAATAATTCTTGAAGAAATCACAAACATGTTGTAGTATTGCTTAAGGTATAAACCTGCAAGTATATATGTGGCATATTAGAAACTAGTATCAATGAAGACAGTTGACAGGGTTGACTTGTGCTTGCAAGTACCTGAGAAAGATTCTAGCATCTGTTCGAAAATGTACGGAAAGAAAATGTCAACTGTCTTCAGTGTATGATATAGGCAAGTGGGGATACCATGCTTATTTCACCCACTACCCCCACAGAAGTGTAAAACAAAATGTTTTAATGTAATCAAATATGTTTTTCCAAACATTCCAGAGATTGAATCTGAGAATGTAGAACAGCAGTTTGATGTTAAAATGTCTTCTACTTGAGTGAAATTGCACACAGTTGCACTGAACCAAGTTCCAGTGTAGTAACATGTAACCAGTTGCCGGATACTTTCACACTTGAGTGAACCCTCCATTATGAGCCCTCCATTATGAGGGAATAAGCATATGCCTAGGTTGTCATTAACAATCACTTGAACAGCACACCCACCATTTACTGCCGTTTTATATAGAGGGAGGAGGTGAGTTTTTATGCTGCATTCATCAGTATTGCAGCAGTGTCAAGGAAGGTGAAGGTTTAGCTCAGTGGTGAGAGCACTTACTTGTGACGCAATAACAGGATCCTACTTGCCTGCACATGGCTATGTAGTGTAATGCCAGGTCTTTTTGTCCCCACTTTATACCACTTACTTCTATTTGATATAGAGATGGTGGGTACACAGGATTTATCTGGACCTGCTCAGTGGCCAGTATTCAGCCCCAAGTTTACAGCAACTGTCACAATGTAGTCTTTTTGTTCACAATTTGCTCATCACAGCAGAAGACGTTTGAGTCTTGAAGGGTAAAACGCATGATGTCATTCTTGGGGTTCCTGGTATGATATCACTGGATTGTTGCCGAAAGCAACAGCTCACTAGTAACTGGGTACTTGATCCATAAGGTTTCAAATCAATTTGGAGCTCAGTAATGTTGAATTGTGACCCCAAGGTTACATTGTTACACTTAATTTGGCTTTTGAATCCTGACTCCTTGTATATTGATACAATAAACCATGGAGTTTGGGCTCATTGTTGAAGGACCCAGCTCTGGTTCTACCTATTCAGGAACAGGCTAAATAATTGGGAATTTGCTGCGAAACAGCACTGTGACATCTGTCAAAACAACTCTAAAGAAGCAGTGCTTGCTTTCATTGCATAAGAGAGGCAAGCCAAGCGTAGTTTCCATGATTGAAATCAAGATGTCTGTTTAAGCCGTTGAGCAGCTGTTGCTCTGTGGCTGTTGTTGCTGTTGCAGAACCAGACAGAGCTACAGCGAAAGGTTTACCTCCAACTATAAATGTTGGAAGTTGGACGAACTCATGTGTAGTGGTTGTGGAATATTTTCTGACACTATCCTGAAATAACTTGTAATATTTCTGGAAGGAACTGATGTAGGATGATCGTGTAAATTCATGCTGAATCAAGGAATCTCGCTGGTTGGGAGAGTTCAATGATTTGGGGGTGCCGAGACAGGGAAACCAGGAATTATATCATTTTCAAACGGTTAAACTGCAGTTTCTCTCCCCTGAAGTACACCTTTAACATGGCAGATTGATTGGAGACTAGATGAGGAAAAACATCTTTCCAAGTACATTAGCTAGAGGTCTATTATCATGGGTACATTATGTTTGATAAACAAGGTAGGTGCAAGGACATGTACAATGTATTGTGTACAGTCCTTCTGTGAACCAGTGGCTGAGGGTTATTGTCCCTTGAAAGAAGAAATAACTGTCCGTTTCTAAGAAAAATGAAATGGTTCATCTAGCTCTATGTCATACCTGGCTGATTGCTACCCCTTGCAGGTTTCTACACCCTGAACTAACCACGTCAGTGTGAATCTATTGGAGTTGTTCCCCACTATCTAATGCTAGTCATAAGAGGCTACTCAGTAGTAGAAACAAACATTTTTGTTCCACTAGTCCTTATAATTATCACATAAAGCAACACCTTTACAAATGGCAAATTTCTACTGGTCCTTGTGATACCTTAACTCTTAGGCAGTTTGGCAAGGACTACATTTGCTACTTCATTGATTGGGTTATGAGCCTAGACTTGTTGCTTGTGTGTTATCATATCCCAATGGTGTTTATCATTGCTCATAGTGTCAATCACTGGTTTGTCTGGCCCAGGCTTGATTTATACACAGGTTTACCGTGACTCGAACATTTGGTAAACAGTTCCCTTGCTCATACGGAGGTTTGGCAAGGAGTCATCAGAATCATTGCCTGATAGATGTAGAGTTTACTACAGGAGTGTCTTTCAGATACCATTTATCTACCTATCTAACGAGCATAAAATATTATATTTAGACGTGCCATTGTTTATTTCAGTGCAAACGCATCAGTAGTGAGTCGAGATGAAACTTGTGACACATGCACGGAGACGGACTCAGTTATCAGTGCAGCGGCAAGGAGAGGTATGTAGAGTTTTCTCCCTTGTATATACACCCTTATATGTTCTAGGTTATGTGATATATTTGGTGCAAAGTCAGGAGAGATATATCTATACCCATATATACCCAGGAGATAAACATATGCCTTTATGAGGCCAGTGGAGGCCCAGGTGGCCCAGGCGTCTAAGGCATGACAATTAGCATCCATTGGGCACGCCAGAAACCTGGGAGCATGGGTTCAAATCCCAGTTCCCCCTGATTATGTTTCTTGGTTTGTCAGCACCATACACGTACTTGTGTTTTACACCAAAGTGCATCACATAGGGCTTTCCTCCCACATGATGCTGACACGCTGTGATAGCTGAAATGCTGTTCAAAGCGGCATTAAAACCAACTCACTCACTCACTCAATCACTTATGAGGCTAGTAGCGATTGGTAGAATAAACTTTGACAGTACTTGATAGCTGCTTATCGCTAGGTAAACCGTGATGATAACTTAAGAAACGACTTTACACAGTGTGTCTACAGACCTAGGACAAACTTTTGAGGAAGGACGTACTTGGTTTATTTGTGAATGGAATAATATGTCGATGTTGGCTTTTACTGGCAATGCAGGTTAAAGACATTGTATAGCATCATTTGTAATTGTGGGATCCTTAAGGTTATCTGTAACTTTCAACATCCAATTTTATTATTTACACCACCTGAGTCTCATGTTTAATTTGGAACAATGTACAGCAGAAACTGATAGAATATGTTTCATGTTTGTGACTGACACCAGTAAGTTTGAATACCACAAGGCCATGAACCTCCCCAAATTTTGAACTGGTCAGAATATGTCCCCAATAACTCATACTTGTCTGCTTGTTGGGATTCCAAGGCAAAATAGGCCTTCAGTAGTATAAGCTTGTTTCCTGGTTTGGGTTCCTGGTCAGAATAAGTGCAAATGATACGAGAGGTGGAATCTGATTGTTCCATAGGAGAGGCTTGGAGAGACATAACTCGTAATAGCCACTGGTAGCGCTACAATCGTGCCCAGGAATTCCAGCCTAGTTGGGCAAGGGTGGAAAAAAGACTTTCACAGTCAGTCAATGCCCTTGCCTCAGGAAGATGGTTACTGGGTGCTTATAGAATACAAGCTAGAAGGATTTACGGATTGTTTGTACGAGGTGTTAAGTGGTGGACTTACAGCATTCTTTCATGAAAAGTGAAATAAGCTTAATTCTGACTTTCATGTATTCTATATATTGTTCATTATCATTTTAAGAAAGGAAATACGTTGAAACGTCCAACCTTTGGAGAAACATTGCTAAGTTAGCATATTGTTCAGATAGCGTAACCTTATCTCTTTGTGATGTCATGAACAATGGATGTTATGTCATATTGTTCTCAGCAATGTGACATCATATCACATCATCATATCATTCAGCAGTGATAATCACTATAATGCATGTGTAAATATCAGAAAGCTATTACCCTTATCTCTCTACCCTAGTATGGGTAATATTCATAATTGTGTACCTACTGTTGTCTGAGATGTCAGAGCACGATAGATCTTCAGTTCCATAGCCTAAGTACCCTATTTCCTCCACTAAATGCTTTCAGACACTCTTTACTACCAACGTTTAATCAGGAACCAGCCTTATAATTCCAATTTCAGACTAATGATTAGCTCAAACTCTTCTTCGGTACAGTTCTCTAAAATGCTTTAGTTTTCCAGGGACAATGTGTTGAACGCTTACAGTAGTTGAAATACAATATGTAATGCATTATGAAACTACCTGGCGTTTTTTTGTTTTTTCATCACCAGCGTATAATCGAGGAAATACGGTATTAGGATATGCTAAAATAGTGGCAGAGTGGTCATAATTGTATTTTCAAGACTGTTTTGCCAAAGAACATCAGAACATTCTGATACTGAGATTAAGAAAAAAATAAATTCAATATATTCTTTTTTTAAAATAGCTACAAAATAGGTCTTTTTGACAAATAGGTTTGTTTTATCTTATTCAACCCACAGAATGAAAAATAAGATTGAATTGGTAGCTATCATGACTGTGTTGTAAAGTATGGTCATGAAGATAACTTTTGGCAATTTTCCAGTTGGTGATATCTATACTCCTTTTGGGAGACGTTGATTAATTTGGTAGCAAAACCATAAACACAATGAGGTGATCTACAGGAAATGTGTCGATACTGTTGCCGTACTGGGAATTTGTGATTGATGAATAAATTTGAGAATATGAAATATGAGTCATCTTGAAAAGAAAGTTTGAAAATGTATCGCAATTCGCCATTTCAAAATTAATTTGGATTTTAATAATTAAGGTGTCATGTTTGATCTCTAATTTACAAATCAGATATGTTCATATAAATCTACAAATTGATATAATTAGTTATTCTAGATTTTATCTTGGTTTTCGCTGTGCAGAGTTGCATGTTTTGGCATGCCAGAGACCTAAGGTCTTGGTGGGAGTCTTAGTTGGCCTGATGATGTTTCTAGGTTTGGCAGCACCATACCCGTGCTGTACCACCTTATGCCACAGGTGTAAAATAAGCCCTAAATGATTCTAAAATGCGGCCGCTACTGAGTTTATGTGTATTGATGTGCGACCCCGATACAGCACCCCCTGTCTGGGTGCAAGCAGGTGAAGAGCTAAACGTGATTGGATAGATGTTTATTTATACTGTAGAGTATCTTCCCAGGATGCCACTCGGATAAGGATTGAGCCTCATTCTGATTTCCGTCTGGACCACATGAAATAACACACTCGACACACCTCCAAATGTCAGGGGACTCTAAGGGGGAAATATTGCCGTGATAAACTCAGATTCTGTTGCTTGTTGCCCAGGGGCTTGACAGTGTGGGGTCAGGATACAGGGTTCAGGGGAGACAATCCTGGCATGTTTGACATGTTATGTGTAAATAAAGATAAGATTATTGGCAATTTAGAAAAAAAGACATGCCAACATTCTGTCAATATCAAAGTTGTAGGTACGGATCAATTCTTTTTGAGTCAGTTCAGGAGTAGCTTGACATCAGTTTGCCTGCATTCCTTACATCAATGCATACAGCTGAATAAGTCAGTACACAACAAATGCTTCGGTTTGAAGAACTGTACTTTTATCCAAAATGGTTTTTGTCCCTACAGTAAACTGAAGCCAATTCTTCTTCTCCTGTGTGGTGATATGGCTTGAAGTAGCATTGACCAACACACTCAGAATGAGAGAATCATTGTCAGTGAGGCTCCTTCACCTTCTTATGGCAACATCTGGAGTTGAACGGAAGAAGGATTATTCTGCACTATTATTTATGGTTCCAGCCGACCCATTTGTGAATACAGTTTGAGAGTGAACATTGTCATCAATATGTAGGTGCCACACAGACTGTTCAATACAGAGCCAGTAGATGGGACCAGGTATTAACAGGTATTAATACCTGTCATGTGATGGCCATTATTGGTCAGGAACTCAATCCCTTCTAATCACGCAAATAAAGGTATAAAAACCTTCTTGAGATTAATATCTGCCCTTAGTCGTGTATGTTCCTGATCTTTAGTATACAAACAAGCAGATTGTTATCACAATTGGTAGCCATTACCATGTGACATGAAGTCTTTATCTTTCTCTGACAGTGGTATAAACATTGTATCGGTGTCCTTCCTACCCGTTAGTGCTGTGCTAAACAAATATAGACACGTGATATTGTCTAGCTGTGCTATACAGGGTATATCTCTCCAGGCAGTTGTGTGTTACACACAGACAATAGTGTTGTATCACACAGACAGTATGGTCTTATATGACAGGAATCAGTAATGTTATATGAGATTTATGGCATGTTGTGTCAGGACTAACACTAAGCAGTGGTTAAGTGTCAGTGTCTACCTGTAGGAGTGTTGATTACAGTTGAATCAGATCTTTGCCTGGGACAAAAGCAAGATCCTGCAGTTCTGACATCATGAAAAGTCGATTTTATGACGACTTTGACATTGAGGAGCTACCATGGCAAGGTATTTTCTGGCATGTTTTGGATCTGTACCTTTCAAGGGAGGTTGGTCGATGTATTTGTTATGTCTGTTTGTAACAATATAAGTAAAATCAGAGATTTTAAACCGTGGGAAATATTTGTTTCTTTGACATTTTGATGTTCATTAAGATCATTGAAGTGAAATTAGTACTACTGTTGTAGTATTTCGAAATCGATCATTTATGGGGGGAAAACAACAATAAAAGTAATAATAATGCTTTTTCTACAGCACAAAATTCCTAATCACTGAGGGACATGCTCAATGCACAACACAGCATATGTACATATATATACAACAGAGAGGGGAGAGTAAGATAATAAACATATACACATTCAGTTGTAGGGTTCGAAAATGTAAGTTTGGAGTCCAGATTTAAACAGTGATACAAGGTGCACTTCTGTATGTTGATCGAGTTGTGACGTAAGGTAAGGTTTGGCTTTGTTTTGAAAAGTTTGTGGTAGGTAAGTAGGTCAAGAATGGTGAGAGTTGAAGGAAAGCTGTCCTGTTGTCAGTTGATTTATTGTTTGAAACTGCCATGATCAGTGAATCAATAACTCAAAAATCAATACTTGTGTCTAGGAGAAGCTTAACTGATCACTGATAACGTACCACTCCAGAAGATTCAAGTGTTGTGGTATAGGAACATGAGCGTTGATAATGTAGAATCCAAATTGATATCTGCCCATGGTAGAATACAAATAGAACTAAATATGCTGTGTCCCTAGTTGGTTTCCATGGTAACTATTTCCTCATGTTTGTAATTCAAGGACTTATGGGGATTGGTTGGTGCCAATGGGAGCTGACTATGGATAGTGTTGACTCGAGCTGGAACATTGCAGTCTTTGCCAACGTCTTTTGAGATAACCCATCATTTTCAGTCTATATTAGTCTTGATGCAGGGATGCAAATTAGCACCAGCCTGGACCAGTTTTGTTAATATTAAAGTAGTGGAATTTCAAAGTTTTGAGGATTATTGGCATTGCTATATGTTATCACTGTTCAAGCTGAAGTCTTTGATAGGTGTTTTGAAATTGGAAGAACATGAATACATAACACTTTTCTATGGATAACAATTGCCCCTTCATCAGGTGAAGGGGCAAGAAGTAGCTTTGAAACATCATGGCAAAGAATAAAAGTTGTTATCCCTAAAAAAGTGTCATATATTCACTGTAGATAGTAGACTTTCTTGGCTAGCTTCTATCCCTGGAACTTTATTTATGGATTATTATTAACCAAGCTTGCTGGACCGAATACGTTCAGTAGACAAGGAATCAGTCTTGTGGAGGAAACCACAAGGTGTGTTTTGTGCAGATTTGATGTATGGCCTTCTGTAAATAATCAAGTCTGGACAAGACAGTCCAGTGATTGACATCATGGTCATTGATCTATGCAATTGGGACACGATGACATGCATCAACCAAGTCAGCAGCAATCCTGACCTTCTAATCCTGATGGGTCACCAGCTATGACAAGCATGGGTTGTTGAAGACAATTCTAACCCAGATCGTCCCTGGGAGATATATGGATGTGAAATTACTGGTTAAAAGTGTACTCACCCACACTGTCACTTGAGCCCTATTTTGTTAACAGTTAACCTCAACATATTTTAAGTGACACGCCCTCCCAGTCCCACTCTTGATAATATACTTAAGATGAATGCCCATTACATTTGATGTGAATGCACTGTCAAGTAGTTATGTAACAGTTTCTGCATGTGTAATTGCTCAGGCGTTTATTTCTGTTTTATCTCGGTAAATATCAAAACGCAATGAAATGAGTGCTGACTAATGTAGCAATGGTTTATTTGTGGGTTGTGGCGTTCTTACATGCAGATGTAGTTTAGATAACGACTGGTGATTAAGCTGGAGGCAATACACACACAGAAGTGTAATTCACTCTCAATTTTCACAGTTTGTTTCAGATATTTTGTGTGCTAAAGTGATTTGACCTTTTTTCTTAATTTGACATCGGTGATAGATTTTGATAGAATTTACAACCCCAAAATTACTTTTTAGTTAAGTACGCCTTTTGCAAATTTCGCCTTGACATATAGACTTCTGGTCTGTTGTAGATATTGGGAATGGTGAAATTAAGAGAAAAGATACTTAGTAAATCAAAGGCCTGAGAAAAGATCCAAACTCAATTCAAGATGTTAATATCCACCAAAGTAGGTTCTCCATATTAGCCCCAAAGACCTCGTACATCAAATGATCATTTTCCATGGGCCTTCTAATTAGGTGATGCCTAAGATGTGTTTTTGTCTTGATAGAAGCTTAAAACAATATTCCTGGAAATGTGTACCTTCAAGGATGCATGGAGATGGTAGTTATGATGACTGGTTCATGGAGTTTATGTGCATGCGTATTTATCAGCAGTCACGTGTGACTGATTCATCGCCAAGCTGACAGCACTGATTTCAGCTCTCATCTTCCAGGCAGGAAGATTCCCTTGACACTAATTACCAACCTGCCAACATATTTTCCGATTTTTCAATTTCTTTCTAAGTTTGGAGTCAAATCAATGAGGTTTTGCACCAAAGCACTGGTGTCAAATACTAAGTTATCTTTTCAATTCGCACAGGATAAAACTGACAGCTGATTAAATACAACAGCATAATACACCCCCTCAGCACAGCTAAGTTTCTCTTTTCCTGATATTATGTGCTGCTTTAACAGAGTAATTTTAGAAATATTTTGGGATTTGTACATGTTATACTCTGTTTGTCTCATTGAACAAGGTGTGGTTAAAAATCATAATTGGAAAGTCACTAATCTGAATAGTACAAGACAAATGGTTCAATATTATTCTCTACCATCTCAAAGAATAATAATAACTTCTCTAAATCTATTACAATATAGAGCAGTACTATAAAAAGTAAATATCTGCAATATGCTTTGTTTCATTGCAATGAATTATTTTGGTGACTTTTCAACTTTTAAATATATTAAATCCAGACACACAAAAAATGTCATTTGCACCGAGCTAAGCCCTCCATTTTGAGGTATTGAAACCCTCAAATGTGAGGTATTGAAGAAATAAGTCTGCAGGCACAGGGTACAGAAGCCTTGTTTAGTGAGCAGAGGAGGTAATGATGCTGTGACAGGGCTATAGTTGATCTGTTAAAGCACATTGCATAGGGTGCAGCTATGTAAGAAACACATGTGTGACAGGAGCCTTGCTGAGCGAGGTAGAAGTCAGATGGTAACACGAATACCTGTGTCAACATAAATCTATGCCAGCACATTCAAGTATGATGTTATGATAACAGGATATCCTATTTGAAATACCCAGTAGTTCGGTACAGTGATTTACATTGGTTACAGGCTCTGATTATTATATCGTGTGTCTTGTTGTGGTTGGGTGGTGTTTCTGGGAATTTTCTGAAAAAATAATCTTGTCTAGCAGAAACTGAACAATAATGTTGCTCCATTAGTGATTCCTGATGAAAAAGAAATATGATTTGTTAGGATGGCGAATGATTTGATGAGAGAACTGGACAATTAATTAGCCTTGGATGAAACTAGCAGAAATGTTTATGTATATCATCTGTCAATCTTGTACTCTGTCTTCAGTTGAACTTTTAATTACAGAAAATATTTGTGACATTGTTTAGGAAATTGCCTTTGATGATTCTCATTGTAACTCAAAGGTGCAGTGCCCCTTGCCAAGTTTCATATGCGACACTTACTGCTGATCATGTTTTATGTCCCAAGTTATGTAGGTCAGAGGTCATTAACTTCCAAAAGTCCTAATAACAGGTATAATGACAGGAAACAATCCCAGTAATAAAGGCTTTTGAAACAGAACACTTGGGCTCATGTTGTGAAATAATGAAGGGAAATGTAGTTTTGTTGACATTGGAGCTGGTCATTTGGTGCTGTGCCCCATGGCGTTCAGTGGTACCAGGGGATGATGGCGTTTTGGAAACTTCAGCAACAAAAATAATATTCATTCCGATGTCATGGATTAGGATGATTTTCTTCATATTAATCATAAGATCTGGTTTTGATGACCACTTGACACTGTTGGTAGATTAATCAGGACATGATAGTGAAACGTATGTAATGACAACATCCTTATTGTGTTGACCTTTAAGAGAATGAAAGGCGAGACATTGATGGAATGTTTGCAATTGAATGAGTGAAATTAATAACAGTCGATTTTCTGGAGTTGTCTATCAAATGTTTTTGGAGACCAATGATTATTTCCGTGGAACTTGTCCCGTTGATTGCTTGTAAAACTTCATCTTTCAAATCGTGAAAAGGGTGAACTTGTAACATATTTTTGTTTCATAGATCTGTGTATGAATAGTGCTTGGAGAGACATGGGGAATGATCACCTCTGATTGGCTAATTGTATGTCATCAAGTTTCATGTTTGTTTGTTTGTTTATTTGTTTGTTGGACCAGACAATCCAGTGATTGATGACATGAACATCGATCTATGCAATTGGGATATGATAACATGCATCAACCAAGTCAGCGAGCCTGACCACCCAATCCCATTAGTCACCTCTTATGACAAGCATAGTCGCCTCTAACAGCAAGTATGGGTTGCTTCAAATTTCATGTAGTGTGGACCGTTTCTTACACAGTTGACCTCCAGTATGTCCTGGCTATTCTTACAGGCTTCATCGAATGCCACTCACTCACTCACTCCAGTAATCTGCATCAAGCTACCCTGAAGATGCATCCTAATGACACAGCTGTTGATATGCTGATGGTGAAAAGAAAGGAAACACCCAGCAATACAACAGTAGAAAAAATGTTACAGCTGTTTTCAATGGAAGTGCTTTCTATCAGTTGAACAGATTAAACTGTTAGTGTCTGGTGTATCGTTAATAGTGAAGGGGTGGGGGAAAATTCTTTAAATTATCATTATTGCCTGTCAATGCTTTCCTTAATTGTGTTCACTTTTTCAGTGTAGATAGTGCATGAAATAAGGTGTTCTCTATGCATAGCTGCCAGTTGTCCAAATGTTTCATATTTGCTACGAATGTGCAACAAATATACAAAATGTGATTTATTTCTAAATTTGTAGGTCATTTTGCAGTGTTCGTACAAGCTTGAAAAAGCCTTCGTTTTTAGTGTAAACCGCGAAATGACTTGAAAATCACCAAATTCACTTGAAAATGCCCTGAATTTTAAGGTCACAATTGAAAAGCCTTCATTTTTAGTGTAAACCTTTAAATGACTTGAAAATCACCAAATTAACTTGAAAAGCCTTGAATTTGTACAAATTTACATATACTTGTTAATCAAGTATGAAAGCACACAGAAATATGTACCAAAGATGTTTAATTGAGATTTATCACAGTGGTAGATTTGTGTGCCTGAAGAATTCATGACAGTTATTATTATAGTTAATTTATGTTTTGATGGGTGAAAAATATATATTGCTTTTAAAGTCTTGCGACTAATATAGCCTTGAACATGACAGTTGGCAGCCTTGAAAAGGCCTTGAATTTTGGTGTTTCACGTCTGTATGAACCTTGTTTTGTTAGGCCTTACACTGTCTGCTGCAAACACAAGCTCCTTTTGTTTATCAACTGGCTTGAAGTCTATTTATAGTTTTACATCTGTCCAATCGAGACACTTCACTCGTATTACCAGAAACTGCTGTGGTCAAGTTTCGGAATCACACTATCGTGGGGCTTTGGTTCCCCGACCAGAACAACGGAACAAAATACTAATTGTAATTTGGGAAAGTTGGCAGCTATGTAGATGGCACCTGTGGCCCAGTGGTCTTAAGCGCCATAAGCTGGCGTGTAGATTTGTCTCTCTTTTCAGAATCAGCTGATCATGGGTTTGAAACCCAGATTTTGCACATTCATTATGTTGGACTGTCACTAACATACCCATACTCAGGTGTTTCATCCAATTACTTTATGTCTGCAGCCTGTATCACTTGAAGCAATCCTCCCACATGGAGCTGACATGATGGGACTAAAATACTGTTCTCAGCAACCTGAAGCCCCAGTCACTTACTCCCTCGTGTTCAACCCATGATATGAGGAAATAATGTTAAGTTTATAAGGTATTGACAGTTAGTCCAGGGATGTTTTGCATACAGAGGTTCTTCATATGGCCTTACTGTTATGATGAGGATAAGGTGTAGATGAACTGACGACAGTTTGAAGATCTCCTGTATGCCAAGTTTACTGTCATATGGTTACAACGAGAGAAACGTAGACCATATGTTTGTTGATGCCCAGTAAACGTATGGCCGATATTGCCACAGTGATTGACTGGAACCATTCCGTTAGAGAGTGGTGTCTTCAGACACAAGTTGTTGTCGACTCAACAGGTTAACGATGCCTTTGATCTTTCCGACTTCAAACTTAACCTAGGATCCCTGTAGAGGATTCCTGTCTGACTTTGATGCCCTCACCCCATACTGAGACAAAGCCTGTCTGTAGATCTTGATGAATATCTAAGAGCATACATGTGTATATGTATACATATATCCAGCAGACAGGCAGTCCGGTGACCTTTGCAAATTTGTAACCATATTCTAAATACATAAAGAACCATTTGCAAAGATATAACCTTGCTTGCTCTTAGTCATATGGCAAGGCGAGAGGGGCATGGGTGGCCCAGTCTTTTAAGGAGCCATGGGGCACGTGTAGCCCAAGCTATGGCGCCGTAATTCAGTGTGCAGAGTTGCGTTCCTAGGGCATGGGTCCCTATTAGCATAGGTTCGAATCGCCGTGTTTATGTTTCCAGTTTTGTCAGCCCCATGCCCGTGTTTGTGGGTTTCACCAAAGTGGTAAACGTCCGAGACCTGCATCACTTCGGCTTTCCCCCCGACATTAAGCTGACATGCCGTGATGTAACTGGAATACAGTTCAAAGCAGCGTTCAACATAACTCACTCATTTGCTAGGGTTTGACAAATACGCTATGTACACAATGTCCGAAATAACTCCCTACTCACCAGCCCGCGGCTGGTGACTTTTCTGTCGGGCTGCATGAAATTTGCCCCCATCTGCCAGACTGTCTGGGAGATAATTTAACGACTACTTATGTATTCAGTATTCTTGGTAGATTCTCAAGTAATTTTTTCATTGTTCCAACTGAATCAAGACACGATTCGTCTCAGATTATTGTGCGTGATTTCGATTTCAGTGAATGAAAGGAAGTAACTGCGCTTTCATTGGTCACCAAATTATTCCGATCACTGTGTCTACAAGACAGTGGTCAGTCCCATTCCATAAAGCAATCTGCACACTTAGTTAAAGCTATGATTGTCGTAAGTCTTTGGGAGATGTGATCGTCTTAGAGCTGAGATCACTTGTGGAATAGCCCAGGACTCGTGTTTTTATCAGTGAGGTGTCTAGCTTGGTAAAAAATGACATGTCAGTATTCTTATCTTGCTTATCTTTATCAGATTAAAGGGCAGCCTGTTGGAGACATTGAGTACTCTTGGATTAGAAGCATTATTCTGTTGCGCTTGAAAACTTGAAGACATTCTCTTTTTCAAACCTTGTATGTGAACTGCTGGGCAATCGCTGGTACAGCACAAGATTAAAAGTATAATGTGCTCTTTCCTTACAGGAAGTATCTTTTGTAAAATTGAGCTTGATATTTGCTGATTTGAATCACTCCCCCTGTCGTTAAACTGGTGTTGGGGTAGCCTCGTGGTTAAAGTGTTAGCTTGTCATGCCAGGGAACTGGATTGTATTCCCAGCATGGGAACCATGTGTGAAGTCTATTCTTGGTGTCCATCGCCCTTCATTCCCTCACTCACTATGGTTATTAATCACGTCCAAGGACAACTGGGAACATTTTGTAAATTGGTTTATTTGCAAAGGTTTGTTTCAGTAAAAATCGTTTGGGAAAATGAACCTACCCTTACTTGATGAACATCTTTGAAACAGAAGCTAGGTTTTCTGGTAATCCTTTGAGAAAAATTACAGAGAGCATGAGAGTGACAACAGCCCAAGGCTGAATAGACAACACTTATGTTAGAACATGTAACTTGACACATTATCAGCTGAATGTGAAGGCGTGAAAATGGATATTCTTTGACTCCTGTTTGATCTTTTGTGGGCAGTAATATTGTTAATGTTTCTTTTCATCTATTTCTTGTTTAACACACACCAGATCAATTGCCACACATTCCGGATGGCGAGGTTTCCAAAGTTGGTTAAAGCATTTTAATGCAATAGAGCTGAATTGAAGAGAAAAGTTACAGTACATATATGTAATTATGCTTCAAACAAAATCATATCTTTTTAGTTAAGTTTCCTTTCAGCACAAAATATGCATCAGGTACTGGAACTCGTTTAGCTTTGAAGTCAGACAAATGGTAACGAGAGGACTGTCGAGATGACAAACTGCTTGAGACTGGCTGATCTTTTTAATGAATATTAATGGCTGCTTGATTAGTACTGATTCTTGATTGATGTGCTTCCTGTCATAGGAAGTGCGTAAGGATACATATCAGAAGTAGTTGTCTGGTAGGAGGCCTGATCTGCTTACCACATGTCACTAGTTGTCCACCAGATAGCATCAAGTGGTGGCCATTTTGAAAGATGCTATTGTAGAACTGACATGAAAAGACTTTGGCTTATTTCTATGAGGTATTGCTTACAAATACGGATATTGGGAAAGATTCCATAAAAACATGGCATAACAGTTGCTTAAGGATCAGTTCTGGGTTTGAAAATAGCAGAAGTCCATTAGTCCATGACTAGTAAGATTCAGGACGGACCAATGACATTTCATTGTGAACTTTCACTTTGACCATAAGATAGATGGCAACTCTGTTCAGATCATTTAGTCGACTAGTGAAAATTACGATTAATTTCCAAGTTCTAAACAGCAAGATTGTTTTTGCATAATTTTGCTTACATCTGATAAAATGTTTGACCCTTCTTCTAAGCAATCTCACAGCTATTAAAACTATTTGTGAAGTTTAATTTATTATGCCCCTTGTGAAAGAAAATCTTATATAAAATGAGGTACTTCAGTTGGATGTGTTTGCTAAATATATTTGTCCTGTTTAGATTGTCAGATCCATACCATGTCATTTGAAGGCAGCTATAAACCCAAGTTTTACTCTTACTCTGCAACAGAATACAACAAAAATGATTTACATTGTTCCAGCAATATCTATTCTTCCTCTTGATCTCTGATAGCTCTGCATGACCCAAGCCAGACCAACACAAATAACTTTAATATTCAACATGCTTTTACTTACGTTTTATTATGAATGCATGGGTAAGTTGACTTTGTAGCTTATTTATTTCTTTTCTTTCAGTTTTGATGTGACCAGAAATGATGCATGACATGACATTATCTGTTTTTAACAGGGTCATACATGTGATACCACAAAACTGCCCCCTCCCTCATTGGATTCTGTGAGATTCCTCATTGGCAGAGAGTAGTGTGGAAATAATTCAATATGTTGCATTTAGATGTATTGTTTCTTATGATTCAAATTGTACCAGCTTCATATTCCGAAGTAAATTGTGTTTCATTTCCTCCTTAAAGAATGATATTGTTTGGTCAGAGGAAAAAAAATATTTGTCACTTCGAGCAATGGTCCTCTATGTTATATATACTCCAGCTCTATGATGTATAACTGTCATAACATACAGAAATATTTCCAGACTTTTGGCCTCCTACTTGTCTGGACCCTCCTATATATCACATGTATGGTTATTTAATTTGATTGTAGCATGAGACTGACCTGTCTTTCTCTCTCTCTTTGGTTGTGTTAGACCGCCCCTCGAGCCGGAGCTCGCGACATAATCATTCTAGTCAGTATAGGGACAGACACACCGCCCACCTCGGTAAGACCTTCACCTTTCTCTGCTCACAGCATCGGCGTTGCCACAGCATGGATGCGGCCAAACATGCACGTTCGCTCACATTTTGCACGTTGATTGCTGCTATGTTCACTTGCTCTTGTTGGCTTGCACATGATTGTAACACATGGCACATGATTGTAACACATGGCACCAAGGTGTGAGAACACCAAGCTTCTTGCTTGTTTCAGCTGACACTAAGGCTTCAAGACACCTTTGTTCCAACAGTACTCACATGCCTGTCTTGCACTCAGGCTTTGCTTCAAGTTCGTATGCTAGCACTTGTCGCAGTGTAGATCAGACACTCGTTGTGCTAGACTCAAACTCTTGGCCTAGACTGACTAGTTTAGTTTGGCAGAAAAACATTTTAGCCTTTAGCCTAGACTAATTCACTAGCATACTTGTCAACACATTCTGCTCTTTTGCATGAGAACTTTGGAACATTAACTTGACTAGAACATGTACGATTTATGTTTGGGTTGATGGTTAAAAAGCACAGACCTCGTGAACTTGCTACATGCTTATTACCTTTTTGTGCATAGCACCACATTGCTTGTTTAATGAGATTTCAATAATGAAAAATATATGTGCTAATCATGAAGAAATTATGAACACCATCATTTTAGCTACTAGTACCACCATGCCTGTGGTAAAACTGCTTTTAAAGAAGACTATCAAGTTCACAAGCCCAAACTCATCGTTTGGTGTTTTTCTTATATTACTAAAGTCAATCTGTGAGGGCATGACGGATTAACTATAGTAATATGAAAGAATCGAGCACTCTTTAACTTCTTTTGAGTAGTATATGTCTAAGCTTGTTTGACTAAAGTAATCCTGCTCAAATTGGCTACAGACCAGTTAATCAGAATAATCTGAGTTTGCTTTTAAACCCCTGAGCTCTTACTAGCTTACTTTTGAACAGATGAGCTCTATTAGTAGGTTTGCTAGCCCCATTGTAATCTGACCAGACTCCTGCCTCTGGCTAGTAGTCCAAGGAACAGAGTGGTCACTGTTCTAAATTAGGCAGGAAAGACAAGGAGTCCTTGTCATGACCCTAATGTTTTAGACGTCCCCCGACCTGTGAAGATCAGGGATAGAATAGGTCTTCAGCAACCCATCCTTGCCGTAAAAAGCAACTATTATTGTGGTAAGAGGCGACTAACGGGATCGGGTGGTCTGGCTTGCTGACTTGGTTGATGCCTGTCATGGATCCCAATTGCATGGATCGATGTTCATGATTGTCAATCACTGGATTGTCTGACTCGATTATTTACAGACCACTGTCATATAGCTGGAATATTGCTCAGAGCGGCATTAAACAACAAACAAATTAGACAGTCCCAAGATTCAATTACATGGCAGGAAACCTAGCCTGTCTCCCAGACCAGACAGAATAAATTAAAAAATGAATCCAACTAATATCTAGAATGATTTGGCAAGTCTAGTTTGCCTCACTGAATTAACCTTTTTTCTGGGCTCCATTTGTATTTATTTTGTGGATATGTATACTACTAAAAAAAAGTAAAGGGCCATCTGATTCTGTCTCCTGTTACTATAGTTAACGTGTCTTGGCATGACAGATTAACTTCAGTAATATGAGAGAATCAGGTTGTCTTTAATTGTTTTTTTATATTTGTATATTTTTAAATAAGATAATTTTATTTATAGGAGTAAATGTTAGTCTACTGGAAACCTTAAATACAGCAGATCCCCTGGGACAGCTGATGTATACAGTGATGTAGTCCAACATTAGTGCACACTAGTAGACAAAGTCCTTGTTTCTGTGGAGTGTGTTGCAGTTGCACTGATGTTAAATGTCCTCTGTCCCTCCGTGCTTCACCAGCTTACTGCTGCCCACATCATTGCTTGGATGTTTCATGTGTTTTGGTGCTGTACACTATGTGCTGTGATGGTCAACATGTGCTTAGATTACCTCCTAATGTGCTGTAATACATAATGTGTTTTGTTGTTTCACAAGGTGACCAAATGGTAAGCCTGCCGTGTGGTAAAATGAAATAACAAATCAGTCAGTATCTAACATTGTTCATTCTAAATATTTTACCATCATTATGTATTTTAGTTAAGTCAAGATTAGTAGGAAACAGGATAGCTAATAATCAGCACTGGTCATAATAGGTACCTTTCCATAGAGTTACTTCTATAGGACACTGACGCTGTCATCCAAAATGTCCTGTATATATATATATTTCCAAATTTCAAAGAGATAGAATGTCTTATCCAAAGTTGATGACATCATGGGGACACGGGTGTCCCAATCATCTGTAGCGCTGCAATTGACTGTGCAAAGTTGAATCCCGTGGGCACACCAGAATACTATGATTTGAATCCCGGTTTGCCTCGATTATGTTTCTGGGTATGTCAGCACCATACCCGTACTCGTGGGTTTCACCAAAATGGTTAGAGACCTGCATCACTTCAGGCTTTCCTCCCACATTAATCTTGACATGCCGTGATATAACTGAAATACTGTTAAAAGCACCATTAAACCCAACTCACTCACTCAGCAAAGAGTGAATGTTGTTAAATGCCGCAGTCAGCAATATTCCCGATGTGTCCCGCCTGGGAACAGTTGGTGAGTTACTGAATGTTTTAGACATGTGAAGATCCGGGGTGGAATAGGTCTTCAGCAACCCATGCTTGCTGTAAAAGGCGACTATGCTTGTCATAAAAGGTGATTAATGGGATCGGGTGGTCAGGCTCGCTGACTTGGTTGATGCCTGTCATCGATCCCAATTGCGTGGATTGCTGTTCATGATGTCAATCAGTGGTTTGACTGGTCCAGACTTGATTATTTACAGACCGCCGTCATATAGCTGGACTATTGCTGAGTGAGGCGTTAATCAACAAACAAACAAAAGTGAATGTTTTAAGAGGATGTCTGTATGGGAAACTGGCACCTTGACTTGACTTGATGCAGGAGCTGCAGCCTGTCACAATGTTGTTGCAGCATGACTGATGACCACAGCTGCTGCAGCAGCCATGCTGTGTCTACAGCATGTACAGTCAGAGCCCCACGCTGGGCAAACTGGTTTAGGCTTCAGCTACACCAGTCTTTCCCTGCTCATTCATTCTGCAGCTTACTGTTTATGCATATGCTCAATGTGAAATTGGTTTTAGAAGAGTTGAGATTTGTCCCATTCCCAGACATTCTTGTGTGAGGATTTTAGATTGAATATGTATTACAAAAAGCGCTGTTATCGGTTTAGGGTATATTGACAGAATATCATTTTTCACCAAATTATGTATTTTGGTTCATGAATATCATAAAAAAAGACAATTTCCTGAGATGTTTCTACCAAATTACATCTTAGTCAAGGGAAGCAGAAAGGAAGCTTCATAATTACCATGACGATTAAACTGTGTTTGTGTAGCTAAAGATTGGAGCCTATCCTAGTTAGTTTCCAGTGATAGGATAATAGTGAAATGACGTAGCATTTGCCATAGGGTTAAGTACTTTCTGTTGGCAAAGAGAAGAGTTTGAAGGGAGGTATGTGTTACGCTGGAACACTTTCTCAACAAATAAATGCATCTGAGTTAATTTACATCTTCTTTCTAAGTCACAGACTATGTACACTTTACTTTTCTCCCCGTTCTAAATTGAATTTCATGCAAGTAGGCTTCTTCAAATAGAGCCACCATAAAGGCTGAGAATGAGGCATGAGAGGCAACACAATCGACACGTTGCCAGTTGGGGGCCACTTGTCTCATTATATGCCCCAGCCCCCCGACTTGGATGGGCTGCTGTCTGATTACACGAAAACATGAGGATGTTGAAACACTGGGAATATCTTTACAATGGAATCACAGGTTTGAACTCAATCTGTCCGCTGTATGGGGCATGTTTTTTCGGTCAGGTTTGTGTGGAACGGCACAAAGTATTTACCTTTTGAACTGCAGAACTCAGGTTTGAAGTTACACGAGTTGCTTTTCGGAGAGAGAAAGTCCCAAGACCAGTACTTAACTCTTTCTATGGGGGAGTTAGAAATGTTGTATTTTATTTAAGATGAGTAAGAAAGGTTTTATATGTAGCTTATGGGAATTCCTTGGCATGATTAGAATCATGCTTGTCACATTAACCGACTGAAATGAAAACCGGATGGATATAGTGTATGACCTGGCTGATTGTGTGTCAGCGTCCATGGATCATTGTTCATGATATCAACCACTGGTTTGCCACAGTTGTTTACAGGCTACTGTGAAATAGCAGATGTATTGTTTTGATTATTGTATTGAATGCAGTGTTAAAATACATTGACACCATATTCCCCATATTTTCCTGCCAAGGGAACTTAGTTTACACATCCTAGATAAATCTCTAATGTTTCAAGTCATGCTCATAGGCTTAATCCTACGGGCAGTGGTTATGACTCCAGAGGTTATGGGGTTTTGTTGAACGCCCCTGTCAGCAATATTCCAGCTATGTGATGGCTGTCTGTAAATAATGGCACGTGGACCAGACAATCAACTGACTGACATCATGAGCATAGATCTACGCAACTGGGATATGATGGCATGTATCAACCAAGTCAGCGAGCCTGACCACATGATCCTGTTGGTCGCCTCTTATGTAAAGCGTGGACCAATTGTAACCCAGGTCTTTGTGGCTCCTGGTAGAGGAATACATGATGGTGGTAGTGTACATATGTTGGCACAGCAACATCAGACAGAATAGGGACCAAACAGATCCACTAATAAACTTGGGAGATATGACTCTGCAAGCTAGGATCAAAGACACCTAAGTTCATGATCTGGTGATGGTTCATAAGGCCTAGGAAATACTCATCAACTTTATCTGTGAACTGTTTCTAGTGTACAGGGAATAGCATCACAGGAGGGAAAGTGGGAACTTATTTGGGGGGATAATACTTGTAATTTTCTGTAATGGAATGATCAATATTTTCATTGCAGTTCACAAATTGATATAACAAATGTCCGTGTTGAAATGTAGTCCTGCACCATGACTGTGGAATATATGTATTTTAGGAAAACAAAACTAATCTAGATTTATAGGAAAGCAAGTCTAGCCAGCTCTATTCCACATGAACATCAGGAAAATTATTTGTTTTACTTTTAGAGGAGAGAAATGTATTTTGTAATAAAAGAATTCATAGGCTATATGTTAGACTATGTTGAAAGGATATGGTGCCTCTTACAACCCAAGTACAATCTGGCAACATGACATTAAGAAATAATATTTTTAGAAAAAGTCCGTATTTTTCTCCTTGATGTTTACAATGTTGGATGAAGAAAAGCATGGAAACATTTCATGGACACAAACTAAAATATAAAAAATAATCATCCCCAATTTTGTGTACATATTAGATAAAAGGTCTGTATATTCCAGTGTCAACTCACCCCATGAACTCAAATAGTTTGTAAGTCAGCCATATAAATATTATTGATCCAGCCTGATAATGCTGATGGGTTGTACACCGGCTATACTCGGGCTTGTATTCACCCATCATTGGTGCTGTACCCACCAACCCATGGAGAAGGTCTATCTAGATTCAGCAAGGTTGGTTTTGTCTGACAAGGCCCAGAATCCCAACAGCTGCTGGTGATTCCCTGGTTGAGATGGCAATCACTGAATCAGTGCTGAGTAGAGCTGGGGATCTGTAGGCTAATGCCATGCTAATACCCTGTAATGGGGGATGAAGGAAACTGCTGGCACACATTGAGGTTGGCAGTGGGTAGCTAGATGTTGATCCTGCCCAGACTGCCAGTTAACCAGTCTCCACCCATGTCTGTAGTATTACACAGTAGGCGAAGGCTGAAGATATTGCTAGCAGAGCCTGTGATGGGGGATTGTGGGTAGCTGGATTCGGATGTGGCTTTTGATGTTGCCCAGGAGGCATTCTAGCAACTCTACAAATTCTATCATAGTCTTCTGACCATGCCTTGCAAGCTTCATGCTCCCCGTATCTCCATCGAACAATCCTTCACTTTGTGCCAGCTTCATCAGCCCTCAACTTTCCAGCCTTGTGTTCTTCCTTCTGACTCATTTGTTCCACCCTCAACACTTCTGTCTCCACCTTCCACCCTCAACACTTCTGTCTCCACCTTCCACCCTCAACACTTCTGTCGCAACCTTCCACCCTCAACACTTCTGTCTCCACCTTCCACCCTCAACACTTCTGTCTCCACCTTCCACCCTCAACACTTCTGTCGCAACCTTCCACCCTCAACACTTCTGTCTCAACCTTCCACCCTCAACACTTCTGTCTCCACCTTCCACCATCAATCCTTCAACACTTCCACCCTCAATCCTTCATCCTCCAACCCTCAATCCTTCAGCCTCAGCCTCCCACCATCAACCCTTCAACACTTCCACCCTCAATCCTTCAGCCTCAGCCTCCCACCATCAATCCTTCAACACTTCCACCTTCAACCCTTCAGCCTCAGCCTTCCACCCCCAACCCTTCAGCCTCCCACCTTCAACCCTTCAGCCTCAGTCTTCTTCGTCCCTCGACCCTCCAGCCTCAGTCTCCCACCCTCAACCTTCCAACCTCGGCCTCCCACCCTCAACCTTCCAGCCTCAGCCTCAGCTTCCTACCCTCAACCCTTCAGCCTCAGCCTCCCACCCTCAACCCTTCAGCCTCAGCCTCAGCCTCAGCCTCAGCCTCCAACCCTCAACACTTCACACATCCACCCCCATAAAGTCTTGACCTTTTCTGTGTGATGTTGTGATAAGTAAGAAAGACAGACTTTGGCATCAGGTAAACTAACTAGAGTTTCAGAAGCAATCATCCACCTCAAGGTTAATCTGACGCATTGTGGTTAAACTTAAGGGGTGTCCTCAGATTTGATTATCTCCAAAATTTATTTCTTTTAGCATTGTTATATCAAGTACCCATTACATTTTATGCTTGATCTATTTCAAACACAGGTCACATGTAAGATAGTTAGCCAGTAGCCATTGTAAAGAAGGGCTGATACAGTAGCCGAGTGGTTAAAGCTTTCGCTTGTCACAGTGAAGGTCCAGGTTTGATTCCTCACATCGGTACAAAAAGTGAAGATGTCTCATGCCCCCTGAGGTGATATTGCTGGAATATTTCTAAAAGCAGTGTAAAAACTCTACTCACTCATTCACTCACTCATCTGGCTAAGGATTGATACAAATGATTGATACAAATGTTAGATGACTACTGAGAGGCTAAGAAGGAAGCCTTGTCGTCAACCCCAGGGTTGAAGTGTCATATATTAAGTACTTGCCTGTAACCAAGGTGATAAGGGTCTTATGCTATACAGTATTGAGGGAAGATGCAACTTGACCCTAAATAAGTCCCTGGGGAGATGGTGTGCCTGTATGAGATTGTAGGCAGTGAAATCACTTGGCTAGATCAATGGAAGAATCTCTAGTGATTGCTGTTTGATGGTGATTGCCCTCGACTGATGGGGCAGTAACAACCCAATTAGGACGTGACTGTTTTATTTTTAGTTGAACTGTCACATTTTCTTCTAGATCCTTGTTGAGGCGACATTGATGGGGTTATGACCTTTGAGCTCAACAATCATCCTAATATTTGCCGGATTAATTTCTTTGCCTCAAGTGATTGATAAATCATCACAAATTGATTTGTCAAATGGATGTTGTATTCATTCAATGCTGTAGTATTTGTTGTAGTATGATTTCCTCATTGAAGAGTTACCCTGTACAAGTAGACTGAGTCTAATGTAAGTGACTTCTCTTATAATAAAGTTAGGCAGAGGGGTAGCCTAGTGGGTAAAGCGTCAGCTTGTCACCCCAAAGGCCTGGATTTGATTTCCCACATGGGTACAATGTGTGTCCCTTGCAGTGATATAAATGGAATATTGCTAAAAGCACTTCAACCCTAACTTACTCACATGTGAAGTCACACACATCTAGTGCAAGGAACACCACAATTCATGTTTCTGACCAACATGCAGTGGTCATCAAGTCTATCCAGTGTTATTGAACCAGACAGTCTGTATCATATTTCACACAGCCATCTATTGGTTTGTCAGATCCTGTCTTTGTCTAAAGCCGACATGATAAAGCTATATTCACTCACTCTATAGATATAAAAACTGTCACGAATGACAACCAAGGCCTTTGTATCATAAAGATTTTCATAGTTCACTTAGATGAGATGATTGATTAGATATTGAATTCTTTCAACGTTTTTCTATCTAAATGTGTATTCTACCACCTACACATTGTCATTAATAAGGCACATATTGTGCTACAGCCAAAAGATGCTTTATTGTAGGTGTGGTGTAGCAGTGTTGTCAGTGAAGCTTCTAGACCCTTGAGACTTTGCTACTAGTCTGAATGCCAAGTCCAGTAAATAGTTCAATTGTTCACTTAGCAATTGTAGCCAATATTTGAGGCCTGTGTGGTAGATGTTCTTTCGGACTAGTCAAGCCTATGCTGTAGGTGTTGGTGTAGCAGTGAAGCTTCCAGACGACGCTGTAGGTGAGGTGTAGTGGTGAAGCTCCCAGCCGTTACTGTAGGTGTGGAGTGTAGGGGGACCATCTGGGACAGTCGGCTGGAATCAGGGCTTGTTACTGCTTGATGAATTGTGTGAAGAGCCTGATGAATCGTCTGAGGATGGGATTCTGCTCTGTAATCACCATCTTCCCTCCCTACTGACACATGCATCTGTTTACATTGAATCAGGACAGAAATTCTCCAGCTAAAATAGAGACGGGCAAAAACTGTTGAACTTCTTTGTTTGTGTTGGTTGTGCATAGATAGGATTGTTGCTCCCAGTTTGGGGAACGTAGACCGCTGGTGTATTCTGCTCTCAAGAGCTTGGTTTGTTTAGACTAGCTTTGAAATGCTCGTTTGACTACCAATATCTCCTTTTGTTTCTGAACGTATAATACTTTCAGCATATTTATGTGGATGTAAATTCTGTTATGGTGAGATTTACTGAAATACAATATTTGTCTCATTTCTTGTTTTATTTTTCACTTTTATTCTTTGAAGAACAGTGTGCCAGAGATAGAAATGAGACCAGTGAAAATATGGAGGGTCTAGTTATTTTCTCTCAAAATCATGTTATTTTACAAAACAAATCAGCAGTCAGAAATGAGTGTGGACTAGTTGTGTATGACCAATGGTGTCTACCTCTGTATATTTCTCCCATTGCTTTCTTGACTTTGTCCAAGGAGAATGGTATGTATTGTACAGAATTTGTCCACAAGAGACTGGCTACAAAATGGACTGTCATGACATAGTAAGAAAAATTGAATATTCCCTATGGTGTTTCTGGGCAAAATAGGTTTCAAGTTCCCTTGTGCCTGTCATAAGAGCAAGAAATAATTCCACTTAGAATTCATTTTTACTGCTTTAAAACAATTTTTTTTTTAAATTATTGCTATGACATTTATTTAGTCTTTAGGTTGGTGAAAGTAGCTTTCATCTCTAAATATTTCCCTAGGTGGGATATCTGGGTTAAAATAGGTCCCCAGTTCCCCATTTGTGGTCATAAGTGACCCTGTTGTGATACAGATATTTGAGGAATATACACATTACACCCCCAGGCCATGAGGTACACCCCCTGCACAGGCAGCCTGTCCTGTCCATCACCATGACAACTGGTGGGACAACTGGAGTTGGCAGACTGTCACTTTGTCACTGTCAGGGATGAGTGTGTACCGTGAAGCTGACAGTAGCTCCACTAACGGCATTATCTCCCTTGTGACCTCACATGTTGTGTTCAGTCTCTGTCAACTGGGTAAGGTCACACCCCACTGACACGCCCACTGAACACACATCCCACATTAATGACTAAAGGACCCGTGAAGATCCAAGGTAGAATAGGTCTTCAGCAACACATTCTTGTAAAAGGCAACTATGCTTGTTGTAAGAGGCGATTAATGGGATCAGGTGGTCAGGCATGCTGGCTTGGTTGATGCCTGTCATCGATTCCAATTGCGTGGATCGCTGTTCATGATGTCAATCACTGGATTGTCAGGTTCAGATTCGATTATTTACAAGATCATATGGCTGGAATATTGCTGAGCTGCATTCAACAACAAACGAACAAAACAAAATGAACAGCTGGAAGAAAGACCTTAACACAGAATGTTCAGTCTCAGTTACATATAGCATAAATAGAAACAGTAGAAGAAGTCAACTGACTAACAAGTGAAATTGCCAAGTTTGAATATTTTTTGGACATACTTGGTATGTGTGTGTGTTTTTCTACTGTGCATTAGGAAAACTGTGAGCTTGAAGTTTGATTTGTGTAGGTTACTAGTTACATCTTGCGTGGCTATAGATGCAGTTGACATCTATGTGAAAACATGGTATCAACATCATGAAAGGTTAAAAATGTGAAACTATCAGTAATAACTAGACATGAAAGGTTAAAAATGTGAAACTATCAGTAATAACTAGACATGAAAGGTTAAAAATGTGAAACTATCAGTAATAACTAGACATGAAAGGTTAAAAATGTGAAACTATCAGTAATAACTAGACATGAAAGGTTAAAAATGAGAAACTATCAGTAATAACTCGACATGAAAGGTTGGATCTTTTGTTGACACAAGTTACAGGGGATGTGTTGTTTTCAGGTCCCCGAATTAATGGCCATGCAAAGCATGAACGACATCGAGAGCGGCCTCCCGGCCCCCATCAGTATGAGACATCCACCATGATGAGCAGTGATCTCGAAACCACCAGCTTCTTTGACTCGGAGGATGATAGCAGGTGAGACACCATGTAATTGTTGGCTTCGTTCAATATCACTGTACATTCTCGCAAAATCGGGTGCCCCCTGCCCTGATATTGCTGAAATATTGCTAAAACTCACTCACTCACTCACTCGCTCTCAACTCAAACTGAACATTGTAACAAGGGACCACCTGTGGTCTAGTGGTAGAGCATCCGCCTGGTGAGCGGAAGGTCCTGGGTTTAATTCCCGGCCGCGTCGCACCTAAAGACATTAAAAAATGGTTCCTCTGTTGTTACCATGTCTGGCGCTCGGCATTAAGGGGCAAAAACAAGGACTAGTCGGCTCAGATTTGGGTGTAATGTGTCTGAGTGGGGTATTAATAACTGCATCATGGTATCTCAGTGAGCTAGCACTATCAATCGGCATCAGTCCGGACTAGTACAAGCTGACACACACACACATACACACACGCGCATGCACATCGCTTCATTAAAGTGGACGCGACATTAAACTCAATTTCACCTCACCTTTTAACAAGGGTTAATTTGCTTGACAAGCTGTCGTACCATTGAGTTATGTCTTGCATGACCAATGTCATTGAATACAATCTCCGAGCAGCGGCAGAAACTAACTTTTTTAGTCCACAAGTCCTTGTAAGGATAACATGCCGGCATCTTAAGGGTTCGTAGAATTTCTGGCTTTTGTGGGGAGGTATCAATGTGCGGGGGAAATCTTCAGGTTCATAACAAATTACAGATGATAGAATGCATGTGATATGTTGTGGTACGCATCACAATACCTGAATCATTATTGCACTAAATTACAACATGAAAGTCAGGCCAATACCCAACTAGTCCTCGTTAGTCAAAGGTTTTGTCCTTAACAAAAGTTGAGTAGTATATGCTATCACTATTTGGGTTGGAACATGAATCAGGTTAAGTTGTCTACCCAAGGACCAGCTGGTCAACATGGCTGCTGGGTATGGATAATGGATGGCACATCGCTTGGGAACTCATGTATGTGTCTCTACCAAAATCAGAAATTCATTATCAGCCGTGATATAACTGAAATACTGCTCAGTGCAGTGTTTGGACCAGTGCACAGTGTGATCATTGTATTTTGTGGTTACAGGTTTTCAACAGTTACTGATACAACAGGAATGTCATCACGATATGGTCGCCATCGGAAACGACGGAGGAGACATCGGCCGCCTCCTATCAGTAGAGTAAGATAATATCCAAATATAATTCTTTTTTTAAAGATAAAATAAATGCTAATGTTGCATGAGTGTAATTGGGATATTTATTTGCTCACCAATCATTTTGGGATATTCCCTTATTTTGATGCCAGGGGAGAAGAGGTTGCCAAATACCCAGGCTTGTAATAGAGCTGGATATATAGAGGAATGGGTGGTCATGTGTGACTGGCTGATTGTGTGTCATCATACCCCGACAGCATGACGTTTACCTAACCACTGGTTTGCTCCTTCAGACTTTTTAGTTACAGACCGCTGTGCCAAAAACCTTCTAAATAACTATCTCAAACTTTGTAATTATTTTTCATAATGTGTTATTTGTCAGCACATGGTCTTTACTGCTCGAACTGAGCTCTTGGCATCATTTGCACAAATTATAGTCTTATTAAATGTGGCATTAAATGTTAAAACATGATTTTTCTAGTCTTGTGTTTCGGTGAATACTGAAAACTGTTGACTCTCTGGTCAGTATTGGAAAGGTTTGGTTTGTGGACAGTTATTGCCATCTGATAGTAAATTTGTTATTTTTGTGTTGATCATTGATCTGTGTTTTGTTTCAGGCTTCATCATTTAGCAGTATAACCGATTCGACAATGTCTCTAAACATAATAACAGTTACACTTAATATGGGTAAGTTGATGCACTGTTCAGTAGTGTCCTGTCTCTTGCTGTTTACTTTGTAAATGGAAGAATATGCAGCTGGGATAGATGGTGTTCGGCTTTTCATCGGTTAACTATTGTGATGATATAGAGTTTAGATTTACCCAAACAGACTTGTTATTGTCAGTCATGTCAATTGTCGAAGACAAAAAGCTACTGTTTTAGTTAATATTTCAAATGTTCAAAGTAATCAATGCATAAATGTGTCACTGCTCACCAGTGGTGTGAAATATGTTTATTTCTTTTGGGATTTTCTTTCATATTTACTTTCATATTTACTTGGATTGTGTTACAGATACAGTCAACTTCCTGGGAATCAGTATTGTGGGACAGAGCAACAAGGGAGGGGACGGCGGCATCTACGTGGGCTCCATCATGAAAGGGTGAGTACGCCAGACTGACGCCTGTCATAATGGCAACACTGAAACTGGAAGATCTTGATGTCCCTTGTTCTTAAAGGAACCCTTTCCCAGTGAAGATCCCGGTTAGACTTCCCATGCTTTTACGTAAGAGGTGATTAACGGCATCGGATGCAGTGACTGGGTTGATGCATGCTGCCGTATCCCGTTGGTCAATGCTCACTGGATTATGTAGTGACTACTTTATTTCAGTTATGTAAAAGAAGCCATTCTGTTTTCTTCATTACAGCGGCGCTGTAGCTCAAGATGGCCGCATTGAACCAGGGGACATGATTCTCGAGGTGAATGGTATCAGTTTCGAGAACATGAGTAACGATGATGCCGTAAGGACGTTACGAGAGGCAGTACAGAAACCGGGGTATGTTCAATACCTTGGCTTACTTGAATAGTTTTGCAATTTGTAAAGCTTTATTACAAATAACTGGAATATTAATCCTGTAGTTTTAAACTACATTCTCTCACTTAATAAGCTTTGTGGTAAAAATATCCAAACAGTATTCAAAAGGTATTTAATGTAGCAATTGGCAGATACAGTGTATAGTTAATGAATAGTTGTATGAGATGTTCAGATATTGCCATTATCCATTGGAATCACCTGTGCGATAACTGATTTATGTCATCTTGTTTCAGTCCAATCACACTAGTCGTAGCCAAATGTTGGGACCCAAACCCTAAAGGTTATTTCACAGTTCCAAGACAGGAGCCAGTTCGGCCAATCGACCCGTCGGCGTGGGTGGCACACACGACTGCGATGCGGGAACACTACATGGGGCGTGGCGGACCCAGCACCTCAATCAGCAATATGACGTCAACTAGCTCCTCACTCACTAGCTCTATACCTGAGTCAGAACGTAAGTTCATCCCTCTATATGGAAGGGGCAGTAGGGAGACATCACTTTCCCAACTGCCCCAAACACATGGCCCCATACCTGAGAGCATCCTTCAGACTATGGGACAGATTTGTTTCCTTGTTGTTTTTATCATTTGGGGCAAGAAATGGAGGTGGTTTATCTATTTCCTGCAGGGTTTAGGAGTGATGGGGGTAGCCAAGTGGCTAGAGCGTTCGCTCATCGCATCAAAGGCCTGGGTTCTATTCCCCACATGGGTACAATGTGTGAAGCTTATTTCCCCTGTCATGATGTGGCTGGAATATTGCTAAGAAAGCGGCATAAAACCCAACTCGCTCATATGGCACTTGCTGGCTACCGAATACCATGTTTGGTACTTATTATTAAACTGTTGGGATTGTTGACGTACACATGCAAGAAACAATACACGTTGCTACATGACACTGTAATATGGTTGTTGCCCTTATAAACTGTACTTCATGGCTTAAGCACAAATGAAATAAAATAAAAAAGCTTTTTTTTTGTTTTCAGGGTTTGATGACTTAAATCTCACAGTGAATACTGACATGGCAACCGTTGTCAAGGCGATGGCACAGCCAGACTCAGGGCTGGAAATCCGAGACAGAATGTGGCTCAAAATAACGATACCAAATGCTTTTATAGGTATATATATATGTTTATATGTATGCTTCATGTTCTAGAGCAGAAGAGGCACATAACACAATTTTTTAATCTTAACAAATGATATTTACGGTAAAGTAACACGCTCAACTAATAATCTAATAAAGACTGAAAAGGATGCTGAAAGTGTGATCTTGAATCAAGATATTTCGTCCCGGACAAATTGTTGTGACATGATAATCAGGTCATTTATTCTTTCGTTCAGGTTCCGATCTTGTAGATTGGCTCTTTACGCACGTGGAGGGTTTCGCTGACCGGAGAGATGCAAGGAAATATGCTTGTAATCTGCTGAAAGCTGGCTACATCCGGCACACAGTCAACAAGCTGACGTTTTCAGAACAGTGCTACTACGTCTTTGGAGATCTCTGTGGTAAAGTTTTGTCTTTTAATCATTTTCATTGTTCAGATCCAAGAGTTGCCTGATTATATTTCAGATTTTGTCAGCACAATACCCATGCTCATGTGGTGAAGTCTGCGGCCTGAATCTTTTTGTGTTAACTTGCCACATGAATACTGTTCAAAGCAGCGTTAAGCTATGTCTGCTAGTGGTAAAAGGTGACCAAATGGATGGGATGGTCAGACTCAGACCTGCTTGATAGCGTATCATAGTTCGCCATCACAAGGATCGTTGCTCACAATATCAGTCACTGGATTGTCTGGTCCCGACTTGATTCTGTACAGGCTGTGATACCGCTGGAATATTGCTGAGTGCGGCGTTATCAGACAAAAGTAACACCCTGACACAGTGCTCATGATATCAACCAGTGGTTTGTGTGGCCCAGTGTATATACTGGTGTATAACAACAATATGATAATGACCTCCCATGTGGTGTATACAATGTTATATACTTGCTCCTCTCTCCTGTTTCAGGTCCTCCGCAGTATCCAGGTAAGCCTGCAGTCGCTGATTGCATTTGTCACCTCCCATATCTCCTCCTTAATCAGTTGCCAGAATTCTAAACTACTTAAAAACAGTGGTGTCATTGGTGGGAAGTTTGGTATCACTATATTGACTCAAGAGTATCACAGTATATCAGAGTATCACAGTATATCAAACTATCACAGTAAATCAACAGACCCATGAAGATCCGGGGTGGAATAGGCCTTCAGCAACCCATGCTTGTCGTAAAAGGCAACTATGCTTGTCGTAAAAGGCAACTATGCTTGACTAACGGGATCGGGTTGTCAGACTCGCTCACTTTGTTGATGCATGTCATCGATCCTAACTACATTGATCGATACTCATGGTGTCAATCACTGGATTGACTGGTCCAGACTCATTTATTTACAGACCGCCGTCATATAGCTTGAATACTGCTGAGTGCGGCGTTAAACAACAAACAAAACTGTATATGCATAAGTAATAATATTAATGTTTCTATATGTTTATTGATAAAACATGACTTATGATAACCTGAAAGTAATAAATTTATTCACAAATAAGAACTGGGCTGGCCCATTAATGGTTTAAATTTTCGGCCTCCTCATTGTCCATCTTATTACACATAAACGTTTCTGTGGCACTGGATTATTTACTTGGTATCGATATTCATAAATTTGTAAGTTGCTACCCAACGGTGGTCAGACTCGGAGACATGGTTGATGGCGTGTTATCGTACCCTGACACCGTGGATCGTTGCTCACGATCAATGAATTGTCTGGTCGGGACTCGATTATTTACAGGTCGCCGCCATGTAGCTGGAATATTGCTGATTGCTGCATTAAACAACAAATAACAAGAGGTATTAAAGAAATAATGCAAGTTAAATGCTGGACAGCACTGTATATTCATCCCTCCTTCTCCAGATCTGACATCCCTGAGTCTTGAAGACGTGGACTCTGTATCAGAAGCCGACCGTGACACCCTCGCCCCCCTGCCACCCCCTGCGTGGAACAATCAATACCCCTACAGCAGCTCCAACTACTTGCCCCAGAACCTCAGCTATATACCCCCCTACAGCTACACAAGCACTGACAACACCAGCTACGTCGGCAGCTTCGTCGACGGCATGCCGCCCCCACCTGTTGGTGCAGTGCCCCCTGGTGGTGGAGGTAATGGCAGTGCAGGGAGTGTCCATAGTGCATCAGGTAAGGCGGTGGTTGTGGCAATAGAATGTTTTTGGGTAGTATGTCTTCCTACTTATCATCCCTTTGAGGACGAATGGAATTGTCCGTTCAGATCCATCATCTATGGATTGATTCATTTTGGTGTAGGTTTCTTTTTTTAAAGAGAGTTTGTGTTTTATGTATCAACCTGTCTCCCCTTCAATGTAAATGGTATTGTCCATTCCTAGCCAAGAAGAATGCTTAGCTTTGTATATAATTGTTAGAGTATTTTGGTTGTAGGGGGTTTGTCATTTTGACAAAGAAAGTTTGTGCAGAGAATCCAAAATTACTGCTGTTTGATTTCTCGCTTTGCTTTATTTGAGCTTGCAATTGAGACAAGTTAAAAGTATTTAATTTCAATTTGCTTAAACTTGATTACATGTTAAAGTTAAGATGTATATTTCTATGTTCCCATTTTTATGATGAAAATAAGCATTTTGTCTCTGTTTATATTTATTGGCTTGCCAATTAGACATTAATGGCTGTGGGTGATTTGCTTCTACTAACCTAATATTTAGCCTTGCTAATGCTCAACTAAGTACATTCTTATTATGTGCCTATGAAACACGTGTTTGAATGTGATATATTAATATAAAAGAACAGTAAACAAATGTTAGTTGCCAAAGACCTTGGCCATGACTAGTTGGAAATATTTTCCATTTATGTTCAGATTATTTTCATTTTATTGAATGTAATCTCAAAATTTGAGGAATTTAAGAAATATAATCGGTTCCTTTTGAGTCAAAGGGAGATAACTGTGGTGTTACTCGCTAAAGGAACATAACATAAGAAATGGATTAAGTGTTCCAAGATATTTTGGACAACAATGTTTCTACTTTGCTAAAGAAACACTGGTCTGAGAAACTGATTAAGCCTATAGGTATTAGCCAAGATATTTTGGACAACCATGTTTTTACTTTGCTAAAGAAACACTGCTTTGAAAAACTGATTAAGCCTATAGGTATTATCCAAGATATTTTGGACAACTATCTTTCTACTTTGCTAAAGAAACACTGGTCTGAGAAACTGATTAAGCCTATAGGTATTAGCCAAGATATTTTGGACAACCCTGGTGTAAATGTACTAAAGAAACACTGCTTTGAGGTATTATCCAAGATATTTTGGACAACAGAGAGGACAGATGACCTGATGTTACTAGTTGTTGCTGTTGTACTAATGTGAAATTCAAAGGCTAACTTTGATTTGTTTATTTGTTCCTTACTCTGCAGTAGCATGATACGGGCAAGTCCGTCTTACCGTTGCTTGCAACTCTTGCTTCCTAGCTGCTGCTTGTTTTATTTGCCACTTGTCACATTACCATGGCTGTCCTGGCGACACCTGCGTTGTCATGGCTGCATGTTGGTTGCTAGGTTACGGCCACACGTGCTTAGTCTGCTAGACATTTCAGTTTGGGTCACATGGCCTGCTTCTTTGCTTCAGAGCATCGTTCATTATTCATATTGGAATCTCTCACAAATTTTCTGATCTTTGTTGAACTGGTATGTGGCGATACTCTGTAAACGGATGCATTGTGAAAAGTAAGGTCAAGGTCGTTAATATGTATCTAGGATTAAGTATGGAGTCCAGATATTACAAGTGGTTAATTTGTAAACTAGTTATTTAAGATCTGTGGTTATCATTTGATTGTGATGGTGATTCATCAGTTCCGAGCATGTCACACTCACTCACTCACTCCCTCCCTCCCTCCCCCCCTCCCTCCCTCCCTCCCCACCCTCCCGGCATGACATTCACACACATCACGTCAAGCATGCTTCTCTGTGTTGCTCGTTATGCATGTCTAGTTGCTTGCACTCTTCGCTTCATTCATGTCCCGAGTCTGGCCAGGAATGCCAGCTGTTGTACTGTGTTGTTTCAATATGTGTGATTTTCTTTTGATTTCCTGTTGATTTCAGTCGCTGCTAAAGACTGTACATGTTTAGTTAGTACATACAATCATTTGCGCAAGCTTTGGGAAAATAAGGATAAACAAAGTGCCCATCACCATCAACAGTCCTCCTCGTGTGATCCCCACCGGCGTAGCTTGGCGGAGCACACCGCCCACGCCATGCATGGGAGCAGACATCATATTGCATGGAGGAGAAATTCCTCGAGTAGTTTGGGTTTGTAGTCTTCTCCTTGCACTTCCGTCAACCCCCCTCCAAAAAGTTGACTGCTGATTGTTTGGTCACATGATTTGCCCTTCTTTTGTCCACCCTCAATTTGTAATGAAACAAGTTTCGGATTTGTAATGACAAAAAACTTTACTTCTGTTTTTAAAGTCACATTATTAAACATGTGACTTTGATGGGGCATTTGCAAATTCCTATACTCTTACCCTCTCACTGAGATGCCCCTGGAAACTGACCAGCTTTGTGAGGCTGTCAACTATTTTCTAGCCATGGACATCTTCAAAGTACTTGACAGTTGTGGCTTAAGTGGTAACTGATCAGTGACCTTGAGGTACTGTTATGTACATGAAGTAATGGTTAATAACTTGACTTGATAGTAAGTAGCCAGTCTTCAATGTAAATGTTTCTCTCTCTGAAATAATCATTTGACTGACACACCAGCAGGCAACTGAACTACGGGGACCCTATCTAGATTATCCTAAACATAGTTGTAGATGTATTTTATTTCCATCATCAGTAATTGTATGTGAAGTTATTTAAATCAGTGTTTATAATGTACTTTATGTATTAGGGCTGGGACGAGTCCAAATCTACTACCCGGGTACCCGACCCCCTATTACCCGACCCTACCCGGGTACCCACTGCAAGTTTCAAGAGTTGGGAACAAAATGTCTGATTGGTAATTGTTTTACTGCAGCCCTGGCTAAAAGATACAGATTCTATTTAGATACATGTATCAAACAATCAGATCAAGTGTTCACTGAAGTTGACTGAAGCTTGATCTTTGCTCAAACATATACAAGTCAAAAGGAATGTGTGCATCGTCAGAAGGAAATGCGAACATTAGCGACATTCGTGTAACCGCTGAGCTATAGTGAGTTTTTGTCATTTAACAATATATCACGTGACTAACCATCGGTCTGGGTAGTCCTGTGGGTACCCGGGTCCTACTCAGTACCCATCCGACCCGAGTACCCGAGTTACCCGTCCCAGCCCTATTATGTATGTTAGAATTAGCATGTTAGGTTTCTTTGTCAGCATGTTGTAGTATGTTAGAATTAGCCTTTAGGTGTCTTTGTCAGCATGATAGAAGTCAACTGTTTGTATATGTGGTTAGTATTAATAGATAGTGTTTTATAGATACAAAAATAAGGCATGCTTTTAAAGTTAGAAAAATGCCCCCATCCAGTTGGAGCAGATTATGTGTTAGTAATACCATGATTAAGGCCAAACGGTAAGAGAATAGTCTTTGTAAAGTACTTAATGGTAGGGATAATTGTGTAATAAGTACTTTCCATAACTGCATCAGCTAATCTAACGCATCACCCATAATGCTGCCACTAATTCCTCCGTCATTGCTTCTAATGCTGGGTAGACAAAGTTAACGTCAACATTGAATTAACTGCAAGAGATCAAGATAGACATTGTGATCTGCTGTGTATTTTACCATTTGTAGTTAACTCGAAAAAAATTGTCATGGAATATGGATACTATAAACCTTTCACAATGCTATGACTTGATGGACTAAATCTTCCATATCGTACTCATTACACATGTTCAGGGCATATTTGTATCTCGTATTAAAATTAAATATGTGTCTTGAGAATAAGGACTTCATCCAGTGTGTTTTAGACTACTTTCATGTCTGGGTAGTAAAGGTTTTAATGTGGATCATGTGGTTACACTGGCCAATAAACTAATAAGTACACTGTTGGCTGTGAAACTATTCTCTCATGCCGTGTAAAGTATACCAAGGGAGATAATTACAAAATGTGTCGGTTAAAGGGGAGATAATTCCAGTCATGAAGGAATATACAGATATTATAGATATTATTTTGGCTGACAATTTCAATTTCCTCGTTTCAAATCTGTCTCATGTATTGTGTTCATTTTGTTGAATCAAGATCAGTCTCTTTCATTCATTGTTACAACATTAAGTTTTAAACTAAGTTGATTGTTTTCAAGAACAGTTCATTTGCTCTTTCTGCACGAAGAGTACCAAGCAGCATTAAGTGAAGTCATTTACCAAGTACAAGCAGTTTTAGAGTTGTCTTTCCTTGATTGTCAGTTGTTAACTATGACCTGAGCAGTTGTTGGTGGAACATCTCATTGTTTTGCTAAACTCGTGTGCATGATGTCCGAATGGTGTTGCATCTACACGTTGATCATCATAACATGGCACATGTAACAATATGTCTCCTGTCTGTACCTACACTGAATGATATCTATCTTCCTTTGTGGAAGTGAAACCTGCAGCCCACAAACTCATCAATATTGGCATGTGCTACTTAGATACTTATCATCAACTTATGGCACCTGCAGCTGTATCATTTCACTTCATGTCATCGTATCTCAATTGCGTGGATCGATGCTCATGATGTCGATCACTGGATTGCCTGGTCCAGACTTGATTATTTACAGACTACCGCCATATAGCTGGAATATCGCTGAGTGCGGCGTTAAACAAACAAACAAACAAACAAACTTCATTTGCGTATTATTACTTCTTTGCACGATCAGTCTTTGGTAAAAATTGGAGGATGTTTTGTTTCTATTTGCATCATGTTCCACTGCATCCTGCCTTCATTTTGTTTTTTAAAAATGGGGGGGGAAGAGAGAATAGATTGTAACCACACTTTCATTCTATTTGTGACGACTCTTGAATTTTATTCCACTCTTCATGCATTGTCTTAGTTCTAAAATGGGGGAAAAAAGGACTTACCTGTATAACTGTTTCCTATATTTTTCCTCCTACCTGCCACATATATTTTTTTTCAATTTACTAAAAATAATTATATCTTCATTAACAACATCAAATTGAATAATCTCTAAACAGAAATAAATACATTTGGAAGAAAAAAAAGTTGGATCATGAAAAACAAATAGGAACAATACATCTATTTTTCCAACTTGACTGTATTGGCAGTGGCTGTCTTCACACTGTCAAGTAAAACCCTATATGTACGCCTATCACCGTCATCGTCACTTCAAATAGACATTACCCATCATGCCCCTGTCTCGTCTTGACACGACACACACCAGTGCTGTCCGGCAGCCTTGTTCTCTGTGTACAGCTTTTGCTCTGCCGTGTTGCGCCATTTCCGTTGCCGCAGCAGTGTGTTCGTTATCAGCTTGCTATTCTTTTCTGCTTGCTTGATATTGGTTTCTCTGACACACGAAGGTGCAGTTGCCGGAATTCATCCTGAACTTTGACATTGAGAAATGTCCCCCAACTGGACTGATAGGAGCTGTGAATGCAGGCAGGCTATGGAAGCATAGGAGTATTGGAATATGCACTACAAGTTTTTAGTTTTTTGCAGGCTATCCTACTTTGCAGTCATTGTCAGCTTCTATGTCTAGTTTTCACAACGTCCTTGAGAAAATAAGAAAATACAATCTTATCTGCAGGATGTCTGCTGGTATTTCATATTTTCTATGGTAATATCCCAATAAGAATTATTGGATGTCACTGTTCAGTTAAAAACAGAATGAAAGTGTTACTGTATATTAAACACGAAAAACACCAGCAGACATCCTGAAGTATTTTCTGGATATCATTGTTGATTTTTCAACACAAATCAATATTTCAAATGATACATCCCACCATTGCTTGTACTATGTAGGGGTAATCTTCAATTAATGTCCTCTTCTTGTGATCACTGATCTTGTTTTGTATGTTGGACTACTCTCACATGATGATAACTTGCACCAGTCTTTCAGCACTCAGTAGAGGGGACTTCAACTTCTGCTTCTCCTTCTCAGCCATTTTAAATAGCATAAGACTGGCTTATAATGCTGTGTTTTGGATCTGCCTAGTCTCCGATCTCCTTCAGTGTTCAAAGTGAGCATTGAAGTCCAGGAGTCCGTGCAAAAAACTCGATGTTAACTTTCAGAATTTAGGGATCCCTAGATTTTAATACTAGCAGCAATCTCAAGGTTCTCAGGACCCCCACTTACTTTCAACCACTGCTGTTGATTTGATGATAGGTTAACCACGTACCGTATTTGCCGTAAAAGCACCCCAGGCACTTCGGAAATTGCAAAGGAGGATGTTTACTGAAACCATATTCAAACAGTTCAAACGTTGATGAAACTGAAACTTCTTCTATAATATTAAATCACATAAATTTTCAGTCTTTGTAGGGGCACTTATGATTATTACTTACAGATTGGTCTAGTAGTTGGTCGGGGTTCGCTTACTGGAACAGGGTGCTTAATACGGTAAATACGGTACCTAAATGGAAAGTTTCTTTTTTAAAACCGCTGCTGAATTTTGAAAAAGATGCATCCAACTGATCCGTAATATTGAGACCCTTAGTATGAACTACAAGATTTTGGGGGTCCAAATTTGGTCGGAATGTTCACACTTTGCTTAAAGTAAGAACAAATTAATTAACATGGTTGATAATTCAGTCTGACATTTACAGATGTAGGTCGAAATGATATCAGAATCTTTGTCCCAAAACTGTATAGACTTTGCACTGCTCTATTTACAAGCTTAAAGCTTAAATGTCACAATTTGGACTTTAATGTGACTGATAAATCCTATTTTTTAAGTTCTGATTATGATCAAATTTCTAAAAGAGTTCTTACATTTATGTGTCAAAATTTGTTCAAATTGTGTCAGCAGGTGCTTGGCCTTAATGGCCTTAAGAAAGCTTGTGTGAAGTTATCTATCATTTGTAAACATTGACATTTAGATATGGTTGCCATAGTAACTAACATTGTTACCATGGTCTCCAGTATTTGACATATGCCCCTCTCTCTCTCTCTCTCTCTCTCTGACTACCAGTACAAAATGCATGTTTGTGTCTCCCCCGGCACTGGCACGGTGCGGCCGAGAAGTTCCTTCACAAAACTCTCTGTCATGATGATACGTTTGAACCTAACAACAATATTCCTGGTGTCAAAACCACGGCACAAGCCGCCACGCCCGCGAGTCAAAACAAGACAGGTTAGTGACCCGTTGCACGGAACACCATCATCTCACTATCGTCATCACCGAGACAACACATAACGACCTTGACCTCATGCTATCGTCTCCAAAGACATTTCCATTGTCATCTCATAGCCTGGAATGTCATGTTGGCATGGTAATCAGACATCAGTATTGTCTCATCATCTCGTGATTAATGCCATCAATATCATAGGAGGTGGGTAGCCTAGTGGCGTTCGCTCATCACACTGAAGGCCTGGGTTCGATTCCCCACATGGGTACAATGTGTGAAGCCCATTTCTGGTGTCCCCCTCCGTGATATTGCTGGAATATTGCTACAAGCGGTGTCAAACAATACTCACTCACTGACTCATAGTCTCATCATGATGTTGTCTGTGGCATGGAATGTCATGTTTTAATCATTGCCAAACATCTGGTGTCATTCCTGAATATCATCACCAAGCATCGTCGTCATATCTTGAACTCATCCTCCCCAGTTGAAACACTTTAGCTGCTAGAATCCTCTGTTTGCAATCAAGGATTTCACCAAAGTGGTGAACATCTTCAGTGTTCTCGCTGCAAATAGCTGCAAAATTACTGATGTGGCGTTAAGCAATATCCACTCACTCACTCTTCAGTGTGCATCCTTTGTGCTTTCCTCAAACACAAAGTTGACACCATGATACAAAGGAGATACTGGTCACAGCTGTGTTAAACCCACTCCAGACTGATAGAACCTATGTGCTGTGCTACCAGCCATGTCACGTTGCTAGTTTCTCCCTGTTCATCAGTACCCTCATTTACATCATAATTCAGGTTGAGTTGAGCTGTTGTACAATGATACTGTCATTTCCCTCTATTAAATCTCCTCTGGTTCTCTCAACATGGAGTAGCAGGTTGTTTGTTTTACATCTGGGTGTTTGTGAGCAGTGCAGCAGGTGCTTGTGTCATTGCCTCGTTGCTGCTTTCAGTGAATGTTTACTACCAGTCAGCAATATCCTGGCTTGAGTCTGGACCACACAAACCCGTGACTGAAAACATGAGCAACTATCATGGGCAAGATAACACACTGACAAGTCCTGATTCCTGACCACCCTATCCTCGTTAGTTAGCTCCTGTGACCAGCATGGGATACGGAGGACTGTAACTGACCGGAATCCCTAAGGGTTGTTCTCTTCACTACAAGCCATATACTGTCAATCTTGAAATTAGTGCGTCTCCAAATTAATACGACTGCTGACACCGAGCCAAAACTGCAACTCCCCCCACCCCATCCCCAGTGGAAAGATACAGAGCCTCGCCTTGATCCCATCAAATACAAATAGCACTGCTTATAAGCAGCGAGTAAAAGAACTTCCGTAATAACAATAAACATTGTTTTGTTAAAAACAACACAGTTTATATGTTTATTCTGTTGACTGGCGCTGAGGAAGTTTTAAGGCAATAAGATAATTGAACCAACAACAGTTCACTGATTGGAATGGTCAATGATGCCTAGTTTGACACGAGTGGGTAGAACTCTTGACCCCAGCACTGATAACTCACTGTATGTCTATTGTAAATTCCTATTCTTTAAATGACTTGAATCTTGTTTGTGTATATATTCAAGTTGGTATTTCCGCTATCCAAAGTGAGCAGTGAGGCCATCTTATTGTTGATAGTCATTTTGGAGACATAAATGCGAAGTTTCATAAATGCAAACAAAGACCACTCGCATTTTTCGCATTTAATTCACGCTCGCATTAATTTGAAGATTTACAGTAGTTGTAGAAGTTGGACACAGCCTCAACATTCTTTTCTTTTTAAGGGATGTCCACATTCCACATTAGCTTTGGCTCACTGTTAGTTAATCATATCATTTTTGTGTCACCGTTTTGCTTTTCAACACTCCTGGGTTTGTCAGCTGTTTGATTGCACTGTCAGCGTTATGACCGCTTTCCCACAGGACCAAGTCAGTGCTGAAAGCATTACCTGTATGTCAACACATATTACATCTTGGCTAGTTAGGTGGGGTCGTAGAGAAAACATGCACTGTCAGCGTTATGACCGCTTTCCCACAGGGCCAAGTCCGTGCTGAAAGCATTACCTGTATGGCAACACATATTACATCTTGGCTAGTTAGGTGGGGTCGTAGAGAAAACATGCACTGTCAGCGTTATGACCGCTTTCCCACAGGACCAAGTCAGTGTTGTAAGCATTACCTGTATGTCAACACATATTACACCCTGGCTAGTTAGGTGGGGTCGTAGGGAAAACATGCACTGTCAGCATTATGACCGCTTTCCCACAGGACCAAGTCAGTGCTGTAAGCATTACCTGTATGTCAACACATATTACACCCTGGCTAGTTAGGTGGGGGTCGTAGGGAAAACATGCTTTGTCAGCAAATAATCGGGAATGGTGTGGTGTTCCTCGTACACAGCATAGAACAGCTACATTGGCTGACCAGTGTTGTTCATTGTGTTGTCGTGTGACGTGCTTCAAACTGTGGTGTCTGTCATGTCCTGGTGAAGGGAGGTCACTCTAGTGTGACGTTAAGCTGTGGTTTGTGACGTAGTTCATGTTCCTGGGTTAACATGTAGAATTAACACTAACTGTGTCAAGTAGGTTTCCTTCATGGTAGTCTTGCATATGTCCGTTGTTTATGCTAATGAAAAGTTATAATTAATTAATCAGTTATTGAACATAAACAAAATTACAAATCATTTTACAAATGTGAATAATTATGATAAAAAATGTAATTATGATTTCACTAAACAATGTCAACTGCATGCAGTAAGATTAGAACTTTTGCATTTGAATGTGTAAAGTGTGTCTGCATGAGATCTACAGTTTAGTACAGTGTATTAATTCCAAAGCCCTTTTCCTCAAAGACGTGGTTGTTTTTTCAGGGAGCAGTGCATCTGGTAGCAGCAAGAAGGAGAAAGAAAAGTCCGACCGAAAATCTGCTAGTCCTGCTGGGAGTGGCGGCGGCAGTGACACTGACACAGCCAGCCTAGCGAGCGCGCGACGAGGTGCCCCCAGCGATCGCAGCCTCCCCCCACCTCCTGGGCCTCTTGCACAGATGCCAGCAGACCTCAGTGGGAGCAGGCAGTCCTTTAGAATGGCCATGGGAAACCCATGTGAGTTCTTTGTGGATGTCATGTGATTGGGCACATGTCCAGGTCATGTGACTGACTCCAGAGCCAATCAGCTTGATTGTATTGCATGCAGAGTGATTGAGCAATTCACCAGTGAACCAGAACTCGTCACTTGAGTGTAGAGTGAATCGTTATACTGCAGACTACTTATACGCAGTTTTATAACTTATGTCCAAACTTGTGGAAGATCGGAACAACAGTTTGGCTCCAGAACATAACGTTCGTCCAAAGGATCTGATTTGAAACAATGTCTATCTATTTTCTTTGATCATTTTCAGCCTACTGTGTTACTACATATGCGCATTCTTGTAAACCTGTGTGTATTTAATGCATGACTACGGTGTTGTTATTTATTGTAGCTCTTCTAGAGATTGAGGACATACCGACCACGATTGACTGACGGAAAGTTGCTGCCTGTCTGCCACCTGCCCGTTGCATTCTTCCCTCCGCCCGTTGCCCGCCCGCCCGTAGCCCGCCCGCCATCTCACATCTAACCCACTTCGTTCTTCTAACAACGCTAACCCTTCTACAGTGCCCGCCCGCCTCGTTCGTTCGTTCGCTCTCTGACGCTCTTTCCTTCCCATCATGCAATTAACCCTGCTGCATAAACCTCTGTTGGACTTCTCAAAGCCTTGCTTTGGATTTCACATGGGTGGGTGTGCACCAATAGACATGATCGTGGTTAGTCATGTGACGTGTCATCATGTGATACCTAGCACCGAGGACAGACCGGCCAATGAATCCTGTCCATGAGAGAGAGAGAGAGAGAGAGAGATCACAGCATTGTATACAAAGTTATTTTTGAAGAAGCCAGTAGGTGTGTAGCTTGACTGAATGCTGTAGAAGACGTGAATGCTGGAAATTGGTTTTCAGTTTCCACAACAGTTACTTCCCTTTGTGTCAACTCGTCTTTCGTTTCCTTTTTCACTTTCCTCACTCACCTTATGCATGCTTTCCAAATGCTTGTGTAACCATCGCCAAAATTAACACTGTCAAAACAGAGTGCAGTCTGCGTGATCACAAATACTTTTTCATTTCTTTGCCTGTCTATTGCTGTTCTGTTCACATCTGCTTGTCTGCATGCGTTACCTTTAATAAACTAACTCATGCATAATTCTTTCATGGGGTGTTGATAAAGAGGACTGTATCTGTTGGTTAAATCTTATCCAGTTTTGGAAGAAGCGAAACATAGGTTGATATTGACACCATTCGGAAAGAATTCTGCAAGCATGGCAACCCACACCCAAGCCCCATTCTAAGCATGGCCTGTCATCCTCAGCACTGCCCCTCCCACCTGTCCCAGCATCCTTTTGGCATGCAATATTCCGTCTCAGTGGCCAGCATGTCCGTCATCAAACACTCATGATGACGTCATTATCTGCTGACGGTGACGTCATCGTCATGAGTTTGACCTGAGAAACATATCAAAGTGTCCAGCTGCATCCAATTTCGAGCTAAATTAATTGAACTTTCATGCAATGGTGTGAAAGTAGAAATATGTTTATTTTATAATTTATGTTAAAGCTTTATTTCAGGTTTCGACAATCAAGTTTAATTTGAACTGGAAATTGTCTTATTAGTTCAAATTGTCTAATTATATTGGGAGGGTAGCCACCTGGCATAATTTCATTGATTTTATAGTGATTATATAAAATTCCCTAATGAGGACATTTATGGAAATTTTTGCTATTATTGGCATAATTTCAATTATCCTTGAAGAAATAAAATTGAAATGAATAAAGTGTTTTCCTTCCATGAAGGATCATAAGTATGAAGGTGATTTAAATCAGATTCCATAATAACTACGTAAGTTTCGGAATACTTTTAGTGTTAGCATAATTCATTGTTAAAATAAATTTCTGAAAGTTGTTGTGCCTTGATAAGATAATGGATGTTGAACAGCTGGAGGTCATTTGTCAAACGTCAGTCGAAGACCGACTTGAAAGGTGAACTGTTTGTCGTCTTCTATACCCCTTGCTTTTGCAGGCCATGTTCTTACAAGCAGTTCCTCAGTTACGTACTACACTCACGCGTGTGCAGTTTACGTACATGCTACGATGTGTACATAAGTCGTCGAACATGCTACGATGTATGCATAAGTTATCGAATATGCTACGATGTCCGTAAGTCATACATTAAATTTGTAAGTCAATCATTGTGGCATGGGGTCTGCACACATGGTATGCGTAAGTCCTACATGCTACGATTGATTAATTTACGTAATATATTAGACATACGTCACACGTACATGTTACGATTAGTTATGTAATACATGTGTGTGTAATGTCTTATGGACATGCTAAGATTGAGTTATGCATGGTAGTCAAATATGTTTACGTTGAAAACAAGAGAAAATTGCTCAACGTGGATAATAATGAGTTTTAGTCTTGGACATGGTGGTATATTGTTACTTCTGTAATTCTGATGAATTGTTTGTAAGTTTTCTTTTCATGTTTGCATACATACTCATGGTATGGTAGTTTACGATTTAGTTAGAGCAGTAGTTGATAGAAATTGTTTCGATAATTGTAACGAGAGCAACAACTTGGGATTGAACCTAAGACAGCACAGCTACTATTTCCATTGGTTTCTGGGTTGAGTGGTTTTCTCTTGTTAATGAATGCCTTGTACAAATGCAGAACACCAGTGTATGACTGCTAGAGTGACAGTGCGAATGAATGCAGTGGGAGTGCATGGTACATAGTATGCAAGACCGGCTGACTCTAGTGGCCGTTAGTGAGAAACCTGCTCGGATGGACTATGCTATTTATCTTGACAACTTTTAACCTTTTGTACAGACTACATCTGCTATTGTATATTATTTTCTGTCCTTGTACAAAGCTTCTTCACCTGTACAGTTTTACTATGTGCTTTTTTATGTTGATGAGAGTTGTCTCCCTTTGTCAAGTACCAAGTTGTGATAAGACATATCGATGATTTTAAACGAGTGTTGGCATGAACACATTGCTCTGCTGATAATCTGGTGTCCATCCATTTAACTTGCTCTTGTGTGCATCACTTATTGTTTGTTTCAACAAGTATATTTTATATGTCACTATTACAGCCTAATGTGTAGACTTGGTTGAGATTGTTTGCCTACTTGTTATGTAACGTAAACCTGGCGCCGATTCTGAAATAGATACCTGAGCTTATTTCTGAAATCGAGAGAAACCTGAACTGTGAAGATATATGAATATTGTCAACTTGATTTGTTGTCTGTTATTGTGTATCCAATCAACCATTATCTTCCATCATGTCCGGGAGTGGGGTAGCCTAGTGGTTAAAGCGTTCGCTCGTCACGCCGAAGACCCGGGTTTGATTCCCACATGGGTACAATGTGTGAAGCCCATCCTGGTGTCCCCTGCCGTGACATTGATGGGATATTGCTAAAAGCAGCGTAAAACCAAAGTCACTAGCTCACTCCATCATGTCCAGGTGAAATGTCTCTGTTTCCCGACTTGGGTGCTAGTTGTCCTCGACATCATCGCCAAAACATCCGAACAGGACCTTTCCCGTCTACAGTGCAATATCCTTTCTTTACCATATAGCAGGTCCCACATACAAACCACTTGAAACAGAAGTTTGTAATGAACCTTTACAATCAACGCACAAGTTTTAGAGCTGCTTTGTTGAAGTTACAAGCTGGACTTTTACTTCAGTGTTAAAGAGCGGATATATGTTTTAATTTATTATCAGATCTCGACTCATTGCCAAATTTTATGTTTTTGCCTATATTTTACCTTCTTTCACCAACTTCAACCACAGAGCTGATGAAAACTTAAATATTTGTCAAATTCAGTTGCTACTTACGGACTGGTCATTAATCATGGGGGAGGGAGAGCCGGTGAGATTAGGGGAGGGGAGGGGGGTCAATAGGAAATGACACGGGGAAACAGAGGGAGGGGTGTCACAAAGTTTATCACAAGTATGTAGGGGGAGGAGAAGAAAGAAGGGAAAATGACTTTTTTTCCAAATAAAAACAATGACCAGTCCCTTATCTAAATGAATGAGTGGTGATCTGTCTCTTTTCTCATTTGAAGGGGCACAAAGATGAGGAAGATTAGCATTACAATAAATTCTACCTCATAAGTGATTTTTTGGTGAAATATTTATGCTTATATGACAGAAAGTTAGATAGTTGGTTGAAATTCTATGTCAATTTGTCCAGGGGAGAGCGAAGAAGTCCTTGCCATTTCGAATAAGACTAAGGACTTCTAAGATTTGAATCATCTTTCGTAGTTGTGTTTTCTCACAGACTGACCTGACATGAAGCGATAGGACCATGATTACACCATTTAACCTGAAGCCACCAATCTGGTTCAGGCTTAAATTTAATGATGAGAAGTTACTTGACTCCCATGGGGTAGGTTAGTCACCATTATGTTGGCCCAGTGAACTGTTACCAACCTTCTGTGGAGTCCTGTTTTAAGGAAATCACTCACGAACCTGTATTCCTAGAGTACAGGGTATTGTTGTTATTTTCATGTTTCATTGCCATGCTATTGTGCAACTCTCATACTATACTGAGGGAAAGAAGTAAAGGAACACATTCATATGTTTGATGATGGAAAGAAGTAGAGGAACACACACGTTTGACAACATCGTAAAGTTTCCCAAAGATGGCAGCCATTTTGCTGACATAAAGGCTATTGGTTGTACACAGCAGTTAACTTTCTCTACATATTTTGCTGTCCCCTTATTTCTTCCCATGAGTATATGTACATCATAACCTTACAGAGGCTCTTAAACCACTTACAGAGGCTCTTAAACCATGCTCTTTCGTTAGGGCTCTTAGACTAAGCTCTTGCAGGGGCTTTATTATGTTCATATGCAGATAGGGAAGCTATGAATGACTATTTATAGAAATGTTGCCTTACGTAGGGTTATTTTTGTAGTGTAGCGGCTGGTTGAGAGCATGCAGAGTGCGTCCGAGCAGGTCATGTGCTTGATTGTGTAAACAGTTTTTGTAAAGAAAATCTGAGTTGACTGTAGACATGTGTAAATGTCACCAAATTGTCATAATAAACGAATATTCAAAGATATTGCTTTCCTTTGTTCTCATGGAATCACAGGCCTACCAAGGACAACCTGCAGAGAGCAACCAAACTAATGAACATGCAGACACTTTGAATAGAAATAGCCACGCAAATTACAAACAATACACAATCCCAAACTGTGTGATCACCATTGAAGATGGACGGCCTCCATGGTCAAGTGGTAGAGCATCTGCCCAGAGGAAGGTCCAGGGTTCGATCCCAGGCTACGTCATACCAAAAGACCTTAAATGATGGTACTTGTTGTTTCCCTGCCTGGCACTCATCTTAAAGGGGCTGAAACATGGACTGGTCGGCTGGAAGTCAGTATACTGTGTCTGAGAGGGGTGTCTATGTTAAACTGCACCATGGTATCTCAGTGGGCTAGCACTGTAAGATGTGCATAGGTCTGGACTAGTACATGCAGACACACATATATTTTGGATGACGTTAAACCCCATTTAATGTCGCCTCCATTGAAAGTGTGCCAGGTTCGTATCATTACGATGCAAACCTGATGAGGAGGAGAGACTAAAGTGATGCAGGTCTTGGATGTTTAACACTGTGGTAGAAGACAGGAACGGCTATGGTGCTGACAGACCCAGGAACATGAAGGGGGCGAACTGGGATTGGCACCCACAAGTGTGTGTGGATTAACCTTTGGATATTTACACGGGAACATTTCAGCAGTTCTCAATGTTGATTGGTCCATTGAAGGCCTGATGTCTCATTTGTGAGACGTTCATATTGACTACATGACATCTGAACAATAGGCTGCCTTCAGTCACTAACACCATTCATTCAGGACTTGAAGTAAGAGGCGACTAACAGGCTCGGGTGGTCAGGCTCGCTGACTTGGAGGATGCATGTCATATCATATCCCAAATGCGTGGACCGATGCTCATGATGTCAATCACTGGATTGTCTGGTAAAGGTTGAATATCACAGACCGTTGTAATATAGCTGGAATAATGCTGAGAGCGGCGTTAATAACAAACAAACAAACATTCACTGGTGACTGACAATCCATAATTCAAATGTTTTTTCTCTAAATCCATGGGGGCCAGATTACAGGCCAGCAGAGAGCAACCTAACTATGGAATATGTACACACTTGAAACAGCCACACAAACTACAAACACGACACAATCCCCATAGAGTGTGCATAGTAATAAGGACATTGCACAATTTCAATATATGCACCCAGTTTGTTGCAGTCTGCATGCTTTTCTGTTTGGTTCCATTGAAACTGTGCCAGGTTCTTATTGCAGGTGAAGTTGTTGGAGACATGGTTTTGTTTGTTGTTTTAGGCCACGCTCAGCAATATTGCAGCTATATGACGGCAGTCTGTTAATAATCGAGTCTGGACCAGACAATCCAGTGATTGATATCATGAGCATCGATCCACGTAATTCTGATCGATGACATACATCAACCAAGTCAGCGAGCCTGACCACCCGATCCCATTAGTCGCCTTTTACGACAAGCATGGGTTGCAGAAGGTCAGTTCTACCCCGGATCCTCAAGGGTCGAGACTGATGGAGATGCAATGTGCCTCCGACAGAAAAAAGAACATAAATATAGGGACAGCAATTGGTCTTTTCAAGCACATTTTGGATCAACACAAGTGAACTCAGTATTGATATTAAGTTATGAGATTTTTATTTGTAATCAACATATTACCACTAGCCCATGGACAATTACAAAGCATGAACAGTTTGATCAATCATTAACAAAGTATTTTGGGGTATTGAGATGAAAAAGATGGAGGAATATCACTTACTGTAGATGCTCAATTAATTGACAATTAGGACCATCTCCATGGTCTGATGGTAGAGCGGATAGTCTGATGGTACATCCCTGCTGCGATATACCAAATATATGTTACTTGTTGTTACCCTGCCTGGTGCTCGGTAAAGAGGCTAAAACAAGGACTGGTCGGCTTGGAGTCAGTATACCGTTTCTGAGTGAGATATTCATGTTAAAGTGTGGCATGGTACCTCAGTGGGCTAGCACATATAAAATCAGCATTAGTCCAGACTAGTACAAACAGCCATACACAAATCACTATGTAAGTGCAATAATATAGAATATTTAACTCAATTTCATCTTACATAACTGACGATTATTATTACTGGGACAGCCTCTATGGTCTGATGGTAGTGCGGAAGGTCAGGGGTTAGAGCCCTGCCGCGTTATACCAAAAGATGTTAAAATATGTTACTTGTTGTCACCCTGCCTGGTGCTCGGTAAAGGGGCTAAAACCAGGACTGGTCGGCTTGGAGTCGGTACACTGTGTCTGAGTGGGGTATAAGGCTAGCACATATTAAATCAGCATTAGTCCAGACAAGTACAAACAGCCACACACAAGTCACTATATTAGTGCAATAATCTAGAAAGCTAAAGTCCATTTCACCTTACGTAACTGACGATTATTAAGAGATCCAATGTTGACTATAGTGAGTGAGTGAGTATGGTTTTACGCCGCTTTTAGCAATATTCCAGCAATATCACGGCGGGGGACACCAGAAATGGGCTTCACACATTGTACCCATGTCGGGAATCGAACCCGGGTCTTCGGCGTGACGAGCGAACGCTTTAACCACTAGGCTACCCGACCGCCCCGTTCACTATAGAGGCGATGGGTGGCTCACGGTGTGATATTAAATTAAATTCTAACAACTTTAAGAGGGGTTGGTGATTATTGCAGACAATGGAGACTAAATGGATCAGGTGGTCAAGCTAGTATTACCAGTCACTGGATCGTCTGGTCCAGACTGGATTATTTACACCCCCGCCATCATAGATCTGGAATACTGCAGTGTAGCGTCAAATAGGAAGGTGGCCTGAGGTCTTACGTCACATTCAAGATTTTTATACTCATCCACCTTTGTGTGCGTGCACGTGTGCGTGTGTGTACGTGTTTTAGTGTTTTCTAGTGCTAGCTCACTGAGATAACAAGGATACCCCGCCCCACACAGTATACTGAGCGCCAAACAGGGTAACAACAAGTACCATCTTTTAAGACTTTTTGACCAGGGATCGAACCACCAACCTTCCGCCCTCTGGGCAGATGCTCTATCCACTAGACCGCAGAGGAGGTCCCGTTAAACAACAAACAAACATGGTCTAGTGATCAGAAGAACAAAATCCAAAGGAATCACGATAAATAAATGTATACGAAATAACATCTGCTGTTACTGAGACTAACATGTAGCAGAAGATAGTTGATTTGTCCGTCATTCAAGGGTTTTACTCCCCTCCCGCATTGTTTAGGTCTTAGTGTTTGTTTGTTTGGTTGGGGTTTTTTTTGCTTGTTGTTTAACCCCGTATTTATCATTAATCGAGCCATATGATGGTGATTCCTAAAAAATCTAGTCTGGACCAGACAATGCAGTGATTGACATCATGAGTAGTGATGTACGTAGTTGGCAACCAAGTCAGCGAGTCTGACCACCCGATCCCGTTAGTCGCCTCTAAGGACGAGCATGGGTTGCAGAAGACCAATTTTAACGCTGATCTTCACAGGGAAAATCTTGATTCAGAGATGGGCGCTTGTTTGAGTATGGGCAATTAATCGAGCATTTACAGTATTAAATTTATTAGATTTATCATCAGGAACATAATTAGTATGTGCAGAGATATCGACTTTTCAGTCACGAACCCAAATAACATATTTCTTTAAAAAACCAAGAAAATATGAGGGGTAATCGGCCAAGTATAGGTCATGTCGTGACTGTAAGACCATCTAATAAATATGTTCATTCTCAGACCAAGGTCAAGATACTTGTGGGCTCCTTAATACTAGAGGTTCCCTTGTAGAAGTAGGTCATGTCGTGACTGTTGGACCACCTAATAAATATATTCATTCTCAGACCAAGGACAAGAGACTTGAGGGCCCCTTAATACTAGAGGTTCCCTTGTAGATGTTGTACAGGTAGTAGTATTTTAACTGGGAGAGGTGTACTTTACTTACCGGGATTTCAATTAGAGCCGAGTGGAGGATCGAACTCCGAAGTCAGCGTGTAGCTAAGCCAGGCTAATGGGTTGATCAACTCGGCCACACCTTACCATGGGACCAGGTGCGCTATCACAAATAACAAGTGCTCGTTTCCCAAGTCATCAGCACCCGGTTGTTTAGCGTTACACGCATGCTCAGCTCCCATTTTCTCCAAGTTACCTCAAACTGGATTAATTCGCTAAAAGTGATGTCTAACCCATACCCTACCCAACAACTAACCCTAAGGATCGTAAAGGGGTGTTTGATTCCGAATGATGCTGAACCCTAAGGATCGTAAAGGGGTGTTTGATTCCGAATGATGCTGAACCCTAAGGATCGTAAAGGGGTGTTTGATTCCGAATGGTGTTGAACCCTAAGGATAGTAAAGGGGTGTTTGATTCCGAATGGTGCTGAACCCTAAGGATAGTAAAGGGGTGTTTGATTCCGAATGATGCTGAACCCTAAGGATAGTAAAGGGGTGTTTGATTCCGAATGGTGCTGAACCCTAAGGATCGTAAAGGGGTGTTTGATTCCGAATGATGCTGAACCCTAAGGATCGTAAAGGGGTGTTTGATTCCGAATGGTGCTGAACCCTAAGGATAGTAAAGGGGTGTTTGAATCCGAATGATACTGAACCCTAAGGATCGTAAAGGGGTGTTTGATTCCGAATGATGCTGAACCCTAAGGATCGTAAAGGGGTGTTTGATAGGGTAGGGGTACAAACCCTAAAGATCGTAAAGGATGCTTGATCGGAAAGGGTGAGGTGAGGTGAAATGCGCTTTATAATCGGGTTCAAGATTATTGCATTTATATAATAGCGACGCGCATGCATGTGTGTGTGTCTGGACTAATGCCGATTTTTATAGTGCTAGCCCACTGAGATACCATGCTGCAGTTTAAGAGGAAAACCCCACTCAGACACAGTATACCTACTCCGAGCCAACCAGTCCTTGTTTTAGCCCCTTATGCCGAGTGTCAGGCAGGGTAACAACAAGTACCATCTTTTAACATCTTTAGTTTTGACACGGCCGGGAATCGAACACACCACCTTCAACTCTCCGGGCAGGCGCTCTATCCACCAGACCACAGAGGCGGAAAAGGGATCCAAGGGCAAATGATGGAGTTTGGGGTAACGTACTCTAACCAGCCAACCCCAACATATTTAGCCCTGACGTGGAGGCACGAGAGCGAGATCTGTGAAGCAATTAAGAAATAGCCTACACAGAGCTGGGTGTACCCTCTGTGCAAGTGAGCGAAACTCCGGGTCGTAAATTTGGACTAACAGACCGCCGTCATATAGCTGGAATATTGCTGAGTGCGGCGTAACTCTCTGGATGCCGAGGTTTTTTTTTCTGACGCACATTTTCCTAAGATCTGAAAAGTGAAGGTTGTGCGAGAATTGCGCTCACGCGGCACTGGATCTACCTCTGGCTATAAAATTAGGCAGAGATGTAGAATATTAAATTTCCTATCTGATGGTGTAAATGTTACTGCACATATTAAATAGGTTTGAAAAAGAGACACTGCAAAGTGTTTTCCGAGAATTAATGTTTTGCGTTGAAAAACAGCAAATTTCACCGCCTTATATCGTACACCCATAAAAGTACTGTGCGACGATTTTTTTTATTTAGCTGTTTTATAGAAACTGTGAGCGAACAAAATACTGCCTTATATCTGAACGACATAAATATATAACAAATGGAGTTATATGCTTATGATTAACGTAATACATTCAATACAAATATAGCCTGCCGTAAATGACGAAAACTGATATTCCTCTAGAAATAAAAGACAAGGCAATGAAAATATGCTTTGTTCCCCATGCCAATCTTCTAAATTGGAAGAGATGCGAAAACGGTGCCTCATCCTAATTTTGTACTTCCGTCACTGTCCTCTCGCCTCAGGATCTAGCTTCAGACCAATATGGCGGTGGTCACGTGACGTTATAGATAATTTATCAACGTAATATAAGTCATTTTCTTTCTGAAACTCCTTTAAATAAACATTCCGTGGCCTTATTAATACATGTAAATTAGGAGTGTAATTATGGCATTTCTTCAATTCCAAATCTGGCCCCATACACTGAAGCATTGGGCAGCAAACGTCATCTTAAGTTGACCCGTTTTCTGGCCGAATATCAACAGACATTTGACCACATAAAGCGTCTTTGTCAGCTGTCTCGGGACCAAGGTCACAGAGTTCAGGTACAGAGAGTGTGACGTCATCATCGCCAGTTCTGACGTCACAGCGGTGTCAAGTCGGCCGTCTGTAGCCCGGTGTGGAGTAAGCTCGGTCCCGTCTCTAACATCACGAATGAGCAATCGAGTCACAATATGAAAATTCCTGTACATATTCCAGGGTTAGAAATTGGCACTAGTCCTTTAGTCTTTGCCAAACTGCGCAATGGGGTATCATAAGGACTAGTAGAAATTTGCCATTTTTAGGGTTTTGCTATATAATATATTTAGAAGGACTAGGGGACCAAAAATGTTAGTTTCTACCGCTGTATTCATGTTAAATCTGGCATGTTCAGTTCCTTTCGGGAACCTCGGAAAATGTTCAGGTATGACTACGAAAATAACATCTGACATTATATAATTATGTGTTTGTAGCGCAGTCGGTAGCGAGTTGTATTTTATTAAAACAGAGATCGTGAGTTCGACGAATCCTGTAACAATCTTTTTCATTATCTTTTGTAGATGATAAACACGCATAGCTGGATGAATCTTTTACCGTGGCGTTAAATTTTATAAGACATCATTAGAGCAATGCATTGCACTTCCCCGCACACACGTACACACCCCGACACTAGCACCATGAAACTGGAAGTAGTCCGGACTAAAGCAAGCAGCCACACACACACACACACACAAACACATCGCTAAATAAGTGTGATAATCTGGAATATGACATTACCCCATTTCACCTCACCTCACCTCAAATGATGTACAGAGAACAGCGTGTTCTCTTCAAAACTCTCTAAAACTGCAATACAAATATGATATTTGCACCTTATCCACAACTAGATTAGAATGAAAGTAAATTTTTTTTGGCTTTATATATTTAAAACTGCCATAATAATCCAGCTATATGACAGGGTATGTATATAATCACGTCAAGACCAGACAATCTAGTAATTGATAATTTATTATGACCATGAATCCATGCGACTTAGATGTGATGACATCAAATCAGCCAAGTCATCAAGTCTCTCTCTCTTACTTGATGGGAGTCAAGAGTGATAGTTTTACTAGTTAGTGCTCGTTCACCAGTGGAAGTGCTGATGCGGCTTAACCCTCATGGTGCCTGGACGTCAGTCAGCCTGCAAACCGCTCAGTGCCGCACTATGCTGACGTCGCGGTTACAAAAACGTATACATTGTATCAAAAGTGTTGCAACGTCTTTATTTCTTCACACAATGTAACCAAATTGTATAACATGCAACTCGAGTTGATTGTCTTTCCAACAGTATCTAAAGTCACCAAATCCAAAAGATCTATGCACTGCCCAGCCATCGATAAATGTGCTGGTATTATAAGTTTCCTACTTTTCCACATTAATCGTAATATGAACGCTCCCGAATATGGCAAGCAAAGTCAAGTAAGCGCCCTTGTTTGAAATCTAAATGACCAATAATTCATATCATTGGCAAGTACATGTCCTAACAGTGATAGACATATGATATTCATGTTGTAGTACACATTCACTGAGAATTTTCCGTGAGTTATATTTACCGATAAAAAAACCCGATGAAATTGTGCGTGTTTTTGACGTCAAAACAAAATTGACGGAAGTGGTAGTGATTAATTCATACGCAGACTGTTTCAAAGATTATGTCACAAAACGAATGACAGTTTGGAATGTATATCGTGAAGAAATCCCAGTTACGTCCATGTATGTTTCAATGACCGTGCTCTTTTATTAGTGATAAAATCAACTTCCGGGTAATTGACATCGTACATTTTCAAAGGACAAAATGTGAAAGATCGCTAAACAGCCCTGACAATACTCAAATTGACATCGCTCAATATCGGGCATCATTGTTATTTCTTAATAATTAACAAGATTATACTAACGTAATACCACCCAAGAGTAAGTACATGTAGATTCAATCAAAATTGTTGAAACGTTTTCATGGGCAGCAAATCTATTCAACAAACCTATTTTCGATCACTCGCAACTCGGGCGCCATATGTCATTGTTTCACTATGAACACCAGAAAACATACATCCTCGTATCAGCTCGTATTTCGCTCTTGGCTGCCTAACTTAGACCTTTGCTCAAAATATACTTGTATGGCCAGTCCATGAAATACCACTTTTTCTTTCATTTATTCATTTGATTTATAAATACGACTTTAGAAGTGTATTTACACCTATAGCTAGGTATGTACATGTACATTAAAGGACATACGTGATAGTTTATTTCCACTAGTTTCCCATTCCATCCCATTCTACTGAAGGAAAAGTTTGAAATAGATAATGATCGTAGGTCAATGAAAGTAATGGAATTATTTGTCATAAAAGGAAAAATATATTCTTGGTATTGAACTCCGAAAATTTAACCAGCAAAATCTTACATAAAAATGGTTTATTATGTCTTTCCTTTTTTTTCTTAATTTTGGCCTAGCTAAACAACAGCTTGGAGGGAAGATATACAAATTAAAATGGTGAAAAAAAACCACAAGAATGTATTGATTTTGCTCTTAGACAAATATTTATTTAAAAAGAAAATCTATTTCATACCTAGGATAAAAAACAAAGTAGAATCTAATTACTACTATATGTCACTGGTCGAAGTATTTGGTAATTTAGATAATGCAGAGTGAAAAAAGACATACATATAACTATATAAAACATAAAAACGAAGTCACATTTACACTAAAAACTTTTTGTCTTTCAGAAATTGATTATCTATATATTGTGAGAAGATCTAATTACTTTTACTGTTTATGTTATAAATTGAACCATTCGAGATTCCAATAGATATATATTTTAAAATCTAGGTGGTTTAATATTGGATCCATTTTGACAGCTTTCTCACTGTACTCAACTAAATGCATATTATTTTTTTGGAATATCAATTTAAGCCTTCAAACATATATGAAAAGCACATGTCAACATACCAAAATTAGAAAACTGCGCCAAATATTCTAAATATTCTATTCGGTCGCCGTAGACATTTTCCAATCGTGATGTACTAGATATGCTTTCTAGTTCAGTCAAAGAGAATATTGTTATTTGGAAAATGAAACCACGTGTATCCATTATACTACCACAACATTAGATCAGCTGTTTCAAGTGACGTCATCCACGTCACAACACGCGAGGTCAAATCACGCGCACCTGTCCAGACGACAAATTCACAGCGGCGGGAAATCACCGACAGTCTATTAGCCTATTTGAATAAAATTGCAGATTGTAACGAAATAAAATTAATTGTACTCATTGCTGACATTTCAGATGACATATCAAATAAGAGTTGAAGACTTCCAATAGATTATCATACGTTAATCGAGAGTACAGTGTACATAAATAATTTGTAAATCTAATATCATTTTTTGATCTAATATCCATAGCAGAATGTTTGAAAACGAGCTATAATATATTCCATTTTCTGAAGAGATTAGTAATGTGTATTTGATGATATATATGCATACACAATTGGTTATCAATTATCTTCTACAATCACAACATGTACTATGTACATTAGACTCATGGAAAATACTATTTCAGCAAACCAATCACACCGCCATTATCACAGTTTCAATGAGAGGAAAAACAAATCGAAATTGAACTTAAAAGCACAGCGTATCCATAAGCGGTTAATCCAATACAAAAAGGTATTGATGTCATCATTGTAGAAGTTATGTTGATGTTTTCAGTAGTTGCATTATGTTTGTATCGCGTGTACCATCGACAGAAACGGGGCCTGAGCTACCACATGTGGAACCGACCTTGACACAATTTGTTTACAATATGGCGTCGACTCACGTTAGATGTCGTGGCCACACTTCTGAAATCTCCATTTGCGACAAAATGTGAAACAGTTAGGGCAAGTCACTCACACGGTCAGGTAGTTTGAGCAATAACACATGACTCTTAGTCATTTCATATGAAAAAAGTAGCAGTTATTTGTCTGAACGGGCAAGTATGTAGGACAACCTGTAAACAAGAAATCGCGGCACAGATATGAGGCGAACGTGCCCTGTCGATCACTTCGGGCTTGGCCATTCAATGTTTAGGTTTTGATCATGAACCTCCTGCCCATAAATATACACAATACCAACTTAATATTAACGATTATAGCTATCTTTCCATATCTTTGATTTGAATATTTTCTGTAATTCAGCATCATAAATAAGAAGACAATCTGCACTGTCGGTTGGTATGTAGCGCCGTGCTAAATCGCCATGACACACAGTCGATAAACATATGCAATACTTGGAACAAAAAACTACCGTGGTCGACTAAACGTTAGTACTCTTACGCCAATAACTGTACAGTGGGGACAAGTAAATCATTTCTGATCAGCACGATCAGATTTCTTTTTCAAATTGGCTGTCTGATATAATAATAGTTACGTGTATGTGACATGGGTGCATAATAAACATTGCCTTCTTTCGCTTGGTGTTCAAACATGGCAGAAAAAGACCGAGAAGAGCGGTAACCACATTACTAATCTCGCCATATTTCGCAATCCGTAGCACTGCATGAAATATGAGTTACACGATATTAAAGTTGAGATGATTAGGGGGATGATGGTTATAAATTCATTCAATGTACGTCATAAATGTAATGGAAATATACACTGTCGTTTTCTCATGTGTACCGACCATTCCGCCATTACCGATAGTCGATAAAAGTATACAAAACGTGTAAATAAACTTGTTCATAAGGAGTGAACAGAATTGTATTTACGTGAATAAGTATACAGTTGGGAAAAATATGTCTTTCTGATCACTCAGGTCATATTTTTTCTTATGAACAAGGATTTTGTCTGAAAATATTTACGTGTATGTGACATGGGTGCATAATCAAAATTCGCCGTCATTCGCTTGGTGTTCAAACATGGCAGAAAAAGGCCGAGAAGAGCGGTAGCCACTTTACTAATCTCGCCATATTTCGCAATCCGTAGCACTGTATAAAGTACGAGTTACACGATGTTAAAGCTAAGATGATTTGGGTGATGATGGTTATAGTTTTGACTTAGCGCACTCAGTGTTGAATATCAAAATTCACAGTTTAAAAGGGGCATTTTCTCGGGACCATATATGGTCCCCTGGCACTATGCGGGTGTGAAAAGTGAGGGACCATATATGGTCCCGTGGCACCAAGAGGGTTAAAGCACCACTTACTCACTCACTCACCAGTGGAAGGTTTTTCAGCGTTGAGTAGCTTGGACCACAGAAGTCCGTATCTAAAAATAAACGCCCTCATGCATATTCATGACCATCTCCACACGCGAGCCCTTCGGGCTTCTCGCGTGTGGAGATGGTCATGAATATGCATGAGGGCGTTTCCTAGTGATTTTCCTCTAGGACGTCAAAAGACGACAGAGAGGTTACAGACGTATAAAGACAAGGGGGCATAACTCCGCTATACTTAGCACTAATTTATTGTAACTCGGGTCACTTGGTAAGAATTAGCTGTGGATAAGGACAATATATTTTCGTGGTGATTTGTTCCCGAGGAAGCAAACTATTACTTTATACAGGGAGTTAAAAAAAAAATTAAAAAACCAAACAAACCTGCCTCTGACTGACCACAGGACCATGTAGCTAATATTGATAACAAACAAACTCGCAGACGATGGCCTCGTCTACGAGTTTTTTTGCGAATTTGTTTATTATTAGTATTAGTTACATGGTCCTGTGGACTGACTGACCAACAGACATTGTATTATACATGTGGTCCTGTGTCGAAAGCTAAACTTTGAGGAGGGATCAAAATCGAGGCCAATGACCCAACGTGGACTCAATGTAGTTTGACAGCTTTATAAGCACAAATTATTGCTTGCCGTAAATGGCGACTATGCTTGTCGTATGAGGCGACTAATGGGATAGGGTGGTCAGACTCGCCGACTTGGTTGATGCATGTCATCTTATCCCAATTGCTTGGATCGATGGTCATTATGTCAATCACAGGATTGTATGGTCCAGACTCGATTATTTACAGACCATATAGCTCGAATATTGCCAATTGCGGCGTAAACAACAAACAAACAAACACATATTTATTAAATTTGTTTCAGAAATAAAAGCATTTGGATTATTTGTTGTTGACTTATCTGCAAGGCCACAACGAACGCTTATCATCATATGTAAACATTCGTTCCCGGTAGTTGGAATTTAGCTAGTAAAACTTAACAATTTCTCCTTACATTCCCACCTTTGCAATAAAGATAAAACTTGTATCCAGGCTGTGAATGTAGACTACAAATTTCGAACACTGTGAACACACTGAGTCCGCCCCGGCATTATATTGAAGAATGGTGGTGCTTAGGGTCACGAATTTTCCTGTTTATTTTAATCCTGAGATGATTTGGTTTGTTGTTTACGCCATTCCGCAATATTCCAGCTATATGACGGCGGTTCCTGAGAGGATAAAAATTATACATATTCATTCCACTTATTGTCAATTATTAGTTAAATTTGGTGAACCAATATACTCTGGAAAAATAAATAATTGTCTTACAGTGAAATCACTGAGAACTGGCGGATCAGTGTCGGTGTATCTGAAGTCCTATTTACACACTGCTCATTGCTAAATTGTGCTTGAAATAAAAGACAAGGCAATGACAATGTACTTTTCCCCCCATGCCAATCATCTAAATTGGAAGAGAAGCGAAAACGGGGCCGACTACCCTCATCCTATGTTTGTACTTCCGTCACTGTCGTCTCGCCTCTGGGTCTAGCTTCAGACCAATATGGCGGTGGTCACGTGACCTTATAGATAGTTTATCAACGTAATATAAGTCTTTTTCTTCGTGAAACTCCTGTAAAAAAACATTCCGTGGCCTTTTTAATACATGTAAATTAGGAGTGAAATTATGGCATTTCTTCAATTCCAAATCTGGCCCCATACACTGAAGCATTGGGCAGCAAACGTCATCTTTAAGTTGACCCGTTTTCTGGCCGAATATCAACAGAAATTTGACCACAAAAAGCGTCTTTGTCAGCTGTCTCGGGACCAAGGTCACAGAGTTCAGGTACAGAGCGTGTGACGTCATCATCGCCAGTTCTGACGTCACAGCGGTGTCAAGTCGGCTTTGGGTAGTCGAGTGTCGAGTAAGTTCGGTCCCGTCTCTAACATCACGAATGAGCAATCGAGTCACAATATGTAAATTCCTGTACATATTCCAGGGTTATAAATTGGCACTAGTCCTTTAGTCCTTGCCAAACTGCCCAATGGGGTATCATAAGGACTAGAAGAAATTTGCCATTTTTAGGGTTTTGCTATATATTATATTTATAAGGACTAGGGGACCAAAAATGTTAGTTTCTACCGCTGTATTCATGTTAAATCTGGCATGTTCAGTTCCTTTCGGGAACCACGGAAAATGTACAGGTATGACTAGGAAAGTTACATCTGACATAATTATGTGTTTGTAGCGCAGTCGGTAGTGAGTAGTATTTGATTAAAACAGAGATCGTGAGTTCGACGAATCCTGTAACAATCTTTTTCATTATCTTTTGTAGATAATAAACACGCATAGCTGGATGAATCTTTTACCGTGGCGTTAAATTTTATAAGACATCATTAGAGCAATGCACTGCACTTCCCCGCACACACGTACACACCCCGACACTAGCACTATAAAACTGGAAGTAGTCCGGACTAAAGCAAGCAGCCACACACACACACACACACACACACAAACACATCGCTAAATAAGTGTGATAATCTGGAATATGACATTACCCCATTTCACCTCACCTCACCTCAAATGATGTACAGAGAACAGTGTGTTCTCTTCAAAACTCTCTAAAACTGCAATACAAATATGATATTTGCACCTTATCCACAACTAGATTAGAATGAAAGTAATTTTTTTTGGCTTTATATATTTAAAACTGCCATAATAATCCAGCTTTATTACTTTCCCGTGAAGAGATCACCCGTTTAATAAACATACAGCTTTATTACACAATGATCACTGGACTGCCTGGTCCGGACATGTCCAATTGCAGGCTGTTACACAACAAAACATCAAATAAAACTCTTTATTCCATTAACCTTTTTTTTATATTTTACCCAACAGAAGAAATGATGAGTAGCATAGAACTCCTACTTGGCCACGCCCTTAATTCTTGTATACAATATTTAATGTACAATTTTTTCTCATATTGACATTGTTTTAACAAAGAAAACAAAAAACAAAAACTGACTTCTGATAGTAAATGTGTTATATATTCTTGTATATATTCTTAAAGAGACTTTAATCTATTATCTGTTAAGCTAGTTTATCCTTAACATGAAATTTGAGATCCATGACAGACCTGATATTTCATGCGTCATGTTTGTCACCGGGTGTCATTTACCATTTGGCAGCTAAACCATTGCAGTGTTTTTCCTTGTAACAGAATCAAGTGGAACAATTATTTCAGACTTGATTCACATCAGTCATGTTTACAGTTGCCATGTTTCCTAATCAGTAATCACGTCACATTACGTCAAGATCAACTTGGGAGAGGGCTTTTTAGAGTAAGAGCTTTTCTTATTCTAAAATATTTTTATTGCATTTATTTTATTTACTACGTTATTATAACTTATAATACTTGGACTGCTCTGCAAGTACACTGAACAAAACAAAAAGAAACGTCGGACTTTATTTTCATGAAAATAATATTTTATTGTCCCCATGATGTAAACTATGCTATACTATTCCATAACATGCACTGCCTTGTGAGTTGATATCAGCAGAAATCAGTCACAGAAACACCCGTAGAACGATGTGGCTGACGTTACTGTGGAAGTGGTATCACAACTGAAAGTTGAATTATCAAGACCAGGTGTGGCCACCGTCTGCATCAATCAGAGCCCTGCCTCGGCCTCTCATTGACGTCACTCTGGATTTCATGTCGTGTTTCATGTTCTGACGCTGATTCTGACGTCGTCTTACACGTCTGTCATAGAGTCCCACACATGTTCGATTTTGGGTTGGCCAAGGCATAAATCCACGTGGTTAGCCCGCAGAAAGTTGCACGTGATGCGTGTAATGTGACTTGTTAAAACGTCATGTTGGCGTCGGCTTTGAGGTGAGGGACATGCTGAGCAAGAATCTGATCCCTGTAATTCAAAGCTACGCGCTGATGCCTACGAAACATTTCCCCCCTTTTACACCAAACATGAATATTGAAAATAACAGACGTCATTGTTATGAAAGTTCTTTGTTACCTCAAATGGAATAAATACCGTCTGTCTCTGCTAAAGAAGTTAGACCTACAGCCAAGCGCTATATAAACGTCCTACAAATTTGCATACACATAGCTGTTCTTTCAGTTAAAAGGTTAAGCTGGGATTGGTGACGTGTTAGTGTATGACTGGGAGGAGCTTATTGCGCATCAATCTGCGCGCATACAACCGATTTCAATGAATAGGAACAAGAGCTGAGCCATGACGTGTGTTCTAACAATTGCCGTCAATGATAAGTAGTCACCCTAGCATTCAGGAATACGGCATGTGACTCGTGCAACGCACGTCCGTTTTGCATGTTTTTAGGATTGTGTTTGTAACGTTTGATGATGCTCAATTAACTGTGCGGGTTTGATTCCCAACACGCTTGTCTTCGTTAGTGCAGACAATAATATATATATGGTTCAGTTAAGTCATTTTAAAAATCGGACGTATCTGTCTAAGTTCAGTATATTTGATCCTGCATTTATGTTTATTTAAGTTTGTTGATATCTGGATGATGCCAGATTTATTCCGATTGAATATTGCAAGACAGTGATGGTTCAAGGATATATATATATATATATATATATATATATATATAAGATCACGTTACACTTATCTCAACAACAACCGAGCTCCGTCTCTATATAGTTATAAGGCCACGCTCCTTTAGTTTATTGTGTCTGTCTGTCTCTTACCATGTAGTGAATGATATATAACCAATTTCAAAGAATTTGGTGTCTGACAATAAGGATAACACTTGCTGTTAATATTTCAGTGACGGAAAAGGATCCTATTACATAGGACACCATTTGTCTTTACATTTACGATATGTCCTTATAATTTGACTCCATTTCCAATTTTGGCCGAACATTAGAATATTCAGTAACATATGAAACTCTTAAATACAACTGCGTAAAACACGTGAGTCTGAAAACCTCTTCTATCCTAAACGTAAAATTTGGAGGCGTTTTAAAAGTTCGTACGCTTTTACGTTGATTTCCATGATGTTCGTTAATATGGACGCATCTTCCAACCTGAAACGATACCGTCTGGTTTAACGAGTTCAGAGAGTAGTTTCCTGTCTACTACTCTCAATGACGTCACATTATAGAAGGTTTTCACAGGCGGATGCCGATGGATAGGTGGCAAGAGAAATACCCCCAGAAGCTGAGGGAAAGGTCGTCCCTTTCAACCAACGGAGAATGCGTCCTGTGGGGTAGCTGCAGACAGACGTCAGGACAGATTACCTATGGTGGGATGACAGTTCAGTTTCCCAACAGCAGCACTTGGCACACTGTACTGGTTCACAGACTGGCCTACATGATTCGCCATGGGAGCGTGCAGTTACCGAAGACCATGGACTGTTCACACCTGTGCTCCAACAGCCTCTGCATCAACTGGGATCATCTACACCTGGAATGTCGAGGCATCAACAGTCAACGCCGCACGTGTAGAGAGGAGGGCCGGTGTTTGGGTCAAGCAGATCACCCCGACTGCTTGGTGCATCTGTGCTTGTCAAGTAGACTAACATCTAGTCTCTGAAATGAACATATTGTACAGAAAAAACAGTTGTTCAGTTATCTTAATAAAAATATCATAAAATGGAGCCCAGAGACTCTCTTCATTTAACGAGTTCAGAGAGTATTTTCCTGTCTACTACTCTCAATGACGTCACATTCACAGGCGGATGCCAATGGACAGGTGGCAAGAGAAATACCCCCAGAAGCTGAGGGAAAGGTCGTCCCTTTCAACCAACGGAGAATGCGTCCTGTGGGGTGGCTGCAGACAGACGTAAGGACAGATTTCCTATGGTAGGATGACAGTTCAGTTTCCCAACAGCAGCACTTGGCACACTGTACTGGTTCACAGACTGGCCTACATGATTCGCCATGGGAGCGTGCAGTTACCGAAGACCATGGACTGTTCACACCTGTGCTCCAACAGTCTCGATCTGCATCAACTGGGATCACCTACACCTGTAGGGCTGGGACAGGTAACTCGGGTACCCAGGTCGGGTGGGTACTGAGGAGGACCCGGGTACCCACAGGACTACCCAGACCCGTGGTTAGTCACGTGATATATTGTTTAGTGACAAAAAGTATCTTGAACTCTATGGTTACACTACAAGCCATTAATGTTCGCATTTCCTTCTGACTATGCACCCATTCCTTCTGATTTTTCATATGGTTGAATAAAGAAATAACTTAATTCAGCTTCAGCTAAATGACCAGATTGTTTAATACATGTATCTAAATACGTGTTGCCAGGGCTATGCTAAAAATGTTCCCAATCGGACATTTTGAGACATCTCCTGAGAACCTATACAGTGGGTACCTGGGTAGGGTCGGGTAATAGGGGGGTGGGTACCCGGGTAGTAAATTTGGACCCGTCCCAGCCCTAATCTACACCTGGAATGTCGAGGCATCAACATTCAACGCCGCACGTGTAGAGAGGAGTGACGGTGTTTGGGACAAGCAGATCACCCCAACTGATTGGTGCATCTGTGCTTGTCAAGGTAAACTGCAGTACCACTTTGTACCATGTTAAAATACTTTGTAGTGTAACTAGATACATCATAGAATGTGTCATCAATCAGTCATCCAGTCAGTAAATGTTGATTCTTGACCATTAGTCCATAGTCATAATCATGAATACCGTATTCGACATAATAAGCGACCAGGGCGCTCTCAAAATTAGAAATATGGGGCTCTTATTAGAATATTATTTTGGTGAAAAACAACAGAGTTGAAAGATCGTAAATTTCGTGGTTTATGCTGACAGCCTGAAATGTTTATATACGACAGATATATTTTTCCATAATTTCATTTCCCATAATTAAGGATGCATATAACACACGTATTATACACGAATAAATAAGTCTTGTGTACATTGAACAATCGGAAGGGTTGTTATTTGGGATTGTTCTCTTGCCAATATAATAGCAAATATCGACGTGGGCGGGGCGCTTATTACGTCGAATACGGTAATCTATCAATGTTTACACTTACAAGTAATGATTTCAAACAGGCCTTATTACGTCATGAAATCATAAAGGGTGTTCATTATTATTTCAGCATTTCCATTTTCCCTCAATGAACTATTAGAAAATAATGTTGTCTATCTTTAATGGCATTATATAAGGAACAAGTTGCCCCGATATCTGTAGTATCATACAGACAATTTCTTAAAATTGTCTTCTCAGAGAGTAAAATGAGCTTCAAAGCCCTCCTACATTGACAGTGTAAATGTAAATCTGACTTAACTGCACATTTGAAGCTAAAGTATAACCTATCACCTGTGATCAGCCTCTGTATGATTGTATTTATAAATATGCCTGTGTCTCCAACACATGATATATCCATATATGACCCATTCCATAGAAATAAATGTTTCACATAAGATCCCAATTAGGGCGTTTAGTATGTGTCTTGACATTTGGTAACATTGATAGGGGTATCTGGAAGTAGGCAATGTCATTAATTCCTGGTGTACTCTGTTCTTCAGTTCCAGTGAACCTAATGTAGACATCTGATGTGCGTGGTGTCCAGTTCCAGTCTGCCTGGTGTCCAGTTGCGGTATGCCTGGTGTCCAGTTACGGTATGCCTGGTGTCCAGTTACAGTGTGCCATATGTCCAGTTACAGTATGCCTGATGTCCTGTTACAGTGTGTGCCTGGTATCCAGTTACGGTCTGCTTGATGTCCAGTTACGGTGTGCCTGGTGTCCAGTTACGGTGTGCCTGGTATCCAGTTACGGTGTGCCTGATGTCCAGTTACGGTCTGCCTGATGTCCAGTTACGGTGTGCCTGGTGTCCAGTTACGGTGTGCTTGGTATCCAGTTACGGTGTGCCTGGTGTCCAGTTACGTAGTGCCTGGTGTCCAGTTACGGTGTGCCTGGTGTCCAGTTACGGTCTGCCTGGTGTCCAGTTACGGTGTACCTGGTGTCCAGTTACGGTGTTCCTGGTGTCCAGTTACAGTGTGCCTGATGTCCAGTTACAGTCTGACTGGTGGCCAGTTACCATGTGCCTGGAGTCCAGTTACCATGTGCCTGGAATCCAGTTACGGTGTGCCTGGAGTCCAGTTACGGTGTGCCTGGTGTCCAGTTACCGTGTGCCTGGAGTCCAGTTACCGTGTGCCTGGAGTCCAGTTACGGTGTGCCTGGTGTTCAGTTACCGTGTGCCTGGAGTCCAGTTACGGTGTGCCTGGTGTCCAGTTACAGTCTGCCTGGTGTCCAGTTACGGTGTGCCTGGTGTTCAGTTACGGTGTGCCTGGTGTCCAGTTACGATGTGCCTGGTGTCCAGTTACGGTGTGCCTGGTGTTCAGTTACGGTGTGCCTGGTTTCCAGTTACGGTGTGCCTGGTGTCCAGTTACGGTGTGCCTGGTGTCCAGTTACGGTGTGCCTGATGTCCAGTTACGGTGTGCCTGATGTCCAGTTAAGGTGTGCCTGGTGTCCAGTTACAGTGTGTGCCTGGTGTCCAGTTACAGTCTGCCTGATGTCCAGTTTAACTAATTATCCATGGTAGTCCAATGATTAAGACACTTTATTATTGCACTAATGTTCTAAAGTTCAATTTCCACGTAATATTTATCAATTCTTAAATACGTGTATACAATGTTTACATGTTCTCAGTAACTTTCCACTACCTCGTGACCTTAACCTTCATGTGCAGTGTCAAAGCTCACAGGTCATGTCGCGACCTCTTCAAAGCTCATGCATTTCGAAGCACATGCTCACTAGTGTGTATTGGACCTCCATGCTGCCAGGTTCTCACCTTACTGCCTGCTATATTTGAACTATGTAAAGACACATGTGAGTACCTTTCCCTTTCATGGTTAGGTTTTATGTTTATTTCTGAACACCCTGAAATTGTATATATGCCAAAATATTAATTTAGTGCAAAATTGTTTAGATATTTCACACAACTGTTACATTATATTTGCAAATGTGTGGTTGGTAAGTTTGCATAATTTCAATGTAGTCAATGTATTTATTGCTTCATTTGGATGTAATTTCGAATGTGTTAAATACTAGGAAAATTGGTAAATGTTTCTGAATTTACAGAAAGCTATTGTTTATTGTAGTTTTCTGAACCTCATCAACTTGTCAACGCTTCAACTTGTCACCAACTAGTCATCAACTGTCACCAATTGTTCCTAAAGCCATGGCTCTAACTATAAACTGTTCTACGTTAAACGTCATGAAATAAACCCTGTTGATGCGAGTGTTAGTTTTGTCGTCTTGCATCCACATACGGTGTGCCTGGTGTCCAGTTACGGTATGTCTGGTGTCCAGTTACGGTGTGCCTGGTGTCCAGTTACGGTGTGCCTGGTGTCCAGTTACGGTGTGCCTGGTGTCCAGTTACTGTGTGCCTGGTGTTCAGTTACGGTGTGCCTGATGTCCAGTTACGGTGTGCCTGGTGTCCAGTTACCATGTGCCTGATGTCCAGTTACCATGTGCCTGGAGTCCAGTTACGATGTGCCTGGTGTCCAGTTACGGTGTGCCTGGAGTCCAGTTACCGTGTGCCTGGAGTCCAGTTACGGTGTGCCTGATGTCCAGTTACGGTGTGCCTGGAGTCCAGTTACGGTGTGCCTGGTGTCCAGTTACGGTGTGCCTGGTGTCCAGTTACGGTGTGCCTGGTGTCCAGTTACGGTGTGCCTGGTGTCCAGTTACCGTGTGCCTGGAGTCCAGTTACGGTGTGCCTGATGTCCAGTTACGGTGTGCCTGGAGTCCAGTTACGGTGTGTCTGGTGTCCAGTTACGGTGTGCCTGGTGTCCAGTTACGGTGTGCCTGGTGTCCAGTTACGGTGTGCCTGGTGTCCAGTTACAGTCTGCCTGGAATCCAGTTGCGGTGTGCCTGGTGTCCAGTTACGGTGTGCCTGGTGTCCAGTTACTGTGTGCCTGGTGTTCAGTTACGGTGTGCCTGATGTCCAGTTACGGTGTGCCTGGTGTCCAGTTACCATGTGCCTGATGTCCAGTTACCATGTGCCTGGAGTCCAGTTACGATGTGCCTGGTGTCCAGTTACGGTGTGCCTGGAGTCCAGTTACCGTGTGCCTGGAGTCCAGTTACGGTGTGCCTGATGTCCAGTTACGGTGTGCCTGGAGTCCAGTTACGGTGTGCCTGGTGTCCAGTTACGGTGTGCCTGGTGTCCAGTTACGGTGTGCCTGGTGTCCAGTTACGGTGTGCCTGGTGTCCGGTGTGCCTGGTGTCCAGTTACGGTGTGCCTGGTGTCCAGTTACGGTCTGCCTGGAATCCAGTTACGGTGTGCCTGGTGTCCATTTAAGGTGTGCCTGGAATCCAGTTAAGGTGTGCCTGATGTCCAGTTACGGTGTGCCTGGTGTCCAGTTACGGTGTGCCTGGTGTCCAGTTAAGGTGTGCCTGATGTCCAATTACGGTGTGCCTGGTGTCCAGTTACGGTGTGCCTGGTGTCCAGTTAAGGTGTGCCTGATGTCCAGTTGCGGTGTGCCTGGTGTCCAGTTACGGTCTGCCTGGAATCCAGTTGCGGTGTGCCTGGTGTCCAGTTACGGTGTGCCTGGTGTCCAGTTACTGTGTGCCTGGTGTTCAGTTACGGTGTGCCTGATGTCCAGTTACGGTGTGCCTGGTGTCCAGTTACCATGTGCCTGATGTCCAGTTACCATGTGCCTGGAGTCCAGTTACGATGTGCCTGGTGTCCAGTTACGGTGTGCCTGGAGTCCAGTTACCGTGTGCCTGGAGTCCAGTTACGGTGTGCCTGATGTCCAGTTACGGTGTGCCTGGAGTCCAGTTACGGTGTGCCTGGAGTCCAGTTACGGTGTGCCTGGTGTCCAGTTACGGTGTGCCTGGTGTCCAGTTACGGTGTGCCTGGTGTCCAGTTACGGTGTGCCTGGTGTCCGGTGTGCCTGGTGTCCAGTTACGGTGTGCCTGGTGTCCAGTTACCATGTGCCTGGAGTCCAGTTACGGTGTGCCTGGTGTCCAGTTAAGGTGTGCCTGATGTCCAGTTGCTGTGTGCCTGGTGTCCAGTTACAGTCTGCCTGGAATCCAGTTGCGGTGTGCCTGGTGTCCAGTTACGGTGTGCCTGGTGTCCAGTTACGGTGTGCCTGATGTCCAGTTACGGTGTGCCTGGTGTCCAATTACGGTGTGCCTGGTGTCCAGTTAAGGTGTGCATGCAATTGGGATACGATGACATGCATCAACCAAGTCAGCAAGCCTGACCAAGCCACGGGTCTGAAGTTGTTGGAGAGTGATGGAGATACAATGTACCTCAGAGCAAAAACAAGAGTCATCAGAAGATGACAAATCCCCCCGGCCCCTACAAATTCGAAAAAAAACAAATGATCTGCCTGTTAAGTCCACTTGATGAAGTCCACTCTGTCAGTATACAAGAGTAGTTATTGAGCTATCAAAACAATACCATGGAATTGGTATTCGGAACTTTGTAGTTCTATGTCAGGTACACACCAACATGAACTGTCAAAGTCACACTTGTTGCCAGGGAAACAGGAAAAAATATAAATCCTAACAATCCCTAAATAGAAAAAGGCACCAGATGACAAACTGGTCATATGTGTGCATAGTTTCAAGGAGGAATGCCTATTAGTTTTAAAGATATAGTCGAAGTCAAACTTCTTGCCACGGAAACAGGAAAAGAAATATCTAAATTCCTAAATAGCAAAAGGCACCACTTCAACCCCTGAATAATACATGTTCCAAGTTTGATTCAGCACTGGTTAAGTTTTTTAGTGCTGCTCCAGAAACGACACCTACCTCTTTTCAGCAAAGTCTAACTTGTGTCCATGGATACACGAAAAAATGAAATTTTGAAACATTCCTAAATAGCAAAAATAAAAAATAAAAAAACATAAATGAAGGGACAGCCATTGGTCTCTTCAAGCAAAGTGTATTTTGGATCAACACAAGTGAACTCAGTATTGACATTAAGTTTTTAATTTGTAATTTTAATTTGTAATCAACATGTTACCATTGGTCCATGGACAATTACAAAGCATGAACAGTTTGATCAATCGTTAACAAAGTATTTTGGGGTATTGAGATGAAAAAGATGAAGGAATATCACTCACTATAGATGCTCGATTAATTGAAGATTGGGGCCGCCGGCATGGTCTGGCGGTAAAGAGGAAGGTCGGGGGTTGGATCCCTGCCACGTCATACCAAAAGATGTTAAAAGATGGTACTTCTTGTTACCCTGCCTGGCACTCAGCATTAAGGGGCTAAAACAAGGACTAGTCGGCTCGGAGTCAGTGTACTGTGTCTGAGTAGGGTATTCATGTTAAAGTGTGGCATGGTACCTCAGTGGGCTAGCACATATAAAATCAGCATTAGTCGGGACAAGTACAAGCAGACACACACACACACGTCGCTTTATAGTGCAATAATCTGAACGCTAATCTCCACATCACCTTACCTAACTGACGATTATTAGAGAACCAATGTTCACTAAAGAGAGGATGGGTGGATCACTGTGTGATATTCATCAAAACCTAACAGCTGATGGGGGGGGGATTGGTGATTATTGCAGACAATCACTTCTGCAAGCCTGGCATATACAATGACTCCTGGAGAGCCTGGGCAAGACTACACGTCCCCAACAACTTATACATGGCGACTAAATGGATCATGTGGTCAAGCTAGTATTACCAGTCACTGGATCGTCTGGTCCAGACTTGATTATTTACACCCCCCACCATCATCGATTTTATGGTGTGGCGTTAAACAAGGTGGCCTGAGGTCTTACGTCACATTCAAGATTTTTACACTCATCCACACAGTATACTGAGCCGTTTTGTTTTGTTCCCTTAATGCTGAGCGCCAAGCAGGGTAACAACAAGTACCATCTTTTAAGGACTTTTGGGCCAGGGATCGAACACCCAACCTTCCGCTCTCTATCCACCAGACCGCAGAGGAGGTCCCGTTAAACAAGTGATCAGGAAGACCAAAATCCAAAGGCATCACGATAAATAAATGTCTACTAAATAACATCTGCTGTTACTGTGAGTGAATATGGTTTTATGCTGCATTTAGCAATATTCCAGCAATATCATGGCGGGGGATACCAGAAATGGGCTTCAGACATTGTACCCATGTCGTGAATCAAACGTGGGTCTTCGGCGTGACGAGCGGACGCTTGAGCAACTAGGCTACCCGACTGCCCCGCTGTTACTGTGATTAACATGTAGCACAAGATAGTGGATTTGTCCATTATTCCAGGGTTGTCTGGACCAGACAATCGAGTGATTGACATCATGGGTAGTGATGTTGGTTGGTTTGGTTGGTTTGTTGTTACGCCGCACTCAGCAATATTCCAGCTATATGGCGGCGGTCTGTAAATAAACGAGTCTGGACCAGACAATCCAGTGATTGATATCATGAGCATCGATCCACGCAATTGGGATCGATGACATGCACCAACCAAGTCAGCGAGCCTGACCACCCGATCCCATTAGTTGCCTTTTACGACAAGCATGGGTTGCATTAGACCAATTTTGACCCCAACTTTCACAGGGAAAATCTTGTTTGAGAGATGGGCAATTAATCGAGCATTTACAGTAATAACATTTGTTAGCTTTATCAGCCAGAACATTATGATTGAATTAAGAAACATTGCAGAAAACGTTTTATCTGTAAACTGACAAGAATAATACAAAGGTGTTGGATACAGTGTCATATAGTTGTATACAAATCTAATGCTAAAACTGGAAAATTAATTCAAAACATACAAAAAACACAATAGGGTACAACCATCCATATATATCAAGGCAATATTCAGGACAACAAGTTAACATTCATGTAGTGGATATTTTGCCATATGCGTGACAAAGAGTTTCTATGTGTGAGTGAGTGAGTGTGTTTGGTTTAATCCGGCTTTATACAGTATTTCAGTTATATCACGGCGTGTCAGCTCAATGTAGGAGGAAATTCAAAAGTGATGCATGTCTTAGGCATTTACCCCTTTGGTGAAATCCCGCAAGCATGGTTATGGTGCTGACAAATGTAGAAACATAATCATGACGAACCGGGATTCAAACCTACGGTCATAGGTTTCTGGCTGCCAAGAGACGAAACTCAAAATGCAGAGCGAAATGCAGTCTTCGAGGACTGGGCCACCCGTGCCTTTGATCAGTTTTTGAAACCTACTAACATTGACATCATAATCCAAGGAAATCTTCAATTCCAAACCATGAGTGGCAATCTACAACTGTCATGCTGTGACACATCTTCCCGAGGCAAGCGTGTCCACTAATCCATATCAAAGTCTAGTTTCTACCTTTGCCACATCAAGGCCACTTTTCTTGGCGTTTAAAGATAAAAATAACACAGTCATGTCAACAAAGAACGGCAGCTGTAAATCGCTTTCATACGAAGGTGAACCATTCGTGGATGTTGATTTTGTGAAAGTTCTCTGATTGGACTACCGATATGTGCGATAGTCCAATCATATTTAGCACAGGAAAGTGGGCTTGATGTGGCAAGGGTGGAAACATGCCTTTGATAAAAAGGCTAGGAGACGCTCTTGCCTCGGGAAGATGGCTTGGACACAGCTCTATGATGACTTTGCTGAATTTGGCCATGGCCACGTATTGACTGTACTCGTTCAAAATAATGACCAAGATTTACATCTTTAAAAATATTGTGCACAGCAAAATGACAAAATGGGAATGAACACTATCAAAGTGTGTTAACGTATACATCCACTAAAACCTTCTGTAAAAATCAGCCCTGATACATGAGGATGATCTGAGATCCCTGAAGAAACTCTCCCATGAACACCTTCTGTTGTGAAGGAAGATTAAATACAGAAATCTGTACACAATCCTGAGAAAACAATATATCCTCTGTTATCACTTGACTTAAACAAGTCTGGTGTTTAACACAAAACCACACATGTAACCAGTTTATATTACCTACACATGCATCCATTACCATGACTACCATTGTCCATCAACATCCAAACCCTTTCATGTATACCATGTCTGACAAGTATTCAAGCAGTGTTCTGGTAACCAGACTCGCCCACTGTTACCGTACTGTTACATCAGGGTTTAATGAAACATATCTAAGGCTAACAAAAATAATAGTCTTGGTTCTCAGGCACTGCCCATATCATCAGGTTTGCCGCATGTTTCGTTTTTATTCTTTATTCTTTATACTTGATATCAATGTGATCTAATTAGCACGCAGTTACTTCCCTTTACTTCTTGTGTTATGGTAATGGCGGCAATAGGAGATAGTATGCTTATTTATGTAGGGAAGCCCTTTCCAAGGTTTATGGTACATAACTGTTTATTTGGTTACATACTAGTTTGAACAAGCCAAAAAAAAAACCTCTGCCTGCCTGCACTATATTTTCAAAAGTCATTGCCTGAGAACGAATTCTTTTATTTTTTTAGTCAATGTGAACCTGTTGCATAAAAGAACGCACAGCAAACCCTTTTTCCAATCTAGGTGTAAACATACCCCTCTAAGATTTCTTCAATATTTAATGGACTGCTATTCCGTTAAATTTCAGCTACAAAATCTCATGATTTTAAGATTCTAATATTGTTTTGTTTGTTTTGCTGCACTCAGAAATATTCCAGCTATATGACAGCGGTCTGTAAATAATCGAGTCTGGACCAGACAGTCCAGAGGTTGATATCATGAGCATCGATCCATGCAATTGGGATACCATGACATGCATCAACCAAGTCAGCGAGCCTGACCACCAGATCCCGTTAGTCGCCTCTTACAAAAAGCATGGGCCTCTCATTGTTTATAGCAACATGATTAACACAGCACGGCTTACAATCTGTGGTTCTGTGTTTTACATCAGTGAATTAAAACAAACATCAACAAGTATACGATAAAACCTAACGACAGCATCATTGTGACGTGTCGGGGTCAGCTGCAGCGCCCTCTGGTGGGTCAACAGCAGACTCCCCCTCCGTCTTAAGCTTCTTCTTGGCCCGACTGTCGGCAAGCACCTGCTCGATTGTACGCTGGTCTCGCTTGTTGTGACTGGGAACTGAAAAAAGGGCATCACAATGTTACCATGGTGAGTGAGTAAGTGATGTGACACTGTGACATCATTATACATCACATCATGTCAAATTCTTTTTACACATACCGTATTCGACGTAATAAGCGCCCAGGGCGCTCTCAAAAATAGAAATAGGGGTATCTTATTAGAATATTATTTTGGTGGAAAAAACAAAGTTGAAAGATAAATTTCGTGGTTTATACTGACGGCCTGAACTGTTTATATACGACAGATATTTATTTTTTTTCCTGAATTTAATTGCCCATAATTTAGGGTGTATATAACACACGCGTGCGTATTATACACGAATGAATAAGTCTTGTGTACATTGATCAATCGGAAGGGATGCTAATTGGGATTGTTCGCTTGCCATTATATTAGCAAATATCTCCATGGGCGCTTATTAGAGCGGGGCGCTTATTACGTCGAATACGGTATGCTCTATCTGTATAAGTGAGTGAGTGTTTGTTGTTTATACGCAATATTACAGCTATATGACGGCGGTCAATAAATAATCGAGTCTGGACCAGACAATCCAGTGATTGATATCATGGATATCATCGATCCACACAATTGGGATCGATGACATGCTTCAACCAAGTCAGCGAGCCTGACCACCCAATCCCGTTAGTTGCCTTTTACGACAAGCATAGTTATCTTTTACAGCAAGAATGGGTTGCTGAAGACCTATTCTACCCCGGAATCTTCATAGCTTGAGTGAGTGAGTGAGTGGTTTAATGCCACTTTCAACAGTATTGCAGACAGCGTGTCAGCTTGATTTTGGGGGGAAGCCCTAATTGATGCAGGTCTCTAGTGACCCGTGAGATCAGGTATGATGCTGACAAACCTAGAAACAAAATCAGAGTTAATATGGGATTTGAACACACAATGATATGTTTCTGGCACACCAAAGGGACACAACCCTGCAGATGGAATTCTCACAGACTGAGGATGATAACTTGAATTTCAACCAACAAACATTGCATTAAGGTTTTTGGCAGTTCTGACAAAACCATCACACAAGGCAGCTGAATGAAGGGGGGTGTGCTTTTCACTGAAGAAAAAATTTAATGTGAAGACAAATAATTTTCTATTAAAAAATCAAATAAATGAAAAATATTAGTAAAGTCTAAATATTTTATACATTTGTATACTTTTCCTGCCCTCAATGCAATTACTGCTTTCTTTTGACAGAAAAACGAAGGATAAGTTAAAACATGAAGAAAAGGCAATAGTTCACTGACCAAAACCGTAAGATTTGTTGGCAATGGTGGACTTGGCAGCATCCTTGGCTGCTTCTTCCCCGATTAGATGTTTGTATTTCTCTCGGTAGTTGCTGGAGGGGGCCACCTCCTCGTGTTTACGCTTCAAGTGGCTGGCTTCAGACTGGGCATCAAGTTCCTGCCAAAAAAACCATCATGTCAGTTTGTCACACTGACTTAAGCTTATCCACTTACCATTTGATATATTGGAGGCACCCATGATATATTTTTTTAAATTGTTCCAAAAAATAATGAAAACATATTTTGCCTCATGTTTTACCTCAATAGTGATTGTTTAAAATAATAAATTGTTCGGCTTTATGTTTCACAGACAAAAATGTTTGTCGTGAAGTACTGACCAAACAAATATCTTTGATAAAATCACAGTCCCCTACCCTATAATATTAAGTTATGTTTGTTTGTCTGTTTGTTGTTAAATGCTGCACTCATCAATATTCCAGTTATAAGAAGGCAGTCTGTAAATTATCCAGGGATTGACAACATGAGCATCAATCCACGCAACTGGGATACAATGTCCAACATTCTAACCCGGATCTTCAAAGGGAAGAATATCTAGTGATTCACAAGGCTATAGATGAGATATTTGCATAAAATACCCCCCCAAATATTCAAAACCCAATAACTTTCAATTAACTTGCGAACAGAAATGCATGCATAAATGGAAAAGTCAATTGTTTGAAAACAGCATGTGTAAATTCCAAATGAAGCTTCTTCAGCATGCGTACAATGGAGCTAATTTCCAAAACACAACTACGACCTAATCTGCTTTCCGGGTCAAGCCTATATTTAGAACCAGTATATACATCTAAAACATTATTTCATTTTTTTTTATATCTCAAAATGCTTACTCATTTTTGGAAAAACCCAATAGAGTGATGATTAGATGAGTGAAAAAATATTGGTTATCCAGTGAAAAATGTAATAAACAAATTAAAATAAAAACCTTCAAGTAAAAACTCAATTGCTCAAAATGTTATCTGGAGCTCTGTATGAACAATATGATACTGAGTACCAAGACTGGATTCATGGAGTGAATATACAAAATATATGCAGATACGTGACAAGAGCTATTTGCTTATCACTGATCTAAGAAGATGCCTACAGGAACAAGAGATAGTTTTTACCTCTTCGACATTTGTCCATGATATCAAGACATAATAGCGTTGCCATTAACATTTAAAATTGTAAAAGTTAAGCTAACAACTCAAATACCTGTTTCTGAAAACCCAACCTGGACTTGAGAAAACAATTTTTAAAGTGTGAAATGCCACACCATTCACACTTCATTTCTGAAGCATCATCTATGTCAAACCAGAAACCTATGATTGTGGGTTCGAATCCCGATTTGCCCCAATTATGTTTCTGGGTTTATTAGCATCATACCCATGCTCGTGGGTTTCAGCGAAGTGGTAAACGTCTGAGACATCACTTCTGGCTTTCCTCCTACATTAAGCTGACACGCTGTGATATTACTGGAATAATGTTAATAGCGGCGTTAAACCCAACTCACTCACTCACTCTATAAGTCAAAACCGCTTCTCTTCCATGTCTGCAACATGTGTTAGAGAAGTGAACATGTGAGTTATCTCCCCTGGTCAGTTACCCACGTCCATCTCAACCTGACCTGTTCTCTGATACTCAAGTACCCTACCAACATCTTGTCCACTATACATTTGGTCTTGGATGTCAAATTTCTTAAATTCAATTATTTTAGATTGAGATGGTTCCATAACTTAACTGCACAGAAAATACAAACAAACAGTAGCCAGGTCTTGTAAACTAGTGGCATTATTGTTCAATGGGATACCTTCTGTTTGGCTAGTTCTTTTGCCTTCTCTGGGTCCCACACCTCCCCGCGCCTGTACGCCAACAGCTCGTCATCAGTTGGAGCAAACTCCTGCAAACAGGGAAAAAAGAGACTGAATATTGTTTTAGGCCACTTTTCAGCAGTCGTCCAGCAATATCATAGCAGGAGACACCAGAAATGGACAACACATTGTACTCATGTGGAGAATCAAACCTGGGCCTTCAGCAGGACAAGTAAAAGCTGTAACCACTAGGCTACCCCACACTCTAAAATGAATGAGAGTAGAGCTCGAGATAAGCTGTGTAAAATATGCATTAAATAAATTGAAATATGCAGACAAATCTAATCCTAGCTTATCAAATACGCAACAAAAAACATAAATATGCTATTGAAATAAAACTAATGCGTATATTACAACTATTGGATAAAACAGTTGCAGAAAAAAGGTAACCCGTCACCTTGACCTTTCAAAGGTCACTGCTGGAGAACTATTTTTATCATCAAAACTGGCTCTCACAGGAGATACTGCTTGATGAGATCAAGCGATAAATACACTGTAGATATCGCACTCTCCTACCCAGAGTTCCATGTGGCCGGCAGCCAGCCAGCATAGTACCTCTGCCACAGGCCAGCGCCATGTGACGATTTGTCACATCTTTCACAGTCCATTCAAGATATTGAATATGCTTTTCATCCGTTTCATGTTTGACAAGTCTACACATTTTCATAAACAAATGTCAAAGAATGGTTACGGTTCATTAAGAAAGTATCCTATCTACTTGTTTTTGCGTAGTTTTCCATTGCTTACATTGGTTGTACGGCTCCACGTGCTATCATGGAGGCCAAACAGAGAGCTAGCGATACCATCACTTTGATGTATAAATATATCTTGTCATGCAACTCACTGTCGCAGTTGTAGTAGCGTATCTATATAATTATGCAAAACAATATGTTAAGCGCCCCCAAACACTTGCATCAGTCCGTTCTATACTGATTTCTGAAAAAGCTTGTTTGTTTACAAACAAGAGAAAAGTTCGGCTACGTGATATTCAAATTAGCCTGTGCCAGTGGTGTTATGCTGAGTCACCACTGCACCGGAGTGTGTAGATATCGCTGCAATGAAATTGCATCACAATGGTTTGCAGGCCATTGTGACATCATTGGTTACCATGACGTCACAATCAAATGACATCACTAATGGCTCTGCTACTGAAGCTGTTAGCAGTACTTATTACTGTCTACAAACTGAAAAAGTTGGAAGAATGATGTTGGAATATAAATGAAATCTCACCCTCCTGTCTCTTGATATCAAATATATTTTCACTCAGAGTCACTTTTATCAACTTGTGTTGATATATTTGATAACCATTCTCATTATAATCAGATCTTAGTTCTCGCTACCACTAAACAAATATCTGAGAACATCCCATTAGGGGTCACGTTAGACCGACCTCGCAAACTTTGATCAACCAATGGAATGACCAATAAGAAGGAAGCTTTCTCGTGCTTTACGGCATTAATTTCAAATTGGCGACTACGCTTCGAAACACATTTTGACAAATTCTCTATTACAACTTTGAAACCTAAACAAAAGAACATTCTGGAATGGCTAATAGATGGTCTAGCTTGTATGGATTCAGTCGTTAACCCTGTAACTATCATTTGGAATACCCCATGTTAAAGTTTTCGAAATTGCATGAATAGAAATCACATTCTGACTGTCACTTTCATAATCTGGTAACTGATGCTCTGATTGGTCAGATGAAAGGTCGTTCCGATGTAACCCCTAATGGGATGTCTTCAGATCTTTCTCTAGCCGTAGCAAGAACTAAGGTCTTATTTTAATGAGATTGTTTGATAACGGGTGAAATTCTCTGTGTTTTAACTGTCAGACTAGGCATACAAACCTTCTTCCACAACATGACATATCGATCTTCTTCCTCATGCCCGAATGAGAAGGATGTCAGTCCTGCAACGTCCGCTACTTCATGTCTGCAACAGTTATTGTTAATCAAATTGAAATTTACAGAAATAATATTAACATGATTAATATGAATAAAATTTAGTCATTTTGGGGGGTAAAATTACAATAATCAGAATATGAGTATAAATCGTGTGTGTTGATCAATGTGGAATGAACACCCATGAACTTCAGGGTAACTGTGTCATCTACTTACACAATAGCTCGTAGAACTTTGTCCATAGGTTTAAACTGGTACTTTTGTCTAGAACTGTCTTTGATGAATTCATGGATCTGTTTCTGCATCTAGATCAGAAGGAAACAAACAAAATATCAAATGAAAGTAAAAATGGTTACCATGGTTACAGAACTTCTTTATTCTCTGACTTCAGTATCCACATAGCATTAACTGATATTTGATGACCCTTGACATGGTAAGGTAACCATAGTAACAAAACACTATGCCAGAGAGTATTCCAGCATTGGGGGAGAGTAAGCGAGGGTGAGTGTTGTTTTGCATAAGAGTCAGCAGTGTCACTGGATTAAACATGTTAAAGAAGCTGTCAGTTTAAGGAGCTGTCAGTTTAAGGAGCTGTCTGTTAAAGGAGCTGTCAGTTAAAGGAGCTGTCAGTTAAAGGAGCTGTCAGTTAAAGGAGCAGTCAGTTAGAGGAGCTGTCAGTTAAAGGAGCAGTCAGTTAAAGGAGCTGTCTGTTAAAGGAGCTGTCAGTTAAAGGAGCTGTCTGTTAAAGGAGCTGTCTGTTAAAGGAGCTGTCAGTTAAAGGAGCTGTCAGTTAAAGGAGCAGTAGGCTCTGGTTGTATCCGCTGTCCGACATTGCCGGCTAGGGCTCATTATCTGCCTTGATTTGTCTTGATAGCTAACGCAACTGAGCATGACAAGAGACTGGGCTATCGTCTGTAACTGTGTAAGGAAAGCAAAAATAAACTTTGAGGTAATATCTATACACAAACTGACTGGTTGCCCCTGATCTACGAAGATTGTTATAATGCAAGAATCTACTATAAACTCCAGGTGACCAACAAATCTATACTTCTCACCTTCTCACGAAAGCTGTTTAATTTCTGTTTTTCTTTTTCTTGCTGCTTCTCAAACAGCTCCTTTTGCTCTGAAAAAAAAAAGATACTTGAACTCGTTATTCTGTTTTACCACCTTGATGAAGATATCTCATTCTGAAAGTTAAATCTAAACAATCCAGGACCTCTTTTATTCCACTTATCACATCTTTTTTAAACAAATGTTACATGCTAGTGTTTTTAAGCCTTTTAACGAAATATCTACAGCACATCATTTATCTTTAAAACTATTAATGCTCTTAATATTGTATGTTCCATGTTACATCTATGTTTTAAATGTGTATTTGTATTCGTTTAATCCCCATTTAGTATTATGTGATATGATTTCCCTTATGGGCTACAAAGCATTATCTTGTCTTACTTTACAATGTACAATAAGCAGACTAGTCCGTTCAACAGTCCATCTTGGTTTGCATTCTGACATAACCTACCAGGGTTTTACCTTGACCCACCTAACTAGGGGTCCACGGGACCCCCAAATATTAATTTCAAGGGTCCACAGGAAATGTGAGTGTCCTGTAAAGTAATAAAAATAAAGGAGTAAACTGTAAGCTTTGATAAGTACTTTAATTTCAGGACCTTTATATTTGTCACGAAGTGCGTATTATTGTGCAACATATTTTTTCTGCCCCCAAATTACTGAAATGTGTGTGTCTATGAACCTTTTAATGTCAGGTACAACCCGAACTTACTCATGTCAATAGATTGGGCTGCATTTTGTAAAGACTAGAGACAGAAATGCAAGTGTTCTAGTGGGGCTGGGACGGGTAACTCGGGTACCCGGGTCGGGTGTGTACTGAAAAGGACTCGGGTACCCACAGGACTATCCGGACCCATGGTTGGTCATGTGATACATTGTTTTAATGACAAGAATGATCTAGATCTATATGGTTACACTACAAGTCACTAAGGTTCGCATTTCTTTCTGACTATGCACCAATTCCTTCTGACTTTAATGTGCTTGAAAGAAGATAAAACTTCAGTCAACTTCAGTGTATGCATGACCAGATTGTTTTACACCTTTATCTAAATACATTTTGTCCCGGGCTACGTTCGAACTATTCCCCATCGGACATTTTGTATCTACCTCTTGAGACCTACAGTGGGTACCCGGGTAGGGTCAGGTAATAGGTCTGTGGGTACCTAGGTAGTAATTTGGTCTTGTCCCAGCCCTATGATCTAGTACAGTGCAAGCGTAGTACAGCTACATGTTAGTGTTCTGGATCAGCTAGCTTCATCTAGTTTCATCTAGTTTCCAAACATAACACTATGATTTTGTGATGTATACATTTTTTAATTGGATTAATTCTACATTTATTTAAGATGATGCCTTATAGTCTTCCTCTGGACAAGCAGGGTGGTAACCTTCCTTGCAAAGTCAAGAAAACAGTCACACGTTTGAATACAAATCTTACTGTTTGAAATTGGTTCACGACATGCTATGTGACAGTCAAGGACCAAGACAAAAACACGTCAGATTTTTCTTGTTTTATGTTTATCATGGACATACATTTAAGATCAAAATGATTACTTGAGTTGGGTTATTCTGTGCTACACAAAAGTAACAACCTTTAACTTTCTTTCTCTCTGCATCGCCGACTGACGGCGGTTTTTGCATAGAACCTAAGATTGATCCTAACAAGTCCATGCTCTTCTGTTGTTGTTGCCAACGTGATGTACAACAAGCATATATGTTTATTTTTATTTTCGTAAAATTCGAAACGATCATATTTTTTGTTCCACATTTTTTACAAAGACATCAGTGATAACTGTCTCTGAGAAAATCATAGAATACTATTTATTCTTTGCGAAAATCAAAATGTATTGCTGGAGCATCATGTACACAAATTCGGTGCGCACCTGCCGTGCCCTTCACGTTCAAGATGGTGGTCTTGAGTGTCCTTAGGCCCTCCATTCAGGGGGGCCGTTCGCTTCTATTGAGGGCCTGTGCGCGGGCACAACTGCTTGCAAAAACATCAAAGACACCCACTACAGGTACAACCGTAATGTTATTGGAATAAGCCATGGAAAGACGAGAGTATTCACTACTGACTTAGAGCACTGTTTGAGTTTCAGTATTCAGCATACATGCATAGTTTGTTTCGAAATATTTTCGAAAATAATCACAAAATAGGACGAATTCCGATTTCCCCGGCTATGTTCCAGTGCTAATACACTCAACATGACAGAAATGACCTTGCTACACACTACAACCATCAATTCCTATGCACATGTCATTGCCAACAATTCTTCAGTTTGGCTAAAATTTTGGTAGAAGTTCTAGAACTGCATATTTGAGTCATTCACATTGTTTTGTTTCTAGTTAAAGTATGAGGTTAACAGCTGTTAACTAAGTATAACCATCCCCGGGTACTTTAGGTTAACAAGGGTCAAAAGGGTTCCCTAGTGGTTAAAGTATTTGCTCATCACATCAAAGACAGGGTTTGATTCTCCACATGTGTATACTCGGACCCCGTAGTACCGCGGTATTCATTGTATCGCGGCATTTGTGATTTCCGATAGTTCACGCGGGACACACGTCTTAGTGGCTGTCTATTAATGCAAATCAGTTACCAAGAAGTGACCACTTCATAAACAATTTCAATTTCCTCGGAATGTTCTGTCTGCTGTAAGTAAGGAGTTATTAATGCATTGATACTTACCTCCGGCATCATTTTTAATATTGCCTTACGCCCATCTATCAGTGGCCAACGATATAACCCGCAGTTCCCAAAATAAACTTTCTCTATGGACCTGAACTAGATCATCTGCATATTCATGGCGACTAATAAGGTAACTGTAGTTACGTAGTCCGCACATTTGTCCCTGCTCTGTGCCCAGAATCTATTAGGAGATCATAAGGGCCATAATGCCAAACTTAGAAATAAGTTCTTCACTAGTAGCCAAAAGATAAATACATACTTTGGGCATACAACGAGTGCTTTTTATATATTTATTGTTGACTTTTAACATTTTTCCATTTTGTGACAAATTATTGTCATCCAATTTTTTTATAAATAATCTTAGAATGTCATTTCTGATATTTTGTTGTTGACTTATAAAACATTTTTTGGTAAGCATGCATTGAATACCCATTACTGATAACACATTTTGAATTTTTCTTGTGCCGTCTTTGCACTTGTCTGGACAAATCACTGATGTCTGGCATGATCATACCAAGTTGTTGGTAGAATTATGTCCTCTTTTTGTCCAATTCGGACCTCCAAATACAACTTTTCTCTGTACCGCGATACGATGGAGTTCTCTCCCTTGTCAAACAGAGTGCGAGGCCCGGCTTTTACTCGGAGCTACTGATGTAAATAGTGAACTTTTATCAGTAAAATATGCATTGTTTGATAAAATAAATGATATCTGATATAGAGAACACAAAAAATCATAAAGGTTAGTGAGTGCATTTTGTTCCGTTTAGCATACATGACAAGTACCGCGATACCCCGAGGTTGCAGGCTACAATGTGTGAAGCCCATTTCTGGTGTCCCTCACTATGATATTGCTGGAATATTGCTTACAGCAGCATAAAACCCAACTCAATCAAGTTAACAAGGTTTGCTGTTATGAAGTAAGAGCAATAGGAGGGTACTTGCATCATCAACATGTTCAGTATCACAGTCTTTGTATAACCTGTTAAGTATTGACAATGACTACATGGTATTGCTGATATACGTTTGAGTCGAGCAACCCCTTTTATGTATAGTCCTGAAAGTTAGGATACCTTGATTTACATGCTTCATTTTGAACACTGATAAACAAGCAATTGATGCTGGCCAGATTTAACATTTCTGAGAATATCCAATACCACAATAAGAAAACGACAGTTTGAGAAAAAATCAATTCCATTACATTCAGTACTTACAAAAAAGGGGGCACGGGTGGCCCAGTCGTCTAAGGCGCCGCGATTCGCTGTGCAGAGTTGCGTCCCTTGGGCACGCCAGAAACCTATGATTGTGGGTTCGAATCCCGGTTCGCCCCGATTATGTTTCTAGGTTTGTCAGCACCATACCCGTGCTCGTGGGTTTCACCGAAGTGGTAAACGTCTAAGACCTGCATCACTTCGGGCTTTCGTCCCACATTAAGCTGACACGCCGTGATATAACTGGAAAACTGTTAAAAGCGGCGTTAAACCCAACGAAACTCACTCACTTACAAAAAAAAGTGCCAACACTTGACAAATCAGGTCATCTAGTCACCAGACAGAGTTAGCGTTCCTTTACTTTGCATTAGATTGTGGAGAGTTGACTTTGTTCTGACTGCATTCCATGCATTGGTAAGATACTCTTTGATGGGTAACTCTGGTACATTTACCTTGCATTAAGCCCCCATTACACTATCAAAAACTTTGATAAAATACTTGGTCCAACTTGTGTGTTTATACTTATCTAAGTTTTGGACACGCCATCAGAGTTTTGGCGGGAATTATCATGCTAAGATGGATGCTACTGATGAATGTATTGCTGTTGTCATATGTACAGGGTTCGGCAAATATGCTGGCCAACTAGACAAATGCTAGTGAAACTTTATCTGGGCCAGTAATTTTATATTTATACTGGACCAGCTGGCTTTTGAAATAATATGGTGTACCAATCGCTTTAAGTCAGGTTAAAACTCACTCGATCTTTTATTCAGTCAACAAAAGCTGTACATCAACTTGTCTCTGCCAACTACCAATCTTAGTTACCTACCTTATCGAGACCGTAACACGCTGTATAAAATATCTGTAAACTGGTAAACTGGCTATTTATGTCCGTGTGGCATGCACATGCTATGATAACAACTCTACCTAGCAAAGTGAGAGACCAGTTCTTAATAACCAATAAATTCCATCGTAGCAAACAGGAAGTGATTAATGTGACCAATTAAATTAATGCTACTTTCTACGCTTCACATACCAGTATTCTGTAATGGTCGTCACGGCTGGAACCGCTTCGTGGAATTTTTTAAAGCCTCTGCGGCAAAATGAAAAGCCCTGCGAACCAACACAAAGTGCAAGAAAGAGGGGAAGGACATTCCAACAGTCGTGGAAGCTCAAATTTCTATGGTTAGAAGTGCATGAAACAAACAAAGTCAGTAGAGTCATGAATAAAATGACTTTAACTATATTGACAAGTGTTTGCTCTCTTAAATATCCTTTGGACTTGCAGAGCTCCAGATAACTTTCTGAGCAATTGAGTTTTTACTGAAATGTTTCTATTTTAATTTGGTTATTACATTTTTCTTTGGGTAACCAATATTTTTTCACTCATCTATTCATCTTTCTATTGGGTTTTTCCCAAAATAACTAAGCATTTTGAGATTTAATTAAAACTGAAATAATATTTTAGATGTATATAACATTTAAGAGTATTATAGGCTTGACTCGGAAAGTAAATTAGATCGTAATTGTTTCGGAAATTAGCTCTGCTGTACTTGTGCTGAAAAAGCTTCATTGGGTATTTACGCGTGCTGTTTTCAAACAAATGAGTTTCCATTTAATGAATGCGTTTCTGTATGCAAGTTAATTGAAAGTGGGTATTTGGTGGGTATTTTATGCAAATACGCAGCTTATGTGTAGCTCTGGACTTGTATCTTAATATCTGGGCCAGTAGTTTTTATTTCTTACTGGAACAGTGGGCTAGTGTGTAGATTAGACATTTGTCAAACCCTGGTGTATTTTGTGTATTGCCATGTTGAAAAGACGGAGTCAGGGGAAGACAAAGGCATATTTGGTCCCAAGAATAGCTGCTCGTTGTTGAACCAAATCAATTAATTCTTCCAACATCTCGTCAGTCCAAAATAGTTAGCTCATTTTGACTTGACTCAATGGACTTCTGGTTGAAAAGGGGTATGAGAATGTTCCTTGCTGTATGATTGGCTAAATTGAACTAGCATCATCAAACTTGGATCAAAGTTTGACGAGAAATAGGATTGGTTTCTATTCCATCAAAGTCTGTCAAAATTTTTGTCAAAGTTTTTGACAGCATGTTTCTCCATCAAAAACTTGGTCAAAATGGACTTTGACCAAGTTTTTGGATCAAAGGTTTTGATAGTGTAACAGGGGCTTTAGATCTGTGTTGAGAGTTGACTTTCTTCTGGCTGCATTCCATGCATTGGTTAGCAATGGTTACATACTCTCTGATGGGTAACTCTGGTACCTGGGTCGGTTGGATCTTGAGCAGAGCTCCAGGACTCTCCAGACCTGTGGTTTTTCACATGAGAAATTAGATATTGGCTGTAACAATAACAAAATTGTTATGGTTACACCCCCTCTACACAGCTGTATTTTCTTGGAAAAAATGTGTGCATTATACATGATATACACACAAAAAATATGGTATATATTTATGATCTGTATGTGAATAATGTAGTGGACGAATGTAATTAATTGTGAAGGCTGGAGTCCAGTTGGTACGTGGGTCTGGTCTGTGGGGTTGGGTACCTGGGTAGTAAAATTGGACTAGTCCACTTTTTATTGAATGACTTGTAGAGTACATCTGTTTATTTATCGGGGGCACCGGTGGCCCAGTCGTCTAAGGCGCTGCGATTCGCTGTGCAGAGTTGCATCCCTTTGACATGCCAGAAACCAATGATTGTGGGTTGAATCCCAGTTCGCCCCGATTATGTTTCTAGGTTTGTCAGCACCCAACCCGTGTTTGTGGGTTTCACCAAATTGGTTAACGTCTGAAACCTGCATCACTTCGGGCTTTCCTCCCACATTAAGCTGACACGCCGTGATAAAACTGGAATACTGTTAAAAGCAGCGTTAAACCCAACTCACTCACTCACTCACTCACTCACTCACTCACTGTTTATTTATCTGTTTTTTTCTCAAATGTATATCGAATCCTGCAAATCAGCATCATAGCAAACTGTAGACATGAACTGGAGTATGATCACTGATACATACTGTACTTGCTATATAGAGATTAAGCAAGAGAGTATCTTCATGACAACATGTGCTTTCTTCTTTAGTTGTAGTCCGGCAGATGGGAGACCATAAGAAGACCTTGGAAGTTGTGCCTTCCCGCTTTGAGTGGGAGCGATGGAAGGATGACATGGTTGGTAGTTCTTGTTTTCCTCAAGCTTATTTGACTACACTTATGACTAACGCTATCGACAACTGTTGACAGAAGGATTGGATATGTAGTAATTTTACTTTCATAGATATTGAGGAAATGATTGCCTCGGAAACATTTGCCTCATGCCCGTTGTAATTTATGCTAAAATGTTCCTAAACAAATAACACCCTCACAGGGATTGATTTAACTGCTGGCCCGTGGCCAGTTAACATTATAAAGGGCTTGCTGAAAAGTAAAGTAGATGGCCCATCTGGCTGGTCAAAATTTCACCCCTTTTTGATTGGACACTGCTCATGAATCATGTAATTTTTATGAGAAAATATTTAGCGGGGATGAGGTCTTGTGAAGGTAAATTCAAAGAAAGATATATGACGATCGTCTCTTTTGAATGACATCCAGCCGCCATTTTGTAATGTTGTGTAAAACATCTTTCTTTGCTCATAAATCACCACGAAATGAGGCAAATGGAAGCCAAGATTTAATCTCTGAGTGGAGGAAAAGGATTTTCAGGGGTGAGGAGTTGTAATATTTTCAGAGCCCTGCTAGGTGGTTTTCATGACCACAGGCTCAGCCACTTCGCGGCCTCCACCATTTACTTGTAGTCCAGTTTGGAGAAGGATCAGTGTCTTTTGAAAGGAGCAAGCCCTGCTGGCTACAAACAAATTTGTTGTTAAAGGGGCACTGATCTAATGCAATTCCCCAGGACTGGTTGTTGCCTTTGATATTGTTTTTTCCCAGTGAGTACCCGGATGTATAGCAGAAATCTAGACTACTTCACGACCTCTGCTGCGCCATTCGTAAGCGCATTAGTCACTTTTATGGGTAGTAATAAGGGCGTATGGTCACATTGATCAACAAAATGAAATACAGTTTTCGAGATAATAAGGAAATGTAGATATCTTTGTTGGTAGCATCGGTAATTGTGACGAAGTTTTGATAAGTCACTTGCTTGGTAATTTTGCGATTTTCGTTTACACTATTTTGACTTGCAACACAAAGTAAATATTTCACCTGAGCATTGGTTTTTTTTATAGTGTGTATATATTTTTTACTGTCAAAATGTGTAACATATTTATAAAACATATAAATATTCAGTTATTTTACAAAGTGATTGAAAAACATTTCCATCTGTATTATTATGATAACGAATTCCAAACATTTTGATGTTTAATGTCATCACCAAGAGACTGAAAATATTACGTTGAAAAGTACATTTCTATGTTGTTTGGCTTCTAATCCTAGATAATAATCTGTTGTGATGTTTGTAGGCCCTTTTGATCGTCTAAATCAATCTGGACCGATTTTTTAGTCAAAATGACTGAAATATTTACACATTTTATAAATTGCCTGAGAGAATCACATTTTACAAATTGACGGTAATATATACACGCTTACAAAGGAAAAGACCTGTGAAAACAACGTCTATCGCGCATTGAAGAATTTCCAACCAAGACGTAGAGAAACAAGAACGAATTGGTTCAAATGAAGGAAAACAAAATGCAAATACCATAATTACAACCTACCAAATTTATGTGTATAAATTTTAGGCAGCTTCCTTTTTCGAGGAATGTATCCGTGAATATCCACACAAAGGAACAATATCCAACTCGTCTGAAGCTATACAAAGAAACGTATTCGATGTCACGTGTCTCTGTAACAATCAAATATTCTAAAAGATATATATCGTTTCGGGATATTATAACCCGTGTTTGTTTCTCAACTGATCACTTGGATTGTTTGAGGTGTTTCACATAGGTGTCAAGCCTCAAGGGTCGGCTGAGAAAGCCCACGTGACAACTATTTTCATAACGTCCACGGTTCCTAAAAAATCCATTGAGTGATAGATAACAATGATCAATCAATCAACGTATTATGAGTTAACCCCTTGAACAAAGTATGTTGTTTTTACATCGGCACTTCACGCCATGATATGAGTGTATTCCCTTTGTTTTAGTAAACCTAGACATGTAAACACTCCCTTTTGACATATCCACTGTGCAAGATAACAGTGATTAATCAATCAACATATTTTCTGTTAATCCTTTGATGACTAGGAATGATCCGTTGATTTACATAAAAAGTAAATCAACTGATCATTCATCTCTTGCTAGGCTGCCACGTGCATATTACATAACACATATTTCACCTCACTTCAAACCTGGATTTAGATTGAATAATTACCCCAGACACAATAAATGCCAAATGGGAACCTTTGTCAGGTAATCTATGTGGTGCTACCATTAATTGTACCTGTAATAAATTCATTAACTGAGCATCAAGTGAATGACGACAAATACACAAGTGTAGGGTTATACGAGAAAACGTGTATGACAACAAGGGAGTAGAAATTGTATTATCGACGCAATCCGAAATCCAAAAATGCTTCCACTGCATGGATACTTTTTTAGTATTAAACTATAACCATCTGGGGTATTTCCAAATGACGACATCCGATGAGCTCCGCCGTTCTTTTTGTCTGTTGAAATTAATTAACATGCGCCCTTTGCCGAAATCTTTATAGATCACAGTTAACCAATCAGTGTTTATGCAAAAATGCGTAAAACAAATATTGCCTCAAGCCTCCAAGTTTATTTAGCTGTCCTTGCAGACGGTAGCCCAGTCTCTGGTCACGCTCAGTTGCGTTGCGTACTCACGGGGAAAAAAACAATAACAAAGGCAACAACCAGTCCGGGGAATTGCGTTAGATCAGTGCCCCTTTAAATCTACCCATGGCCCCCACTTGATATTGTCATCCAACGCTCCCCTAATGTCAGTATGAAGTATGGGAGTTACGACAGTCGTAGCGCCATGATGACTTTTGTGAAACATTACCCATGATAGGCCCTAAGTACGTCCGATGTCTAATTCACAGAGTTCTTTCACTTTCAGCATTTCTTCATCATTATCGGTATGGTACCAATGCTGGCACTGATCTTCTATGCCAATGTCTTCATAGGTGAGTTAACGTCTCAGACTATTCAACTTTGAAGCATTTAGTAAATGTAATAATAATAGTCCATTTGTATGGTGCTTTTGTCCATGCTGAATATCATTCTCAAAGTGTACTATTACCCCATTCAACGGATCTGTGTGCGCTTAAATTTCATTCTCTGCTCCCTGGGGAGTATACAGCCAAGGCGGTCTGTGAGGTGCTATAAGGTTAACAGGCACATTGCCATCTCATCCTACCGGGTACCCATCCACTATTGATAATAGGCCACTTTAAAAAGACGACAAAACTTCACCATGCTAAAAGTACATGACATTATGGCCCGTCAGCAGATCACTCTGTATTCCAATTGCATTGTCGACCGCCTCCGTGGTCTAATGGTAGAGCGTCCGCCCAGAGAGCGGAAGGTCCAGGGTTCGATCCCTGGCCGCGTCATACCAAAAGACGTTAAAAGATGGTACTTGTTGTTACCCTGTCTGGCACTCGGCATTAAGGGGCTAAAACAAGGACTGGTCGGCTCGGAGTCAGTATACAGTGTCTGAGTGGGGTATTCATGTTAAACTGCGGCATGGTATCTCAGTGTGCTAGCACTGTAAATCGGCATCATTCCGGACTAGTACAAGCAGCCACACACACACATACACATGCATGCACGTCGCTATATAAGTGCAATAATCTTGGACGCGACGTTAAACCCCATTTCACTTCACCTCCAATTGCATTGTCATGTCCCTGGGGAGTATTCGGCCCAAGCTGCTTGTTAGTTGCTAGAACTAGAAGCTTATGCCGACGTGCAATAATATACAATAACTGAAAATGTATCCCACATGTTGAGGGCAGCCTTGGAACCAACACAATCACACAGTCTCTGACTGAAAATGATGCCACATATCTTGTAAGCTCTGAAACCCGAGTTACCTTCAGTAGTCAAGTTGTCAGATTCCTGTCATCCATCCACCTACTTTCTCAATTATTTGTTTGTTTTTTAGTTGTTTAATGCTACACTCACCAATATTCCAGCTATATGTCCGCCATCTGTAAATAATCGAGTACAACAACTTATTTATTTGCTTATAAATCGCCATGAAATGAGGTAAATGGGAAAAAAATGTTTTGGGGTGAGGAGTTTTATTATTTTCAGAGCCTCGGTAGGTGGTTACGCAACCACGGTTCGGCCACTTCGCATCCTCGACCATTTACTTGTAGGCCAGTTTGGAGAAGGGCCAGTAACTTTTAAAAGGAGCAAGCCCTGCTGGCTTCGTACATACAAATTTTCTGTTAAATCTTCTCCTGCTAGTGAGAGAGTATCTCCCCGGAGGGCAACTGGTCAGCGGTTTGATCCCTACCTAGGTCATACCAAAAGGCGTTAAAAGATGGTACTTGTTGTTACCCTGCCTGGCACTCAGCATATGGGCATTTATCAAGGACTGATAGGATCAAGAGTCTGTATGCTGTGTCTGAGTGGGATATCTATGTTGAACTGCGGCATGGTATCTCAGTGGGCTTGCTATGAAAACAGCTTGAGTCCAGGCTAGTCCTAAGTACTACGCAATGTCTTTATGGTGACAGATCACATCAGAATGACCTTTTGCAAACTTTGACCGACCAATGAAATGACTAAAAAGGGCCAATTTGAAAGCAATTTTCTTGAGGTTTACGGTGCTAGTTTCAAACTGGCTACTTCCATTCAAGACTACGCTGGGTTCAAAATTTTATAACTGAACACCATAGAACATTCTGAAATGTCTAATTGATGGCTGATATTGTATGGCAGTATTTCCCACGGACTATGTAATATTTGGAAAGTCTCTTCCATTTCAAATGTTTATCCCATTGAAGCGAGAGATTGTTGGTGATTTTGACAGAATCAGTAGTACAGCACGCAACTGTTTTTCGGAATGCCCTACGTAAACGTTTTTGAGGTTGCATGATAAGAAAACACATACCGACTCTCACTTTCCCCATCTGGTGAGCGATGCTCTGTTTGGTCGGATGAAAGGTTGTTCTGACGTGACCTATAATGAGATGTCCTCAGATCTTTGTTTAGCGGTAGCGCGAACTATGATCTTATTTTAATGAGATTGGGTCACAGTTTTCATGGTTTTGTTTGCGTTGCAGGTCCTGCTGAGCTGTCGGACATCCCTGAAGACTATGAACCCAAACACTGGGAATACCATAAGGTGGGGATGTAGTCGCATAGCGCGATGTTGATGTATCAATATGTTTGTAATATTGATTCTGTATTGATACCAATATATAAACATCAATACTAAATTACTAATTCACTTCCACAGAAACATTTATTTTTATAACATTACCATGATTAACGTGAAACATTCAGGAGAAAATTCAATTTTCAACATTTTATGGTTCAACCTACAGTCAGGGTGGCCTCTTTGGGATGTGGATTTTCAATTCCTGCTGCAGGACCCGGTTTTTTGCGTGCGTGGCAAAGTCACTGAAGTGTGTGTAAAAGGACTTTGAACATCCTTTGTATTGGTGTCACTTCACTGTGGTGTTCACTTCACTTCTTAGACCGTTACTGGCCTAAAGTACTCAATGTTTTTCTCAATTTAAAAATCGACACAAAGTGTTACGTAGATGTAAATACGAAATAACAAAACAACTCGAAAAGTAGTAGTCTGGATTTGCTAGATTGATCTCAGTGAACAATACAAAATGTACTTTACAGGAGGTAATTTGTCGGCACTTTCAACATTCAAAAATAAAACTAAGTCCAAATTGACATAGCAGAAACAGACTATGGGCTTTATGCACCTGTTCTCACCTGTCGTCAAGGTGTCATAGGTCACCTTGATCTTCTTACACCTGGTTATGCCCTGTTTCACAATAGTCTGTTTTATTCACATTTTTACACACTTTTACGTGTAAAAAGGCATAAAAACATTTGATACGCTGTATTTGTGCCACTGCCCAATTAGTACTAATTAAGTTGTTTGAATATTTACATATTTTGTATATCAACTGCATTTTTTTAAGATCTGAGGCCGAAAAAAACAGTTTTTTTTTCATTTCCGTGAGTACTTTAGTTCATATTTGGCATTAAATTTATTATTTCCAAGTCTATTTCAGGTTATTTTAAATCTATGCACATACAGATAATTAATTTTATTGTTAATCGATAAATAACGCGATAGTTTTGAGTCTGTATGTCGATGCTAAAATTTCCAATCAATAACACCCCTACCATAAGGTAACCCTCAAGCTGGTATTTCAATGCTCCATATCACGTCATTGCTGTACAAACAGACTTTGAGTTTGTCAAAGGGTGCAAAGCCTGGTTACTTCAATCTTTTCAAAAATAGAATTTCAATTGTCAAATGCAATTTAAATCTATGATTGGCTTCCTAAATTTATCTACTGCTCGCCACTTGGCTACCTAAAAATCAACATAACTGGTGACAATATCTTTTTAAGATATCTGTTTGCTCCTAAAATATTAATGTTAGGAGCCACTTGGCTCCCCAACAAAAAAAACAAACTTAGATGCCTGTTGTGAAATCAGCGTCCAAGAAAGAGGAGGGAGGTTGTGTACATGCTGATAGAACTAATATCTGTTCAGAATACTCTTCACTCTACAGTCTTGTAGTCTTTGGTTTGTAGTCAGCACTGTTGTCAGTTGAGAAAATTTACTACCCGGGTACCTGCCCCCCCCCCCCCCTATTACCCTACCCTACCTGGGTACCCACTGTCGGCCTCAGGAGATGTCTCAAAATGTCCGATTGGGAACTTTTTTAGCATAGCCCTGGCAAACGTATTTAGAGACATGTATTTAACAATCTGGTCATGCATACACTGAAGATGACTAAAGTTATATCTTTATTCAACCATAGGAAAAATCAGAAGTAATGGGTGCATAGTCAGAAAGAAAAGCGAACATCAATGACTTTAAAATAAAATTTTGGTCATTAGAAAATATATCACATGACTAACCACGGGTCTGGGGAATCCTGTGGCTACCCGGATCCTACCACCTTGACTTTTATTCTTAAACACTGCACTGGTGTACATTGTCATGAAATATCTCATTTCAGGGTCCTATAGTACGCTTCTTGGCTAAGCACGTCTATGAATCGCCAGAGAAGAGATACGAAAGGACACTTCATATCCTACATGAACAGAATGAGAAAAGAAAATTCAAGTGAGATTTTTATTTGTATGTTTAGAAGCAGTGACTATACTGCAGCAACACAAAGCCATGTTTTTAATGTTTGGACACAGAGGGCACCAGTTTATTTGCAGTAGGAGCGGTTGGGTAGCCTAGTGGTTAAAGCGTTCGCTCGTCACGCCGAAGACGCGGGTTCGGTTCCGGACATGGGTACAATGTGTGAAGCCCATTTCTGGTGTCCCCCCGCCGTGATATTGCTGGAATATTGCTAAAAGCGGCGTTAAACCATACTCACTAATTCACTTATTTGCACTATTGCGTCAATTAGCCATGACTGGTCTGCTAATTATGGGTTTATAACCTTGTTCTGTTAGCTCTTATCCATGTGGATTTCGCCGTAGTAGTCAATGCTTAAATCTGCTTCCCTTTGGTGTTTCAACATTATTCAACATGTCATGCATGATATTACTGACATATTGAGGGGCAATGGGGTAGCCTAGTGGTTAAAGCGTTCATTCATCTTGCTGAAGGCCTGGGTTCGATTCCCACATGGATACTATGTGTGACGACCATTTCTGATGCCCCCATTGTGTCATTGCTGGAATCTTGCTGAAAGTGGCGTAAAACTATACATACTCTCACTGAAATAATGTATTTACCCAAACTGTTTATTAACACACCTGTAAGATATAAGAGCCTGAAAAATCATTAAAAATTGGAGGGAGGAGTTAAGTATGTTTTTTTTATGTTTAATAAGATGGCCTCAATGGTGATTCCAGGTTAGAATAGGTCCCCAGCAACCTATGCTTGTCATACAAGTGACTAAATGGGTCTGGTGGTCATGTTCGAAGAATTAGTTGACCGTCAGTCACCATACACTGTCATACACCTGTTGCTCACAATATCAATCTTGCGTTGTCTGGTCCAGAAAAGATGACTTTGCTTGTCGTAAGAGGCGACTAACAGGATCGGGGATCAGGCTTGATGACTTGGTTGATGCATGTCATCGTATTCCAATTGCGTGGATCAATGCTCATGATATCAATCACTGGATTGTCTGGTCCAGACTCGATTATTTACAGACCGCCATCATATAGCTGGAATATTGCTGAGTGCGGCATTAAACAACAAACAAACAAAATGTACATCAAGACTTTGTTCTTTCAGGCAACTTGACAAGAAAGTTAAGGATCTCATGAGTTCTCGCCAGGACTACAAGGGCTGGTACTATGTACCCATGGATAAATCCCGTATCGACCGTGCTAAGGAGGCGACAGAATACGACATCAAACTACAAGGAACAAGATAACTCAAGTGATGCTAGGCAATGACACTTGAGTCTTGGCACCGTTTCCAATTGTTTCCATAAGGTCATTGTTGAGGATTCCACCTTCATTTGATAACCCTGATAGTGGTTAAAGAAAACAGGTCAAGTCTGGTAGGATTTAAACATTTAGATACTTCTAAATGTGAAGGATCTCCTACTTATCTGAACAATACACATATTTTCAATCGGATGAATTGGTCCATGGCCGAATTGTTTGCGTGTAGTTTCCACCGTTACAGAGGGAGGAATCATTTTGTGTGAAAGTGGTAGATATTGCTTTCTTTCAGGAAGTGCCATTCTGTATATATATTAAACATTTAATGTGGGGAGTTTGTTTTTGATGACATAATTATACCCCCACCCTTTTAGGATGGGGATATATAGTTATGCCAAGGAATTCCATCCGTCCGTCCTTCCGAGGATATTTTTTGCATGACCTATAACTTGAAAACTGCTTCATGGATTCTTTTCAAATTTAGGGAACTGCTGCAAAGTTTGGTTTTGATATGTGTAATTTCTGTTAAAAAAATATGTTTTTCATATTGTGATCCTAGAATATATTTTTTTACTTCAACATTTGTGCAACCTATAACTTGAAAACTACTTTTCCCAATTGCATCGGTATTCAACCCATGCATGCCCCAATAGACAAATATTGGGAATCGATAGGTACGTTCGCTGACTTGGTGCATGTCATCATATCCTAATTGCATAGGTCGATGCTCATGGTGTCAATCACCTGATTTTCAGGTCCAGATTTGATTATTTACAGCTGGAATATTGCTGAGTGTGGCGTTAAACAACAAACACTGTGTGCTTTCGCTCCATACTACCGGTAAGCTGATGGTAACCATGACAACGACTGTTTGAGGTCGTATCAAACACAGCTCAATGACTTAAGTACTTGTTACAGTTACATTAGGCTGATAACTGCACAATGTAAGTAAAACAAACAACTTTCAACTGTGAGAAATGAATACTTTTATTCCAACCACATAATTCATTGAGTCCATAATACAGGGAGAAATACATCCATATCACTTAATGATTTCAGGACATTATATACAAGTGACACAAACGTAATGATACTACTGTAAAGAAGTTAAACACCACCTGTTCCTTTCATATTACTTTAGAGGGGCACGGGTGGCCCAGTCGTTGCGATTTGCTGTGCAGACTTCAATCCCTTAGGCACGCCAGAAACCTATGATTGTGGGTTCGCCCCGATTATGTTTCTAGGTTTGTCAGCCATACCCATGCTCATGGGTTTCACTAAAGTGGTAAAGGTCTGAGACCTGCATCACTTCGGGCTTTCCTCAAACATTAACTAGACACGCCGCGATATAGCAGAATACTGTTAAAAACGGCATTAAACCCAACTCACTACAGTGATATCAAAGAATCAGGTGATCCTCAGCTTATTTTGAGTAGTATCGTTAAATGTAGACATTGTTTCAGACATGTTACATTTGGATTAACAGCAAAACAGATATCTGAAATAAAGTAATTAATTTCTAAGTATGCTTACCAGAAGAACCCACACTGAAGTAATGCAGACAATGAACGTATGAACTGCGCATGCAAATTCCAATACCCAATTACTACTAGTAATTGAATGATAAATAAGGTTAAAAGTAACTTTATAGTTTAATTATGAAAATTAATAATTTATTAATTATTTTAAACATCAATTCGAAAGTGAGGCAGTATCATATTCGTTCATGATTTTACCAATTTTTGATAGAACTCCCTCTAGCGTGTTAAGGACATACCAACTTTGACTAAAATCATGAGAATGTGTTTTGCTCACAAGCTTTTGACAACCTATGTAAGTATGTACAGTGACGACCAAGGCAATCAAGTGATCATTGTCAGCTGGATGTAAAACACACACAGCAAAAGTGCTGACATGATCAGCAGGTAATGTCTGAAAGTTCACAAAAGTTCAATATATACTACTCAAAAAATAAGAAGTAAGGGACCATCCAATTCTTTCGTACTACTAAATACATGTAGTGACAAACTACAGAAATACGAAAGAATCTCGGTCCTTATTCATGTTTATCCTTTTTTTAAGTAGTATAATTATGAGAAGTCATTTTTATTCCCACAAAAACACTATGTAACCATGGTAATGACAAATTTAATGATCTCTTGGTAATTTTATGTCTGAACAGAAAGGCTGATGGGAAAATAATTGGTTTCTTTTTTGTGGATCTAAAACACTGAAATCCATGTACACGATGTTTATTTGTGAACAATGAACCTTAAACGTGAATAGGTATACTATTTGTCCTTGAAGGCAGCTTCTAAATATTTATATATTTTGATATTAAATACCAAGTAGTCCACAAATCTTTTCATTTTCAAACCTTAAGAAATATACACCAAAGAAATGACAACATGGGGAGTTTTTCTGATATTTTTGTATCAGGGTCTAAGCCCCACATTCATGACATATTCCAGTTATCTGGCAAATTCTGTTCAGTCGACTAGAAAATGATTGAATGCACTAGTTGCTGAGAGTAAAACATGAACACAACGAAATGCACATTTTCTCAAACAAATGAATGAAAGCACAAGTTCAAACAGGAGGAATATCAATCGGCATGGCTTTAAAAGTTCTTAAGGTGAACTACGAGTACATCTGCAGAAGGAAACCCATGTGCTTCAATTCCTTGATGCCACAGAACCCACAATAAGGCCATAATAAAGTAACTGTAACATTTTTATTCCAACGCACCCCCTCACTGTTTTACTGTCCTTAAGTACAGGCTGACTTGGTTGATGCATGTCATCAATCCCAATTGCGTGGATTGATGCTCATAATACCAATAACTGGATTGTCTGGTCCAGACTTGATTATTTACAGACCAACATCATATATGTGGAATTTTGCCGAGTTCTGCGTTAAACAACACAACAACCATCATCCTAAAGTACAGATGATGAAATTGCTAAAATACAGTCAGGTGTGACAGCAATCCACCATCAACTGATGAAACTGACCATTCTCTATAACCATACAAATGTATACCTGGCTTGTCAAGATGTGAATCAAATTAGGCTACCCCGCGCTCGAAAAGGCCAAGTACCTTTGTTTTCTAGATACGGAAAATGAGATTGGCTGGTATCAAGAATTTAGAAGCCTTGATGCCAATTGGCTGAGCAGAAATGTTTGTTTGTTGTTTGACGCCTTAATCAGCAATATTCCAGCTATATGACAGTGGTCTGTAAATAAATCAAGTCTGGACCAGACTGATTGAGATCATGAGCATTGAGCCACGCAATTGGGATCAATGACATGCATCTACCCTGACCTCCCAATCCCATTAGTCTCCTCTTACGACAAATATAGTCGCCTTTTACGGCAAGTATGGGTTGCTGAAGACCTATTGTACACCGGATCTTCTTTAAGCTGTTCTCATACAAAACCATATATCCTTGACTAAACTCTGCTGCTAAGACAGTCATACTATGATTTGAATTGTTTCTTCAGTGACAAATTTGTAACACGGAAATAACACGGAAAATAAGCAATATTTACACAGCTGTGATCAATATTCCAGCATCACACTTCCAGTTCCATTTGCAGAATAGAACCCATCACAAGCTAACACTTGATCCAGTAGACGACCTGCCTTACCTGGCAGTGGAACAATGACAAAGAAAGGTGTGCTAAACATAGCAAAACAAGTACAATGTGGGTTTAACATGAATGAGTTGGGTTTAATGCCGCTTTTAACATTATTCCAGTTATATCACGGCTTGTCAGCTTAATGTGGGAGGAATGCCCGAAGTGATGCAGGTCTCAGACGTTTACCATTTCGGTGAAACCCACGAGCATGGGTATGGTGCTGACGAACCTAGAAACATAATCGGGGCGAACCGGGATTCAAACCCACAATCCTATGTTTCTTTTAACAAGAGTGAGTATGGTTTACACTTTTTGCAATATTCCACCAATATCACGGCAGAGGACGCCAGGCACTTCACTGTAATAACCATGTTAGGAATAGATCCCAGGCCTTCGACATGACAAGCAACGCTTTTACTACCAGTCTACATCACGTTTCCTTGCAATGGAACAATGACGTGTTATACAAAGAAAAACAAGTACGATGGTTCTGAGTTTGTATCAACACAAGAAGATGATGCTTCATGCATTGTATGACACTAAATTCTAAATTACACTACACAGATGAGCTCAGATCAGCATCATCATACAGCCAAATGTCCACAGATTTGAATAAGTCAGTTTTACACTGTTTTAAAATTATAGCAGGGGACACCAGAAATGGGCTTCACACACTGTACCCATGTGGGGATTCAAACCCTGGTCTATGACATGACAAGCAAAAGCTTTAACCTCTGTGCTAACCAACCGCTCCTCAGAATTAAGAGATTTTGTCTTTTATAGAAACATCAAGATTGAATTGGATATTTTATCAGGACATGACTTTTGGAATGGCAAGTAGTATTTTTCTAGCAGAATCTGCCTATAACAGACAAATATCTAATATTGTGCAAACTTCCAAATAAATAAACATACAAAAATGTTATTCCACTACATAAATATAACCCTTTAATATACAAATACAAATAACATACTTAGCTTTAGCCTACAAACTACCACAAACACATACACACCAGCAGATACCATAACTATTCTATTACAAGAAGGAAATAATTCGTTTTGCTGTAGCCTAATCATATATACATACTTAACCAACACAAAATTATCAAGCTTTAACAATAATAAGTTCCCAAAATTCCTTTTAGGACCAATCTCATTAAAATCAGATCTTAGTTCTCGCTGCCGCTAAACATAGATCTGAGGACATCCCATTACGGGTCACGTCAAACCGACCTTTCACAAACTCTGACTGACCAATTAAATTACTGACAAGAAGTCGACATTAGCCAATCAGAATGCAGCTTTCTCATGCTTTACGGGACTAATTTCACAATTGGCGACTACGCTTCGAAACATATTTTGACAAATTCTCGATATAATATTTGAAACCTGAATAAAAGAACATTCTCGAATGGCTAATATATGGTCTAGATATAGATTCAGTCGTTACGCCCGTAACTATCGTATGGATTACCCCGTTTTAAGGTTTCGAGGCTGCATGATTAGAAATCACATTCCGACGGTCTCTTTCATGATCGGGTAAGTGACGCTCTGATTGGTCGGATGAAAGGTCGTTCTGACGTGACCCCTAATGGAATGTCCTCAGATCTTTGTTTAGCGGTAGCGAGAACTAAGATCTGATTTTAATGAGATTACTGTCATGTAATAGAACATTGTGCTCTAAATCAGTCAGTATTACACAGCTTATTTTACCTTGTACAGAGATACCAAATCTGGATGATTAACACCAAAATAAGAACAATTAAAAAAACTTTATCACCTCATTACCACGTAGTCCATAAAATATTATTCAATTCCCTTTGCACGCATAAAACAACATCACACCTACACACTGGACATCAACCAACTACCCAGGTTATAGCATAATAGAAGGATGTAGTGCATACAGGCCCTGAAGTATAGACGATGAAGCTATGGGACTATGTAGACACGAAGACCAATTTACTGTTGTGTGTCAAATACCATTAACTATCTCCTGATTGGCCAATTTCTAAGCTAAGGTGAAGAACAAGCATGTACGGATTAGGCCTGACTTTTTTCGGTTTACTTCTTAGGGGCTAAAATTATTCAGGTTGGAAGGTCGAAAAAAAGAGAAGTAACTCAATTAAATAATACAATTTTTATATATTTTTTTATTTTTAAACAGGTCTTATTTTGTTTATTTCTTCAAAATATAGGTAGGAAAAAAAATGCAGGGACTGTTTTTTTAAAGATAAATTTTAAACAGGTCTTAATTAAACTATTTCAAATAATTTATTAAGATTGGAAGTGACATTAAATGTGTTTTTTTCAGAATGTTTTACTTATTTCTGAATAACCAGAATAAAAAAGCCATAATTTAATTTTTGGGAGTTTGAGTATTTGTAAACCAAGTTTAGGAAATAGTCTGGCCTTGATATGAGAGAAAAAGCTCTGGAGAAGTCAGGTGGTAGAAATAAATATTGATGATACTATGGCTCATATATTTAAAAAAAAATAGCTCGTGCTCAATTTTAACTAAACTTCCATCAAATATCAAATAATCATTAAAGAGACAGTATAAATTTTATTGATTAATTTAAACTCTGCAAAATAAGTCCTGTAGGCTTTTAGAAAAAAATCAAATATATTAATATTTCCTGAATTATATTCCCAACATGAACTTATCTATCAAATTTACATTTCAAATGGTATACACACTATACATTTCACACCATATCCATCATCAGGGCCCCATTTGTTACTAATCAGCCCTTACCATGACTAACAAGCAGAGATGTTAGTATACATTTCTATTAAAATGCAAATCGGAGACTGATGTATGGGACTGTCACGGTCTATGGAGAACACCTGGAGCGACAACAGCTGGTGGCCTCAACAAGTCAATGTGTCCACTTCGCTCCCAGTCTGCCTTCATCGGGTCGAACCTGCTGCAGATACCCCTACTCTGTTTATTGAGGAGTTTCCTTGATAATTGGTCACAGCATCAGTGGAACAATGACATCTATATTATATAAACAGCAGGTTTAGCACTACGCAACCAACATTCAGGAACACATGAATACAATCTCAGGAATGAAGATAGTTTTGCATTGTTATGTTTCTAATACAGTAAACTATGTTATAACACTTATAACTAAACAGATAGATATAACAAACTGGTTATTTTGCCGTCCATTTGTTGTATATATATGCTTATAACGAACAACCGCTATAACAAAGTAAAATTAGTGCTCCTTTAACTACGTTATAACCATAGTTTACAGTATTCTTGCATCAGGGACTCCACTCCAAGTATGCACTGCCAAAAAATAATTTCTAAACATAGAAAGTATTACTTAAAACTAGAAAAAACCCAACCAGGAACGCTTTTCTTGGAGGCATTACAGAGGCCATAACTACACATATCACACCACTTGGGACTGCTATCTTTGTTCATTATGCAAGTCAATCAGCATGTCAATCAATCAATCCATCAATCCAATCAATGAAAGTAAGGCAATTTTCAATTGAACAAGAATATAATAAAGTACATGATATTCCCTTCCCAAAAGAATTTCTTGCCCTGAGCTCTTAGAAAATTGACATAAAAGCCATGAAAAAAAAAGGTTTATTTCCGAGATTGAGAAGAAGAGAACAGAAAGTTCAAATGTTGATGAAACAAAAACATTTTGATAATAGTTCCTTGACAATTATATACCAAAATTTGACCAGAGTGCTGCGTCACGATTCATTGACTCAACCCTACACCGACGTATCACATGATACATTATACCAAAGTATCATTTCATATCATAATTCAAAAAGTAATACTTAGAACATTGGGAATACCCTGTCTGATAATACTCAGACTTACCTCAGCACAAAACAAAAGGCTTAATCAGCACAATACAATTAGAACAAGCCTAGAACGAGTCATTAGGGATACCGTATTCGACATAATAAGCGCCCAGGGCCCTCTCACAGTTAGAAATAGGGGGGCTCTTATCAGGATATTATTTTGGTGAAAAACAACAGAGTTGAAAGATCATAAATTTCGTGGTATATGCTGACAGCCTGAAATGTAAATATGTGACAGGTATATTTTTTCCAGAATTTCATGGCCCATAAATTTCCTGTAACAAATTCAAAACAAAATGTCAAAGCACAACTCAGTTGGTCAAAATGTAAAAACAGTTCTCCCTTAACTGTAGAACAATACGACCATCCAAAATCAACCTAAGGCTAAAAAAATAATAGTCTTGGTTCTCCGTCGTATGTTTTTAATATTTCCATTTTCCCCAAAAATATATCCTTACATTTTCCACATGTTGAACACATGACCCCGGTAGTGAAATGCTACTGTACTTAAAAACAATGAAATCCAATATAGTGGACAGTTACTTCACCCATCCCGAACCCCGCCCCCGCCCCCACCCCCCATGTTTTCAAAAGCCATTGCCTGAGAACCAATTCTTTTATTTTTTGTAAGCCTAATACATGTATCTGTAATGAAGGTTGCGAGATCAGAGTTATCCCCCCCTATTTGCCATTTCGGTCTTCTTTATTGATACCTTTGTAGGATCATTGATAACTTTGTATAATCCTATTCTGGAAAAATAATCTGTGGCATATTTAAGCTAGTGAAATTTGAAACTGGCTTGTAAGTTTTAAGGCCTGCTAGTCCACCTGGCTAGCAATATCTTTGAGACTCTTTTATGCCGTGGTTTCCGGTACTGATCTCCGCATGCTGAACCCTGTCTGTACAAATGTATGCGATACACGGACACAGAGGTGAATTAACACTTATATACACCAATTGTATAAATGCACATATAATATACTTTCACTCATCAATGAAAACAAAACAGTCACATGTCATGCTGACTCCTGGAATGTACACTAAACCTTCGTATCCTGTACCGCATTGTCGACAACATATTTATAGCCGCTTTTAAAGCACATCGTGTTTGATTGATGTATCAAGCATCTCACATCATTTCAAGTGAGCCTATACTAAAATCAAGCAAAAAAGAACACTTTCATTCAATACAAGTAATGAAGTAATCACTTGGCTGACAATAGGTTATATTCTCTCTCATAAAAGTAAAACATTTTTGAATGTGACAAAGTATATAGACAACTCATTTAGTTTTCTCATATTTGAATCACCTTGTTCAATATACATCTAACACTAACACACAGCCTTCCCATCCCTGTATATAAAATATCCCTACCCCCCATTCTTCATCAGCTGGCTGTCTTTACCCCCACACCCCTGTATATCCCTACCCCCAGTCTATATCAGCTGGTTGTCTTCATCCCCAACATCTAGCCCCCCACTGCACCCCTCAATGGTTGTCTACATCTTCATGGTCAGAAAGTATCACTATTTTCATTAGTAGGCAAATTGGTTCTGTAACAGAGTTTCCATGTATGTTATTGTAAAGTGGTCCTGGTGGAGTGATACAGTGAGTCCAACAGTGTCATGGCCGGGAACACCAGTCATGGCCGGGAACACCAGTCATGGCCGGGAACACCAGTCATGGCTTCACAGTGTGAAGTTCACACATTGTATCCATGTCGGGAACAACCCTGGCCTTAGGTGCGACGAGCAAACGCTTGAACCACGAGGCAACCCCACTACTCTGGTACTGGTACAAAAGTTATTAGTTCTTCCTTTATTCAACTACTCTCGGTCTAACACACTTAATTTCTAACCTGTAGAAAAATATAAAAAAAACAATCCCAACCTACAAGACAAATAAGTCTATATAAGCTACACTGTTCCCTCCCCCATGTTGCCCCGCCCCCCCAACATAAGGTTCTTCTGACCATGTGATAAGGCAAATATGTTAGCTTCTCCAAACACCCCCCCATCCCACCCATCCCAGCCCCCCCCCATCCCACCCATCCCAGCCCCCCCCCCCCCACCCCCACTCCCCGTCCGACCCCTCTACATGGGCAGCAGGTGGTCGTCCCTCTCCTCCATATCGTCCAACTGATCATCCCCAACCCCCTTGTACGTGCGCGGTCCACGATTTTCTCCAGTCCGGCACACAAAGTTACAGCCATCCTACAACAAAGAGTGAGTGAGTGAGTCGGGTTCATCTCTGCTGTCAGCTGCATCAGTTTCACGTCAGTTTCAGGCGGTAAGTGAGTGAGTGAGTATGGTTTTACGCCGCTTTTAGCAATATTCCAGCAATATCACGGCGGGGGACACCAGAAATGGGCTTCGCATTTTGTACCCATGTTGGGAATCGAACCTGGGTCTTCGGCGAGACGAGCGAACGCTTTAACCACCAGGCTACCTGACTGCCCCTCACGTGGTAAGGTGAGGTGAGGTGAAATGGGGTTTAACGTCGCGTCCAAGATTATTGCACTTATATAGCGACATGCATGCACGTGTATGTGTGTGTGTGTGGCTGCTTGTACTAGTCTGGACTGATGCCGATTTATAGTGCTAGCACACTGCGATACCATGCCGCAATTTAACATGAATACCCCACTCAGACACAGTATACTGACTCCGAGCTGACCAGTCCTTGTTTTAGCCCCTTAATGCAGAGCACCAGACAGGGTAACAACAAGTACCATCTTTCAACGTCTTTTGGTATGACGCGGCCGGGGATCGAACCCCGGACCTTCGGCTCTCCGGGCGGATGCTCTACCACTAGACCACGGAGGCGGTCCTGCAATCTTGGTCTCACGTGGTAAGGAACCTGAACTGAGCCTATACTGCTGACAACCACTCCTAATCAAGGTGGTTTGTGAAGCCACGCCCATGACCAGTGGATCCTAATGGAGTCACACCAGTGCACAACTACCTAACCAAATGGACACTCGTACAAGAAGACTGAAGGAATGTAATAGCATGAGCAAGGAATGAAGATTTCTTCTCTGGAATTCCTACATGGGGTCTCGTGGACTTACTCATCCCAGGAACTCCTACTTGGCATACTAGCAATCTATGCTCCTCAGGAATTCTCATATGGGGTACTCGGGTTATATTCATCATACGAATTACCACGGAATATATTCATCACAGAAATTCCCACATGGGGCAGTGAGGATTTATTCATCCTTGTAATCCCTACTTGGCATATTGGGAATCTATTCTCTTCCGGAATTCTCACATGGGGTACATGATGTTAATCACTGGATTGTCTGGTCCAGACTCGATTATTTACAGACCGCCGTCATATAGCTGGAATATTGCTGAGTGCGGCGTTAAACAACAAACCAACCAACCAACCAACTCACAAGGGGTACAGGGGATATATTCATCACAGGAATTCCCACATGGGGTACAGGGGATATATTCATCACAGGAATTCCCACATGGAGTACAGGGGATTTACTGATTCGGGGAATTCCCACATGAAGTACTGGGGATATATTCATCACAGGAATTCCCACATGGGGTACAGGGGGTTTTACTGATTAGGGGAATTCCCACATGAAGTACAGGGGATATATTTGTTCCCAGGAACTCCCACATGGGGTACAGGGGATTTATTCATCACAGGAATTCTCACATGGGGTAGAGGGGATCTATTTGTTCCCAGGAACTCCCACATGGGGTACAGGGGATATATTCATCAGAGGAACTCCAACATGGGGTTCAGGGGATTCATTCTGTCTCACCATGCTCACATGTCCAACTGAGCTACTCACTGCTTGTAAGTTGCCAAAGTCCAGCCAGAAACCGTAATTTGGTACTTGTTCCATTCCCTTGGCGCCGAGAACAAACCGCTGATACAGGAAGCCGAAGAAGAGGTACACGGCTATCAAACTGAACATGCTGTAACAGAAACGTGTTTATTGTTTAATGCCTTAATCAGCAATAGGATGGCGGCCGGTAAACAATCGAGCCTGAACCAGACAATCCAGTGATTGATATTATGAGCAAACGATCCATCAACCTAGTCACCAAGCCTGACCACCCAATCCATTAAGTTGCCTGTTATAACCAGCACAGGTTGCTAGGGGTCACTCATAACCTGGAATCCCCATGTGTCTGATAACACCCTGGAGTACCGAGGCGCTCCCTGCAGACACTGCATTGCAATCATCCCCCAATTAACACCAAAACAGTCATAACTCTAACATAGCGAACGTGTGGTAAAAGGGGTCCAAGGCCAAAGTCAGTATTTTGGGAAAATCGTGAAATAGATTCCCATGCACAACTTACCCTTAGATTGCAGGGTAAGCGAGTGAGCATTTGAGATGATTTGATGAGTGAGCTGGTTTTAACGCTGCTTTTAACATTATTCCAGTTATATCACAGCATGTCAGCTTAATGTGGGAGAAAAGCCCGAAGTGATGCAGGTCTAAGACGTTTACCACTTCAGTGAAACCGTCAAGCACGGGTATGGTACTGACAAACCTAGAAACCTAATTGGGGCCAACCGGGATTCGAACCCACAATCACAGGTTTCTGGCATGCCCAAGGGACGCAACTCTGCACAGCAAATCGCGGCGCCTTAGACGACTGGGCCACCCGTGCCCCCTCACTTTGGACAGAGTATAATGGTGGGACAGTTTGGTATGGTACGAAAGCCCAAAGTGATCCTTATTTTAGACGGTTACCACTTTGGTTAAACCCAAGAGCACAGGTATGGTGCTGACAAACTCAGACATCATCAGGGCAAATTAGGATTCAAACTAATCATCATAGGATCCGGGCATGCGTAAGGGCCACAACTCTGTACAGTGACTTCTTGCGCCTTTGACAACTTGGCCATTCTAAGACAGCAAAGACAGAATAGGGAAGAAATATACATGATGATGAGTCACTTTACAATAGACCTGTAACAATACAGCATTTTACAACCCCTGTATCCCAATACACACCATAGAGGACATTACAAGTTGTATTGGTGTAAAAACATGTGAACAAAAACTTAAACTGTTCAATAACCAGCACATATTGAATCTCTAGTATTTCGCGGTTGGCTATACATGGCATAACATTCACAGGGCCCTCTAACTAATGTTTCTTCCTTACAATTTCCCATCTTCGATCTCTGATATTCCAATCTCATTAAAATCAGATCTTAGTTTTCGCTACCGCTAAACATATATCTGAGGACATCCCATTAAGGGTCACGTCAGAACGACCTTTCGCGAATTTTGACCAACCAATGAAATGACTGACAAGAAATTGACATTAGCCAATCAGAAGGCAGCTTTCTCGAGCTTTACGACACTAGTTTCAAACTGGCGGGTACGCTTCGAAACATATTTTGACGTATTCTCGATTAAAAAAAATTAAAACTGATAACATTCCGGTATGCCTTATAGATGGCCTAGATTGTATGGATATAATCATAAAACCTGTAACTGTCGTTCGGAATACCCCGTGTAAAATATTTAGTGGTTGCATGATTAGAAAACACATTCCGACTGTCACTTTCATGATCTGGTAAGCGACGCTCTGATTGGTTGGATGAAAGGTCGTTCTGACGTGACCCTTATTGGGATGTCCTCAGATCTTTGTTCAGTGATAGCGAGAACTAAGATCCGATTTAAATGAGATTGCTGAAATTCAAAAACAAATGCTTCGGAGTGTGTAATTCACCTCAAAAAGAAAGAATATCAACTTATGACATGAAAGTACTGAATCATATTGCACCTATAGTATCAGGATACAAATTGTATCGCACCCTTAGTATCTGGAAACAATTCGTACTGCAGCAATAGTATCGGGATACAAATTTTCTCACACCCAATCTATCAGGATACAATTCGTACTGCACCCACAGTATTGGGATACTATTTGTACTGCAACAGTAATGGGATATGAATTGTATCACCATATTATCCAGATACAAATTGTATCACACCTATACTATCGGGATATAATTCGTCCTGCCCCCTTAGTTTCAGGATACGATTTGTACTGCATCGATAGCATCGGGATACAAATTGTATCACACCCATAGGATCGGGATACAATTCATATTGCAGCCATAGTATCAAGATATGAATCGTATCGAACCCATAGTATCGAGATACAAATGGTATCGCACTCAAAGTGCATCTATAGTATCGAGTGAGTGAGTGAGTATGGTTTTACGCCGCTTTTAGCAATATTCCAGCAATATCACGGCGGGGGACACCAGAAATTGTACCCATGTCGGGAATCGAACCCGGGTCTTCGGCGTGACGAGCGAACCACTAGGCTACCCAACCACCCCCCTATAGTATCGAGGTACATGGAACCCAATATACTGCTGTGTAACTCACACTATGATGAAGATGGAGCCCAGACTGAGGTTACTGGTTGGCTTATTTGGACAGATATCCTGATGACTCAGCTCAAACAGATAGTAGCAGTCGGCAGACTTGTTTTTGTTTTCTTCCAATATGACCATCTGGGCTTGCAACTTCAAAAACAATAAACAACGCAAGTGTCAATCTCAAACAAAATGTTTGGACATTCACAGGAAGCATGACTAATCCCTACTAGTCATGTGAGTATTGCCTATGAATTATTCCGGAAGATTTGGAATATTATATCTGTTTCACTTCAAACAAAATATTAGGGTGTTAGAGGTCTGAAATTGTACACCTATTCTTCCCTGGCTTCCCTTGTGGGGACAAGCTTGAGGTACTTAAGACCTACTCTACCCCAGAGGATTCCATGGGGACAAGCATGGGGTACTGGAGACCTACTCTACACCAGAAGATTCCATGGAGATAAGCTTGGGGTACTGGAGACCTACTCTACCCACAGAAGAGTCCATGGGGACAAGCTTGGGGTACTGGAGACCTACTCTAAACCAGAAGATTCCATGGAGATAAGCTTGGGGTACTGGAGACCTACTCTACCCACAGAAGATTCCATGGAGACAAGCTTGGGGTACTGGAGACCTACTCTACCCACAAAAGAGTCCATGGGGACAAGCTTGGGGTACTGGAGACCTACTCTACCCACAGAAGATTCCATGGAGACAAGCTTGGGGTACTGGAGACCTACTCTACCCCAGAAGATTCCATGGAGACAAGCTTGGGATACTGGGGACCTACTCTACCCCAGAAGATTCCATGGGGACAAGCTTGGGGTACTGGAGACCTACTCTACCCCAGAAGATTCCATGGAGACAAGCTTGGGGTACTGGAGACCTATTCTACCCCAGAAGATTCCATGTGGACAAGCTTGGGGTACTGGAGACCTACTCTACACCAGAAGATTCCATGGAGACAAGCATGGGGTACTGAAGACCTATTCTACACCAGAAGATTCCATGGGGACAGGCTTGGGGTACTGAAGACCTACTCTACCCACAGAAGATTCCATGGAGACAAGCTTGGGGTACTGAAGACCTACTCTACTCACAGAAGATTCCATGGGGACAAGCTCGGGGTACTGGAGACCTACTCTACTCACAGAAGATTCCATGGAGACAAGCTTGGGGTACTGAAGACCTACTCTACCCACAGAAGATTCCATGGAGACAAGCTTGGGGTACTGAAGACCTACTCTACCCACAGAAGATTCCATGGAGACAAGCTCGGGAGTTTTTCTTACTCTCAATATTCATTAGTGTTTGTTTGTTGGTTTGTTGTTTAACATCGCACTTGACAATATTCCAACTATGTGACGGCGATCTGTAAATAATCGAGTTTGGATCAGACATTCCAGTGATTGACATCATGAGCATCGATCCACGCAATTGGATTCGATGACATGCATCAACCAAGTCAGCGAGCCTGACAACCTGATCCCGTTAGTCGCCTCTTACGACAAGCAAAGTCGCCTTTTACAGCAAGCATGGGTTGCTGAAGACCTATTCTAAACCGGATCTTCACGGGTACAATAGTATATGTGAATTGACAAGCAGTTACAACAGTATATTCCAAACTGGCCTTACATCTGAAATGGACTCATCACAGGTGAGCATGATGACTGCGCGGCGCCCTTCCCCACTGCAGTGCCTGTTGTAGGTTTTTCCTCCCAGGTACTCCAAGTACAGCCAATCAGCTGACAGAATATGCAATGTTGTTGAAAGAAATACATATTTGTCCATTATATATTCATCTTCATCAATTTCATTTTTTTATCATTTAAACAAAATATTCCCAAGAACAGAAAACACAATGTTGTTCATTAAGAAAAAAGAATTTGTCCATTTATGGGTCATCTTCACCAATTTCATTTCTTCTTTTGGTTCCAGTGTTTGATGTGTGCACAAGCATCTTTACTGTCAGTTCACATCAAGAGATTTTGACTAACAAAGTGTGTGTGTGTGTGTGTGTGTGTGTGTGTGTGTGTGTCTGTGTGTGTGCGTGTGTGTGTGACTACTTGTTCTAGCCTTGATTAATGCCAATTTTGTATTGCTAGCCCACTGAGGTACCATGCCACAGTTTAACATGAATACCCCAATCAGACACAGTATACGGACTCCTAGGGACCAGTCCTTGTTCAGCCCCTTAATGCCGAGCTCTAGACAGGGTAACAACAAGTACCATCTTTTAACGTCTGGTATGACGTGGCCGTGGCTCGAACCGCGGACCTTCGGATCTCCGGGCAGACGCTCTACCACTAGACAACAGAGGCGGTCAACGCCACTTGAAACAGAGTTTCACTCAATATCACAGTGTGTCAGATTGATGTGGGAAGATCCTTAATGTTTGTCACTTTGGAGAAGGTGAGGTGAGGTGAGGTGAGGTGAGGTGAGGTGAGGTGAGGTGAGGTGAGGTGAGGTGAAATGGGGCTTAATGTTGCGTCTAAGATTATTGCACTTATATAGCGAGGTGCATGTATGTGTGTGGCTGCTTTTACTAGCCCGGACTGATGCTGATTTATAGTGCTAGCACACTGAGATACCATGCCGCAGTTTAACATGTATACCCCACTCAGGCACAGTGTACTGACTCCGAGCTGACCAGTCCTTGTTTTAGCTCCTTAATGTCGAGCACCAGACAGGGTAACAACAAGTACCATCTTTTAACGCCTTTGGGTATGATGCGGCCGGGGATCGTACCCCAGACCTTCCGCTCTCCGGGCGGACGCTCTACCACTAGACCACGGAGGCTGTCCACATTGGGGAAACCCACAAGAATGGGTATAGTTCTGACAAACCTAGAAACATAATCAGGGCAATCAGATTCGAACCATGATTCTGGCACGCCTGGGAGACACAACTAATCACAGCCAATTGGGTACCTTAGTCCACTGGGCCACCTGGGCCCCTTTCCCAGGCCTATGTAAGAGTGAATGAGTGAGTTGGGTTTTACACTGCTTTTAGCGATATTCCAGCAAATTCACAGCAGAGGGAGTCGTATGTTAGGAGCATTCCCTGGCAGGACTTGATTCAACTTGCACCAGGTGCTTGTTGACAAGTAACCCTAGTTGCACAAGTCGAAACAAGTTTGCACCCTGGCAAACTAATTTGGCAACAGTACTTAAATTTGAACAAACACATTCATTGATGCAAATTCTGTCTAAACAATGCATATACCTTATTCGACGTAATAAGCGCCCAGGGCGCTCTCAAAATTAAAAATAGGGGGCTGGTATAAGAATATTATTTGGGTGAAAAAGACAGAGTTGAAAGATAAATTTCGTGGTTTATGCTGACAGCCTGAAATGTTTATGTACGACAGATATAATTTTCCTGAATTTGCCCAAAATCAAGGGTGCATATAACACACGAGTGCGTATTATACAGGATTAAATAAGTCTTGTGTACATTGATCAATCGGAAGGGGTGCTTATTGGGATTTTTCACCAGCCAATATCTTAGCAAATGTCGCCGTGGATGCTTATTAGAGCAGGGCGCTTATTACGTCGTATACGGTAATAATTCCATTGTTGCTACATCATGAAAATCCATTAAAAAACATTACAGCCAAAATGGATAGAATTATAATTAAACCACCCTTATGTTATCATAAATGAGCGGGCCACTGTAACTCGATAATGCCCTCATATTGCTTAACAACGGGCTATTATCACGCCCCTTTTTAGGTGACGTCATAGGGTAGGGATCGGTGACGTCACATTCAATCGTGACCTCATCTGGTTAGTTCTATGATGTTTCCATATTTGTAAAAGTGGGTCAGTGACATTCGTGTTGATTGCGGTAAATGTTTCAAAACCGATATCGTTGTTTCTTTTTATTTGATAACAAATTCCATCCATTTTAGCTATAATAACAGTAACGCTATTTTTCAGGGCATTATCATTTGCAGAAGACCCCCGTCTTTTCAACTGCACTCCGTCGTCGAGCAGTTAATGGAAGACCTCGAAATGATAATGCCCTGAAAAATAGCATTACCCTTATAGTATTCTCATGTTTTGCAGTATATCTTGTTTTCAATGAATATTGTTAAGCCCAAATGTTGGGGACCTGTTCAATCAACTTACTTCCAGATATAATGTCTGCATTGTTGTAGAGTCCCAGGACAACAGGCTCATTGTTGCCATTCTTCAAATCGACCTGCACTGCACCTGCCTTATCCACCCCGCCAGCAGGAGCACAGATGGCAACAGTATACCTATACTCTCCATTGGGATCATTTACTTTGTAGCTGGAAACACAGGAGTGAGTAAGTGAGTTGTGTTTAATGCTGCTTTTTACAGTACTACGGTTATATCGCGGCATGTCAGCTTAATGTGGGAGGCAAGCCCAAAGTGATGCAGGTCTCAGACGTTTATCACTTCGGTGAAACCCACGAGCACGGGTATGGTGCTGACAAACCTAGAAACATAATCGGGGCGAACCGGGATTCGAACCCACAATCATAGGTTTCTGGCGTGCCCAAGGGACGCAACTGTGCACAGCGAATCGCGGCGCCTTAAATGACTGGGCCACCCATGCCCCCGAAATGGGGTTTAACGTCGCATACAAGATTAATGCACTTATATAGTGACGTGCATGTATGAGAGTGTGTTTGTGTGGATGCTTGTACTAGTCCGGACTGAAGCTGATTTATAGTGCTAGCTCACTGAGATACCATGCCGCAGTTTAACATGAATACCCCATTCAGACACAGTATACTGACTCCTAGCCGACCAGTCCTTGTTTTAGCCCCTTAATGCCGAGCACCAGACAGGGTAACAACAAGTACCATCTTTTAACGTCTTTTGGTATGACGAGGCCGGGGATCGAAACCCCAGACTTTCCGCTCTCCCGGGGGACGGTCTACTACTAGACCACGGAGGCGGTCCTACAAACTTGTGTGTTAATAGTGTTAACAATGTGATATGAAAGTCTTCATGTATGTGCTTTGGATGAGAATGTGAGTTACGGTTATCAGAACTACAGATAAGCAGTGTATTTGCGTAAAATACTCCCCCAAAATATTCAAACCCAATTACTTTCAATTAACTTCAATACAGAAACACGTGCATTAAATGAAAAACTCAAATGTATAAAAACAGCTGGCGTAAATACCCAATGAAGATTTTTCAGCATGCGCACAAAGGAGCTAATTTCCAAAACAAAATTACGAGATAATTTACTTTCCGAGTCGAGCCTATATATTTAGAACAGGTACATACATCTAAAACATAATTTCATTTTGTTCAACCTTAAAATGTTCACTCATTTGGGGAAAACCCAATAGAGTGATGAATAAATGAGTGAAAAAATATTGGATGAAAAATGTAATAAACCTATAAAAATAGAAACTCTAGAGTAAAAACTCAATTGCTCAGAAAGTTATCTGGAGCCCGGTTATATGCACAAATCATCCCAATAAAGTCTGCAGCTACAGACACAAGTCCAAAGGCCAAGTCTAGTTAATTTCTGTTTGGTCTAGTAACCTCAGCTTATAACCGTCTAAATAGTAATACCCAAATCTATTGAAAACAATGCTAAGAACTTACAGACTCAAAACTTTTTGAAACAGACTACTAATATTGATTAGAATTCATGATCTATTATGAATCACACAGGATAGGGTAAGGTAGTATATGGGTTAGCTATCTCTTCAACAAAACAATCCAATGCAATAAGTTTTACAGAGAACAAGGCAACTGTGCCTAAAGGTAAACATTCAGGTTCTGATCACTTGGAAAACAAACATTAATTATTTTATAGCACCTGTGGTTTTGCGGTATAGCACTGGCAAATTAGATTAACAGAGCACCTTTAGAATACAGGACGATCTCTCCCGTAGGTCACAGGTCTCAAAGACAAGCCACCAGTTTTTGTGAGAATCCGTCGGACTCAAACTCGCGACCTTTGGATTGTTAGCCCGACAGCTAACCGACTGAGCTATGTCCACACTGTGGTACTAAGTGCAAATTTACCTAGTCATGACGTTACGGAACTGAATGAAAAGGGTCGAATACGTGATGGACACTTACGAAGGTTACGGGTAGGCATGGTGTCTCGTGACTTTAGTCTAAGGACACTTACGAATGATCCTGATGCCATTTGGCACACTCGTCCCATTCCGTAATCTACAAGATACCGAGTGGCGAGGAATGTGCCGACATGGCACAAACTAAAAACGGCTTCAGGTGTCAGACGTCAAACTCGCGAGTAGGCATGAATGACGTGGTATTTAACAATTCGTCAGGTGATTTTTGTGTCAGAAAAGTGTGGTAGGGAACACTGTAAGGATGATGTGGATAATAGTAAGGAAAGAGGGAGGCATGAGCAAGGATAGTGACGACTCAACGGTGAATTCGCTTTTGAATCAGTTCTGAAAAAATGTAGCGGGTGAAAGTGGCTTGTGTGAATGTTCCATGACAGTTTCCAGTAGCCAAAATATTTGACACAAAACCATTTCATACTTTTTACTCGATGTTTTTGTGTGGAGATTATTAGGAGCCGCCATAGAATCTATAATAGCCACTAAACAGGTACCTAACCCTAATGATCGTAAAGGGGTGATTGATCGTAAAGGGGTTCCAAGGGCTAAGTATAGAGTTCGGGGTAACCTACATTAACACTGGCGACATTTGGATGTGTTCAGCGCCAATATAATATCCCTAATAAACTGCATTCTTGTGTATAATAATGAAAATTAAAGAACCGAAAAAAATAATAAATGTATATTAGTTCCCATTTTTAACCATTTTAGCCACTTGAATTGCGAGAAAAACGAAATAAAAAATAAATAAAAAATAAAAATACTTTCATAAATTAGCGCTTGCTCTAAAATGTGCTGCCGCCGGCTATATTTAGTAAACACATAATCAAAACTCTCAACACCACTGGGCATATTCAATGACATTGCGTGTAGAGATGATAGATCACTGGGAGGAGCTTATGCCCTGAAGTCACAGGGCATTGTTTCGCCAGCGTGACTGGCAACAAAATACTACAAATTACGTCATAGGGTATTGTCACGTGTTTGAAAAGTTTGTGGTACTGTATTCTAAAGGTAGGCCAGATTATATCATTATCTCCGCTTCAAGCTGGCAAAGTGAGTTTGATCCTCCATGAAGTGCTAACTGAAATCCGAAAAAAAGTGTGGCTGGTAAAGGATAAAGCGGGGCACAGCTTACTATATTGCAAACTGCCTCAGGCTGCCCACTTGCTCTTGCTTCACAGATCTTGCAATATCTTCGATCCTTAAGGTTAGTGAGTGAGTATGGTTTTACGCCACTTTTAATGATATTCCAGCAATATATAATGGCAGGGGACACCAGAAATGGGCTTCACATATTGTACCCATGTCGGGAATCGAACCCAGGTCTTCGGCGTGACGAGCGAACGCTTTAACCACTAGGCTACCCGACCGCCCCTTAAGGTTAGTAATGTTAGGGTTAAGGTAGGTTACCCCCAACTCTGTCCTTAACCCTAGTATCCCTTTCCGATCAAGCACCTCTCTACGTTCATTAGGGTTAAGTACCTCTTCTCCATCAAACACCCTTTCACGATCCTAAGGTCTGGGCACCACTCCCCCAAAAGATGCACAACCCTGAGAGTCAGACTCCCAGCAAGGACAGACATCTGAAGCCAAGAATGGCAAGATAGCAAACGGTATCAGCGAATGGGGTCAGTAACGTTAGGTGCCCAGTAAACTGCGACATTTCCCAGTTAAAAATAAACAACATTCATATTAATTGAAAAAGGCACCTTTTTCCAATGAATGGTTTTAGTTTGGGATAATCCTTCTTAGATCCAGCGTAGTGTGGAAACGAACATCCTGCGGCTGCAATGTCTCCTCCAATGGGTTCAAGAAATGACAATATGTGCACAATTGAAATTACTAATATGATCAAACTTTTCATTGTAGTAGCGAATATGGCAAATATGTGAACAATATATAACAGGAAATACCAATACTATTTCTCCGATCACTTTCCACCACGACAAACCAGGAAGTCCATGTGATGTTAACAACAGCACCGGGCACGCTCTGTTTCTTAATGTTGATTGGTCCACACTTCTTACTGGTTCATGGTTATTGATGCGCTGCGTCAAATTTTAGAGCAGTAACTCGTCTTTTTGTTTTTCGTTTTGGGAGTATAAAAAAATCATGAAATAAAACACTTTAGTCAATTTCCGAGAGAGAAAGGTTCTTGATATTCGTAGTATGTATTTACCCTCTGTCCTATTCCACACAATAAATGCCTGTCCCCCGCGTAAACAATTGAAGGCACCTTCAGTGTTATTACCAATAATACATAAGGTGACATTGTGGACACTCTAACTGATTTATGTTGGTGTTAACGTCGCACTCGCAAATATCCCAGCTTTATGACGGCGGCATTTAAACTTAAGTTTCATATATATATATATATATATATATATATATATATATATATATATATATATATATATATATATATATATATATATACCGTATTCGACGTAATAAGCGCCCAGGACGCTCTCAAAATTACAAATAGGGGCTCTTATTAGAAAAATAATATTTGTGACAGAGTCGAAAGATCGTACATTTTATGGTTTCTGCTGACTGCCTGAAATGATACAAAAGAAAAGTCTGTGCGTATTATACACGACAGATATATTTTTCCAGAACTTAATTGCCCGTAATTAAGGGTGCATATATCACACGAGTGCGTATTATACACGAATAAATGTACACGAATTGTGTACATTGATCAATCGGAAGGGTGCTAATTGGGATTGTTCACTAGCCAATATATTGGCAAATATCGCCGTGGGCGCTTATTAGAGCGGGGCGGTTATTACGTCGAATACGGTATACATGGAATCCATTGGTGTGTTCTCGGCAGGCAGTGGGTGAAGGTCTTATTGCAATATTCAAGCAGCCGTTACCATATCTCCTCGTCGCTTAAAATCGTTTTTTAAACACATGGGCATTAATAAAGCACCCCCTAAAATAATAAAGGCCACTAATATACCCGTTGATAAAAATCCATGTTTGATGGTAGTTATCCCTAGAAATGCTATCCATCAAAAGAACTGCCATGTTTCAAGCAGATTGTGTCGCCAAAACGCACGTGTAGCATGTTACCCTCAGCCTTCAGAAAAAGCACTCATCTCGACCAGAATGGCTATATACTAGTAAATTGGCAGCTTTCGAGTCATATCTCAGCGTTTGAGAACAGGGCACGGAGAAGGCTGCCAGGGGTACTTTCTTTCTTTGCTTCTTTGCTTCTTTGCTTGTTGTTTAACTCTGCACTAAGCAACATTCCAGCTATATGACGGCTCGGCATGTATGCCACAGGAATGTCATTCAAAGCTATTGGACGACTTGGCTGTAACCATACTGTGATCAGCGGACTTGTTAGATAGCCCCGACAGACGCATCATTCGTCACCACCCGCCCCTTTCCGTAACCTGCAAGAGGATCGGCTTGTCCCTGAATAACACGAGTTGGACACGAATGATACGTCATGTAAAAGACAGCCCAAATCAGGGCAACCCCGAAAGTTTTGTTTGTTTGTTTATTTGTTGTTTAACGCCACACTCAGCAATATTCCAGCTATATGACGGCGGTCTGTAAATAATCGAGTCTTGACCAGACAATCCAGTGATTGACATCATGAGCATCGATCCACGCAATTGGGATGCAATCGCATGCATCAGCCAAGTCAGCGAGCCTGACCACCCCATCCCGTTAGTCGCTTCTTACGACAAGCATAGTCGCCTTTTACGGCAAGCATGGGTTGCTGAAGACCTATTCTACCTCGTATCTTCACGGGTCACAGTGCCTAAGACGCCTGGACCCCCGTCATTGTCGGATCTTGTAGAAGACCAATATTAGGCTTTTGTCGACCTGCCTTCGATGGTGCACTGATGAATCCGAGGACCTTAAAATAATCAAATATCCGCCGCCCTACCCAATCACTTTTACATGTGGCATTGCGACTATATATAATGATCATGTGTTCATGAATCACTATCAAATAGTAATGATACCAGGTGTCCGTGAAAAGGTAATAGCATCCTGCCCAACCGGTAGCACCCGTAACAAACACACGCAAAGGCAAGTTAATTTGTTCAACTGGAACGGACGGGAACGGACATCCATATGAAGCAATGCTCCTACGTGATGAACGTTTACTGCATGAAGACAGTGACTTTGATCGATCATCCCAGCAATGGTGTCGCAGGAATTTACCGAAGCCTGGGTAATTGCGAGTCCTGGGGTCTCGGTGATGAATTTTGGGGGTCCCGGGAATATTTTCGGGTACCAGCTTAGTGACCACTGTACCAACAGCAAACAAACATACAAAATATGTGTGAGTCCTTTTGCTTCTTTCAGAAAGGGATTTTCCTGTTTGACACGGAATTTAATTACTGAGTAAAGAAATCTGACATGGAATGTCCGAACATTGATACAGAAATATCACACAAATCGAACTTACAGTTTCAATTTAATCACCCCAGCATCCATATCCCTGTGTGTCCAATGGGTTTTTATTTGCGTCCATTCATAATTGTTATGCGTACAAGGCGCAGTATTTTGCCCCCGGTAAAACCCTGGTGTCTCTACAAATTTGGATACCAGAATTCTGATCCGATTCTAAACATCGTTGCCATGTAAACCATACAGAACATGACTTTATTTACTATGACTTAATTAAGATTTTTTTATTACTTATTCTTTAATGCATCATCATGACCTCAGACCTTTAGCTTACAATACCAGTATGGGTTTCTCTGGAATATGCAAGTTGTTTTGTTGTATTGAAACTTCTGTTAATAGGTTTTGCATTTTCGTGGTAATATTGTTAATAGATAGTTTTATTATTTTTTAAATATTCCAGAAAAAAAAGAACCAGGTGAGCGACAGAACTGCATGTCTTTGCATGTATCAATTTAAAACTGATTATTAATCCTAGCTCCATTCCGTAACTCCAGCTTGTTACCCCTTTTCGACATATCTTCTGAGTGAGTTCGGCTTTACGCCGCTTTTAGCGATATTCCAGCAATATCACGGCGCCCGAAAGCAGAAATACCCATGTGGGTTTGTTTGTTTGTTTGCTTGATGTTTAACGCTGTACTCAGCAATATTCAGGTCGACTAACTGACAACATTGTATGTGTCAGGTAAGTGAGGGAGTTGGTTTTAACGCCGCTTGAACAGTATTACGGTTATATCACGGCGTGTCAGCTTAATGGATGAAAACCCAACGTGTTGCAGGTCGCATACATTTACCACACTGGTAAACATCGAAACATAATCGGTGTGAACCGGGATTCGAACCAACAATCATAGGTTTCTGGCATGCCTAAGGGACTCTGCACAGCTAATTGCGGCGCCTTAGATGACTGGGCCATTCATGCCCCTGTATGTGATAAAGATTGGTTCTTCTTTAAGGCCGCACTCAGCAATATTCCAGCTATATGACGGCGGTCTGTAAATTATCGAGTCTGGACAAGACAATCCAGTGATTGACATCATGAGCATCGATCTACGCAATTGGGATGCAATGACATGCATCAGCCAAGTCAGCGAGCCTGACCACCCTATCCCGTTAGTCACCTCGTACGACAAGCATGGGTTGCTGAAGACCTATTCTAACCCGGTTTCCGGCAAAATGACGGCGGTCTGTCAATAATCGAAACTGGACCACACAAGCCAGCGATTAACGCCATGAGCATCCATCCACACAATTGGTTGGTTGGTTTGTTGTTTAACGCCGCACTCAGCAATACTCCAGGTATATGACGGCGGTCTGTAAATAATCGAGTCTTAACCAGACAATCCAGTGATTGACATCATAAGCATCGATGCACCGAACAAGTCAGCGAACCTGACCACCCGATCCCGAAAGTCGCCTCTGACGACAAGCATAGTCGCCTTTACAGCCAGCATGGGTTGTATCCAAGTGGGTAATAGAACCCCCGCATTCGGTGTGACGACCAAACGCTTAAACTACCACATTATGATTAAAATGCATTAATATGTTAAGACGCTTGGCAACGCATGGTCGACCACCCACTGTATTGCACATCCATTCTATCATGATGAATACCGCTAAAATTTACCATTTATTATTACAAAAGCCTTTGCGTAATTTGGAACAAAATCCAAGCCATATTAGGGAGAGGGGCGTCAAAATCGGTTCTACATGGTGTACCCTTGTGGTGAATTGGTGTGACGAGTCAACGCTTTAACTAGGCTACACAAACCCCACCGCCAATGGCTTTGTCGGTTAAGATTATTTAAATAAACAAATGTCAAATCAGGTTAGAAGTGTTGTATATTTCATGCAGGTGTTCACCAGAATTGTCACGTGATGTCATGGTTACGAGTTTAGCCAATCGGAAAACACTTCCGTTGCACGAGTTTTTCCTGCGCGTAATCCAGACTCTTTGGATCGAAGCAGACGACGCTTACTTTATCAAATGGACCGGTGCATGTTAAATTCATTTCAACAGGCTGTTCAGAATTCATTTAAAATAGAGATTACAAGGGGCTTAGACCCCTATTTCTCATGTTTATATTATTCACGCGCACTACGGTGAACGCTGCTTTTAAGACTTTGGTATGTCATGTACCTTTAGTATGAAGACTTTTCAGGAAGAAACATTTTTCAGCTTGATTTCCTGCTCTGTCGTATGTTTTCACACTGAAGAGAACGTTGAACAAAACGACAAGGTAAGTGCAGCAATATGTAATTAAACAATCTGTTGGTGAACATATAATTATGTAAACGAATAATCGCTGTGGCTGTAACGATTCGCCACTGTGATGTTATATTCGATAAAAAACAGCACCAGGGCACCAGGCCGGTAAGAGCTTTTCTCTGACACTCTGTGTGTGTGTGTGTGTGTGTGTGTGTGTGTGTGTGTGTGCGCGCGTGTGGAGGGGGCGGGGAGATCGTCCCATATCGTCAATGAATGAAGCATATCATTTAATTAAGAATACAGCATGTACCCAACCCGGAATTACGTCACAGGAGCGAACGTTTTAACATGGTTTCTCCATACAGCACCAGTGATGTAAACAAGAGAGAAGTTTCGTTACCGTCATAACGGCTTGCTCAACACAATTATGCAGTGTTAAAATACCATTTCTAAACTCCACCCGTACGAACAAGTGGTATATCATTTATCAGGGTTTTTTTAGATAATGAACGAATGAATGAATGAATGAATGAATGAACGAATGAATGAATGAGTTTGGTTTTTATAATACGCAGCTTTTAGCAATATTCCAGCAATATCACGGCTGGGACATAGGAAATAGAAATAGGCTTCAAACATTACACCCATGTCGGGATTCGAACCCGCGCGTACACACAGACCGTATTATTTTTTCAATACATTTTCACAAGGAAAATTTTGTCAAACGCCTCCACACATTGGCAAACAAAATATGCATACATACAGAGTATTTGCTGCGAAATGACCGTTTTAACCATCATTGCAGCTCTCTTGTCCAGCTCCGCTATGAAATGTGTAGTATCATCAATGCATGCTAAATGTAGGGCTGGGAAGGGTAACTGGGATACTCGGGTCGGGTGGGTACTGAGTAGGACCCGGGTACCCACAGGACTACCCGGATCCGTGGATAGTCACGTGATATATTGTTTAATATAGGTTTGAATAAAAATATAACTTCAGTCAACTTCATTGCATGCATGACCAGAGCATTTTATACATGTATCTAAATACATTTTACCAGGGCTACGGTCACACTATTCCCAATCGGCCATTTTGTATCCAACTCTTGAGACCTCTAGCGGGTATCCGGGTAGGGTCGGGTAATAGAGGGGTGGGTACCCGGGTAGTAAATTTGGACTCGTCCCATGCAGCCCTAGCTGAAATTGGTCTTTTCGTGTGTCAGTATCAGCTCTGAGGGGGCCCATTTTTTTTAAAGATGAGTGTATCTTCTTTAGCTCCAGCTAAGACGCATTACTTCTATAATATTGAGCTAGAATTTTTGGGAAATGATCGTAGCCCTAAAATTATCGTAAAGTTATGGTAAGGAAATCGTAGGTTATGTGTGAAACAACGTACCTTTTTGATAATTTGGGAAGGATTAAAAGTGAAGGTGACGACAGGCTCTATAGAAATGACCGTGACCTTAATGATAATTCAGGGGGCAGCTAATCTTATTGATTTAACAAGGAAATACATGTGATCAAATATGCTTATAGTAAATTTGTATAAAGGGTATATTTAATGTTTTTCTAGCAGTAGTAATTGTTTGGTTTCGTTTTCAAAACAACACCTAGGTTATCTATTTTACTGATAGACAAATATTTTTGCATTCTTTAAAAACAGGTGATTAATGACATAGATGTATTCCATTAAATAGAGCAATTTATTGATATTTTGGGAGCTAAAGTTAAGCACATATACTTTCGTAATAAATTTCGAGAATTGCGATTTGAAAATTCAAGTAAAAAATGGGTTCCTCTGCTCATTTGGGTTTAAAATGTTTCCAATATATTTTCCCAGAAGATGTTTATTGAATGAAATGTACTGATCAATATAGAATAGACATTTTCAATAATCTTTGAATGTTGCCTTCAATGGAACGTTTTTAAAATAATAATTAATGTTGGTCTTTTTAAAATTAAAGTGTACATTTACCTGTTTTATATTCATAAAATAGATACTTGAGACCATTCAAACAATAATATCATTGTAAAGGATAGGGTCACAAGACAAATAGTATTAATTGACCCTCAGCAGTGCTGTCAGAGAAGCCAAGCTTAATAGAACTACGTTCTGGAGTAGATTTTACACATTGACAATGAAGATATTTCGCTCCTCAGCCAGATTTATATCAAATCAGACAAATCAGTTTATTCGCTCTACTTAATTTAAAAGGACACGTTAACTTGTGGCCTGTTCAAAGAGACAACATAACTTGACAATTCCTAAATTATCTCCCTTTGTGAACGCAAGTGTCACTTTCAAATCTTGATAGGAATTATAGATCTAAATAGGTTTATAAAAAATTACATCATCTAAATACAAATAGCTTCATATTGTATATGGGTCCATTGTTTATTCGTGAAATATATTCGATATGTAAATAACAGAAAAAAATTACATTGTCATTGTAACTCACTCGTGGGTGCGCTGCTTCCTGAACAATTTTTGTTTTGAGTGTTTCCAAGTATAATGTAGATCTAGGTGATTTCTCTATAAACTTGACTTTTTACGTAAACCCCAAAACAAGCAGTATTGTGAAACTGACCCAGCATACATCACGTAACATCAGACCTGAACGCGCATCTTAAATGCTGAACGCCTGCTTTTCGAACTTAGGTCGTCTTGTCATTTAGAATAACGTCCCTTAATTAATTTCGTCCTTGACTTTGATGCAATGTGTTTACATAAGGCTTTGTTCTCTCCCGAAAGGATCATTAGAAGGGAAAATAGAGAAGTATCTTTTTGGCACATTATATCAATTCCAATAACTATAATGTGGTAACACTACACTTATTGATTATAACATTTATTGGGTTTGAAAAATGCCTTTGGATAGCACAGCGTTCGCTCGTCAGGCGCAAGACCCGGGTTTGATTACCGACATGGGTACAATGTGTGAAGCCCATTTCTAGTGTCCCCCGCCGGGATATTGCTGGAATATTGCTAAAAGCGGCTTAAAACCATACTCACTCACTCACTTTGCATGGCACATGAATGCTATTTGTGTTCGGGTAGTCATGGTATCTTTTATCACAAGTTCAAAACGTCTACATATTGGATATATGTTGCATTGAACGGACTGTCACCCAAAAAGTTGCATGTTAAACAGTGTGACCTGACAATGTGATTATGAATTCTGTGTCACTTCTCCGTGTTCTTGTTATTGTTGTCAGCAGCTGGGACATACCCGTGACGTCACTGGAACACACCCCACTTTATCAATCTCTCACACAAATGAATTTTCTGATAGGGATCGTAACTTTATACAATCTGTGACATATTTAAGATAGTTTCGAAAATGTATCTGATCTTCAACTTGAGATATCTTATCTTTGAACGTAAGTTAAGATATCACTATCTAAGATCGCTTCGAAAATCTAGATCGTGGTCTCTAATGTTTCAGCTCCTGTTGTGACATCTGTTTTTATGTGATGTTCTCTCATGTTTTAGCTCTAATTGAGATATCTCCTGTCATAATGCGAGGGTCTCTAATACTTTAGCTCCAGGTGTGTGGCACTAGTTCATATAATGGGCTGGTCTCTACTACTTTAGCTCCAGGTGTGTGGCACTTGTTCATATAATGGGCTGGTCTCTAATACTTTAGCTCCAGGTGTGTGGCACTAGTTCATATAATAGGCTGGTCTCTAATACTTTAGCTCCAGGTGTGTGGCACTAGTTCATATAATGGGCTGGTCTCTAATACTTTAGCTCCAGGTGTGTGGCACTAATTCATATAATGGGCTGGTCTCTAATACTTTAGCTCCAGGTGTGTGGCACTAGTTCATGTAATGGGCTGGTCTCTAATACTTTATAGCTCCAGGTGTGTGGCACTAGTTCATATGATGGGCTGGTCTCTAATACTTTATAGCTCCAGGTGTGTGACACTAGTTCATATAATGGGCTGGTCTCTAATACTTTAGCTCCAGGTGTGTGGCACTAGTTCATATAATGGGCTGGTCTCTAATACTTTATAGCTCCAGGTGTGTGACACTAGTTCATATAATGGGCTGGTCTCTAATACTTTAGCTCCAGGTGTGGAGAGTTGCGTCCCTTGGGCGAGCCAGAAACCTATGATTGTGGGTTCGAATCACGGTTCGCCCCGATTATGTTTCTAGGTTTGTCAGCACCATACCCGTGCTCGTGGGTTTCACCGAAGTGATAAACATGTGATACCTGCATCACTTCGGGCTTTCCTCCCACATTAAGCTGACACGCCGCGATATAACTGGAATACTGTTAAAAGCGGCGTTAAACACAACTCACTCGATCACTCACTCACTATTATTATTATGTGTTGGTCACTTAATGTTTGAGCTTCATTTACCACACGCCACCTCCAACTATTATGATCCTGTTGAGATGCATCACTAAGACGAAGCCGATTATTTTTCCAGACAGAATCATTTTCTTCAATAAAATGACTTGGCCTCTAATGTTTCAGCTCCAATTGTGTTGTGCCACTTCATAAGTTAGTTTCTATAGTTTCAATATTATGGTTAATCTTGGCAACCAATTCAACACCACCCAGGCCCCGAAATAACAACCAACACACCAACCATACCCCAACCCCACCCCATCCCCCACTACATCACCAAAAACAGGAAAACTTATCTCGCCAACAAGATACAAAACATAAAAACAGCGTCCTCTGCAAACATCACCCCACAAGAACTACACAGCAACATGAACAAGATAGTTCAGTTTATAGTTGCTGCAATCCTTTTGAAACTATCCACTGCCAAAAAAATTAAACAATCTGGCCACCAAGTCCAAAGTTTACGAAAAGTCCTTCAAACAGCCTCCTTAAAGCTTAAATAACTAAGTTAAATTTATATTACCTACACTTCTTATCCTATCAGCCATGGTGATTATACAATGGAACTGCAATGGTCTCCGAGCCAATGGGCATGAACTTGAGGCCCTAATTGCCCAAAATAAAATCCAACTACTATTAATAGCTTTACAGGTAACACAAATATCCCCTAAAATGGCCTTTAAAATTCCAGGCTTTCAATTCATTCGGAAAGACAGACCCCGCCCTATCAATTATCTAGCCTAGGGTCTATTTATTTTCATAGAAATCTCCCTTGATTATAATATTATTGATATCCTAACTTAGAAGACCTGGCAATGAATACCACTATCAAAAATACTAAGATAAGAGTAATAATAATATACCATTCAAAAACCAAGACCTTTAATAACGACGACTTAGAAATTCTAAAAAATTTCATAGAACCCAATACCATTATTCTCTGGGACCTTAATGCACACCATCCATTGTGGGGCACATAAACATACAGTAGTAGCAACCTTATTTCATTAAATGACAACCAACCCTTTTGGTACCCAATAAATCATCTTCAAAATCCAACAGTAGTGGACCAGTAACTACTTGTAATCTTTTTACAAAAAAATAGCTGGGAAGTTCATAATGACACCTGGGGCAGCAACCACTGCCCCATAAAAATGTCCTTAAATATAAACCACACCCACCCACCCCAACTGAACCCCCCTCAGGCTCTCCCCAGCAATTAAGATTTAATTTTAAAAAAGCTAACTGGCAACAATATTTACAAAACTATGCAACCAAACAGACATAGACCAAATACATCACACAAACATAGACACATTTAACACAAATCTAACCAATGAATTACATGAAATAGCCTTAAAATGCATTCCCACTAACTCCTCAAACTACACCCACAACCCAGTCCCCTGGTGGAGCTCTGAAATTTAAAAAAACAACAGACAATTAAGAAAAAAAGGCCCTTAATAAATCAAAGAGGGACCGTTCAAAATTACTTTTATTCATAAATCTTAGAAATCTTAGAAATCTTGGCAATCTTTTTGTAATCCCTTGAAAATTGGCAATATATTGCTGCCATTTCGCCAAAACCAGCAGCTCCACCATCTACCCCACCTCCCCCAAATTACAAAACACCATCAAACATCCCACATACACAAAAAGACCAGACCACACCCACCTACCTATCAACAAAATACTTAATACAGTATACATGAATTACAAACAGCCCCCCAAAACAAGAAAACAGCCTCAGCCACAGGTCTTAACAACATTAGCTACATTATTTTAAATAAAATCCCCGTCAAAATTTACTTTTACAATTATTCAACAAATTTTTATAATGATGATTGGGGGTTATTGGTTTGTCCTGGTCTACGTGTGTTATTGTTCTTATCTTATGAGGCGTCAGAGTATATATGTGTGTGGGATGGCCAGTTGGTATGTATGTGGTTAAGTATTAATGATGGGTTTTTCTGTTGGGGAGATATTAGGTTGTGTATGTAGTACACTGTGTATAGACTAACATTTAGTCCCTGAAATCTTATATTACACAATATTCTTCTTCACTCTAAAAATAAAATAAAAATTCCCTATGCTGATTTCATGCTGTGGAATAGAGCTAGCTTGAGCTGGCTAGACTTGCTTTTGTATAAATTTCTAGATTATGTTTTATTCATAAAATAAATATATTCCACGGTCATAGTGCAGGACTACACTGTGTAGTGAGGTGTCTGTTTCTGATGCTGGTTGATCAAGTATATAATGTTGGGATGGGGGAGTGTGTTTAATGTTAGTGAGATTGTGGGTATGTAATAGTTTGTATAGGTGAGTAAGGTATGGGTCTTTTTCTGGAGGGGTTTTGAATTATTTTTGTTGTAGATTTTTTAATGTTGACATATTTTTGTGTGAGTGTTTTGTATATTTGGTTATGTTGGGCCCCAGCCCTGTAGTTTCAGCTAGATTGATGTCTGCGGTGTGTGATTGAGAGTGTGCCTGTCATTAGTAATAGTGTATTGTGGGCAGTACCAGTCCTGGTACCTGTGGCTATTCTTAGGGCTTCATATAGCTTTCAGTTTATTATGATTTGTACTTGAAACGCCACTTAGGACCAGAGCGGCATAATCTATTTTTGATTGTATTTGTGTTTTATATATACTAAGAAGTATCTGATCCCCAGTCGGTGCCTGTGATGGCCATCATTAGGTTTAAGTCTTTTTCGCAAGAGTTGACCAGTTTTGAAATATGGGGAGTCCAATTGAAGCGTTGGTCAAATGTGACTCCTTGAACTTTGCTTCTTTCTGAAATGTGATTTCTTCATTGTTCATTTGAAAGCCCCACTTAGTAGACCATTTTTAAATACTGTTAAGTGCAGATTGTATTTTGGTTTTAATTAGGTTTAAAGGGGAAGTGTACACGCAAAAATCACTTTCTTTCTTTTTCTAAACAAAACGCAATGTTAGAATTAGTTAGTATCTGTGTTTGAAAATATACATTCATTTTTTTCACAGTGGGTCCCTGTCTATTCTCAACGCAAAAGATATCAAGTACCAGTTTGCGATAAAACAACATGGCCTACGACACACTCCGGCGCAGTGGTGACTCAGCATAACACAATTCTGGCTGGCATCTGAGAAGCTAGAATCACACACCTGTACTTACACCACGTGAAGCGGCTCTAACAAAGCATGATGACGTCATAATGTTTATCAATTGGCACCAATGACGTCATATTGCAAGGGGCACTTTTAATGTGGAAAAAGAACACGAAAAATAGGTTTATTTCCGTGTGACTTGCCCTTTAATGAAGATGAAGATGTCAAGAAGGAAATGTGGTCTGCAAATTTTGCTTTTGATATATTATTGTTTTTAATAGTGTTTGTTTAAATGTCATCAATCATGAAATTAAATATTGTCGTCGACAATATGCTACCTTGTGGGGTGCCATTTTCTTATGGGTGGGTATCTGATAATGTTTTATGGGACTTAACTGTGATATTTCTGTCTGTTAGGAAAGAGTGTATGATATTTAAAATTCTCCCATTAACGGCTCTATTTTCTAATTTTTGAATGAGGCCAAATGTAAAACGTGGTGTAAAGTTTGTCTGTTGTTTATGAAGCCACTCTGGTCTGGGCTAATAAGACTGTTTACTGAAATATGATGCTTGAGCCTGTTATTTATGATTGATCCCATAATTTTACATAATTGGGAAATGGGGCGATATGAATCGGGCTCATTTTGGGGTTTACCTGGTTTCAGGACTGGTACTTCTTTTGAATGTTTCCATTTTGATGGTGTAGTGCCTGTTGTCCATATTTATACTATTACTAACACTGCTGAACTATTAGCCACACTTACAGCCCTCAATCTAGTAAAAACCCTCAAACAAAACAACTTTCTAATTATTTCAGACTCTCTTGGCTCATTAAAGCATAATTCAAAACAAATATTCCAAAACCCGACCTGACTTTATAAACAACATCATCCATTTCATTTCAGAATTAAAATCAGAAAATAAATCTATAAGTCAACTCAGGGTACCTGGCCAATCCAACACACCTGGTAACAACATTGCAGACATAGCAGCTAAAATAGCCACAACTCATCCATCCCCAACCATTGATTTTCACACTTCCAAAGCCCAGCTGAAATCTAAAATAAAACAGTCCATCAAAATTCAAAATTTCGAAAATCTTATCCAAAATTCTAACTATACCTGGATTAAGACTATATTTCATAAACCTTTCTATAAATGCCACAATTTTAATACCACGACTCCCCATCCCAGCGATTATAGATAGGCTAGGCTCTTATTCATTTTTTCTTTCTTCAGTAGGCCCCATATCTAATTACAGCGTATATGTAATACATTTATAACCCATTATGCTATACAATATATATATATACATATACATCGTTAAAACTATACCGTATTCGACGTAATAAGCGCCCAGGGCTCTCTCAAAATTAGAAATAGGGGGCTCTTATTAGAATATTATTTTGGTGGAAAAAACAGAGTTAAAAGATAAATTTCTTGGTTTATGCTGACACACTGAAATGTTTATATGCGACAGATACATTTTTCCAGAATTTAACTGCCCATAAATAAGAATGCATATACGACTGTGTATTATACACGAATAAATAAGTCTTGTGTACATTGATGAATTGGTAGGAGTGCTAATTGGGATTGTTCACTAGCCAATGTCTTAGCAAATATCGGCGTGGGCGCTTATTAGAGTGGGGCGCTTATTACGCCGAATACGGTATTAGGGTAGTAGGAGCTGTTTTAGTTGACATAACATTGTCATATTATAATTTCGTGTTTTAAATTATTAACAGCTCTTCCAAGTTCATTAAACCATCTGAACCCTCTCTTGTAATAATAACTTCAGATATGATATATAATTATAAATACATCATATGAAAACATTATAGATGTTGTAGATTATAGGTGTTATTAGATAGTTTTTTTCCTCTTCAGTTATAGTTTTTTGGGTATGGTGATTTCTCTATATTTATAATAATATTCATATTTATCAGTCCCCACCTACCCCTTCTAGACTTTAAACCCCTAAGATCCAGTCCAGTCCAGGTTCAGCTCCAGTTGTGACGTGTCACTTCATATGATGAGGTGATCTCTAATATTTCGGCTCCAGTTGTGACGTGCCACTTCATATGATGAGGTGATCTCTAATATTTTGGCTCCAGTTGTGACATGTCACTTGTTATGATAAGTTGGTCTCTAATATTTCAGTTCCAGTTGTGACGTGCCACTTCATATGATGAGTTGGTCTCATATGTTTCAGCTCCAGTTGTGACGTGCCACTTCATATGATGAGGTGATCTCTAATGTTTCAGCTCCAGTTGTGATGTGCCACTTGATATCATGAGGTGATGTCAAATGTTTCAGATCCAGTTGTGACCTGCCACTTCCACGAGTATGAGCTGGGTTTTGTCATCACTGAGATGAAGCAGATTATTTTTCCACACAGAATCATTTTTTCAATATCATGGTGAAAACTCGGTGTTACTTTAACTCCATATAGTTTCTACAGTCATAATGACTTTGACTAAATGTAAACATGTCTTTCTACAATTGTATGTTTATACCCAGACGACCAAGGTGCCTGGACATGGGTTACACATTGCAACTGTCCGTGGTCACGTGGGCTCCATTCTGAGAAAGCTATGTTATGCTGGACTTTCCCTGTGAAGAATGTGGTCAGTAGATATAGGGGTGTATTTTGCTGGTCCGAATGTTCCGAGTAGTAGGGAAAGTATAACCTTCCGCATTCATGGTGAAGCGTAAGAATGAGTTGCGGGTGCTGTCCACACCCAATGATACCCCAGTTACCGTAGAAAGGCAGTTGTAGTGTCAGCTGAGGTCGTCTGGAAGTCTCATCTCTTTTGCACTTATATTGATACATATTAAAAAGCTCCACGCTACAGATTAAAATGAAGAGATACACTGTCTCCGTTTGACCATTAGTTAAGCACAATATTCAGTGCAAAGATTTGGAGTTATGGACCTCTGTGGTGTGTACCCGTTCTGGCAAGTAACTTTTGTTGAGGTTTATAACGATTTGCATATCACTAACAAAGAATCATTGCGAAAACAAAATCAAGACTCTATTGACTGTATTGAAATGTACCAACTCCAGTAACGATGATTTAGTCTTTAAATCTTTTAGTTTGAGTTCAGACATGCAAAATCCTATTTTAATGAGTTGGTCTTTCAATGTTTCAGATCAATTTGAGAAGCGCCACTTCCTGGAAAATGAGTTGGTCTCTTATGTTTCAGCTCCGGTTGTGATGTGCCACATAATATAATGAGGTGATCTCTAATGTTTCAGCTCCAGTTGTGACGTGTCACTTCATATGATCAATTGGTCTCTAATGTTTCAGCTCAAGTTGTGATGTGCCACTTCATATAATGAGGTGATCTCTAATGTTTCAGCTCCAGTTGTGATGTGCCACTTCATATGATGAGGTGATCTCTAATGTTTCAGCTCCAGTTGTGACGTGCCACTTCATATGATGAGGTGATGTCAAATGTTTCAGCTCCAGTTGTGATGTGCCACTTCATATAATGAGGTGATCTCTAATGTTTCAGCTCCAGTTGTGATGTGCCACATAATATAATGAGGTGATCTCTAATGTTTCAGCTCCAGTTGTGACGTGTCACTTCATATGATCAATTGGTCTCTAATGTTTCAGCTCAAGTTGTGATGTGCCACTTCATATAATGAGGTGATCTCTAATGTTTCAGCTCCAGTTGTGATGTGCCACTTCATATGATGAGGTGATCTCTAATGTTTCAGCTCCAGTTGTGACGTGCCACTTCATATGATGAGGTGATGTCAAATGTTTCAGCTCCAGTTGTGATGTGCCACTTCATATAATGAGGTGATCTCTAATGTTTCAGATCCAGTTGTGACGTGCCACTTCCTACGAGTATGAGCTGGGTTTTTTTTATGATTTAGGTCCAGTTGAGACGCATCACTTAGATGAAGCAGATTATTTTTCCACACAGAATCATTTTTTCAATATCATGGTGAAAACTCGGTGTTACTTTAACTCCATATAGTTTCTACAGTCATATTGACTTTGACTAAATGTAAACATGTCTTTCTACAATTGTATGTTTATACCCAGACGACCAAGGTGCCTGGACATGGGTTACACATTGCAACTGTCCGTGGTCATGTGGGCTCCATTCTGAGAAAGCTATGTTATGCTGGACTTTCCCTGTGAAGAATGTGGTCAGTAGATATAGGGGTGTATTTTGCTGGTCCGAATGTTCCGAGTAGTAGGGAAAGTATAACCTTCCGCATTCATGGTGAAGTGTAAGAATGAGTTGCGGGTGCTGTCCACACCCAATGATACCCCAGTTACCGTAGAAAGGCAGTTGTAGTGTCAGCTGAGGTCGTCTGGAAGTCTCATCTCTTTTGCACTTATATTGATACATATTAAAAAGCTCCACGCTACAGATTAAAATGAAGAGATTCACTGTCTCTGTTTGACCATTACTTTAGCACAATGGTCAGTGCAAAGATTTGGAGTTATGGACCTCTGTGGTGTGTACCCGTTCTGGCAAGTAACTTTTGTTGAGGTTTATAACGATTTGCATATCACTAACAAAGAATCATTGCGAAAACAAAATCAAGACTCTATTGACTGTATTGAAATGTACCAACTCCAGTAACGATGATTTAGTCTTTTAATCTTTTAGATCGAGTTCAGACACGCAAAATCCTATTTTAATGAGTTGGTCTCTTATGTTTCAGCTCTGGTTGTGACACACCACTTCCTGGAAAATGAGTTGGTCTCTTATGTTTCAGCTCTGGTTGTGACACACCACTTCATATAATGATTTGGTCTCATATGTTTCAGCTCCAGTTGTGACACACCACTTCACATAATGAGTTGGTCTCATATGTTTCAGCTCTGGTTGTGACACACCACTTCATATAATGATTTGGTCTCATATGTTTCAGCTCTGGTTGTGACACACCACTTCACATAATGAGTTGGTCTCATATGTTTCAGCTCTGGTTGTGACACACCACTTCACATAATGAGTTGGTCTCATATGTTTCAGCTCTGGTTGTGACACACCACTTCACATAATGAGTTGGTCTCTTATGTTTCAGCTCTGGTTGTGACACACCACTTCACATAATGAGTTGGTCTCATATGTTTCAGCTCTGGTTGTGACACACCACTTCACATAATGATTTGGTCTCATATGTTTCAGCTCTGGTTGTGACACACCACTTCATATAATGATTTGGTCTCCTATGTTTCAGCTCTGGTTGTGACACACTACATCATATAATGATTTGGTCTCATATGTTTCAGCTCTGGTTGTGACACACCACTTCATATAATGATTTGGTCTCATATGTTTCAGCTCTGGTTGTGACACACCACTTCATATAATGATTTGGTCTCATATGTTTCAGCTCTGGTTGTGACACACCACTTCATATAATGATTTGGTCTCATATGTTTCAGCTCTGGTTGTGACACACCACTTCACATAATGAGTTGGTCTCATATGTTTCAGCTCTGGTTGTGACACACCACTTCATATAATGATTTGGTCTCATATGTTTCAGCTCTGGTTGTGACACACCACTTCATATAATGATTTGGTCTCATATGTTTCAGCTCTGGTTGTGACACACCACTTCACATAATGAGTTGGTCTCATATGTTTCAGCTCTGGTTGTGACACACCACTTCACATAATGAGTTGGTCTCATATGTTTCAGCTCTGGTTGTGACACACCACTTCACATAATGAGTTGGTCTCTTATGTTTCAGCTCTGGTTGTGACACACCACTTCACATAATGAGTTGGTCTCATATGTTTCAGCTCCAGTTGTGACACACCACTTCACATAATGATTTGGTCTCATATGTTTCAGCTCTGGTTGTGACACACCACTTCATATAATGATTTGGTCTCCTATGTTTCAGCTCTGGTTGTGACACACTACATCATATAATGATTTGGTCTCATATGTTTCAGCTCTGGTTGTGACACACCACTTCATATAATGATTTGGTCTCATATGTTTCAGCTCTGGTTGTGACACACCACTTCATATAATGATTTGGTCTCATATGTTTCAGCTCCAGTTGTGACACACCACTTCATATAATGATTTGGTTTCTATTGTTTTAGCTGCAGTTGTCATGCACCACTTCATTTAATCAGTTGCTCTCTAATGTTTCAGCTCCAGTTGTGATGAACCACTTCATAACACCCGTGAAGATCCGGGGTAGAATAGGTCTTCTGCAACCCATACTTGCCATAAAAGGCAACTATGCCTGTCGTAAGAGGCGACTAACGGGATTGGGTGATCAGGCTCAATGACTTGGTTGATGAATGTCACCGATCCCAATTGCGTGGATCGATGGTCATGATGTCAATCACTGGATTGTCTGGTCCAGACTCGATTATTTACCGACCGCAGTCATATAGCTGGAATATTGCCAGTGTGGCGTTAAACAACAAACAAACACTTCATATAAGGTGTTGGTTTCAAATGTTACAGCTGTGATTGTGAAAAGCCACTTCCTACAATGAGTTGTTCTCTTTTGTTTCTCCAGTTGCGATGCACCACTTCATATAAAGAGTTGGTCTCTAATGTTTGAGCTCTGATTGTGATGTGACACTTCATGAATTAGTCTCGATTGTTTCATCTCCAGTTGTGACGTGCCACTTCATATGATGAGTTGGTCTCTAATATTTCAGTTCCAGTTGTGACGTGCCACTTCATATGATGAGTTGGTCTCATATGTTTCAGCTCCAGTTGTGACGTTCCACTTCATATGATGAGGTGATCTCTAATGTTTCAGCTCCAGTTGTGACGTTCCACTTCATATGATGAGGTGATCTCTAATGTTTCAGCTCCAGTTGTGACGTGTCACTTCATATAATGAGGTGATCTCTAATGTTTCAGCTCCAGTTGTGATGTGCCACTTCATATAATGAGGTGATCTCTAATGTTTCAGATCCAGTTGTGACGTAACACTTCCTACGAGTATGAGCTGGGTTTTTTATGATTTAGGTCCAGTTGAGAAGCATCACTTAGATGAAGCAGATTATTTTTCCACACAGAATCATTTTTTCAATATCATGGTGAAAACTCGGTGTTACTTTAACTCCATATAGTTTCTACAGTCATATTGACTTTGACTAAATGTAAACATGTCTTTCTACAATTGTATGTTTATACCCAGACGACCAAGGTGCCTGGACATGGGTTACACATTGCAACTGTCCGTGGTCATGTGGGCTCCATTCTGAGAAAGCTATGTTATGCTGGACTTTCCCTGTGAAGAATGTGGTCAGTAGATATAGGGGTGTATTTTGCTGGTCCGAATGTTCCGAGTAGTAGGGAAAGTATAACCTTCCGCATTCATGGTGAAGTGTAAGAATGAGTTGCGGGTGCTGTCCACACCCAATGATACCCCAGTTACCGTAGAAAGGCAGTTGTAGTGTCAGCTGAGGTCGTCTGGAAGTCTCATCTCTTTTGCACTTATATTGATACATATTAAAAAGCTCCACGCTACAGATTAAAATGAAGAGATTCACTGTCTCCGTTTGACCATTACTTTAGCACAATAGTCAGTGCAAAGATTTGGAGTTATGGACCTCTGTGGTGTGTACCCGTTCTGGCAAGTAACTTTTGTTGAGGTTTATAACGATTTGCATATCACTAACAAAGAATCATTGCGAAAACAAAATCAAGACTCTATTGACTGTATTGAAATGTACCAACTCCAGTAACGATGATTTAGTCTTTTAATCTTTTAGATCGAGTTCAGACATGCAAAATCCTATTTTAATGAGTTGGTCTTTCAATGTTTTAGATCAATTTGAGAAGCGCCACTTCCTGGAAAATGAGTTGGTCTCTTATGTTTCAGCTCTGGTTGTGACACGCCACTTCATTTTAATGAGTTGGTCTCCTATTTTTCAGCTCTGGTTGTGACACACTACTTCATATAATGAGTTGGTCTCATATGTTTCAGCTCTGGTTGTGACACACCACTTCATATGATGAGTTGGTCTCATATGTTTCAGCTCTGGTTGTGACACACTACTTCATATAATGAGTTGGTCTCATATGTTTCAGCTCTGGTTGTGACACACTACTTCATATAATGAGTTGGTCTCATATGTTTCAGCTCTGGTTGTGACACACCACTTCATATAATGATTTGGTTTCTATTTTTTTAGCTGCAGTTGTCATGCACCACTTCATTTAATCAGTTGCTCTCTAATGTTTCAGCTCCAGTTGTGATGAACCACTTCATAACACCCTTGAAGATCCGGGGTAGAATAGGTCTTCTGCAACCCATACTTGCCATAAAAGGCAACTATGCTTGTCGTAAGAGGCGACTAACGGGATTGGGTGATCAGGCTCAATGACTTGGTTGATGAATGTCACCGATCCCAATTGCGTGGATCGATGGTCAGGATGTCAATCACTGGATTGTCTGGTCCAGACTCGATTATTTACCGACCGCAGTCATATAGCTGGAATATTGCCAGTGTGGCGTTAAACAACAAACAAACACTTCATATAAGGTGTTGGTTTCAAATGTTACAGCTGTGATTGTGAAAAGCCACTTCCTACAATGAGTTGTTCTCTTTTGTTTGATCTCTGATTGTGATGTGACACTTCATGAATTAGTCTCGATTGTTTCATCTCCAGTTGTGACGTGTCACTTCATATAATGAGGTGATCTCTAATGTTTCAGCTCCAGTTGTGACGTGCCACTTCATGAATTAGTCTCGATTGTTTCATCTCCAGTTGTGACGTGCCACTTCATATGATGAGTTGGTCTCTAATGTTTCAGCTCCAGTTGTGACGTGTCACTTCATATAATGAGGTGATCTCTAATGTTTCATCTCCAGTTGTGACGTGCCACTTCATATAATGAGGTGATCTCTAATGTTTCAGCTCCAGTTGTGACGTGCCACTTCATGAATTAGTCTCGATTGTTTCATCTCCAGTTGTGACGTGCCACTTCATATGATGAGTTGGTCTCTAATGTTTCAGCTCCAGTTGTGACGTGTCACTTCATATAATGAGGTGATCTCTAATGTTTCAGCTCCAGTTGTGATGTGCCACTTCATATAATGAGGTGATCTCTAATGTTTCAGATCCAGTTGTGACGTGCCACTTCATTTGAAGAGGTGATCTCTAATGTTTCAGCTCCAGTTGTGACGTGCCACTTCATATGATGAGGTGATGTCTAATGTTTCATCTCCAGTTGTGACGTGCCACTTCATATAATGAGGTGATCTCTAATGTTTCAGCTCCAGTTGTGACGTGCCACTTCATATAATGAGGTGATGTCAAATGTTTCAGATCCAGTTGTGACGTAACACTTCCTACGAGTATGAGCTGGTTTTTTTTTATGATTTAGGTCCAGTTGAGACGCATCACTTAGATGAAGCAGATTATTTTTCCACACAGAATCATTTTTTCAATATCATGGTGAAAACTCGGTGTTACTTTAACTCCATATAGTTTCTACAGTCATGGTGACTTTGACTAAATGTAAACATGTCTTTCTACAATTGTATGTTTATACCCAGACGACCAAGGTGCCTGGACATGGGTTACACATTGCAACTGTCCGTGGTCATGTGGGCTCCATTCTGAGAAAGCTATGTTATGCTGGACTTTCTCTGTGAAGAATGTGGTCAGTAGATATAGGGGTGTATTTTGCTGGTCCGAATGTTCCGAGTAGTAGGGAAAGTATAACCTTCCGTATTCATGGTGAAGTGTAAGAATGAGTTGCGGGTGCTGTCCACACCCAATGATACCCCAGTTACCGTAGAAAGGCAGTTGTAGTGTCAGCTGAGGTCGTCTGGAAGTCTCATCTCTTTTGCACTTATATTGATACATATTAAAAAGCTCCACGCTACAGATTAAAATGAAGAGATACACTGTCTCCGTTTGACCATTACTTTAGCACAATAGTCAGTGCAAAGATTTGGAGTGATGGACCTCTGTGGTGTGTACCCGTTCTGGCAAGTAACTTTTGTTGAGGTTTATAACGATTTGCATATCACTAACAAAGAATCATTGCGAAAACAAAATCAAGACTCTATAGACTGTATTGAAATGTACCAACTCCAGTAACGATGATTTAGTCTTTTAATCTTTTAGATCGAGTTCAGACATGCAAAATCCTATTTTAATGAGTTGGTCTTTCAATGTTTCAGATCAATTTGAGAAGCGCCACTTCCTGGAAAATGAGTTGGTCTCTTATGTTTCAGCTCCGGTTGTGACATGCCACATAATATAATGAGGTGATCTCTAATGTTTCAGCTCCAGTTGTGATGTGTCACTTCATATAATGAGGTGATCTCTAATGTTTCAGCTCCAGTTGTGACGTGCCACTTCATATGATGAGGTGATCTCTAATGTTTCAGGTCCAGTTGTGACGTGCCACTTCATATGATGAGGTGATCTCTAATGTTTCAGCTCCAGTTGTGACGTGCCATTTCATATAATGAGGTGATGTCAAATGTTTCAGATCCAGTTGTGACGTGCCACTTCATATGATGAGGTGATGTCAAATGTTTCAGCTCCAGTTGTGACGTGTCACTTCATATAATGAGGTGATCTCTAATGTTTCAGCTCCAGTTGTGACGTGCCACTTCATATAATGAGGTGATCTCTAATGTTTCAGCTCCAGTTGTGATGTGCCACTTAATATAATGAGGTGACGTCAAATGTTTCAGATCCAGTTGTGACGTGCCACTTCATATGATGAGGTGATCTCTAATGTTTCAGCTCCAGTTGTGATGTGCCACTTCATATGATGAGGTGATCTCTAATGTTTCAGATCCAGTTGTGACGTAATACTTCATATGATGAGGAGATCTCTAATGTTTCAGCTCCAGTTGTAATGTGCCACTTCATATGATGAGGTGATCTCTAATGTTTCAGCTCCAGTTGTGACGTGCCACTTCATATGATGAGGTGATCTCTAATGTTTCAGCTCCAGTTGTGACGTGCCACTTCATATGATGAGGTGATCTCTAATGTTTCAGCTCCAGTTGTGATGTGCCACTTCATATAATGAGGTGATCTCTAATGTTTCAGCTCCAGTTGTGACTTGCCACTTCATATGATAAGGTGATCTCTAATGTTTCAGCTCCAGTTGTGATGTGCCACTTCATATGATGAGTTGATCTCTAATGTTTCAGCTCCAGTTGTGACGTGCCACTTCATATGATGAGGTGATCTCTAATGTTTCAGCTCCAGTTGTGATGTGCCACTTCATATAATGAGGTGATCTCTAATGTTTCAGCTCCAGTTGTGACTTGCCACTTCATATGATAAGGTGATCTCTAATGTTTCAGCTCCAGTTGTGATGTGACACTTCATATGATGAGTTGGTCTCTTATGTTTCAGCTCCAGTTGTGACATGCCACATAATATAATGAGGTGATCTCTAATGTTGCAGATGCAGTTGTGATGTGCCACTTCATATAATGAGGTGATCTCTAATGTTGCAGCTGCAGTTGTGATGTGCCACTTCATATAATGAGGTGATCTCTAATGTTTCAGCTCCAGTTGTGACATGTCACTTCATATAATGAGGTGATCTCTAATGTTTCAGCTCCAGTTGTGACGTGCCACTTCATATAAATGAGGTGATGTCCAATGTTTCAGATCCAGTTGTGACGTAACACTTCCTACGAGTATGAGCTGTTTTTTTTTATGAATTAGGTCCAGTTGAGACGCATCACTTGGATGAAGCAGATTATTTTTCCACACAGAATCATTTTTTCAATATCATGGTGAAAACTGGGTGTTACTTTAACTCCATATAGTTTCTACAGTCATATTGACTTTGACTAAATGTAAACATGTCTTTCTACAATTGTATGTTTATACCCAGACGACCAAGGTGCCTGGACATGGGTTACGCATTGCAACTGTCCGTGGTCACGTGGGCTCCATTCTGAGAAAGCTATGTTATGCTGGACTTTCCCTGTGAAGAATGTGGTCAGTAGATATAGGGGTGTATTTTGCTGGTCCGAATGTTCCGAGTAGTAGGGAAAGTATAACCTTCCGCATTCATGGTGAAGTGTAAGAATGAGTTGCGGGTGCTGTCCACACCCAATGATACCCCAGTTACCGTAGAAAGGCAGTTGTAGTGTCAGCTGAGGTCGTCTGGAAGTCTCATCTCTTTTGCACTTATATTGATACATATTAAAAAGCTCCACGCTACAGATTAAAATGAAGAGATTCACTGTCTCTGTTTGACCATTACTTTAGCACAATAGTCAGTGCAAAGATTTGGAGTGATGGACCTCTGTGGTGTGTACCCGTTCTGGCAAGTAACTTTTGTTGAGGTTTATAACGATTTGCATATCACTAACAAAGAATCATTGCGAAAAAAAAATCAAGACTCTATTGACTGTATTGAAATGTACCAACTCCAGTAACGATGATTTAGTCTTTTAATCTTTTAGATCGAGTTCAGACACGCAAAATCCTATTTTAATGAGTTGGTCTATTATGTTTCAGCTCTGGTTGTGACACACCACTTCCTGGAAAATGAGTTGGTCTCTTATGTTTCAGCTCTGGTTGTGACACACCACTTCATATAATGATTTGGTCTCATATGTTTCAGCTCCAGTTGTGACACACCACTTCACATAATGAGTTGGTCTCATATGTTTCAGCTCTGGTTGTGACACACCACTTCATATAATGATTTGGTCTCATATGTTTCAGCTCTGGTTGTGACACACCACTTCACATAATGAGTTGGTCTCATATGTTTCAGCTCTGGTTGTGACACACCACTTCACATAATGAGTTGGTCTCATATGTTTCAGCTCTGGTTGTGACACACCACTTCACATAATGAGTTGGTCTCATATGTTTCAGCTCTGGTTGTGACACACCACTTCACATAATGAGTTGGTCTCATATGTTTCAGCTCTGGTTGTGACACACCACTTCATATAATGATTTGGTCTCCTATGTTTCAGCTCTGGTTGTGACACACTACATCATATAATGATTTGGTCTCATATGTTTCAGCTCTGGTTGTGACACACCACTTCATATAATGATTTGGTCTCATATGTTTCAGCTCTGGTTGTGACACACCAATTCATATAATGATTTGGTCTCATATGTTTCAGCTCTGGTTGTGACACACCACTTCATATAATGATTTGGTTTCTATTTTTTTAGCTGCAGTTGTCATGCACCACTTCATTTAATCAGTTGCTCTCTAATGTTTCAGCTCCAGTTGTGATGAACCACTTCATAACACCCGTGAAGATCCGGGGTAGAATAGGTCTTCTGCAACCCATACTTGCCATAAAAGGCAACTATGCCTGTCGTAAGAGGCGACTAACGGGATTGGGTGATCAGGCTCAATGACTTGGTTGATGAATGTCACCGATCCCAATTGCGTGGATCGATGGTCATGATGTCAATCACTGGATTGTCTGGTCCAGACTCGATTATTTACCGACCGCAGTCATATAGCTGGAATATTGCCAGTGTGGCGTTAAACAACAAACAAACACTTCATATAAGGTGTTGGTTTCAAATGTTACAGCTGTGATTGTGAAAAGCCACTTCCTACAATGAGTTGTTCTCTTTTGTTTCTCCAGTTGCGATGCACCACTTCATATAAAGAGTTGGTCTCTAATGTTTGAGCTCTGATTGTGATGTGACACTTCATGAATTAGTCTCGATTGTTTCATCTCCAGTTGTGACGTGCCACTTCATATGATGAGTTGGTCTCTAATATTTCAGTTCCAGTTGTGACGTGCCACTTCATATGATGAGTTGGTCTCATATGTTTCAGCTCCAGTTGTGACGTTCCACTTCATATGATGAGGTGATCTCTAATGTTTCAGCTCCAGTTGTGACGTGTCACTTCATATAATGAGGTGATCTCTAATGTTTCAGCTCCAGTTGTGATGTGCCACTTCATATAATGAGGTGATCTCTAATGTTTCAGCTCCAGTTGTGATGTGCCACTTCATATGATGAGGTGATGTCAAATGTTACAGATCCAGTTGTGACGTGCCACTTCCTACGAGTATGAGCTGTTTTTTTTTTATGATTTAGGTTCAGTTGAGACGCATCACTTAGATGAAGCAGATTATTTTTCCACACAGAATCATTTTTTCAATATCATGGTGAAAATTCGGTGTTACTTTAACTCCATATAGTTTCTACAGTCATATTGACTTTGACTAAATGTAAACATGTCTTTCTACAATTGTATGTTTATACCCAGACGACCAAGGTGCCTGGACATGGGTTACACATTGCAACTGTCCGTGGTCACGTGGGCTCCATTCTGAGAAAGCTATGTTATGCTGGACTTTCCCTGTGAAGAATGTGGTCAGTAGATATAGGGGTGTATTTTGCTGGTCCGAATGTTCCGAGTAGTAGGGAAAGTATAACCTTCCGCATTCATGGTGAAGTGTAAGAATGAGTTGCGGGTGCTGTCCACACCCAATGATACCCCAGTTACCGTAGAAAGGCAGTTGTAGTGTCAGCTGAGGTCGTCTGGAAGTCTCATCTCTTTTGCACTTATATTGATACATATTAAAAAGCTCCACGCTACAGATTAAAATGAAGAGATACACTGTCTCCGTTTGACCATTAGTTAAGCACAATATTCAGTGCAAAGATTTGGAGTGATGGACCTCTGTGGTGTGTACCCGTTCTGGCAAGTAACTTTTGTTGAGGTTTATAACGATTTGCATATCACTAACAAAGAATCATTGCGAAAACAAAATCAAGACTCTATTGACTGTATTGAAATGTACCAACTCCAGTAACGATGATTTAGTCTTTTAATCTTTTAGATCCAGTTCAGACATGCAAAATCCTATTTTAATGAGTTGGTCTTTCAATGTTTCAGATCAATTTGAGAAGCGCCACTTCCTGGAAAATGAGTTGGTCTCTTATGTTTCAGCTCCGGTTGTGATCTCTAATGTTTCAGCTCCAGTTGTGACGTGCCACTTCATATGATAAATTGGTCTCAAATATTGCAGCTGCAGTTGTGATATGTCACTTCATATAATGAGGTGATCTCTAATGTTTCAGCTGCAGTTGTGACGTGCCACTTCATATAATGGGGTCATCTCTAATGTTTCAGCTCCAGTTGTGACGTGTCACTTCATATGATCAATTGGTCTCTAATGTTTCAGCTCCAGTTGTGACGTGCCACTTCATATGATGAGGTGATCTCTAATGTTTCAGGTCCAGTTGTGACGTGCCACTTCATATGATGAGGTGATCTCTAATGTTTCAGCTCCAGTTGTGACGTGCCATTTCATATAATGAGGTGATGTCAAATGTTTCAGATACAGTTCTGACGTACCACTTCATATGATGAGGTGATGTCAAATGTTTCAGCTCCAGTTGTGACGTGCCACTTCATATAATGAGGTGATCTCTAATGTTTCAGCTCCAGTTGTGACGTGCCACTTCATATGATGGGGTGATCTCTAATGTTTCAGCTCCAGTTGTGACGTGCCACTTCATATAATGAGGTGATCTCTAATGTTTCAGCTCCAGTTGTGACGTGTCACTTCATATGATGAGGTGATCTCTAATGTTTCAGCTCCAGTTGTGATGTGCCACTTCATATAATGGGGTGATCTCTAATGTTTCAGCTCCAGTTGTGACGTGCCACTTCTTATGATGGGGTGATCTCTAATGTTTCAGCTCCAGTTGTGACGTGCCACATCATATAATGAGGTGATCTCTAATGTTTCAGCTCCAGTTGTGACGTGCCACTTCATATGATGAGGTGATCTCTAATGTTTCAGATCCAGTTGTGATGTAACACTTCCTACGAGTATGAGCTGGGTTTTTTATGATTTAGGTCCAGTTGAGACGCATCACTTAGATGAAGTAGATTATTTTTCCAGACAGAAACATTTTTTCAATATCATGGTGTAAACTTGGTGTTACTTTAACTCCATATAGTTTCTGCAGTCATGGTGAATTTGACTAAATGTAAACATGTCTTTCTACAATTGTATTTTATACCCAGACGACCAAGGTGCCTGGACATGGGTTACACATTGCAACTGTCAGTGGTCACGTGGGCTCCATTCTGAGAAAGCTATGTTATGCTGGACTTTCCCTGTGAAGAATGTGGTCAGTAGATATAGGGGTGTATTTTGCTGGTCCGAATGTTCCGAGTAGTAGGGAAAGTATAACCTTCCGCATTCATGGTGAAGTGTAAGAATGAGTTGCGGGTGCTGTCCACACCCAATGATACCCCAGTTACCGTAGAAAGGCAGTTGTAGTGTCAGCTGAGGTCGTCTGGAAGTCTCATCTCTTTTGCACTTATATTGATACATATTAAAAAGCTCCACGCTACAGATTAAAATGAAGAGATTCACTGTCTCCGTTTGACCATTACTTTAGCACAATAGTCAGTGCAAAGATTTGGAGTTATGGACCTCTGTGGTGTGTACCCGTTCTGGCAAGTAACTTTTGTTGAGGTTTATAACGATTTGCATATCACTAACAAAGAATCATTGCGAAAACAAAATCAAGACTCTATTGACTGTATTGAAATGTACCAACTCCAGTAACGATGATTTAGTTTTTAATCTTTTAGATCGAGTTCAGACATGCAAAATCCTATTTTAATGAGTTGGTCTTTCAATGTTTCAGATCAATTTGAGAAGCGCCACTTCCTGGAAAATGAGTTGGTCGCTTATGTTTCAGCTCTGGTTGTGACACGCCACTTCATTTTAATGAGTTGGTCTCATATTTTTCAGCTCTGGTGACACACCACTTCATATAATGATTTGGTCTCCTATGTTTCAGCTCCGGTTGTGATGCACCATTTCATGGAATGATTTGGTCTCTAGTTTTTTAGCTGCAGTTGTAATGCACAACTTCATTTAATTAGCTGCTCTTTAATGTTTCAGCTCCAGTTGTGAGCACCACTTCACATAATGAGTTGGTCTCATATGTTTCAGCTCTGGTTGTGACACACCACTTCACATAATGAGTTGGTCTCATATGTTTCAGCTCTGGTTGTGACACACCACTTCATATAATGATTTGGTCTCATATGTTTCAGCTCTGGTTTTGACACACCACTTCATATAATGATTTGGTCTCATATGTTTCAGCTCTGGTTGTGACACACCACTTCATATAATGATTTAGTTTCTATTTTTTCAGCTCCAGTTGTGATGAACCACTTCATAACACCCGTGAAGATCCGGGGTAGAATAGGTCTTCTGCAACCCATACTTGCCATAAAAGGCAACTATGCTTGTCGTAAGAGGCGACTTACGGGATTGGGTGATCAGGCTCAATGACTTGGTTGATGAATGTCACCGATCCCAATTGCGTGGATCGATGGTCATGATGTCAATCACTGGATTGTCTGGTCCAGACTCGATTATTTACTGACCGCCATCATATAGTTGGAATATTGCCAGCGTGGCGTTAAACAACAAACAAATAAACACTTCTTTTGACTAATCTGTGTAGCAAATTTCATCAAGAAATATTCAACTGTTTGGGAGTTCTGCTCTGGGAACTGAAAACAGGAGTACAGACGGATGACATACTGATTGCTATATCTCCCATTTTTAAAAAAAAAGTGCAGCAGATGCCATTGTTACTGACAATCAAATAAAAAATTAGTTAATTTCAACACCATTTCATCTTAATGACCTTTATTTCATTCTTGACAAATATTTCCAAGCATATGTGGGTTTTATACAATCTTGCTGCTTCATCTATATCTATAATTCGTAACAAATTCTTTGGAATAATATTTGACCTATTGCAATGATTATTAAAATGTTGTACAGACTAAAAGAGGCAATGTTAAAGAGCCTAATGACCTCTCAAAACAATAACGTTAACAAAACCAAAAAATAAAACATTTTAAAAAGTTTTGCTCAAAAGAATCCAAGCCGATATTATTTTGTAGACTTGATAAAGTTCTAAAACAAGAGGAAAGAAATTTAATCTGCACTGACACATACTAGTATATAGTGATGAAGAAACATAAAAGCATCTATCATCTCTCCCACATTCAGAGCTTTACATATCAATCGGAATCTGACATTTCAAAATCTTCTACGACATCATCAAGGTCAAGGTCACTGTCATCCTCCATTTGCACGGGTTTTGCTGTCTGCTTCTGCTGCTTGCTTGGCACCTTCTTCTGCTTGCCTCGTGCTGGCTGAGGTTTCTCCTCCTCCTCCTCCTCCTCATCATCATCATCATCATCATCATCATCATCATCATCGTCATCGTCGTCACTGGCTGACTGAGCTAGCTGTTCCAACTCATCACTGTCAAAATCACTGAAACATTCAAAAGTTGAGACTATGATGTAATCAATCCTGTCTTGCTCATTCATAAACTGACTGAATCTTGTTTAATGCAGCACTTTATTCCAGCTATTTCATAGATGCCTGTAAAATATCGAGTCAGTAATAGTTAGAAACAATCCAAGCCATCAGATACAATGACACTATCAGCCACGTCTACAAGACCACCTGATCCTCGGTAGTCGTCTCTAAGAGCAGGGGCACGGGTGGCCCAGTTGTCTTAGGCGCTGCGATTCACTGTGCAGACTTGCGTCCCTTGGGCACGCCAGAAACCTATGATTGTGGTTTTGAATCCCGGTTCGCCCCGATTATGTTTCTAGGTTTGTCAGCACCATACCCGTGCTCGTGGGTTTTGCCAAAGTGGTAAACGTCTGAGACCTGCATCACTTCAGGCTTTCCTCCCACATTTAGCTGACATGCACGATATAACTGGAATACTATTAAAAGCAGCATTAAACCAAACTCACTCACTCTCTAAGAGCAGGGGATACAGGGAGACTACCGGTATTCTTTCCCCAGACCTCATCATGATATATCATATTATGATGATATACCTTCATGTCTGTATTAACAGTTATAAACATTACACGTAATATTGACACAAACACTTTCTAACCATTATAATCATGGGCATCTTTCACAGAATCCTTCATGTCTGTATTAACAGTTACAAACATAACACATAATATTGACACAAACACTTTCTAACCATTAAAATCATAGGCATCTTTCATAGAATCCTTCATGTCTGTATTAACAGTTACAAACATAACACATAAATTGACACAAACACTTTCTAACCATTAAATTCATGGTCATCTTTCACAGAATTTTAGATGTTTAGCTGCAAATTTTATTTTACTTGCTGCAGAATTAGAAGAATTTGCTGCAGAATTAGAAGAATTTGCTGTAGAACTGTTTTCTGGGTAAACAACTTTACCTGTAATCCTGACTATCCTCAGAGTCTCCTGGGGATGTCTTCTGTTTCTTGGCAGGGCGTTCCTTGCGGGGCAGAAACCTGTAGAAGAATGACAGATTTATTGAATTATTGCTTAACAAGGTGCAATAATGGAAGGGGGAATTTACTGGCACAATCTCAGATCGTCCAATTTGATAGTCTTAACATCCAGATCTGACAAACCCTCCATGAAAAGTCATGTCATGTAAATCTGAGTGAACTTTAACCTCCTAATCTAAATCGTAGGATACGTAGGTTTTGAGACAATCAGATGTCAGAATTTTTAGCTGAATCTTGTTCATTTCTCTACTACGTCGATAGTGAATTTTGAAAGAAAACACACAGAGTATACAACTAATTTTTATGATGGTGCTCCCTTTTGGGTTAAGAGTAAGTTAGTGAGTTAGGTTTAATGCTTTTAACAGTATTACAGTTATATCGCGGCGTGTTAGCTTAATGTGGGAGGAAAGCCCGAAGTGATGCAGGTCTCAGACATTTACCACTTTGGTAAAACCCACGAGCACGGGTATGGTGCTGACAAACCGAGAAATATAATCGAGAAGAACCGGGATTCGAACCCATAATCATAGGTTTCTGGCGTGCCCAAGGGATGCAACGCTGCACAGAGAACCGCGGCGCCTTAGACGACTGGGTCACCTGTGCTCCCTTTTGGGTGTAGATGCCAGGGTACTCAGAGAGACAGGGTTTTAAACTATACACATATATGTCGCCTCCGCACTGATTGGCTGATTAGATAGTTCACTTGATGAGTCAGATGGAGTGTTTGTCAGATCTTGATAAAGAGAGGTAGACCTACTTTTAATAAGATTGATAGAAATTGTTTGTTGTCTGATTGTTTTGATTGCCTTTAACCAGTCGATATTGCCAAATGCAAGGTCATTTTAAGTTAAAATTGCTAAATTCAAGGCCTATCAAGTCCAGGCCGCCAACTTCAAGGCTTTATCATATAACAACACAATCTACTGAGTGACAACACCCAGTCCCATACCTGGTTTCATCATCGTCGGACTCATCGCTGTCAGAATCAAACAGCTCCGAGAATTCCTTCCGATCTTCTGCTGTGGCTTTAGGGATGACCTTTGGCCTCTCAATGGTCGGGATGTTGTCGTCCAAGCTTATCTGCAGAAACAAGGCAAGCAAACTAACTTTAATCATCAATACTGCATAGGCTTATATCCAGGTCTGGAGGAGTGAGTGAGTATGGTTTTATGCCGCTTTTAGCAATATTCTAACAATATGGTGAGGTGAGGTGAAATTGGGTTTAACATCGCGTCCAAGATTATTGCACTTATATAGCGACGTGCATGCACGTGTGTGTGGCTGCTTGTACTAGTCCGGACTGATGCTGATTTATAGTGCTAGCCCACTAAGGTACCATGCCACAGTTTAACATGAATACCCCACTGAGACACAGTATACTGACTCCGAGCCGAACCATCTTTTAACGTCTTTTGGTATGACGCGGCCGGAGATCGAACCCGAGACCCTCCGCTCTCCGAGCGGACACTCTACCACTAGACCACGGATCTAACAATATGGACACCGGAAAATGGGCTTCACACATTGTACCCATGTGGGGAATCGAACTGGGGCCTTCGATGTGACGAGCCAACGCTTTAACCGCTAGGCTACCCAGGATTCTTTGTGTGATGTGGCTATTTATGTAATGGGAATATTAATGTAATCATGATATTTGTCAGGGTTTGATTCCTCACAAGCGTAAGTGTGAAGCCTATTTATCATGTCCCGTCGTATGATATTGCTAGGGGCGGTTGGGTAGCCTAGTGGTTAAAGCGTTCGTTCGTCAAGCGAAGGTTCGATTCCTGACATGGGTACAATCTGTGAAGCCCATTTCTGGTGTCCCCAGCCGTGATATTGTTGGAATATTGCTATAAGCAGCGTAAAACCCTACTAACTCACTCACTCATTCACTCTGTACTGTTTCACCAATTGTTTACTGATCTGCAGATACGCTAATATTTCTTCTAATTACCTCCAAGGGCAAACATATCGGGGTTCATAAAAATCATACATGCCCTAGGGTCATATATCACGTCAACAACAGTGTGTTGTTTGAACTTGTCTCCGTCATCTGGATCGCATTGTTGACATCATTCGAATCTTATTGTGACGTGAACTCAGAATGACTTCATACTAGGAACGAATGTCATAGCTCTGCTATCGTTGCAACTTGCTGTTCTTATAGGTTAACACTAAAATTTGTCTCTGAATGTAGGCATCTTCTTCAGCAATAAATAGAACATTATATTTGAGTTAATGTAATACTATGTTAATGATAGTATGCCTAAATTCTGGCCCTCGCTCGGGAAATACGGGAATTTAGACACTAGTGTCATAAACATAGCATGACATGAACACTCATATAATATTCTCTGTTTGTGAACATGCAAGTTAGCATTCAGGAATAATTTTGTTGTATTTTGCAAATGATTTTCCCCCACATTTTTGAGTATGCTTGGTGGAATCCTCTTTCCAATTGAAAAAATTCTCACTTTAATATGGAAGGAAAACTAAAAAGTCCTTGCAATTTAACAAACATACAGTGTTCACTGACCTAAGCACACAATAAGTGCAAATCTCGGACTCGAACAGAAACAGATCCTGTTTACAATCTGCGACTTGGTCTGAAGCTTGAGTCTGTGAAAATTTATTGTGGTTTTGTAAGCTCAGCTAAAAATAATCCGTAACTTAAGACTAAATTCTGCTCAATAAATCTCTGAAGGACAAGATTGGGCTATGGGGCAAAAATGTTTTTGGCACAACACTTAATGTATGTGTCCATCCTACACAGTAGAAGAACCACCTACCCTGTCCTTTCCGGCGATCTCGTGCTGTAGCTCCCGGTCACGGAGCTTCCTCCAGCCGGTGTAGTACTTAGTCAGGGGGGCACATGCTGCTGAACACTGTCGCTCCCAGGCTTCCTGAAGTCATCAATCAATACCAAAAATTACAATGTTCATATTTGCATATATTTTGTTAGATTTAAAGGAACAGAATTAATCTTTACGAAGTAACATAATTATCATTGGACTGTATATTTTCCCAGTAATCTAATGTTTGACAGATAAAGCTGTACAAAATCTTTAAAAGATTCCAGAAATATGTGAAATTTGCAACAAAAAACAAAGGGGACAATTATATTGTAATTTTGAATACCCATTTTAGAAGCTGGATAACAACATGAGGAACACTTCAAGGGGAATAACTCATGTGTGTTTGTGTTGATGCTGACAAGTTTGGTGGTAGAGTGCATGTTGCAGAAAGTCTAACTGTACATTTAAACAAGGTTTACCCAAGAAATTCATCCTTCTTCTTTAATAAACTTGAAATTAAAATGCATAGATACTGCATTACAGGCCTGAAATGCAAGACACACTAAACCCTGAAACACACAATTACCGTATTCGACGTAATAAGCGCCTAGGGCGCTCTCAAAATTAGAATATTATTTTGGTGAAAAAAAAAGTTGAAAGATAAATTTCGTGGTTTATGCTGACAGCCTGAAATGTTTATGTACGACAGATATATTTTTCCAGAATTTAATTGCCCATAATTAAGTGTGCATATATCGCACGAGTGCGTATTATATGCGAATAAATAAGTCTTGTGTACATTAATCAATCGGAAGGGTTGCTAATTGGGATTGTTCACTAGCCAATATATGAGGAAATATCGCGGTGGGCGTTTATTAGAGCGGGGCACTTATTACGTCGAAATACGGTAACTAGAAGCTGCTCATACCACAGCCTTGGAGTCGCTGATAGCAAAGGTTACAGCTTTCCTGCGCTGTGTGATGAACTTGACATTATCTTCCACCTTGTCCACAATCTGACGAATCTGCTTGCAGTAGTTGGCGATCTTACATTTCTTTAAAAAGTCCTTCAGCTGTAAGTATTGGAAAGAGAGTCTGTGAGGAGTTTCACTTAAAGGGGCTACTTCCTGGCTGTCAAACCCTGCCTGCTAGGGCTCACTCGCTGCGGTGAGTCAAATTTACAAATTGACTGAAAATCGGTCCCTTTTATTCAACAGACTGACTAACAATTATTAAGATATTCAAAAGGGAAAAACATCACAACAGACTTATTATAACAAGATTAGTAGCCAAAATATATAGAAATAGGATTTGGTAAAATCCTCAGCTATTTAGACTGCAATCGCTTATAATTTATTTCAAAACAAAACGAGAACATTTCCTCACCTGCAACATGGCGGGCAGCACGAGTTCAGGGAAGCCGATGGAGCTAGCATGATTGTTGAATTGTTCCAGTAGTAGCTCGTACAGCTGGTCCACAAGCCCATCCTGGAGAAACAGATTTCACGATGAAAATTTTATGGGGATATTTTTTTTTTGTAGTGATTGTTTGTTGTTTAACGCCGCACTCAGCAATATTCCAACTATATGACGGCGGTCTGTAAATAATCGAGTCTGAACCAGACCATCCAGTGATTGACATCATGAGCATCGATCTACGCAATTGGGATACGATGACATGCATCAACCAAGTCAGTGAGCCTGACCACCCGATCCCATTAGTTGCCTCTTACGGCAAACATAGTTGCCTTTTATGGCAAGCATGGGTTGCTGAAGACCTTTTCTACCCCGGATCTTCACGGGTCCTGTAAGTTGATAGATTGCTACCTTGAAAACCTTCTCTTCCTGTTGCTTCTTAGAGAACTTGAGGATGCAGGCAAAGTTGAATGGCTTAAAACTGACAGACTTGTGCTTTTTGTTGAAATCAGTCAGCTCAAACACCTGAAAAATATAATTTAAAAATGAAACTAAATATGAGAAATGGAATTATAAAACAAACAGCATGTTGTCTTCAACAATCTCACCTGAAATATAAAAAAATAAATCATTTTCAATGATTTTATTATGTATTGTTTTCAAAGGAAGTTTCATTACATACTTTTGAAGCAATTTAAAGAATGCCTACAATTGGAAGTCTGTGTGTTGTAGTCAGAGAGTTAGTGAGTATGGTTTTACACTGCTTTTAGCAATATTCCAGCAATATCACGGCGGGGGACACCAGAAATGGGCTTCACACATTGTACCCATGTCGGGAATCAAACCCGGATCTTCAGCGTGACGAGCGAACGCTTTAACCACTAGGCTACCCGACCGCCCCATGTGTGTTGTAATACCCACCAGCCATGACAGATTAACTATAGTAATTGAGTAGTAGTGTATTGTATCATTCTCAAATATCATATGCTCAGGTATATATGTATGCATTCAGGCGCATAAAATTAGTATATTTTGTTCTCGCTAGAGTTACCTCCCTTATATCACTGAGCCACTGCAGACTGGGGAGTTGCATCATTTCTTGGCTCGGTGCCAGCTCCATGTTTGTGCGGAGTTAACGAGCTCTAACGAGTCGACAGAGCATTTAACCACACAACTAGCCTACTGAAGAGCATATTCATAATTAATGTTCCCACCACACTGTACTGGTTTGCACTGGACTCGACCATACTGTACTTTTTAAGACGCAATGAGAAAACGAACATGATGGCGAACAAAACATTTCACTTGCAGCCAGCGCCTCAAACATTGTTATGACATCACGTCTGCTATCCTAAGAATTCCCGCACTATTAAAAAAATATTTTGTGTTGTTGATGTTTTGTTGTTGCTTTCATCTACAGAGACAGACAGACAGACATAATTTACTTAAGTTTCACCCAAATAAAATACAGCAATATACATACACAACATACATCAGGTAGGGCCACTCTATATGGAGTTACGAGAGACTAACATTTAGTCACAGTGATAAAGTTATCTTATCTATATAAATATATGTCGACAAAATAAAACATAAAATCAAAATAGAGCCAGCTTAATTTTAGGACCAGCAAAACATTCTAGACGTGAGACGGATTCATTTTTTAATTTATTCTCAAGTGTCTGGAAGCCTGTCCTTACTGTCAAGAGAACTGCATAAACAAACTAACAAGGAAATCAACTTTTATTTATCTTCAGCCATATGTATTGAGATTATATTTTCACAGTGCAAATGATATTCCTACATAAAGTCTGTACTCTTAAAGGCAATATGTTAATGTTAACTGCGACCCGTGAAGATTCCGGGGTAGAATAGGTCTTCAGCAAAATATGCTTGCCGTAAAAGGTGACTCTGCTTGTCGTAAAAGGCGACTAACGGGACTGGGTGGTCAGGCTCGCTGACTTGGTTGATGCATGTCATGGATCCCAATTGCGTGGATCGATGCTCATGATATTAATCACTGGATTGTCTGGTCCAGATTCGATTATTTACAGACCTCCGTCATATAGCTGGAATATTGCTGAGGGTGGCATTAAACAACAAACAAACAAACAAATCATGTGAATTGCTCTGAATAAACAGTGTTTGATATTTTCCAAATGTGATCATGTATTTTTGTTATTCTGTCTATATATCCATACCACCACATATCTAATTGATGCAGTTAAAGATACCGTCATAGTTTATTAAAACATAATCACATTAGAAATTTCCACGTGTCGGCGTTATGCCATCAGCTAGACAATCACCAACATTAAACTCTACACAAGGGACTATCTGTGGTCGCAATCACTTATACACGTCAACCAGTTTAAAATAGACTAAAATAGCAAGCAGCTGTCAGATTATTGATTGACAGTAAATATGGAAATATGAAGATGTGGAGTGCTGATGCTCTGGCCTTTCCTTGACAAAATGCCCACGCAATCGGCAGCCATTCTGGAAAGCTGACATTTGAAAAACTTTGTGTGCTAATGGGAGCGAGGCTATAACCATTATATTACATGCCTACACAAACCCTGTGATCAATGTAACACAATGTAACACAATGTAACATGCTGACCATGTGGCTGTTAGCACACACTGTTATTTCTTGTGAATAGACCCAGCTATGGAGCTATATTGGGACAGGGCTTGTTTAACATGTTTAACAGTCTGTGGAATCCATTTCCAGGAATTGATTAAGGATAACTTCTGTGTTTACATACATTGTACTTGACATTTCAAAATAGCCTCGCATACCAATATTTTTATTTTTATTACAACACTGAATTCTAAACATCAAAACAATATATGCCAATGTGCTCTCAGGAAACATACTATTGAAAAAAAAAAAACTTTCAAAAAATTTGAAACCAAAAAAGCCAGGTTTATCTTGGGAAATGTTTGTTGTTTAACACGGCATTGAGCAATTATTTATGTATGTGACGAGACAATCCAGTGATTGATATTATGAACAATGATCCATGTTGTCATCAATACCACGCAATCAACAAAGTCTCTGATCCAAAACACCCAAATTTAGCTCATCCATAATGGACAGAATAGCTTGCTTGAGACCTATTCTAACCCGAAAACCCAGTGTCCAAGTAAATAGTCTATGAAATGGTCTGTGAGAGACAACATTCCCCATGTTTCAGAATGATGGTATTTCTAGAAATATTTTTTTAAATATTTTTTTTTGGTCTACAAGGGTGGGAAATTAAAGACAACAACAAAGAGCCGTGTTTGAATTAATTCACTGGAACTAAGACTAATGTCATTGGAATAGTCATTAATCTATTTAATGTTTATTGTTTGACAGAGAAAATCTCAACATCTGTGATCAGATTAATGTTTCTGGTTCTGGTACTTGGGTATAAACGCATTAAGAAACACATTATCTCTATTTTTTTAATTAATACAAACACAAATTTGCTTCAACGATAAAAAAGGAAGAGAAATAAAATGGATCTTTATTAAAAAAAGAATAAGAAAGAGTTGAACATTAAATATTCTGTAAATCCCCCCAAACAAAACAAACAAATACCCCCAAAAAACAACAAGGAAACAAAAACCAACAACAAAACAACAAACAAATAAAAGAACCATGGTGTTACATTCTGTTATATGTACACAACACAAAAGGTCAAGGTTCAGATACTTCATAACAAACACTCCCCCATGTCTTGACGACAGTACCCCATTGAATGGAAAACTGTCACTCCACTGTACGCACGAGTGACACTGAGTCACTTAGGGTAATGCGTTGACATTAACAAATAATGCCTTGGTTCAATACCTATAATCCCGCCATTGATGAGCGATTACAACCACCAAGTCCGTGGGAACCTGAACATGATGCATATTTCATAGTGAGACTTAGACCCCTGGGACAAGCAGCGGGTTACCTGGGTACATGTTGTCATGGCAACCAGGTGAATATAAGGTGAAGAGGCAGTTAATGAATCAATAACCTTTTATTGGGAATGGCTGAATTTAGCTTGATGAATGACGCAATACAATGGGAGATCAAGTTCAGAGTGTTTAATCTTGTTTGTTGTTTTTCTAGAAGTGAGACAGATAGGGGTTAGCTTTGGTCCGGAATTGTTTGTTTTGTCCGAGGTAGTTATTTCCAGACACAAAGTCAACTTCAGTTTGAATCATATATCATTGTCTTTCATAACAGAAAACATTTGAGTCTACATCCTTTGATGTAAATTACTCCAAAAATAGTTGGACTTATTGACACCCATAAATATGATTTATGGAAGTACGAGTGCAAATTAAGAATAACAGAATGTCAAAGCTAAGATACATCACACTTTTACAGCATCATCAAAGGTACAACATAATCATCTCTTTAAAAAATAAAACAAAATGATAAAGACGACCTTTTTTTATTCTTGGGTTGTAGTGTCTGGTATGTCGGGGACAAAATATTTTGCTTCAAGACAAACAGTTTTCAGGACATCAAAGATTTTAAATTTAAACCTGAGTCAATTACTTTATTTCAACTTTCTGGAAAAATCATTCGATGAGGATGCGACACAGACTGCAGTATTACAGTGGGACAATAAGAGCATGCAAGGAATCAAAGGTGAGGTGAAATGGGGTTTAGCATCTCGTCCAAGATTATTGCACTTATATTGTTTGTTTGTTTAACGCCGCACTCAGCAATATTCCAACTATATGGCGGCGGTCTGTAAGTAATCAAGTCTGGACCAGACCATCCAGTGATTGAAATCCTGAGCATAGATCCTCGCAACTGGGATACGATGACATGGATCAACCAAGTCAGTGAGCCTGATCACCCGATCCCGTTAGTCGCCTCTTACGGCAAGCACAGGTTGCTGAATACCTATTCTACCCTGGGTCTTCACAGGTATGCACTTATACAGCGACATGCTTATAAGCCGACCCCGAGGTATTAACTTGACTATTGAAATATGAAAGAACAAGATATGACCCGTAGATAAGCCGAACCAGGAAGTGAAAGGCAAAGACACACCGCAAAGTCGACTGCAGGACTGTGCAGGTACTTGCAGATAGTCAATAATATAAGATGAAAAATGTTGTAATTATAAAAGTCGTTATAATTTCTAACAAGAGTTTGCCAATAATGTGGCTATATCCCCCACCCCTGTTGCAGAATTTATGATATAATTAAATCTAAAGAAACCCTAATCTTTTTTAACCGAGGTGGAACTTGTCATGGAAATTGTAAAAAAAATAAAAATTTCTAAAATTTCTAAATAGCAAAAGGCACCAGTTCAGCATGTACCTGACATACCTGCAAAGTTTGATGAAAAAATATTGAACAGTTTCTGAGTTATGCTCCAGAAACGAAACGTGACGGACAGATGGAGCCTGTTTCTATATCCCCCGCCAACTTTGTTGATAAAGATTTAACAAACGAGTCATCCACTCCCCTGTTTCTGTTGGGTTTTTTTAATCTCATAATGATCTTTATGTTGCCATCAACAATGATGCACCATTTTGTGAATCGGTGTATATAGAATTATGAACCCGTGAGAAAATGTCTCAGCTAGAGCCACGACTCGCAGTATGAATGCCGCATCATAAGCATGATGTTTTTGTTTCAAACTCATGATGAGAATGTCAGTCACTAAAAATATACCAACTTTTTTACCAACTTTTATACCCCTATGCAGTAACACACCAATTTGTTTCAATTTAACATCAAACATTGCCGCCACTATTGTATGTTAATACAATAGAATTAAATAAACTTAAATACAGGCTTCTCCAGTTTATTAAACTAATTTCTCGAAAACAAAAGAATTAAGCCCCTACTCTCAATACAACCACTGAGCACCCACAACTTGAAAGTGTTTGTGTAAACAACATAACAATACCAATCGGCCCTGTTATCGTCAGTGCCATCTTTTAACCTCTCTTGGAATGACACAACTAGGGATCAAACCCTGACCTTCCGATCTCCGGGCAGATGCTCTACCACTAGACCACGGAGCCGGTCCAGGGAATCAAACCCTGATCCTTTTCCATAAAGGGCAAACACACTTCCTGCTGACCCACCACTGCAGAACAACTTCCAGATGTGTCTTGTTAAGGATTTTGATAGTTTAAATATAAAAACAATTGTATCATCACAATGAGTGAGTGAGTGAGTATGGTTTTACGCCACTTTTAGCAATATTCCAGCAATATCACGGCGGGGGACACCAGAAATGGACTTCACACATTGTACCCAGGTTGGGAATCGAACCCGGGTCTTCGGCGTGACGAGCGAACGCTTTAACCACTGGGCTACCCAACCGCCCCTGTATCATCACAATAACCTAATGTCAAACCAGTGCTTGTCTTCCTCACACTGAAAAACATGTGTTGTCTACCCAGCCAAGTGGCTTTGTTCAAAATTTGGTTCTTTACATCCAGCAGCTATGGGTACCTAGTAGGATGAGAAGGTAATATGAATGCAATCCTGTACCTTATGGGCAACTTGGGTTGTATTCTCCCCAGGGAGCTGAGAATGCAATTGGAATAAACAGTAACCTGTTCAATGGGGTAATAATGTCACAGGCTTTGAGAAAAAAGTGCAACCTGTTTTATTATTTTATTTATTTATTTATTTATTTATTTATTATCCATCTTCTGCATACAAGACATGACCAACCAGTGCTTCCCTTTCATGTTCCCTTTTTTATAGAGTTGAGCATATCATAACAAAATGGCTTCTAACAAAGATGTATGTGTCTTGGTGGGACATGCCAGCCTGACTCGGTCTGACAATTAAGTCTGGCACGTCTTTCTGTCAGCATGCCTGTCCTTTCTCCATATACATGTCAAATCGTCAAAATGTGTCAAAAAAACTTCTGGCATGTCTCAACAAGGAAGTAGCTATATCAAATAATCTTCTACAAGCTTGAATAATTTGTAACAGTTGAAATATTATAGCTGTGACAATTATTTCCCCATTGTTTTGGGGATTAGTGAAAGGAACACGACTGGTATCTTAGAAAACCTTTGGGCGTAACAGTCCATCAAGTGTTAATTAATTAATCCTACTTGTATTTCAAACCATTATTTTATCATAATAGGCTATTTATATTGCGCATATTTCCACACCACACAGGGCATGCTCAAAGTGCTATTATTACCCCAGTCAGTGTACACTCAAGAATCGACCCATGAAGATTCCGGGGTAGAATAGGTCTTCAGCAACCCATACTTGTCGTAAAAGGCGACTATGCTTGTCGTAAAAGGTGACTAACGGGATCGGGTGGTCAGGCTCGCTGACTTGGTTGATGCATGTCATCGATCCCAATTGCGATCCCAATGATGTCAATCACTGGATTGACTGGTCCAGACTCGATTATTTTACAGACCGCCGTCATATAGCTGGAATATTGCTGAGTGTGGCGTTAAACAACAAACAAAACAAACAAAACACTCAAGAATCATTCTCAGCTCCCTGGGGAGTATACTACCCAAGTTGCCTGTTAACAACCACATTGCCATCTCATCCAACTGGGTACCCATTCATTACTGGGTGAATAGAGGCACATTTCAAACAAAGTCACTTGCCCAACGTTCCTGATAACTGTCCGAGTAATGTCAGGAAGTCATATTGACAGTAAACATATAAATATCTCACTTATTTTATAACGTAGAGAAAAATATGTTTATATTAATAAAATGATAATAATCACAAATTTAAAAAGAATACAAATTAAATTTCAGCATTTTGTCTTCTTCAATCACACAAGTTCGGAATAGGTAAATACGAGCTCATATTCCATCATATGTTATTGTTTTGTATCAACATGTTGTTGTAGTTATATACAAGGCCGTTCAGCATGAGCAGTGAAGCAGGTTATCTGTTGTCAACAGAAGTACTTTTGTAATTCATCCAACATCCACAGCCTCATCCCTGACTATGTTAATGATAAGAATCAGATGCAATCATGTAATTCTATCACAATAATAGTTTTATCCATATATAATTGCCACCGAACCAAACAGATGTCAGGTTCATTCCTGGGATTGTCAAGGTCACCGTAAACAAGCAGTAATCGTCACCGGGGGCGGTAATATAACAGCTACTTAATTTGTATTAATAACAACCTGTCCTTATTTTAGAATCAGGCAATATCCCGGGACTTTATAACAGGATCACTATCTACTTTATGATAAAAACACTATGTTTTATATTTTATAAGGGGGCACGGGTGGCCCAGTCGTCTAATGTGCAACGATTTGCTGTGCAGAGTTGCGTCCCTTTGGCATGCCAGAAACCTGTGATTGTGGGTTCGCCACGATTATGTTTCTGTAAGCACCATACCCTTGCTCGTGGGTTTCACCGAAGTGGTAAACGTCTGAGGCCTGCATCACTTCGGGCTTTCCTCCCACATTAAGCTGACACGCCGTGATATAACTGGAATACTGTTATAAGCGGCGTTAAACCCAACTCACTCACTAACTGTATTTTATAACATGATCAGTGCCTAATTTACTTCACAACAGGCTAGCCTAACTGTGTAAGTTGAAATAAACTAAGTTGGATTTGTGTACCTGTATGGTGATATGTGTTTGCTTCATCTGTTTTAGTGTCGATCTGTTTGCTTAGCATACCATAAAAAAAGAAAGAAAAGCCTACCATTGATCTGAGGCCTACCATAAACTCAAGACCTACCATTGATCTAAGGCCTACCATAAACCCAAAGCCTACCATTGATCTGAGGCCTACCATTGATCTGAGGCCTACCACAAACCTAAAGTCTACCATTGATCTGAGGCCTACCATAAACTCAAGACCTACCATTGATCTGAAGTCTACCATTAACTCAAGGCCTACCATTGATCTGAGGCCTACCACAAACTGAAGGCTTGCCATTGATCTGATGCCTACCACAAACCCAAAGCCTACCATTGATCTGAGGCCTCCCATAAACCCAAAGCCTACCATTGATCTGATGCCTACCATAAACCCAATGCCTACCATTGATCTGATGCCTACCATAAACTCAAAGCCTACCATTGACCCAAGGCCTCCAATAAACTCAAGGCCTACTATTGACCCGAGGCCTCCCATAAACTCAAAGCCTACCATGACCCGAGGTCTACCATGGATCCGAGGCCTACCATGACCCGAGGCCAACCATGACCCAAGGCCTACCATGTATCCGAGGCCTACCATGACCCGAGGCCAACCATGACCCCTGGCCTACCATGGACCCCAGGCCTACCATGAACCCCAGGCCTACCATGGATCCGAGACTAACCATGACCCCAGGCCTACCATGGACCCCAGGCCTACCATGAACCCCAGGCCTACCATGGATCCGAGACTAACCATGACCCCAGGCCTACCATGAACCCGAGGCCTACCATGGATCCGAACTTGCCATTGATCCAAGTTCCACCTGTAACCCCTGAACGTACTGAACTGAATCAATATCCCTTCCTGCCTGCCTCCAACAAGTGCAAATAGTTTGGCAATAAATCCTCCTGGAACACGATAACAGTAAGTACATAGCCTTATGAAACTGTTTACATCGTGTTACACAGACTCAACCTGAAGTTGGTCAGAACAGCAAACTCGAACAAACACCCCCATGCATCTCCACTAATCTTATGAGCATATTAACATTCTTTTCTCGTTATTCATACTCCCAGAATGCAACAGCAACGATAACATGAGGTCGAAATAATCTGAAAAGGTATCTTTAGCAGTGAGAGATAGATTCCTTCTTCAAGAAACCTAAATTTAGACCTTGGCGATATTAATACGAAGCTGGTGGAGACAGGACTGGTCTGGAACTGCTATTTATGGCGTATCAAAGGAAATCATTTGGTTCTGCTGTCCTGAGGGTCTTAGAAGAGCCGTTCCTGCAGAAGTCATTAGGATGTGGCCGTTCCCAACTGCAGGAGACAGAATAACCTTCCCGAGTTTCACCATCCTGCTATACAGGTATCTGGTTCATCAGGCCAACTGGGCGCAGGTCCTTTTAGAATTGATAAATATAACAGTCGACAACTTCAAAGTCACGAGAATACTTTTCCCCTTGTAATTGAAACCTTATGCAATGGCTCGTGCTACTATTTTGTGTCTAGCTTGGAGGGATGAAGAAACTGTCATGGAATCAAACCCAGACCTGTTTTAAGGGACCGGTCATTTATTACGGGGGTGGTGGGGGTGGGTCAGAGGGTTTTGATGCCCTAATGTACAGAAAATAATGACCACCCCCCCTTAGACTTGTCATATTTTTGGATGACCCTCCCCATGTCCTATTTCATTTTTTTCATGACCTTCCCCGAAAACACAGAATGCAAAACCACTTTATATTTTGTTATAAAATGTCCATTTTAACACATACCCCTCCACAATTGTGTATTATTTCGACTACCCCATTATAAGGGGACAGATGTAGGCTGCAAGAGAAGGGGGGGTTGGGTGGATGGGTGGATGGGTGGGGGGTGCGTGGTGGGCGGGTTTTGGGGCGTGAGTGTTGGCTTATGACAGGAGACCTTATTTGTTGAGAGGGATAGCTTTAGTGAGTGAGTGAGAGAAATTCAACGTAACATCAACAATATTTCAGCCGTATCGTGACAAGGGATGGATAGCTCTAACAACTATGGTCTCAGTAATAATATTGGTCTCATTGGTCTCATTCAAACAATACCGTATTTGACGTAATAAGCCCCCAGGGCGCTCTCAAAATTAGAAATAGGGGGCTCTTATTCGAGTATTATTTTAGTGAAAGAAACGGGTTAAAAGATAAATTCTGTGATTTATGCTGACAGCCTGAAATGTTTATGTACAAAAAACAGATATATTTTTCAAGAATTTAATTGCCCATGATTAAATGTGCACACATGAATGCGTATTATACACGAATAAATAAGTCTTGTGTACATTGATCAATCGGAAGGGGTGCTAATTAGGATTGTTCGCTGGCCAATATATTAGCAAATATCGCTGTGGCCGCTTATTAGAGCGGGGCTCTTATTACGTCGAATAGGGTATTTTAAACTGCTAAAATGCAAATCATGTAAACCATATCCCAATGTTTGAAGAAATTATTTCAAATAACAGTAGTAAGCAGTTATCAGAATAATAATTTCAGTTGTGGAGAATAATTTCCATGTTCAAAAAAGTCTGTTATTCTTTTCATTTGAATAAAAGATGTTGACAGATACTGCATGATATATATACAGAAAAATACAAATATCATTGAATTTTGAATTTCACCTGTAATAAACAGGATTTTAACTCTCACAGAGCTACAGATTAGCTCGAATTTGCGTAAAATACCCATTCAAAACCCAATTACTTTCAATTAACTTGCATACAGAAACCCTTTCATTAAATGCAAAACTCGATTGTTTGAAAACAACACGAGTAAATACCCAATGAAGCCTCTTACGTCTTACAACAGAGCTAATTTCCGAAACACATTTACGAGCTAATTTAGTAAGCCTATATTTATGAACCGTTATTTACATCTAAAACATTATTTCATTTTTTTTAAATGTCAAAATACTTACTCATTTAGGGAAAAACCCAATAGAGTGATGAATAGATGAGTGAATAAATATTGGTTACCCAAAGAAAAATGTAATAACCCAATCAAAATAGAAACCTTTGAGTAAAAACTCGATAGCTCAATAAGTGATCTGGATCTGTCACATTTGTATGCACCAAGTATGAAGTACTTCCATATTTAAACTGCCACAGCTTGCTAAGCATAATGATACTGAATGGCGTAATCATCGATGCAGAATAAAAAATGCAGATTTTTTTTACAGATCTTTGTCAGTTATCAAGGAATACAAAATGTGAACTAATCTCGATTACCGTATTCGACGTAATAAACGCTCTGCTCTAATAAGCGCCCACAGCGATATTTGCCAATATATTGGCTAGTGAACAATCTCAATCGGCACCCCTTCCAATTGGTTTACGTACACAAGACTTATTTATTTGTGTATAATATGCACTCGTATGTTATATGCACCATTAATTATGGGCAATTAAATCCTGGAAAAATATATCTGTCGTATATAAACATTTCAGGCTGTCAGCATAAACCAGGAAATTTACGATCTTTCAACTCAAAATAATATTCTAATAAGAGCCCCCTATTTCTAATTTTGAGTGCGCCCTGGGCGCTTATTACATCGAATACGGTATGCGTCAAAATAGATTCCAATTGGCGAAAATAGGCACAATAGGCGTGAACATTATATGAATGGATGACTGAAAATCAATGATGACACCAGGTGTTTGTGATAAGGGTAAGCATGCCCTGTCCTGCCGGTAGCATCTGTCACTCACACGATTAGCATCATAAAGCAAGTATTTGATTGCTGTTGCCTGAAATAAACCACTGAGAGTGTCCATATCCTTGTAAATTGAAACAAACTTGATGTGACTCCCTGCAAAGTTTAATTTCAAAACCCCCCATAGTTTTCGTCTATCATGCTAAGCAACCAGTTCAAAAGTTTGATGTCGGACACAAAACATAAGTTTTGAGACATACCCCACTGACAAGTGCACTTGTACCAGAGCAGTTCTACCCCGTTGCACAAAGCGATCGTAGTTCAAGGACTATGGGAACTTTAACACAGACTTACAACAGACGTAGCTCTATCATTGCTTTATGAAAAGGGGCCAAGGACCAACGTTATATCAAAGGTGACATTAGCGATGTAAGTTTAGTTTTTCTCTGACACATTTGCCTCAAAAGTGAGTGTATTGTTATACGTTGCTTTTAGCAGTATTCCAGCAAATGGACTTCACACACTGTAACCATGTGAGCAATCGAACCAGGTCCGTCTGCATGATTAGCAAACACTTTATCCACTAGGCTACCCTATCCTCCCTTCCCAAACATGAGAGGACTGATTTTGAAGGAGAAACACTTTATATTTTCCCCTCAATACCAAGAATACCCAGCATACCAGGACACACACTGAACAAGCTCTAGTCAGTTTCAAGCATGTCATTCTACAGGTAACAGAGACTTATTCGCATGACTGCAAATTTGAAAAACATTTTTTATTGGCAATAAAAATTACTGACACGCAGGACTTTAAGTAGATGCTCGAGAAAACAATTCCTCGTAAGACTTCCGACTGTATCCTCCCTCAACGGTAAGAAACATATAATAATAACCATATTGGACAAGATGACTGAAGAAAGGTCACACGTAATATACTTCAGACAAAATAGGACTTTTTAAGAAGGAGGAACACTCCTTATTGTTTTCTCCAAAATACCAATAATACCAAAAATTTCAAAATACCCATAATTCCAAAATACCAACAATACCAACAAAGGCATCTGGGCACATACTCAACTCAGTACAAAGTCAGTTTCAAGCAAGTTATTTTACGGGTAACAGAGAATGCTTGAAAAAACATAAGAAATTTGAAAACATTTCATACTGGCAATAAAAATAACGAACGCGCATGATTTATAACAGTGACGTGTAGAGACGCCCTTGTCAAGAGCTTAGTGCTTCTACCATTCAAAAGACTGTTGGCAGATGTTGCAACTGTAGAGTGCAAGAAGGTAGCCCTAGGGTTAATAACCTCATATCAGCCTGGTCTTATTAGGTATATATTGACCAAGGATTCAGTAAACTCAATAGATCATAGAAAATCAAATTGCACAGAGTTGAGGTTTATTACAAATTAACTACATGAGAAGGATACTACAGCCAGTCTAGTCTAGTCATCAGATTCCCATTGAGGAGATGCTGGGTCAACTTGTAACTATAAGTACTGAATAGTTCTAAGCTGTGATTGTAGTGCTACACTCATCTACACTTTAACACAGGCTTACAACAGTTGTAGTGCTACAATCATCTACACTTTAACGTAGACTGACAACAGTTGTAGTGCTACACTCATCTACACTTTAACGTAGACTGACAACAGTTGTAGTGCTACAATCATCTACACTTTAACGTAGACTGACAACAGTTGTAGTGCTACAATCATCTACACTTTAACGTAGACTGACAACAGTTGTAGTGCTACAGTCATCTACACTTTATGTAGACTGACAACAGTTGTAGTGCTACAGTCATCTACACTTTAACGTAGACTGACAACAGTTGTAGTGCTACAGTCATCTACACTTTAACATAGACTGACAACAGTTGTAGTGCTACAATCATCTGCACTTTATGTAGACTGACAACAGTTTTAAGACCCGTGAAGATCCGGGGTAAAATATGTCTACAGCAACCCATACTTGCCGTAAAAAGGCGACTATGCTTGTCGCAAAAGGCAACTAACAGGATCGGGTGGTCAGGCTTGCTGACTTGGTTGATGCATGTCATTGATCCCAATTGCGTGGATCGATGCTCATGATGTCAATCACTGGATTGTCTGGTCCAGAATCGATTATTTACAGACCGTCGTCATATAGCTGGAATATTGCTGAGTGAGGCGTTAAACAACAAACAAACAAAACAAAATGCTACAATCATCTTCACTTTAGCTTTGAGTGACAAACAGTTGTAGTGCTACAATTATCTGCACTTTCACATAGACTGACAACAGTTGTAGTGCTATAATCATCTACTCTTTAACACAGGCTTACAACAGTTGTTTAAGTGCTGTGACTAACTTCTATACTTTCAGATAGTGAGTAATATTCCAGCGACATCACGGCAGGGGATACTAGAAGTGGGCTTCACACATCATACCAATGTCGAGATTCGAACCCTGGTCTTTGGCGTGATGAGCGAACAATTTAACCACTAAGCTACCCGATCACCCCAATTTATGATAGACTAACAACAGTGCTATATCAAAGGCGACACTACCTATATAACATTAATGTTTCTCTGGTACATTTTTCTCAAAAGTGAGTGAGTACCGCTTTTGGCAATATACCAGCAACATCCTGGAGGGGCACGAGAAATGGGCTTTTCCTGGTAAGACTTCCGACCGTATCCTCCCTTAATTAACAGTAAGAAACACATAATAATAACCATATTGGACAAGGTAATTGAAGAAAGATCGAGCGTTAGGAACTACGGACAAAATAACTTTTGGTGGGGGATATGGGCAGAATTCCTAAACCCTTGAATATTCTTTACTTGAAGTTGTGCAAATGTCCTGATTAATCCGACACAGTAAAACTACATTTGCTTATTCCTGCTCGACCTTCACCTTCCTAATATGCCATTCACCTTGAAATGACCTGCATCTGACCCAGCACTGACACCATAAAGTACTTGAATATGTTTGATTTAAAATTCCTCAACATGAAGACCAAGAGCATCAGTATGCATGCTGACATTATTACGTTATGTAAATCCCCCCCCCCCCACCCTCTGACGGCAGCAGCATGCACAGCATCCAACCACTGCACTGAGACAGACAGGTCATGTGGACCTGTATCCCACAGACACCATACTGTCAATAGGTACATTCTCCTAGGGGCTGACAATATGTTCATTAGAGGGCTGGAGATGTGGTATTTATTTAAAAAATTGAATAATCTGTTCCTGATGATGTAATAATGAGACTTTGTCTTCAGGCTTTTTAAAAAAAATATTCTGGATGGTTGATGTCGTTTGTTTTTTAACGCCACATTTAGCAATATTCAAGCGGTCTGAAAATAATCAAGTCTGGACCAGACAATCCAGTGATTGACATCATGAGCATCGATCCACACAGTTGGGATATGATGACATGCATCAACCAAGTCAGTGAGTCTGACCACTCGATCCCATTAGTCAGCTCTTACGACAAGCATAGTCGCCTTTTACAGCAAGAATGGGTTGCTGAAGACCTATTCTACCCCAGATGTTCAATCGTGTTCCTGGAAACTGATGTGCATTTGATCCGTTATTTTGTTGCAAATATGTGTAGTTCGAGGCGACCGTGCAGAGAAGTAAATTTAATTAATCTTCATTTAGCTGCTGTCAGTTCCTGTGACCTGCTCTATGCACCAGCTTCCCACTGCATCCGCTCAGCTCTCCATTTTCAGGCATGCATAAAAGCATTTCGTGTCACAACTCAACACTTCCACACGCTTCCATTCATTCCACATGCCTGAGTAATCTTGGATGAGGGCGGACTCAGCGATAATCATAAATTATTCGGTTAATAAGCTTCCTTTGGAGGATCATAACCGTGTGTTATCACACAAAGATCTTGGGTTCAGATACGCACTCAGCCAGACATGGTGTGTGCACCTAAATGCCTTCTCGTGGAATGTCTCCCTTACTCTTTATTTCATATCATATTCTGTTTGTCAAGGGCTTAAAATAATTTGTTTAATCATAGACTTTTGAAATTCTTTTAACAGGCCAGGCCATGTCTGGTGGATAAGCCTGAATAGCACTACTGTTTTAGTGCTGCTAAATGCAACAGTGTTTCAGATATTGCGTGGTTTGTCATCTGAATGCTGGAGAAAAGCCTTACCTGATATATGACACACCCGATTGACTTTTAATATCAGCAGTTTCACACATGGGACTGTTCTGTCCTTGAATTCCAACAGAGAGAAAAGCTTGAGTGAGTGAGTGAGTGAGTGAGTTGGGTTTAACACCACTTTTAACAGTATTCCAGTGATATCACGGTGTGTCAGCTTAATGTGGGAGGAAAGCCCGAAGTGATGCAGGTTTCAGATGTTTACCACTTCGGTGAAACCCACGAGCATGGGTATGGTGCTGACAAACCTAGAAACATAATTGGGGCGAACCGGGATTCGAACCCACAATCATAGGTTTTTGGCGTGCCCAAGGGACGCAACTCTGCACAGCGAATCGCGGCGCCTTAGACAACTGGGCCACCCGTGTCCCCGAAAAACTTGAGGTAATGTCCTTGAATTCCAGAGAGACAAGCTTGAGGTAATGGGGACCTACTCTGTCCTTGAATTCCAGAGAGAGACAAGCATGGGGTACTGGGGACATACTCTGTCCTTGAATTCCAGAGAGACAAGCATTGGGTACTGGGGACCTACTCTGTCCTTGAATTCCAGAGAGACAAGCATGGGGTACTGAGGACCTACTCTGTCCTTGAATTCCAGAGAGACAAGCATGGGGTACTGGGGACCTACTCTGTCCTTGAATTCCAGAGAGAGACAAGCATGGAGTACTGGGGACCTACTCTGTCCTTGAATTCCAGAGAGACAAGCACGGGGTACTGAGGACCTACTCTGTCCTTGAATTCTAACAGGAGACAAGCACGGGGTACTGAGGACCTACTCTGTCCTTGAATTCCAGAGAGACAAGCATGGGGTACTGGGGACCTACTCTGTCCTTGAATTCTAACAGGAGACAAGCATGGGGTGCAAAGGACCAGAGAACAAAATATCAAAATCTACAAAATTATCATAATATCTTTGTGGTTAAAGCACTTGCTGGCCACATCACAGACCAGGTCTGGTCCCCACTTGGCTACAATGTATGGAACCAGTTTTTGGCATCATCCATCATGATCACAGCTAAAAGCAGCAGTCACCATCCTCACTCATTCCATATCACACCACGACCATGAAGACCCGGGGATAGAATAGGTCTTCAGCAACCTATGTTTGCCGTAAAAGGCGACTATGCTTGTCGTAAGAGGCGACTAATGGGATCAGGTGGTCAGGTGATATATTGCTGAGTGCGGCGTTAAACAACAAACCAACCAACCATATCACACCATTATATACATGGAAATCTTTTCATGATGGCATAACAGTCAGTTTCTTCAATTATCAAAACAATAGCCATATCATAGCCATGGAATCTCCACAGGGAGTCAACATTGGGTACAGGGGTACTTTTTTGGTATGTAAAAAAGAATTAAGTTTCTTGATGACATTTAAGTAGCGATGGCTTGTGACGAACCAGTGCACACTCAACCCCCACATGTTCTGAATTGGCCACAAGGGCGGGCCACTACGTTATGGGCTGTAGAAGCTAACGCAGCCCACACAAACATATTGTGTTAACAAGGGAAACAATGTGTCCACAATACAATCATATCCGACAATATACACCGGCAAATGTCAGCCATACTGGAGCAATAACGCTACAATACTGCCTGTCTGGGTTATACAAGTGCGTAATATAACCAACAGCAAATCGGACTAAAAGGGGCGTTGGCAAGTGTTCCACAGGTGGTCACAAGATGGTCAAAACTTGCCGCCAAAACCCCACCTGATAGCCATTGTTTTGACTGGAAAAATCCTGACCTCGTTTAAATGACCTGGAATTCAATTCATAAAATCCCTTCCTGTGCTCCATTAATCCCACAATTCCACTTCCTTACTGTTACGCCTACCACGGAGGAAGTGTTCCAGACCAGGGTGTCCCAGTCCCCTCAATGCTGAAGTACATGCATGTGGTTTAACTTAAGGAAAACGTGACTTCTCTGGCATTGAATAGCCTGTCCACAATGTGGTTTTGATATGTTGAAAAAATTTCAATTTATTTGGGACCCAATGGTGGAAAGGAATATGATTTATACGACCAAAGATTAACTGCTAATTATAAATCAGCATGAAGATGAAAAACAGTCATCTATTTGCTGAATTTGTTTGCTTGTTTCTTATTTAATGCTGTGCTCAGCGAAATTCCAGCTATATGATGGCTGTTAGTCTGTCTTGCATGGCTATTGGGCTGAAACCCACAACTAGTGGATCCTTGCACTGCTAGGGGATGCAACTCTGAATAGCGATTTGAATTGACCTATGAAAGACAACAAAGTTACAGAATTTGACCTTTGAAAGACAACAAAGTTACAGAAATTGACCCATGTAAGACAACAAAGTTACAGAAATTGACCCATGAAAGACAACAAAGTTACAGAAATTCACCCTTTAGACAAAAACAGTGCCAATATTTGTCCCAAATGACTGACCAATCAAAACCTGACACTTCAAGCTCCCTGCTCCAACAACACTTTAACCCATGTACTTGTACAATTAGTTTCAGCATAAAGGACAAAATTATTGGTTGTTATGAGTTTGTTTTAAAGCCAGGGGCAGCTGGCACCTGTGTCTGGTCACATGGCACCCATTGTTTGAGTGTTCCTGCAACAGGTGGGCAGAACGACCTTCAGCGCAGGTCAGAAACAAGCAACACAACAACCAAAGTCTGACAATGTATTGGCTGGATCTGTTGACCCTGACATTGACATCTCCCCAAACCATTGTTTAAAACGATACGTTATCTATACACCAAGCTTCAATGAGATACATGCTGTCATGGAATATTGTTGTTATTGTTCTCTTCTGTAAAGAATATGAATTATGCAAAAGTACATGTTTATCATACAGACTTGAATTCAGATAATTTTTTTCTTCCATTTTTACATTTTCATTTTTACCATCCAACCTGTTTTATATTAATTTCTTTTTTTTTCAATGTTGGCTACGAGGTTAATATGGAATACCGTATTTTCATCACCCATGTATAATGCGCATCCCCCTCTAGCAGGTTCAATATTTTTGAAAAAAAAGAAGTTTGAATACTATGCACGGAATAAATTACACCGTACCCTTTCAGCGAAGTCCGGCGAACGAACGGGTGATGAGAAACTTTGTCAGTACATATTCGAAATTTGAGATAAAAAATCACCAGACATGTTTATTTACCGTTTAAATAGTATTTATTGTTCTGCTAGGCATTGTTTTATATCTAGGGATTAAGATTACCTTCTGTATTTTCTCGTAAACTAAGCCGGAAACAGCAATCAGCTGTACACACGTTTTCTTGGAATCAACCAGTGATTCGGTCAAGACACACCCAATGATATAACTTTATAGGATTTATAATGCAAGGATCGGCAAAAATTGTATCTGAAACTATTTTTTTTTTTTCAGGAATAATATATTCCATTATTTTCTTAATTATATGCAGCCTTTACTAAACATATTTAAAATAATAATAACCCTAAGTGAAGCAGCTGATCGCTATTCCAGGGTATTATTTTTTACATGGAACCAGTTTGACCAGTCACCGTCAGGGCTCAGGAGCACGTGATCGCGAGAATTTCATGATGACATAGAATCGTCAAACAAAACGAGTCAAAGTATGTCATTTATGATATATGTATCCATTCTCTGTCAACTAAAGTTCATTTCAAGGCGTCAACAGCGGTATTCTGACCGTGGTTGCTGTTAATAACGGTGAGTTGTGCGATCTTCGCCGAAATTAATAAAAACAATATTAAAAGGAATTTTGAATAAAATTAATGAAATTAATGAAGGTGACTTTGCTCGTCATAAAAGGTGACTATGCTTGTCGTAAAAGGCGACTATGCTTGCCGTAAAAGGCGACTATGCTTGCCGTAAAAGGCCACTTATGTAATGCTTGTTGTAAGAAGCGACTAACAGGATCGGGTGGTCAGGCTCGCTGACTCGGTTGATGCATTTCATCATATCCCAATTGTGTGCATCAATGCTTATGATGTCAGTCACAGTATTGTCTGGTCCAGACTCGATTATTTACAGACCACCTTCATATAGCTGGAATATTGCTGAGTGCCGCGTCAAACAAGAAACAATCAATCAATCAATGTTTTTAGTTGTTTTTTAATGCTGCCCTTAGCATTATTCCACCTATATGATGGCGTTTTTTAAATAATCACTCCAGTGATTGATATCATGAGCATCGATCCACACAATTTGGATACGATGACATGCATCAACCAAGTCAGTGAGCCTGACCACCCGATCCTGTTATTCGCTTTTTACGACAAGCATAGTGGCCTCTTACGGGAAAGACGGGTTGCTGAAAACCATTTCTAACCCAGATCTTCACGGGTCTACAACATCAGTTAATAATATAATGATTAATAATAAAATTTTGAACCTAGTTCATCAACAATCGGTTTGTTCGCTTTAATGTCTGAATGATCAAAAAAGAAATGCAGTTTATGTTCTAGTTCCCACACAACTGGTAGAAGGTTAGAGTGATGATCTGTTGAGACCATTCAGGTTAGGATCATGCTACTTTCCTGACAACTAACAACACAAACTTCGTATGTACACCTGTGCGTCTGTCATACACATCCCAATGGTTGTTTTAAACACAATGACAACGATGACAGGCACAACGTCATCACCATAGCTTTGACATAATGGCCGAGGTTTGGACAAAACCTGTATCATCTGGTGAAACCAGGTGTACTGTGAAAACTATGTGATCACTGGGACTTTGTCAGAAACATTGAAAAATGTCAAAAAATAAAATGAGAAAGATGATTGACAAGACTTATATGTAGTTTGAAAAAAAGATAATTCGGGCAGGATAGGAGTGAGTGAGTGAGTGAGTGAGTTGGGTTTAACGCCGCTTTTAAAAGTATTCCAGTTATATCACAGCGTGTCAGCTTAATGTGGGAGGAAAGCCCGAAGTGATGCAGGTCTCAGACGTTAACCACTTCGGTGAAACCCTTGTGCACGGGTATGGTGCTGACAAACCTAGAAACATAATTGGGGCGAACTGGGATTCGAACCCACAATCATAGGTTTCTGGCGTGCCCAAGGGAATCAACTCTACACAGCGAACTGTGGCGCCTTAGACGACTGGGCCACCCGTGCCCCTGGCAAGATACAGTACCTATTTTGGGTGTATGAGTGTAGGGGCAAATGGGTGTGATTGGGGAGCGAGCGAGCGATCCCCAATGGCCGGGATCATTGCTCACACTATCGATCACGCCGCCATTATATAGATGCAATATTGCTCGGATGTAAAACAACAAACAAAAACAAACATGAAACAAAGTGCGTTTAAAATACACGTAACTGACATGAAAAGTGCAAGTGATTGGGTGAAAGTATTGACATCAGGTAAATATTTCAATTTCGTAAATTTCAGAGATATTTCTACCGTACAAGTTGCAGATAAAACAATAAACACTCTATCCATCTGTTAGTTTCATTTGAGTTTATTCATAATTGAATCCGCTGATTCTGTAGCCTCCATGTAATCCACACCACGCCCATGTAGCCAATGTTACAGCAACTAAACAAGGTCAAGGCCTACACATTATCTCCCCATCACTGACCAACATCATGGTCTTGGGTGCTTGTCTGTGATTGGTCAAACCATGGGACATGTGGTTGACAGATCCTCCAGACGCTGACCCGGTGTTGTACTGAATGAGAGCTGTCTCCCAGGATGCAATGAGAGAAGGAAATGCTTGACCTGGATTACTATCACTACTTAGTAGCCATGTGTCCAACTCAGTACTATCAATACTTAGTAGCCAAGTGACCAACTCAGTAATATCAATACTTAGTAGCCATGCAAGCAAACCAAAAATTATCACTATTTAGTAGCCATGTGACCAATCTCAGAACTGTCAATACTTAACAGCCATGTGACCAACTCAGTACTATCAATACTTAGTAGTCATGCAAGCAAACCAAGTATTATCACTATTTAGTAGCCATGTGACCAATCTCAGAACTGTCAATACTTCACAGCCATTTGACCAACTCAGTACTATCAATACTTCGTAGCCATGTGACCAACTCAGTACTATCAATACTTAGTAGCCATGTATCCAACTCAGTACTATCAATACTTAGTAGCCATGTGACCAACTCAGTACTATCAATACTTAGTGATGATCTTTTGAGACCATGCAGGTTAGGATCATGGTACTCCAACTAAGTACTATCAATACATAGTAGCCATGTGACCAACTCAGTACTATCAATACATAGTAGCCATGTGACCAACTCAGTACTATCAATACTAAGTAGCCATGCAAGCAAACCAAGTATTATCACTATTTAGTAGCCATGTGACCAATCTCAGTACTCAGTACTATCAATACTTAGTAGCTATGCGAGCAAACCAAGTACTATCAATAATTAGGTCCAATTTCCATGTTTTTATCCGAAGCCACCAGCCATGCTGTTCTAATTGTATTTCTGTGCCACAAAGGATCCAAGGATTACAGTTGCATTATGTGTCAACCTATTAACAGGCCTCACATTCAGTCTATAGTATCTATTATATGCACTGAGTGCTCCTGCCCTCATTGGTGGCGCCAGCGCCCATCACAGACAACCATGATGAACCTGCCTTCGTCTGCATCCACATTGTACACAGCACCATCATCAACAGTGATCACACGCAACCTCCACCGTGGTGATGCAACACAACAGCATGTAGGCCAGCTACTTGGACATCCATGTTGAGATCAAGGTGGAACAAGGGACCCGTCATTTATCACATCTGTGGGATGGCGTGGCGTGGCGTGGCGTGGCGTGGCGTGGCGTGGCGTGGCGTGGCGTGGCGTGGCGTGGCGTGGCGTGGCGTGGCGTGGCGTGGCGTGGCGTGGCGTGGCGTGGCGTGGCGTGGCGTGGCGTGGCGTGGCGTGGCGTGGCGTGGCGTGACGTGACGTGACGTGACGTGACGTGACGTGACGTGACGTGACATGACATGACATGACATGACATGACGAGGTGTGGCGTGGCGTGGCGTGGCGTGGCGTGGTGGGTGACATGTGCTGAGGCATGACGTGGTGTGGCATTGTGTGGTTGTGCGTGGCGTGGCGTGGTGTGGCGTGGTGTGGCGTGGCATGGCGTGGTGGGTGACATGTGCTGAGGCATGACGTGGTGTGGCATTGTGTGGTTGTGCGTGGCGTGGCGTGGTGTGGCGTGGCGTGGCGTGGCGTGGCGTGGCGTGGCGTGGCGTGGCGTGGTGGGTGACATGTGCTGAGGCATGACGTGGTGTGGCATTGTGTGGTTGTGCGTGGCGTGGCGTGGCGTGGCGTGGCGTGGCGTGGCGTGGTGGGTGACATGTGCTGAGGCATGACGTGGTGTGGCATTGTGTGGTTGTGTGTGGCGTGGCGTGGCGTGGCGTGGCATGGTGTGTGTGGTGTTTCGATGCACTTATGTACTGCAAATAAGGACCCTCTCATTATGTTTGTCCTACTTCTAGGTGACCCTCCCAAGTCCTTGTGGATTCTCTTGTGCTCCCCAACATTACAAGTCATGGGTGGCAGAGATACTTTACCCTTGCAGACAACAAAACTGTCAGTGATAACATGGAGACGGTCACCTGACTGCCGATATGGCTGTATGGTTTACGAGAGGGTCCAGGGCCCAGGTGCGCAAAGCACTCTTTGTGCAAAGACTATCATAAGCCTATGTTAAAGTATGGGAGTTAAAATCATCTTAGCGCTAAGATCGCTTTGTGCCAGTGGGCCCTGGATATTTATCATATAGAATGGAGATACAAAACTCTGAATCTGATATTTAAGCCCATGATCAGCAGATCCTGGCAAGGCTAAGGGAGACAACTCTGTATGTTGAGTTTAAGCTTACACAGCTGTAACATAACATCAAGGGTAAACTTGTGTATCATCAACAGCTGGCCAACTCAAGCCTAAATAATGAATACAAATGTTAAAGTTTGAGTATGTTTTTTACACCACTTTTAACAATATTCCAGCTATATCACGGCATAATCAATACAATTCCAGAAATGGCTTTACACAATTCCCTAAAACATTGGGGAATTGAGTGAGTGAGTATGGTTTTATGCCGCTTTTAGCAATATTCCAGCAATATCACGGCGGGGGACACCAGAAATGGGCTTCACACATTGTACCCATTTGGGGAATCGGACCCCAGGGCCTTCGAGTTCACATTAACCACAAGGCTACCCTATACCTCTAATGAGTGAGTGAGTGAATTGCATTTAGAAATAGCTTCGAACACTCATTTCAGTCAAATCACAGCCTGACAGCTTAATGTTGAAACCAAAAGTGATTTGTGTGAGCATGTACCAGTTTACAAGCACAAAAATGGTTCAGACAGACCAACAATCATAATCAGGATGAATCTGATAGTCAAACCCATGATCAGCAGATCCTGACACGGCTAAGGGACACGACTCTGTATACAGAATACAGAGTCTAGATATGTCACATAATTATAAAACGTAATTGAAAAAAATCAGCCAAATTTTATCACATTCATGATCCAAAAATAAACGTTTTGTTTATTTCCATGGTGTGCATAGTGCCATAAGTGAATTATTGCCACATTTGCTTTTAACATGTCAACATTCCTTTCCTTATAGGAACGGATTTTGGCATTTCCTTGACCTCTGAGTACTCCTTGCAAAGAAAAACAACCTGAAAACAGCTTCCATCCAGACAAAGCCAGTCTACAATCCTGACACTTGGTGCAACTGAGAACACTATTAAGTCATTACATCCTCTCACTACATCCTAAATCTTACATAATTATTATAGAACATAGTGCAAAATAGAAACACTTGCTCCAAAATAGGCAACTGACACACATGTGTGATCATTTAGTGGCTAACAACAACAGCACGTTTACACTTCGCAGCGAATATGTTGAGACTGTTTCTGTAGGGATTCCGGGTTAGAATAGGCCTCTATCAACCTATGTTTGTCTTCCAGTGGGGATTCAGGGTTAGAATAGGCCTCTATCAACCTATGTTTGTCTTCCAGTGGGGATTCAGGGTTAGAATAGGCCTCTATCAACCTATGCCTGTCTTTCAGTAGGGATTCCAGGTTAGATTAGGCCTCTATCAACCTATGTTTGTCTTTCTAGTGGGGATTCAGGGTTAGATTAGGCCTCTATCAACCTATGTTTGTCTTTCTAGTGGGGATTCAAGGTTAGATTAGGCCTCTATCAACCTATGTTTGTCTTTCTAGTGGGGATTCAGGGTTAGATTCGGCCTCTATCAACCTATGTTTGTCTTCCAGTGGGGATTCAGGGTTAGATTAGGCCTCTATCAACCTATGTTTGTCTTTCTAGTGGGGATTCAGGGTTAGATTAGGCCTCTATGAACCTATGTTTGTCTTTCAGTAGGGATTCCAGGTCAGATGAGGCTTCTATCAACCTATGTTTGTCTTCCAGTAGGGAATCCAGGTCAGATGAGGCCTCTATCAACCTATGTTTATCTTCTAGTGGGGATTCCAGGTCAGATTAGGCCTCTATCAACCTATGTTTGTCTTACAGTAGGGATTCCAGGTTAGAATAGGCCTCTATCAACCTGTGTGATCCACTTTGTATCCATCATGGATCCATTGTGCCCAATCAATACCCATTTTAATAATCAATTATCACAAGACCACAGGGCCATGTAGCACATTTTGCTTTTGTCGAAGTTGAACAACCAACCTCATTTTGGACGGATCACTTGATTATCATTCAGAACATAGCTGTTATCACATGACCAGCATCACAATATGTTTCAAGTCACAACTCAACCTCAGCACATGTGAAAAGGGATTTAACATCGCGTTCAACATTAAATGTTCAAATGTTCATACATTCAAATGTTCATATGTTCAAATGTTCATACATTCAAATGTTCATATGTTCAAATGTTCATACATTCAAATGTTCATATGTTCAAATGTTCATATGATCATATGTTCTAATGTTCATGTTTGACCTAGGTGACCCTTCAATAATGATGCGGAGTATACATTTCAATGCATGCAGAACATTTACACAATGAAATGAAAAGCATATGACATGATGACCACGAGTTGTAAAACTCAATATTACTGAGTGAGTGAGTGAGTGAGTGAGTGAGTGAGTGAGTGAGTGAGTGAGTGAGCGAGTGAGTATGGTTTTACTCTGCTTTAGCAATATTCCAGCAACCCGTGCAGATCCGGGGTAGAATAGGTCTTCAGCAACCCATGCATGCCGTAAAAGGCGACTATGCTTGATGAAGAGGCAACTAACAGGATCCAGTAGTCAGGCTCACTGACTTGGTAGATGCATGTCATCATATCCCGATTGAGTGGATCGATGCTCATGATGTCAATCACTCGATCATTTACAGACAACCGTCATATAGCTGGACTATTGCTGAGTGTGGGGTTAAACAACAAACAAACAAACAACTAATATTCCAGCAATATCACGGCGGAGGACACTGGGAAAATGGGCTTCACATATTGTACCCATGTGGGGAATCAAACCCAGGTCTTTAGCATGACGAACCACCACTTTAACCACTACCCTACCCAACCTTACCGCTACAATCGATTTCTAGAATGGGCACCAGGTTTCAAATAAGGAGTCTGTTTTAATCATTTTTATTCTGTTTTCCTATTTCCTCATTATTGATGGATTTGAAAAATAGCAACAAATATGAACAAAAATATGACATTAATTTGATCATGTTGTTGTACATGATCCTCACTGGTCTGTCAAAATGCTTCATATATGCGTATGCATCTCACACCAACCAAAAATAACAAATGACCTTCATTAACCTACGCCCAGCTGATAATATACACATTTGTAATTAGTTGCTGGATGATTAATGTCTGATACCCATAGCATATTAAAACAACTGCGTCAGATATGAATTAGAAGTACAATGTAGTGACACAAAAATATTCCAGTTTGAAGTGGTCTGGAACACATTATGTTAAACAACACACAATCTCAATAAATGTGATAAACTGCTAAAAGAATCTGAAAATCATTTTTAATTCAAACAAGTTCTGTTTCTCTCGCCAGACTGAAAATATCACACAGTGATCAGTTATCCACAATGTCAAGCATTAATACCATGACACCACAATGTGCGCCTCTTATCTGCACAATATGCAGTTAAAAAGTATATAAATTGAACAAAAAATTCTTTATTCAAACAATTCTATTTCTGAATTTACGATGAATATATCCCCAGGTCACGCCTATCAATTATTCAAATAAGCCAGTATTAATACTACGAGAACACAATGTGCGCTTCATATCTGCCTGCGCAGTATAGGCACATTCACAAAGGCAGGTTTATTCTCGTCCGACTGTGTTATTTCGGTGATACTTCCCAGTGGGTTTGTAATCACAACCCAGGGATGGAAATACGATGGCATCATTAAATGTCACAAAAATCAAGCAACTATCTTGTCCAAAATAGATCTCTCTTGTCAGGATTAACAAGCAAGTGTTTCATATAATTCCTGATCTAAATATACAGCTATCTTGGTTTAATTTAGAAATTAGAGAATTCGAACATGGTGTGAGACTTAAATTTGGAAAATGAAGTTTCTGTTCTATTCTCCACTGGGGACGAGTGAGTGAGTGAATTTGATTTCACACAGATTTTAGCAATATTCCACAATATCAAAGTGAGGGACACCACAAATGGGCTTCACACATTGTACCCATGTCGGGAATTGAACCTGGGTCTTCGGCGTGACGAGCGAACGCTTTAACCACTAGGCTACCTGACCGCCCCATACTGAAAGCAGTCTGTCCAAGAAAAAAAATAAAGATAAAATATAGACCCTCTTGTACAATAAAAATATGTTACATGTGTGCATATAAATTCTATGTCTACATCACTATCTGTGATTCAAGAAGACAGCTGCAATTTTAACTCCTCTGCAGAAAGGCTTTCATATGAAAAAATAATTGATTGACATAGCTGTTTATTTTTAATTATATTATGACCGACCTTGTATGGAAAAAGCTGGAATAAATCTGTGTAATATATAACTCAAAAGTGTTGCCTTACGCTTCATGTAAATCACATTCACAGACAATTAATGTCTGCAGATACCTTGAACCATTATTAATTCATTCTTTTGAAAAAATTGGATTAAAATCAAGTAATTTATTCATTGTAGCTTAATAGAAGTCTGAAAATTCTCCACTGATAATAGCAAATCCTTCACAAATCTCGTCTTTTTCTGTCACGTTATCATAATAATACAACTTTAACACTGAGCATCTGTTGAGTTTAAAAATAACAAAGACGTATTTATTTCTTTAGTTACTTTCAGCAAAGATGCTATCATCCTAACAAATGCTATCACTTGGATAGTTTTGAGTGGAGAGTTAATAGCATTTGCAGCAGACAGATGAAATTATCTCTGTGTTTATTTCTACCACCCACAGATGCTGGCTATTGACAAGAGAAAAAATGTTTTGTAACACTTGACTAGTTTTAATCTATTATCAAACACAGCTGTCGAACCCACACAAATTACCTACTGACGTATGCACTGTGAGTGGTTCTATGTCACTGGGTCACTGGGGTGGCACAAGCGATCTGGCAACAGACTCACATGACATCCACGTGCATATTTTATGAGTTCCTTCACGCTGGAGTTGTTACGCGATGTTTTATGCACACCCACTGAAATAATAATGCAGGTGGACATTTTTACCTTGATTCGTCTTCTGAAAAGAATCAGGGCGTGTTTTATTTATGGAGATGAACATGAGTTGTTTCGTAGCAGTTTACAAGGCAAGTAGCTACACATAATCACATAATCACAATCAGCTCTCTCCAGCTGCACCAAGTGGCCTGCCAATAATCATGGCTCTCGCGGCAAACCAGTGGATGACAACATGAGCGGGACGGGACGGGAGGAGAGGGGACGGGAGGAGAGGGGACGAGACGTGATATAAAGTGAGCAACTAGTACAAAATCCCCACAGAGTTCCAGAGCTCCAGAATCCCCACAGAGGCACGGGACGGGACGGGATGGGATGAGACGAGACGAGTTAGACGCGACGCGATGCGACGGGACGGGACGGGACGGGACGGGACGGGACGGGACGGGACGGGACGGGACGGGACGAGACGAGACGAGACGAGACGAGACGAGACGAGACGAGACGAGATGGGACGAGACGTGATATAAAGAGAGCAACTAGTACAAAACATGAAAAAAGCAATATTTTCTTAGAAAGTCCACTTATCGAAATCAAACTTTTTACACTGCACCTCTCCTATTGGGCAAAGAATCCATGCAGCAGTTTTTTAAGTCATAGGTCGCACAAATGTTCCATGTTCTATAATCCATGTTCAAAACATCATAAACATTTTATTTGTTATCAGAAAATACGCATATCATTTAACTTTGTACTGCACCTCTTCTATCGGCATGGAAAATGTTCCCTAAATTTGAAAAGAATCCATGCAGTAGTTTTTAAGTTATAGGTCACACAAATCTTTAGGTAAAAAAATTCTTAGTAAAAAAAATGAAAAAAATATATGTATTTTTTAATAAAATCTAAATATTGAAATCGCACTTCACACTGCACCTCTTCTATAGGTATGAAAAGTGTTCACCAAGTTTGGAAAGAATCTATGTAGCAGTTTGCAAGTTATAGGTCACACACAAAAATGTCCTCGGAAGGACGGACGGATGGAATTCCTTGGTGGTATTGAAGAAAACATTCCGTTATGGAACAGATGCAATATCTAAATGACAAAACATTTGGTTCTTACATACATATACAGACATAAATACATACCTGTAAACACAAAGAAATCATTTCAAGAAAATATCAATATTACAGATTTGAAGTCATAAGTTGATTAAGATCAACAGGTATTTATCGCCTGAAAAAAGTATAGTAATTCTATCCTTATAATAAGCACGTTTAGATAAGCTGACTCCAGTCTTTTATTGGGACAACTTGTTCTGACTATTTATATCTCGTAATTATGTTTTAAAAACTAATAATCAAGATTTAGAGATCTCAACTTCGAGATTTGAGTCTAAAGATGCTCTCTGTGGCAACATCTAGGCTGTTGCAGCAAAATTCATGCATATTCAAGGCCAAAACTACCCTTCAGCTGGTGGTTTAGTCCATGAATATGCATGAATGTTGCTAAAAAGCCCTGTGGGCAACAATTCTGATATCCCAGAAAAGAACTGGATAGTAATAAAAGCAGACATCTACAAAACCATTCCCTATAAATATTCCAATCCATTCATCAAATGTGAGTTCTCCTTTGGATCAATTGCACACAATCCTCAGGGCTTGTCTCAAGAGTTTCTTATTGATTTAAAATTTATCACTTCATTTATGGTTTTGTGCCCATGAAACAAGTAAAAACATGTGATTTGACCATAGAACCCCAAATACTAATATTGTGATTTATTTGTCTAAAGTAAACAGAGAAATGTTAAAAGGTGCCAGAATCCTTGAGACGAGCCCTGGCTGAGACTGGCATATCGCTCAAGCCATGAATTATGAGGCGCAAGAAATTATCCAGATCTGGTGTCAAGGCATGGGACAGGCACAGGGAGGCACAATGTCATCAGCGGTCATTGACTTCTTCAGGATGACCTCTGACCTTACTGATTGACCCCAGGAGACTGACCTGGTAAGGCTAACCTAGCCATGCATTGAATGTATTAAATTACCATGAAGCTCATTAAATGGAACGAGAGACATGAGCACCCAGAAGAGTATTGGCTTGGACAATACCACATTATTTGATATCGCTATTCTGTATCAGGAACCTCTAATTGGGGGGGGAGAAGAGAAAGAGAGAGAAGAGAAGAGAGGGGGGGGGGGGGGGGGGGGGGGGGGGAGAGGAGGAGGAGGAGTAAAACATGGAATTTGAATTTGAGTTTGGAATTTGAATTTTTTGCACATTTTGAATAAACATACTCCACTTCGCTACATGCGAGATAGGACCGCCTCCGTGGTCCAGTGGGTCCAGTGGTAGAGAGTCCGCCCAGAGAGCGGAAGGTCCGGGGTTCGATCCCCGGCCGCTCATACCAAGAGTCGTTAAAAGATGGTACTTGTTGTTACCCTGTCTAGTGCTCGGCATTAAGGGGCTAAAACAAAGACTGATGGCTTGGAGTCAGTCTACTGTGTCTGAGTGGGGTATTCATGTTAAACTGCACATGGTATCTCAGTGAGCTAGTACTATCAATCGGCATCAGTCCGGGCTAGTACAAGCAGCCACACACACATAAACGTGCATGCACGTCGCTATATAAGTGCAATAATCTTGGACACAACGTTAAACCTCACCTCACCTGTCAAGTTTTGTTGCCAGGACTGTATTTTGTAAATTACATAAGTCTGTGCCCGCCATTACAAGCTGTGCACAGAGCACAATCAGATACCTGTATCTCCCAAATATACCCAGATGAACGTTGCCAATAACTTTAAAAACATGTAAAAATCATGACATGGATAGGGTTCCATCACCTGTATTTCCATGTCCATCATGTTTTCATACATTTATGTTGAGTGTGTATATATATATATATATATATATATATATATATATATATATATATATCATGTTCTCATTTCTGTAACATTTAAATACTCTATTTGTGTACCAGGTTCCAAGTGGACATTTTTGTACAATAAAATTCTATTCTATTCTGTGAGATATATGCAAGAGCGGTAAAAGAATATTTCTACACAGAAAGTTCTTCTGAACTGAAACCCCAAACCATTCTACTCCTACTATATGACCATCAAATCATAGCCTCTAGTGCTCAAGGGCATACACAGGTGTAGGTATCCATCGGTCAAATGGGTGTCGGATATGGAATAAATGCATTCAGTCGAAACATATTGATAAGGAATGAGAATATCAATAACATAGGAATCAGCAACAGCTGCTGCCAAGCCACAGACCTTTCGTTGTTTCCACAATGTTCAAATACATGATTAAGTAGTGATTATTAAATGTTTTCTGACGACTTCGAGTATTCCTTGATACAATGTGTCATAAATAAATAAATAAATAAATAAATAAATAAATAAATAAATAAATAAATAAATAAATAAATAAATAAATAAATAAATAAATAAATAAATAAATAAATAAATAAATCAATCAATCAATCAATCAATCAATCAATCAATCAATCAATCAATCAATCAATCAATCAATCAATAAAAAAAAATATATTAAAAAATAATAAATAAAAAAATTAAAAAAATCAAAAAAAATCAATCAATCCAAGTGATTTCATGGCATTTGATGGACTAGCCAAGCAATTGTTTTTGTCTTTTTATAAAGATCCAAAACATTTGGCCACATCCACAAGTGGTACCTGATCGGCTGAGTGGGCGGTGCTGGTGTTGCATCACCGTCACTAAGATTGTATCATTCATCTCCAATTTATTTGTGTCAAAGATGAAATATAGCAGTCTGTGAAGTTATTAGTGTTGATATATTTATTTACCAGTATAATATTGAAGTCAAATATTTGGGTGTACACAGCAGTATCAATGTAAAAACTGGTGAACTCACTTTGCCTAAATCTGCAATGTTGATTTATACCTCCATATATACATGAGAGTCCTTTCATGTAAACACAGGCATATAGTCGATGAAGTCATCTATATCCCCCGCCCATTTTAACACGTTATGGTCCCAAACCAGGTAACTGACCCAACATTTCTCCTCGCCCATGTCAAAATAGCTGCAATGGAAATTCTAAAATATACATTTCTAAAACTCCCTAATATCAAATGGCACCAGTTCAGTATGTGCTTTATATATGCAATGTTTGGCAAGGAAATATTTAACAGTTTATTTGTTATACTCCTTAAGTGAACCCACCCTATATTAAAACTTATATCCAACTTGTTGTCATGGAAACATAAACAATAAAAAATTCTAAAAGATCTAAATATCAAAAGGCACCAGTTCAGTATGTGTCTAATAAACATGCAAAGTTTTGTTAGAAAGTATTGAATGGGTTTTGAGCTATGCTCCGGAAATTCTACCCCATAGAACCTAAGTCCAACTTGTTGCCATGGAAATGTAAAAAAAATGTTTTCCTAAAATTCCTAAATAGCAAAAGGCACCAGTTCAGCATGAGTCTGATAGACATGCAAAGTTTCGTAGACAAATATTTAACGGTTTCTGAGTTATGCTCTGGAAACAATTTCGGGACGCACGCACACATGCACGGACGGATAGAACCCATTTCAATATCCCCCGCCAACTTCGTTGATAACAAGTGCATTTATGTGTCTGTAAATACAAAACATCAGCTCTAGGGAATAACCAGTTTGATTATCTGCATATTGGGCAAAACAGTGATGAAAATTATACGAATGCATCATTGAAAAATTTAAAGTGGCACCAGGTGTTCGAGGAAAGGGTATTCATGTTATTTACATAGCCTTATAATAACCATGTGTTGTATTAATACAATGTTAATATCAATGAGTTAGGTAGATCGCTGGTTTTCTATAAGCACCTGCATGTTTGCGATATTACTGTAATATTCTGGCATTGTTTCATTATTATCGTTACTGTCCAGTATTTCTGACTGTCATAATGTATAACATGGTGGGTGTATAAGCACAACAAATTTATTTCATCTTATAAAACATTGATGCTCTCCATAACAGGAAATACAACATATATTGTCAGTCATCATGTCTAGTGATGTTTTATTGCCAAATTCACATTTTCATTCAAGATTGATTAAACTGTCTTAATTTTTTGCTCTGAAAAAGTATGTCACAAAAATGCTCTCTGCCATGTTTATCAAATGGACCTATCTTTTAGACAAAGTCAGACATCGAAGTTAATCTCTAATAGAACTATTGTGACTTAACATTCTGTATTTCATTCTTTGTTTGTTGTCGTCATCATCAACATCAACAACAACAACATCATCATCCTCATCATCATCAACATCATCATTATCATCATCGTCATCATCATATTTACTCCTAAATGAAGTTATTTTGTACACTGCCCTATAGTGTCTGCACAATAACATTCTTGACCAAGTTTGTTAGCTCCTGTTCTTTCACCTGAAGCAATACAATGTAGTTTTTGACTGTGTACTGGATTGTCTGGTTCAGAGGTGTCATAATGGATTGTCGGGTGGTCAAGGCTCGGGTGGTCAAGGCTCGGGTGGTCAAGAATGGGTGACTTGACTGATGTCCAGACAAACCACAATATCAATCAGTGGATTGTCTATTCCAGACTCGATAATTTACAGATCGCAGTCAAAAAGCTGGAATATTGCTGAGTGAAGCATTAACAACAAGCAAATAAACCTAAGATTTGCACAGGCACTTATTGACCAGGGCAGCATATTGGCCACCATGCTTTCCTCGCCCTATGACCTCAGGCTGACCTAGAGGGGGCGATCCAAAGGTCAGATGGCCAGAGATGATACTCTAGCCCTTAACCCATTTCTTGACCAGCAGCCACTGACCCACATGAGGTACAACTCAACACAACCTTATAACATAGCAGCCTCCCCCACTCTCTCTCTCTATTTCTCTCTCCCCCTCACTCTCTCTCCCTCTCTCTATTTCTCCCTCTCTTTATTTCTTCTCTCTCTTTCTTTTTCTCTCTCCCCCTCTTACTATTCTCCCTCTCTCTATTTTTCCCTCTCTATTTATCCCTCTCTTTCTCCATCTCCCTCTCTATATTTCCCCCTCTCTCTCTCCCCCCTTTCTATTCACCTTCTCTCTCTATTTCTCCCTCTCTCCCTCCCTCTCTCTCTATTTCTCCCTCTCTCTCTCCATCTCCCTCTATTTCCCCCTCTCTCTCTTTCTCTCTCTCCCCCTCTCTATTCACCTTCTCTCTCTATTTCTCCCTCTCTCCCTCCCTCTCTCTCTATTTCTCCCTTTCTCTCTCCATCTCCCTCTCTCTATTTCCCCCTCTCTCTCTTTCTCTCTCTCCCCCTCTCTATTCACCTTCTCTCTCTATTTCTCCCTCTCTCCCTCCCTCTCTCTCTATTTCTCCCTTTCTCTCTCCATCTCCCTCTCTCTATTTCCCCCTCTCTCTCTTTCTCTCTCTCCCCCTCTCTATTCACCTTCTCTCTCTATTTCTCCCTCTCTCCCTCCCTCTCTCTCTATTTCTCCCTTTCTCTCTCCATCTCCCTCTCTTTATTTCTCCCTCTCTCTCTTTCCCCTCTCTCTATTCTCCCTCTCTCTCTATTTCTCCCTTTCTCTCTCTCTATTTCTCCCTTTCTCTCTCTCCCCCCTCTCTATTCTCCCTCTCTCTCTATTTCTCCCTTTCTCTCTCCATTTCCCTCTCTTAATTTCCCCCTCTCTCTCTTTCTCTCTCTCCCCCTCTCTATTCACCTTCTCTCTCTATTTCTCCCTCTCTCCCTCCCTCTCTCTCTATTTTTCCCTTTCTCTCTCCATCTCCTTCTCTTTATTTCCCTCTCTCTCTCTTTCTCTCTCTCCCCTCTCTCTCTCTATTTCTCCCTCCCTCTCTCTCTATTTCTCCCTCTCTCCCTCCCTCTCTCTATTCTCCCTTTCTCCCTCCCTCTCTCTCTATTTCTCCCTTGCTCTCTCCATCTCCCTCTCTTTCTCTCTCTCCCTTCTCTCTATTCTCCCTCTCTCTCTATTTCTTCCTCTCTCCCTCCCTTTCTCTCTCACTTTATTTCCCTCTCTCTTTCTCTTTCCCCCTCTCTCTATTCTCCCTCTCTCTTTCTTTCTATTCTCCCTCTCTCTTTCTCTCTCTCCTTTTCTCTCTATTTCTCCCTCTCTCTCCACCTCCCTCTCTTTATTTCCCTCTCTCTCTTTCTCTCTCCCATTCTCTCTATTCTCCCTCTCTATCCTTTTCTCTCTATTTCTCCCTCTCTCTCTCCATCTCCCTCTCTTTATTTCCCTCTCTCTCTTTCTCTCTCTTCCCTTCTCTCTATTCTCCCTCTCTATCCTTTTCTCTCTATTTCTCCCTCTCTCTCTCCATCTCCCTCTCTTTATTTCCCTCTCTCTCTTTCTCTCTCTTCCCTTCTCTCTATTCTCCCTCTCTCTCCTTTTCTCTCTATTTCTCCCTTTCTCTCTCCATCTCCCTCTCTTTATTTCCCTCTCTCTCTTTCTCTCTCTTCCCTTCTCTCTATTCTCCCTCTCACTCTCTATTTCTCCCTCTCTATTCTTCCTCTCTCTCTATTTCTCCCCTCTCTATTTCCCCCTCTCTCTATTTCTCCCTCTCTCTTTCACTATTTCTCCCCTCTCTATTTCTCTCTCTCTCCCTATTCTCTTCTTCTTTTTCTTTCTTTATTTCTCCCTCCTTCCCTCTCTCTCTCTCTTTTTCTCTCTCTCTCTCTCTCTCTCTTTTTCCCTCTCTCTGTCTCTATCTCCCTCTCCCTGCAAATAATGACCCTCCCCCTTATGTTTAGCATATTTTTGGATGACCCTCCCCATGTCCTTATACTTTTTTTCAAGATTCTTCCTAAAAAGACTAAATGCAAAAGCACCATTTTTTTATGACCCCACCCCCTCATCCCCAACAACAAATGACCGGTCCCTAAGTTCACAAAAACAACAGTTGATAAGTTGTTTAAGATCTTTCAAATCTCTCTCACTCTCCTGACCCAGTGCATGAGCAACAGCTTATTAAACTACGTTATTGCCCTTCATACCAATAATCAGGTGGGCGTCAATTTTGAGATTGCAAAAATCTAATAAAGACAATCTAATAACATTAACTGACAATATTAGGAGATCAACTTCATTTTACAATAGCAGCGACATTTTGGTGTAGATTCTAACGCCCTTATGAAACCGTGAAATAACAATACACAATGGCCTGAAGCAATGCGATCAAGGTGATATCATCGCAGGACTCCATCTTCCGAAGTGGTGAGACCGAGACGTGTAGAATGCGTGTAGAATGTGTGACCGTCACTCTCTGTACACACAAACTAAGACTCCATGAATTTGTTCGATTGGCGTGAGATCAGTGGGGAATTGCCTCTCTCGGTACATGTGTACTCCATTATCCCCCCTGTTGGTGGAGGTCGCTGTGCTGACCATTAATGGGGAGGAGACAATGAACAATCAGTAGTCGGCAAGCAGATTAGATCAACTGACAGTGAGTGAGAGAGCGTAACTGCGTATGTACATTGCATAATGTTTGTTTGTTTGTTTGTTTGTTTGTTGTTTAACGCAACACTCAGCAATATTCCAGCTATATGACAGCAGTCTGTAAATAATCCAGTCTGGACCAGACAATCCAGTGATTGACATCATGAGCATCGATCCATGCAGAGACCATGTACGTATATGGTCTCTGATCCACGCGATTGGGATACGATGACATGCATCAACCATGTCAACATGTCTGACCACTCGATCCCATTAGTCGCCTCTTACGGCAAGCAAAGTCGCCTCTTACGGCAAGCAAAGTCACCTCTTACGACAAGCAAAGTCATCTCTTACGACAAGCAAAGTCACCTCTTACGGCAAGCAAAGTCACCTCTTACGGCAAGCAAAGTCACCTCTTACGACAAGCAAAGTCACCTCTTACGGCAAGCAAAGTCACCTCTTACGACAAGCAAAGTCACCTCTTACGACAAGCAAAGTCACCTCTTACGACAAGCAAAGTCACCTCTTACGACAAGCAAAGTCACCTCTTACGGCAAGCAAAGTCACCTCTTACGACAAGCAAAGTCACCTCTTACGGCAAGCAAAGTCACCTCTTACGGCAAGCAAAGTCACCTCTTACGGCAAGCAAAGTCACCTCTTACGGCAAGAAGGGGTTGCTGAAGACCTATCCTACCCTGGATCTTCACTGGTTTTCGGATTTGTCGGCGTTATTAAGTACTTGAATAATTTTGGAATAGCAGCATTATCTATTAACACACAATGCCATTTAGAAAGTGGTCAACTGTAACAAATGTTATATTTGGGATAACACTTTCTCAGTAAAGTACAGATTCTAGTACTTTTGGGGTTGTTGAGTTCTAGAATCTTTACTGAGAAAGTGTTATCCCAAATATAACATTTGTTTATAGAATGAGTGCCTGCAAAACTGAAAAAATACAACATGCTGTTTATCAACACTTACAAACAAAAGTTACCATTAATTTTCCAAAGCAACTCTCATGGTTGTGAATGAGTGAGTGAGTTGGGTTTGACACCACTTTAGAACAGTATTCCAGTTATATCACATCTTGTCAGCTTAATATGGGAGGAAATCCCGAAGTGATGCAGGTCTCAGATGTTACAACTTTGGTGAAATCTACAATCAAGGGTATGGTGCTGATCACCTAGAGTGAGTGAGTGAGTTGGGTTTAACGCCGCTTTTAACATTATTCCAGTTATATCACGGCGTGTCAGCTTAATGTGGGAGGAAAGCCAGAAGTGATGCAGGTCTAAGACGTTTACCACTTCGGTGAAACCCACAAGCACGGGTATGGTGCTGACAAACCTAGAAACATAATCGGGGCGAACCGGGATTCAAACCCACAATCATAGGTTTCTGGCGTGCCCAAGGGACGCAACTCTGCACAGCAAATCGCGGTGCCTTAGACAACTGGGCCACCCGTGCCCCCCTGACCACCTAGAAACTTGATCAGGGCAAAATGGGATTCGAACCCATTTTCATAGAATTCCAAGTGCCCAAGGGATGCAACTCTGCACTGCGAATCGCGGCGCCTTAGAATTCCCTGTGCCCAAGGAACATAACACTCCACACTGAATGTGCCTTAGACAACTGGGCCACCTGTGCCCCCTAAGGATCAAGAAGACTTTGAAGATGACAAGCATCCAAGACATCAAATGCTGATTTCCTGGCAACTGAAAACAAACATTATTGTTGTCACTGATTAAACACTGGAAAACCATGTAGGACATTTATAATAATAATAATAATGCGTTTGTGTTTGTTGTTCTACACTGTACTCAGCAATATCAAATAATCGAGTCTGCACCAGACAATCCAATGACTGATATTATGAACGACGATCAACACCCTCTGGTACACCTGACCACCCGATCCAATTGGTCGCCTCTAACAACCAGCTTATGCTGCTAGGGAACAATTATAACTCATGAACCCCACGGGTCTTATAATAAAAAAGGCGGACATGACAGCAATACATCACACTGAACGCATACTACTTCCCTTTCAACTTAACAAAAGTCGTTAATTCCTATCTTCATATTAATGACGAAATATGTGTCACGGCAAGAATAATTGTAGGAGTCCTAGTTCCCCTGTTGGGTCACTATGTAGTCAATCACCCTACATTAAACATGATCGATATTCACACGAGCCCCGTCAGGGGGCTCATCTCCTCATCCTGGCAATTACTCAGCAACAATTTCAACACTTAAGTCAACAGTGATTCAAACAAGAGCTTCTGAAAACATCTGGTAAATGTTCAACAAAGCCGTGTTTATTCTCCACGTTTCAAAATACGGTGGTGAGGTGAAATGGGGTTTAACGTCGCGTCCAAGATTATTGCACTTATATAGCGACATGCATGGATGTGTATGTGTGTGTGTGGCTGCTTGTACTAGTCCGGACTAATGCCGATTTATAGTGCTAGCTCACTGAGATACCATGTGCAGTTTAACATGAATACCCCACTCAGACACAGTATACTGACTCCGAGCCGACCAGTCCTTGTTTTAACCCCTTAATGCCGAGCTCCAGACAGGGTAACAACAAGTACCATTTTTTAGGTATGGTATGACGCGGCTGGGGATCGAACCCCGGACCTTCCGCTCTCCGGGCGGATTCTCTACCATTAGACCACAGAGGCAGTCTTCAAAATACGGGTTCAGATCATGTGACTGTCTTTGTGGTCTTGTGGATAGAGCGTCTGCCTGGAGAGAGAAAGGTCGGAGGTTTGATCCCTGGATGTGTCATACAAAAGGATGGTACTTGTTGTTGCCCTGCCTGATGCTTGGCATTTTTGGGATGAAACAAGGACTGGTGGGCATGGATTCTGTGTCTGAGTGAGGTATCTGTTTGAAAATGTGACATGGTATCTCAGTGGGTTAGTACTATATAACTGGCATTTGTCTGTACAATAAAGTGACAAAGCCTTTTCCATATCCAATATCTGCATGCACACACGCTAGCACCATTTCAGCAAGTACCATCTTTAAACGTCTTTTGGTATGACGCGGCCGGGGATCGAACCCCAGACCTTCCACTCTCCGGGCGGACGCTCTGTCACTTGACCACGGAGGCCATTACATTGTATCAAAGCCTTACAAAGTCTACTATGAAAAAATTATATATTCTTGTCATCTTTTCTATTTATGTAAACTATATCATGATCAAGCTGTCTTTTTGTATACTTTATGAAATCATTAATTTGATTTTGGTTATTCATGTATAGTACTCAAATGAGTGAGTGAGTGAGTGAGCTTTTACGTCGCTTTTAGGAATATTCCAGCAATATCAAGGCAGGGGTACACCACAAATGGGCTTCACACATTGTACCCATGTCGGGAATCGAACCCGGGTCTTCAGGGTGACGAGGGAACGCTTTAACCACTAGGCTACCCGACCGCCCCACTACACAAATGAAGTTCAAGGACACCCGATTGTTTATATGACATGATATTTAATCTGTCATGGCTGGTGGGTATTGCATTACGCAGCCTTGCCATTGTGGGCGTTCCTTAATTTGGTTATAGTGGTATATACAGATGTATTCCATTAAAACATCAGCAATTCCATCTTTCATAAAACACTTGTTTATATATGTGAGGTCGAAAAATGTTTTAATTGGCAAAATTTTTGCTTTTGTTATTCTGCTTTGTACTAAATGAATTTATTTTATTGAAAAACCTTTAATATTTAATCTTCACAGAACAATGTGGGATTATTTTCATTTTTCTCCATAAATTTATCTTTAAACAAAACATTGATTCGATACTCACGCCAAAATCTACGTGAACCAAAGAACTTATATAGAGTATACTACACTCATTCTCATAAGATATAATTTTTCTGAAACGAGCAGGCTTTCTATGGTATCTGACGAGCGAAAGCGAGGTCCTATACCATACAAAGTTCATGAGTTTCGCAAAAATGGTATCTGACAAGAATGAGTGTGGTATTTTATTTATTACCTACCTCAAATATGCATTTACATCTAAATACATAAAAAGTTTCTTTCGTCGACAGACCAAACTGAAACCAGTTGCAAATCTGGTTGCGCATGAATATTGACAAATGCACAAATATGGGCATTGTTGACATTTCTATGCATCCGCATTAACAACATGTTCCTGCTGTTGTGTATGCAAACATAACAGCATCAACACTCAAGATGGTATTTTATGAATTTATTCAACACACGGTAATTCAACCATATTGTTCTAAGTACTCAGGACACCTGTAAGAAAATCTAAAAACTAGTAATCAGTCAAGTGTTACCATAGATTTTCTTTAGTCTTATTACGATATACTACACATGATTTCCAAACTATAACGCTGATCCTGCACGAGACAAATGGTGCACCTTGAGTCATGGATCTATGACGTCACATATGATGTGTACAGGAGCATCGGTTCACACAATTACTAGTAAAAATGGCCATGAAATTTATACAAACACACTTTTAAATATTCCAATTTATTTAATGTCAGTCAACTTCCTTCAATCCAAAAGTCTTTAATGTTATCTGCCTTTACCACTTACAGAGCCTCTGGGGCCATGGCAGTCAACGAGAGTTACTTCCCTTGATGCCAAGAGCATAGAAGGCCAATTATCTCCCCTTATTACAGCCGCCTCTTAAGCCAGTCATCATACAGATTGACCCCAGTTTGCCTCCAGACTGGTTTCAGATCAGACAAGATAAGACAGACAGAGGATAAGACGGAAGGAATGGCTGTCAGCATCAGTAGGTGATGTGTCTGTAGGTCACGCTGCTCTACCATGTGCTGGTTCAGTTATTCCGGCTTCTAATTCAGCCATTGATAAAGGTTTCAAAAAAAACATGTCTTGGGTTCAACAATTTGGTATTGTGCATGGTATTTTTTTCTTTTTCTCGCTCTCTTAAATGTGATCGCTAAAATGCTGGAAAATATTCTCAAATTTGGTACCCCACACAAATAAAACAGTTGTTCATTGTACATCTGAATTTTGTAAAATATAACGTAGTAAAAAATAGTCTGGCTCCTCATCAGAGAAAACAATTGTATGCCTTGAAGCACAAACTAAAAGAAATTCTGCTCAAGTTTCAAGCCCCCTCTTACCAACCAAAGAATATCACAAGCCTTCAGTGAAACATATTACATCCAAATGCAGGATTATACTGGAATATTTCACCCTCTCCCTGGAGCATTGTCAATGTTGGTCATGTTGAACCAGTTACAATGATCTGTGTTTCGACCTTGACCAATGTGAAACTAAAGAAGGCAGCAATAAAAGTGGCCTTGGACCTAATTATCTGGAAGACATGATAGTTGTCAAGACAGCATTGGTCCCAATGTTCCTAATCTTCAATGTCTGGGCCTTAATTACTAAACCTTCCAGGACAATGTTCTAAAAATCCTTAGGTTCATACCGTATTCGACGTAATAAGTGCCCCGCTCTAATAAACGCCCATGCGATATTTGCTTATATATTGGCTAGTGAACAATCCCAATCAGCACCCCTTCCGATTGATTAATGTACACAAGACTTATTTATTCGTGTATAATACGCACTCGTGTGTTATATCACCCTTAATTATGGGCAATTAAATTCTTGAAAAATATATCTGTCGAATGTAAACATTTCAGGCTGTTAGCATAAACCACAAAATTTACGATCTTTCAACTCAAAATAGTATTCCAATAAGCTAATCTAATTTCTAATTTTGAGAGCGCCCTGGGCGCTTATTACAGTAAGTGGGTTAAAAAACACGACAATCAGATCCATATTCATGTTTACTTGGGATTAAAACATGTTTTAATCCTCCCATTGCATGTGTGCATTAAAGCATATAAAGCTAGCTATGTATTATATTAACCATAAATTCATAGCTACCAGGAAATGTATGGTCTTTCCTTTCCATTTCATTGATCGGCACTTACACTCCTATCGTTCTACTGCATTGTTTTGGAGGCTGCTCTTACCAGGGTAATGTCAAATGAAATAAGGCCTCTAAAACTAAATGAATTGTTCCCTGATTGTGCTGAAGAAAGGCATTTGGTTATCTGACCCCTTGGAATAAAAGCTTAAAGTATCTAGGGCCCATGCTACAACAGCAAGACTGTTAAAGAGTTCTTTATATTTTCTGTCAAATAAATTTAATTTCTTGTAGATCAATTGCTATTCTAAAATATATCACTACATGAAGCTGTTCCGTAACTGAACAAATGCACATCCAGTCTTGACATTCGAAACATCACAAAAATCAGTTAAAAAGACACATCCAACCTTGACTGTCATTTATCACGTTTTCTTACAACTATTTATTGTAACAAGCTGGAGGTGTTGTCAGTGGCAACGGAGCAATGTCACATGGCACTGCTGTGTGCTGTATAGTGTCCTTGGCTGTGTTGCACAGATCATAACGATGCAAAGCAGCGCATGTTGATGTTCGTATCACACATGCTCATGGCCGTATCGCCCGAGTGCATCTGTGATTATATGATTTATCACAGACAGACATCTTTTCATGTCAAGGACTAATTAACATATAATAATGAATGCAATAAACAGTATCATCTTCTAATTATTCACCCTAAACCATCATTCCACCCACCACTGCCAGGGGCACCAGCATGCTAGGCTAACCAGTTAAAAACTTCTTTATGTTCTGCCAATATATGTTATACATATTTTCGCCAAGATTTTTATGATTGGACTTATGACTGAATTAATTTTATATTGTTCATGCTCTTTGCTATCACATACTGTTGTGCATGCACCTTCTTGTTATCACATGCTGTTGTGCATGCACCTTCTTTTTTATCACAAACTGTTGTGCATGCACCTTCTTGTTATCACATACTGTTGTGCATGCACCTTCTTTTTTATCACATACTGTTGTGCATGCACCTTCTTGTTATCACATACTGTTGTGCATGCACCTTCTTTTTTATCGCATACTGTTGTGCATGCACCTTCTTGCTATCACATACTGTTGTGCATGCACCACTTGCTATCACATACTGTTGTGCATGCACCTCTTGTTATCACATACTGTTGTACAAGCACCTTCTTTTTATCACATACTGTTGTGCATGCACCTTCTTCCTATCACATACTGTTGTGCATGCACCTCTTGTTATCACATACTGTTGTGCAAGCACCTTCTTTTTATCACATACTGTTGTGCATGCACCTTCTTCCTATCACATACTGTTGTGCATGCACCTTCTTTTTATCACATACTGTTGTGCATGCACCTTCTTCCTATCACATACTGTTGTGCATGCACCTTCTTTTTTATCACATTCTGTTGTGCATTTAGCTTCAAAGATGAGCGTATGCTGCCCCAACGGTGGCACCTGTCACAAATACATAGAAGGGCAAGTCAATTCTTCACCTTTAAAAACATATGGTACAAGTCAAAATAGTGAATGCATCACTAATGCGTCAAATTTGGAATTATTCTCCTCAGGTCTACCATGAAACACAATTTAAATACAAATAAATCAATTTCCAAGGCATGTAATATGCTATAGTGTATATATTCCGCTACCCAAGGTCACATTAACCCTGTATTCTGAGTGTGGATCTCTGTGAACACTGGGCAGACAAATCGGTTAGCGCCATGAGCACAGACATGTCATATGTCAGTAGGTCAGTGCTCTGAGTGACACAGAACAGGGACAAGTGGGACAGGTTGAACAGAGTAGTGAACTCGATGTCATGCATATACAGGTAGACATAGGCAGCACCTGATTCACACAAACAGTAATTGCTGTGTTTAGTGCACTGCTCCAAAAACAAACCCGACACTTCTAGACCAATCAGGAAGTTTGTTCTATTTTGACACTGCACAGATATATTGATAATTGAGTCTGGACACCACTATACAGTGATCAATACTAGGGCTGGGACGAGTCCAGATATACTAACCGGGTACCCACACCCCTATCACCGGACCCTACACGGGTACCCCTGTTGGTTTCAAAAGATAGGTACAAAAAGTCCGACTGGGAATGGTTTGACCGTGGCCCTGGCAAAATGTACACGTTTTTAAAGAACGATCTGGTCATGCATATACACTGAAGCTGACAGAAGTTTTATCTTTGTTCAAATATATATAAGTCATGAAGAAATGCGAACATACGTGACTTGTGTAACCAACCATGTAGAGTTAGTGATTTGTTTTGTCATAAAACAATATATCAAGTGACTATCCGCGGGTCCGGGTAGTCTTGTGGGTACCCGGGTCCAACTCAGTACCCATCCGGCTCGAGTACCCGAGATACCCGTCCCAGCCCTCATCAATACTGTGATCCATGCCGCAATTAACCAAACCATTGAGTCTGACCACAAGTTCCAACTGCATTAGTTGCTTGGGACCTATTTGAACCCGGAAATGATATAAAGCAAATATGTCATATAGGATGACAAAAAATACTGAAAAGTCTTGAAGGGGAGATCCCTTAGATCTGAAAGACCGAATTCTGACTTTAGACCAAATACTGGAAATACCTGACAACAACAAATGGGGTGTGTGGGCATTTACAATGGTCAACAATTTAAAATTAAGACATTCAGTCTGAGAAAAAATATACAAAAGAAAGACATGTTTTTTAAAGAAATAAATCAAATTATCCTCAGATATATTGTCTGATATTCAAGCATTGATGTTTTGTGTATTGCTATTTACGTAAGTTATTCAACCAGTTCCAACATTAAATACAAAATATAAAGTATAAAATTATCAAATATAGTGTGTATGAAATAATATATCCATGCCTTCAGTGATAATATATATACAAAGAATAGTCGCATACACAATCTACAGCATTGCTTTGTTTGTTTGTTGTTTAACGCCGCACTCAGCAATATTCTAGCTATATGACGGCGGACTGTAATTAATCGAGTCTTGACCAGACAATTCAGTAATTGACATCATGAGCATCGATTCACGCAATTGGGATCGATTACATGCTTCAATGAAGTCAGCGAGCCAGACCACCCGATCTCGTTAGTCGCCTCTTACGACAAGCACAGTTGCTTTTTACTGCAAGCATGGGTGGCTGAAGACCTATTCTACCAAGATCTTAATGGATCTACAGCATTGCTAGTAGACTTGCAGAAGTCTCTCAGGCAATAATTATTAAAATATTAAAATCGTAATTTCTAAATTATATAAATAATAACAAGTTGTCCCTTTAAAGACTGGCGTCCTTAGCACTGTCCACTTATCTAGACTTGCCAATCATAAAGATAGAACTACTATAAGGACTTATGATTCAGTTGAGACTTTGAGCAAGGCTACATTGTTTGGCACATCCTCAAGACTGGCAGTAGGACACAATGTGTAACATCAGCTGTATCTCATTCCTGGATGGTTTGATATGAGGTTATGCTGTCCCTGCTGTCAGCCATTTAGATGCGAGTAGGCACATTAAACATCAATATTGCCCTTGTGGAACAAGTGATTATTTTGTAAATGAATGGAACGAAACTGCTGTTTGTGAGAGTGGGTGGATGGATTGGTAGGAGAGCGGGAGAGTGGGTGGATGGATTGGTGGGAGAGTGGGTGGATGGGTTGGTAGGAGAGCGGGAGAGTGGGTGGATGGGTTGGTAGGAGAGCGGGAGAGTGGGTGGATGGGTTGGTGGGAGAGTGAGGGATGGGTTGGTAGGAGAGCGGGAGAGTGGGTGGATGGGTTGGTAGGAGAGTGGGAGAGTGGGTGGATGGGTTGGTGGGAGAGCGGGAGAGTGGGTGGATGGGTTGGTGGGAGAGTGGGTGGATGGGTTGGTAGGAGAGCGGGAGAGTGGGTGGATGGGTTGGTAGGAGAGCGGGAGAGTGGGTGGATGGGTTGGTGGGAGAGCGGGAGAGTGGGTGGATGGGTTGGTGGGAGAGTGGGTGGATGGGTTGGTAGGAGAGCGGGAGAGTGGGTGGATGGGTTGGTGGGAGAGTGGGTGGATGGGTTGGTAGGAGAGCGGGAGAGTGGGTGGATGGGTTGGTGGGAGAGTGGGTGGATGGGTTGGTAGGAGAGTGGGAGAGTGGGTGGATGGGTTGGTGGGAGAGTGGGTGGATGGGTTGGTAGGAGAGCGGGAGAGTGGGTGGATGGGTTGGTGGGAGAGTGGGTGGATGGATTGGTGGGAGAGTGGGAGGATGGGTTGGTAGGAGAGTGGGAGAGTGGGTGGATGGGTTGGTGGGAGAGTGGGTGGATGGGTTGGTAGGAGAGTGGGAGAGTGGGTGGATGGGTTGGTGGGAGAGTGGGTGGATGGGTTGGTAGGAGAGCGGGAGAGTGGGTGGATGGGTTGGTGGGAGAGTGGGTGGATGGATTGGTGGGAGAGTGGGAGGATGGGTTGGTAGGAGAGTGGGAGAGTGGGTGGATGGGTTGGTGGGAGAGTGGGTGGATGGGTTGGTGGGAGAGTGGGTGGATGGATTGGTGGGAGAGTGGGAGGATGGGTTGGTGGGAGAGTGGGTGGATGGGTTGGTGGGAGAATGGGTGGGTGGTCGCGTCCAAGATTATTGCACTATTGTAGCCTTGTGCATTAAAGTGTGTGTGTGGCTACTTGTACTAGTCCGGACTGTTGCGGATTTATAGTGCCAGCCCACTGAGATACCATGCTGCAGTTTAACATGAATTCCTTCAGCTGGATCACGAAGACGGTCTGAGAAGTTGGGTGGGACAGTGGGTGGGATGGTGGGTTGGTTAGAAAATGAGCAAATAAGTTTAATTGAATGCTGCTTAAGCACTATTTTAGTTATGATGTGTAAACATAGAAGGAAATCACATTTAAACTGAGGGGTAGAAACTTGCAAGGCTTGTTATGTTTTACAGTGAAAACTTCAGTTATGAGTGAGTGAGTGAGTATGGTTTTACGCCGCTTTTAGCAATATTCCAGCAATATCACGGCGGGGGACACCAGAAATGGGCTTCACACATTATACCCATGTCGGGAATTGAACCCGGGTTTTCGGCGTGACGAGCTAACACTTTAACCACTAGGCTACCCGACCGTCCCACTTTAGTTATGACACTCCAAGCAACACTCTACTATTATCATGGCAGGGACACCAAGAAAGGACCTCCAAATTGCAGTCCCTCAGACTTGAACCCTGGCTCTCAGATTCAGGAGTGAACACTTTAACCACTAGGCCACCTCACCACTCCAGACAAGACAATGAGTCATCATGACTTTGTAATACAACAAATACTAACATTCAAATAATAAAAATGAAACAAATCAGTTTTGTATTTCAAGATAGGCTATTTGCAGCTCGAATCCTTCAATCCACCAATCCTCCAAACAAATTACCTTGATAAATCATTACACAAATAAATCTAAATAGAATCTAAAGTTTACTTGAGAAAACTACAAATATGTTTTTGAGGGGGCCATTCTCTATTTTGAGTCAAAATATAGTCCATGAAATCTTTATCACACAATACCTTTTTATCATCTAAAATTTAAAAAAAAAATCTTGATTTGTAATTGAGCTGGCTAGACTTGATCTTATATAAATCTGGATCAGTTTTGTTTTCATAAAATATATATTCCACATGGTGCAGACTAGGGCCTATGTAGAATATGAACATGAAGATCTACCATACTTGTGGCAAGCTGAAGGACGAAGCGATGACACTACTGATACAAATATTTCACAAAGTTCATTGACTTGACTGTGAGGCTTGAACAAGAAGAGGAGTTGGCAGAGTGCCAGAAATCAGCCTGACATTTTGTAGCAATTTTGCCACATGTTCCAGCAAGGCATGATGGGAATGCAACAGATAATTAACATGTACAACCCAACACAGAATACACACATGTGATGATATGTGTAACATTTATGAAAACACAGATTGCGGGTGAAGTGGAGTTGGGGAGAGCTGGGAGGGGAATGAAAAAATGACAATGAAAGAGGGGGTTTCAAAAACTATATTTTTCCAAAGATGATAAGAGGTTTATTTCTGTGATTGGATGACGATAATATACATTGTAATGATTAATTTCAACCTACAAATTACACAGAAACATAAAATGACCTTGAAATCTCACCTAAGGTGAAAGAATATTATTTTACATTTTTGGAACATCGCTTTTTTACAACTTTCATCCAGTTTGGCGTGGCATGGGGAAACGTATATGTCAAAACCAGGGGTCCGGAAAATTTAAAATCCCAATCGGACATTTGCATTTAGGCCACGCCCCCTTCAAATAGCGTATTTTAGTACGACTTTTCACACACATTACAAGTTTACGGATTCATAATATGATGAATTATGAATTGTTTCAATTTAACCAATTGTTTAATTCACCGGATAATTAATAACAAATAATATCATTTTAGATTTACATGGAAAACATACGTTTGTTTCTGTTATAATAACGATCTGTTAACGTAGTGAACGGTCTAATTAATATTCATGAGTTATATTCATGAGTCTGCTCAAGTGTACGCGTTGTAACATTTGGATCGAGACTATTATCCCATATTTGGTTATCACGTGACCTCACGGGAAAAGTTTTTTTTTAAACTAAAGATTTTTTTAAAAACAAGACAGATAATTTAATCATAAATACTAAAATATCGTTGATAGCAATAGTTATTTGAATACTTTTATCATCTGTACTTAATTATTGACCATAAAAAAATTGAATATCGATCGTCCGAGAAAGCAAAATGGCGGTCAAACAAGATTCAATATACGACTAGCTACTGAAAACAATAAAATCTGCAAATCCTCATTGTATGTCAACCAAGTGAAAGTCGTTAGCCACGACTTACAAAATGATCGTCCAGACTTTGAGGGTTTGGCAGTTCGCTCGACTGATCTGCATCTGTCGACTGGCTGTCGTCACGCTTTCGCTTCTTGTCTGAGGTTTCGTATCGTAGCATTGTGAGGATAATGAGGTACATCGATGATGCAAGGTATTAATGTACAGTTGTAAACACCTTTCACTCAAATTAACAAGATGTTCTCAGTAATTAATCCTCGATTAATCAGTGTCAACTCAGTTTATTGCCTATTACAGTGATTGACCGATTGGACTATCATGTAGGTACGATGTATTTACAGCAATCAAAACAAACAAAGCTTGTTTGTGTAGTTAATCTTCATTGTGTTGCAACTGCAGACAGAAACTGCTCAGTCCTAACTGTTGATCATGTCCGGTCAAAATTTAAGAATGTCCGGACAATACTTTTTAAAATGTCCGGTAAGCAATATTTTAAAACGGACATTTGAGATTCCCAATCGGACATGTCCGGCGCATATGACGGTTTCCGGACCCCTGGTCAAAACCATGCAATAAATATATAACCTCGATGTTTATAGAACCAACAGATGTACAGTAAGTAATTCTACATATCATGATAAGGTAAAACAGTTGCACAGATCTAAAAGCCATTTGCTTAGCTACATGTGAAATTAGCCAGTAAAAGCTGTTTTTTAAAACTCAGTAATTTGTGGCATATATCTTTTTATACACGTCTCGTTATAAGATATGGAAATAGTACACCCATATTTCCACTCTCTTAGCGACTCTTCCAGATCCTACCCACATGGTAGCTTCACTACTTTGTTGCCACCGTATAGCATTATATGTAAAACTATTTAACATTTCACCATGTGAATAAAGACAGATAGAGACATGACTGAGGAGCAAGTCTGCCCTGTGTTTTGACTTTTTTGACACCATTGCACATTCCTGCTCCAACAATTTTGCTACAAAAAACATGCACCCTCTACTTTTCGGTCTACAGCCAGTTTGGCACCAAGTGAGAAGACACAGATTCATAGTATCAGTTAGATGTGAGTGACGTCTGCTTCATAATTTGACCGTCTGCTCCGCCCTGATTCCAGTTAGCCAGGGTGCTCCAGTGACCCAGTGCCCGTCTGGAATGTGCACTAAGTCAGGGAGGCTGTCTAAATATGGCTGTCTTACAAGCACTGTGCCTCTCCCAATGTAAATGGTTGTCTCGTTTGCTCCGAAAAATCAATGGCTCTGGTTGTCTTAGCAGATACGCCAATATTGTTCCTGTTTCTCCAGGTCCTGTGAAACAATCCCCAAGTCCTCTGCCCTTGAATAATAATATTATCCAATAACTCACCCTGAAGTGTCAGAGAGACATAACTGAAATACCATGTCAGATAGATGTTTGATAATATCTGAAGGCAAGAAATTCTTGTTAAAGGGATTGCTTAAGGGTCCTCTCAAGTAAAAGCTGCTTTTTCTACGGCTATTAGTTACAACGCTGTATACAAATGATTACATCCTGTTACCAAACCTACGATTGTTTTATTCACAGCTTGATCATGGAAAGTACCATCAATCACTCCGACCTTCGTTTCATGCCCATATATGGTAGTGAATACGGCAACCAATCAGAAAAAGGTTCCACAGCATTCATCAATGCTCCTAGGCCCGATTGTGGTTCGTTGGAAGGCTACTTCAACACAGGCATTATATCAACGCCTGGATCCTATTGGGGGTTGCAGGCTGAATACAATATCGGAACAATTTATAACAGTTATGTATTTCAACCTGAAATGGCCTTTCATTATGAGGCTGCTTGGGTCTTAAGGGTCTGACTGGACCCAAGAGGATTTTGTGATCAAAAGACAGATCCTCAGTGAGAGGGTTTAAAAAAACCTGAAATCAGACAAGCAGCTGAATATGATTAATACAAGAGTTCATAAATATTAATCAAGTCCTAATTATAGGGATCCATCATTATTTGAAAAAATTGGGTCGAATTACAGGCCGTTAGTATCCAGTTTGTTACTAAGATCAGAATATCATCATCAAGGTAAGACTGACGCTGAATCAGAGAAAGGTATATGGTCTCAGACTGAATCTACTGACATCTCTCTCAGGAACACCAGGTGTCAGACGCGTAACAAGAGTACACCATATAGTGAGTGAGTTGGTTTTACGCAATTTTTAGCCAAAATATCACTAGTAAATGGGCTTCAAACAATGTTCCCATGTGGGGAATGGAACCTGGGTCTTCAGCGTAATGAGCACACACTTTCACCATTCTCCAACTAAAGTTTTTGAGCTAATTTGTCCCCATTGGGAAGCAGACAGACGGAAAGACGGAAGGACGGCCTGACGGAAGGACTCTGTTCCTATATCATATGTATGTACATATGTGATGTTTCTTCATATATTCCATTTTTCTATTATTTGTTTTCTCCTCCTATGAACCTAAAAATGCAAACCTGTATTTGGTGGTAGTTTTGCTAGAAAATTTGTGTCAGCTTAATGTGGGAGGAAAGCCTGAAGTGACGCAGGTCTCAGACGTTTACCATTTCGGTGAAACCCACGAGCACGGGTATGGTGCAGATAAACCTAGAACCATAATCGGGGCGCACCGGAATTCGAACCCACAATCATAGGTTTCTGGCGTGCCCAAGGGACACAACTCTGCACAGCGAATCACGGCGCCTTAGACGATTGGGCCACCCATGCCCCCTAACCTTGTCAAGTGTAACTGTCATGACTTTGTAGGCAACCTACAATATTAAATTGTTTAAACAAATTAGTTTTCTTGCTTCTTCCCTCTCCTGTATGTAACCATTCAAAACACCATTTCCCATAAAACACATTATTGATTCGGTCCCTGCAGATATTGAGAGTTCTGGGTCAGGTTACCCACAATCCATTAGCGCCATGGGCCTTGTTTCGGGAAGCCTATGTCCTTGGGACCTATATCACTGACATATGAAATGTCATGCATTTTTTTCATGTGGTCATTGACCTGATACCCTTGGCAATAAGAAGCACTGTATTGGGTTTCCTAATTAAATTTGAATCTTTGCAATTGATCACCAGGTGGTTGTGACCTTTCCCTAGGTCACTGAAACCATTAAACAATTAAACATGGAGGATATGATTTGTTTGTTGTTTAAAGCCACACTCTGCAATGATTATGGCGGTGGTCTGAAAATAATATCGGACCGGACAATCCAGTGATTGACAACATGAGCACCGATTTACTCAAAAGGGATCCGATGATATGCATCAACCAAGTCACCAAATCTGGTCAGTCGGCTTTTATGACAAGCATTGGTTGCCAAAGACCAATTCTAACAATCCAGTGATTGACAACACGAGCACCAATTTACTCAAAAGGGATCCGATGATATGCATCAACCAAGTCACCAAATCTGGTCAGTCGCCTTTTATGACAAGCATTGGTTGCCAAAGACCAATTCTAACCCAGATCTTCACAGATCCAGTACATTACAGTATAAAACAAGGATTTAAACATCAGACTGCCTCAGTGGTTTTGTGGTAGAGCTTCCGCCAGGAGAGCGGAAGTTTCAGGGTTCGATCCCTAGCTGCATCATACCAAAAGACGTTAAAAGATGGTTTTGTTGTTACCCTGTCTAGCTCTCATAATAAAGAGCTAAAACAAGGACCGGTCGGCTCGGAGTCAGTACACTGTCTTAATGGGGTATTCATGTTAAACTGCAGCATGGTATCTCAGTGGGCTAGCACTAAAATCGGCATGAGTCAGGACTAGTACAAGCAGCCAAACACAAATACACACAACAAAAATAACAACCATAATAATAATAAGGCATTTATAAAGCACTTAACTCCATACATGTGTAATGTGTAAGCTTAAAGTGTGTACTATTACTACACCAGCCAATGGACCTGTGTTCACAAGATTTTTCCTTCGCAGCTCCCTGGGGAGTATACAACCCAAGCAGCCTGTGAGGCGCTAGAAGGTTATCAGTCACATTACCATTTCATCCTACCGGGTACCCATGCACTGCTGGGTGAACAGAGGCACATTTCAAACAAAGTCAGTAACCAAAGGAGAAACCACATGTGCTACACGTGCTTCAGTGTAGGGCTGGACCGAAGCCCTAGAAACTCAAGGTAGCCAAGCTGTCAAACAGGCACAATATTCAATATACACGAAACAAAATTTTATACCAAATAGACATGAACCAAAACTAAATCATTTAGAATTTATCAAACAAATTTTACATAAAAGCTACAAATTTTTCCTTTCAATATAATAAGCAATTTCTCATTAACCATGAAAGCTACAAATTTTTCCTTTCAATATAATAAGCAATTTCTCATTAACCATAAAACAAAAAGTGATTAACGAGAATTTAATTGAGGACTGACAGATGTGAACGAGATGCGGAGTGTAGGCAAGTATATCTGCCCTGTGTGTGTGTGGGTGTATATTTACTACAACTGAATGTGAGTCCATTAAATGTCACTAGGTCACAGCATGGACATCCAGCCATTTCAGCCACATATGAAGCGCCTTCTCCCACTCGCTCCCAGAATAGAAAGCACGACTCAAATACTTCAAATACTTTCATCAAATTTCAAACCATCATGAGATTTGTCCTCTCATCTCAATCACACCTACATAAAAGTCAATATTTTATCATTTTCCAAGTGTGTTTTTATTTTTATTTACTTATCAACCGGAGTATCAGCTTCTATGTACGCAGTTTGTTTTCATTACAGGTTGAACAAATATTTAATGATAAATATTTTAATAAATATTTGCTTTTCAAATTTTAGAGGTCATTAGGAAAGATATTAAAACATCTGTATCTAATTTCATGTCAGCATGAGAATGGCTGGGGGACATGGGCGAGATGGGTGTGGGTGAGGCGGAGGTGGATGACATGGGTGTGGGTGAGGTAGGTGTGGGTGAGGTGGATGTGGGTGAGATGGGTGTGGGTGAGGTAGATGTGGGTATGGTGGGTGAGATGGATGTGGGTGAGGTGGAGGTGGGTGAGATGGGTGTGGGTGAGGTAGAGGTGGGTATGGTGGATGAGGTGGAGGTGGGTGAGATGGATGTGGGTGAGGTGGAGGTGGGTATGGTGGGTGAGATGGATGTGGGTGAGGTGGAGGTGGGTGAGATGGGTGTGGGTGAGGTAGAGATGGGTATGGTGGATGAGGTGGAGGTGGGTGAGATGGATGTGGGTGAGGTGGAGGTGGGTGAGATGGGTGTGGGTGAGGTGGATGTGGGTGAGGTGGAGGTGGGTGAGATGGGTGTGGATGAGGTGGGGAGATGGAGGACTGAGGTGGATGTGGATGAGATGGGTGTGGGTGAGGTGGAGGTGGGTTAGGTGGGGAGACTGAGGACGGAGTTAGACATTTGAGTCGGGGTGTGACTGAATCAGGGTGAGGTGGTGAGATAGAGAGCAGAGCTGATGTAGGTGAGATGGGTGAGGTGGATAGATGATGTGGGTGAAGGTGAGGTTTTCTAAGCCCCTAACCAATAACACGGCAGGAACATTGTCGATAAAACAACATTCACTCACCTAATGCCAACAAATTTCTACCCAGTAAACCTTGACTGAATAACCTGATATGTTCTTGTCACAGAACGATCAGATTCTCTCCATATTGTTCTCGCAGCAACTGGCATGCACAATCAGTGGGTCTGGATTTGTTCCAAGACAGTGTGACATTAACCCAAAGACACCCCCACATAAACGGCTCCAGTGTCTAGGGACACCTATTTCTGTCCGTAGCATTCAACAAATCCATCTCCACGCGAAATGCAGGTAAGGTAGGGAGGACAGCCGTCTCAACATACGGCCACGATGCATTAACACATGTTGCAGAAGAATATCCCGCAATAAATCCAGGCAGGAACAACTGAATTTCAGACCCTGGACCCCAAAAGTTGGCAGTCAGGGACCAGGCATTTATTTCAGGGTTTGGGAGGGCAAGATTACTTTTAATGTGAAAACAAATTATACGTTGTTTCTTTCCTACATCTTTTGTCATCCATCTTTTGTTTTCATAGTGAGTGGGTGAGTGGGTGGGTGGGTGAGTGAGTGAGTGAGTGAGTGAGTGAGTGAGTGAGTGAGTGAGTGAGTGAGTGAGTGAGTGAGTGAGTGAGTGAGTGAGTGAGTGAGTGAGTGAGTGAGTGAGTGAGTGAGTGAGTTGTTTGCTTGTTTGTTTGTTTGTTTATTTGTTTATTGTTTCACACCGCACTCTGCAATATTCCAGCTATATGACGGCAGTCCGTAAATAATCAAGTCCGGACCAAACAAACTAAGCCAGCGAGCCTGACAACCCGATCCCGTTAGTCGCCTTTTACGACAAGTGAGTAAGTGAGAATGAATGAGTGAGTGAGTGGGTTTGCTGGACGGATGGATGGATGTGTGGATGAGTGTCAGTCAGTCAGCAATATAACGGCGGGGGACACCAGAAATGGGCTTCAGACATTGTATCCATGTGGGGAATCGAACCCATGTCTTCGGTGTGACGAGTGAACACTTTAACCACCAGGCTACCCGACCATACCCTGAATGCTACTAAAAGAACAGTACTTCCTATAATGAAGAAACAACAATTTGGGTTGGAGGAAATAACCTCATTGGCTAAGGATTCAAACCTGGTTACCACATGCATGGTGTATACGGTAATTAATGCATGCTGGGAGTTCCTTTCATTGCGTCTACTCACCGAGAAATATAGCATTTCACACTGAAAGGGCATTGCTGAAAAACCGTTTCATGCTTCTATACAAACAAGGGGGAACATAGCTCACCCACATTTTCATTCATGTCTACAACTGCAGTCTGATCTTGGTCTTTTAGAAACAGGGGGCACGGGTCGGCCAGTCGTCCAAGGCGCCGCAATTCGCTGTGCAGAGTTGCGTCCCCTAGGCACGCCAGAAACCTATGATTGTGGGTTCGAATTCCGGTTCGCCCTGATTATGTTTCTAGGTTTGTCAGCACCATACACGTGCTCGTGGGTTTCAGCGAAGTGGTAAACGTCTGAGACCTGCTTCACTTCGGGCTTTCCTCCCACATTAAGCTGACACACCGTGATATAACTGGAATATGGTTAAAAGCGGCGTTAACACAACTCACTCACTCACTCACTCACTCCAAGAGTTCATTGTGTTCATTATGTTCATTATAACATGCTGCGGTTTCCCGACAGAGAACACTTAAGTCTGGTAGCTTCAGGAACCCTGCTGTGCAAAACAGTATCTGACTACTGAATGTATGAGAACACTTTCAAAACACATAATCATTTTTTGTAATATTTGGCCAAATGGCAACAAAAATAAAATTAAGTTGTTCCTCGGTATTAAGACATGTGGTAATCAAACACAACATCGGTTCAAACCTAATTGGAGATGGGCTTTAGCACAAAAACTTATCTTTTCTGATTACGAAATAAAGTTGATCATGCATTTTCAAAGTGTTTCAGCGTACATACTAATTTATTCTACTCTCATATGCGTATTTTTATTTTCAATCAATTGTATATTTATTTGCTATGTTTATATAATTCAATTTAATGTCATATACATTTACTACAACACTCAACAAAATTAACAATCCTGTCATATTACTCTAGTTAATCTGTCATGGCAGATACATAAAGTGTCATTATAGGTGCGAAGTTATCATTGTAAAGTTTGTACTATGCCCCCATTGGTCGTTTTGTAATATATTTTCTTCTTCTTCCCAAAATGAACACATTGACGACTTGATGAAGTCCCGATCAGAGACAGATTATACAAGGCTGGTCACATGACTCCCACCAGATCTATGCAGGGCCTGCTGAGTTTACAGCTGCTGTGTGACTGCACCTCGTTGTCGTCGGTGATCATGCTCCAGCACCGTGCATTGCATTGCCGTCCCTGCCCACGCACAATGACCTTGTCTCCGCCACAATGACCTTGTCTCTGCCACACACTGGTGTCGGGCTTGTTTAGGCGAAGGAAATATAATCTGAGTGAGGGATGTAACTGCTGTGGCATGGCATATTCGATGTCAGCTCTGCTGTGCTCGCAAAGTAATTTTTTGCTTATGCAGCAAATAAATTCATGTTATCTACCAGTGTAGAAAACAAGTTATTTTCCGCAAGGATACTCTATTAGCATATAAGTAAGTACTTCAGGTCACAATGCTTAGTCTAGGAAACTATTTTAATTTCGATAGCTCCATTTGAATTGAAAAGGAGCCCCATCAAGATGGGAGATTCAGAGTTAGAACCTGAGGAAAATCTAGACTTGCTTCATTTTGAGCTTTTGCATTACAGAAAGGGATGGGGTGGGTGGAAGGGAAAATAATATGGTTCAGGAAAAAATACATAAACTGGTATGTATGAAACTGTATGAAATGTTTTTAACTCAAACTAATTGCAAACAAACAAACAAACAAACAAAGGGATGGGATGGGGAAGGAAAAATAATATGGTTCAGGAAAAAATACATAAACTGGTATGTATGAAACTGTATGAAATGTTTTTAACTCAAACTAATTGCATACAACAAACAAACAAACGCACACAAACAAACATTACCGGAATTCCATACCTTTCATGTGACTAATTTTGTTTACCTTTTTTGCAAACACCTGGTGTCATCACTGATTATCAGTACTCCACTTTTATAATTTTCATTGCAATTTGACTTTTATGCCCAAATGTGTCTGTTCGGCATATAATCAAGACTAGTTATTCTTTGGTGTTGATGTTTTTTTTATTTCCGGGCACCGGTACTCATTATTCCTAACTCTCAGACTGACCCTTCAAGTACATAATGGGCTTACAACATTATACTGTTTTTTTGTTGGGCAAACCATTTATAATGTAAATGTGCATAATAATTCTTGGACATAGAACAGTCACACTCTGCTGGTCTGTCACCTGTTAGCTTCATTAATTGTCTCCAGCCTAACAGTGTATGATTGTATATACATCACTCTAAGGTTAACAGTGTATGATTGTGTATACATCACTCAGAGGTTAACAGTGTATGATTGTGTATACATCACTCAGAGGCTAACAGTGTATGATTGTGTATACATCACTCAGAGGCTAACAGTGTATGATTGTGTATAAATCACTCCGAGGCTAACAGTGTATGATTGTGTATACATCACTCAGAGGCTAACAGTGTATGATTGTGTATACATCACTCAGAGGCTAACAGTGTATGATTGTGTATACATCACTCCGAGGCTAACAGTGTATGATTGTGTATACATCACTCAGAGGCTAACAGTGTATGATTGTGTATACATCACTCAGAGGTTAACAGTGTATGATTGTGTATACATTACTCCGAGGTTAACAGTGTATGATTGTGTATACATCACTCTAAGGTTAACAGTGTATGATTGTGTATACATCACTCTAAGATTAACAGTGTATGATTGTGTATACATCACTCCGAGGCTAACAGTGTATGATTGTGTATACATCACTCCGAGGCTAACGTGTATGATTGTGTATACATCACTCAGAGGCTAACAGTGTATGATTGTGTATACATCACTCAGAGGCTAACAGTGTATGATTGTGTATACATCACTCCGAGCCTAACAGTGTATGATTGTGTATACATCACTCTGAGGCTAACAGTGTATGATTGTGTATACATCACTCCGAGGCTAACGTGTATGATTGTGTATACATCACTCTGAGGCTAACAGTGTATGATTGTGTATACATCACTCCGAGGCTAACAGTGTATGATTGTGTATACATCACTCCGAGCCTAACAGTGTATGATTGTGTATACATCACTCTAAGGTTAACAGTGTATGATTGTGTATACATCACTCCGAGGCTAACAGTGTATGATTGTGTATACATCACTCCGAGGCTAACAGTGTATGATTGTGTATACATCACTCAGAGGCTAACAGTGTATGATTGTGTATACATCACTCAGAGGCTAACAGTGTATGATTGTGTATACATCACTCTGAGGCTAACAGTGTATGATTGTGTATACATCACTCCGAGGCTAACAGTGTATGATTGTGTATACATCACTCCGAGCCTAACAGTGTATGATTGTGTATACATCACTCCGAGCCTAACAGTGTATGATTGTGTATAAATCACTCCGAGGCTAACAGTGTATGATTGTGTATAAATCACTCTAAGGCTAGCAGTGTATGATTGTGTATAAATCACTCTAAGGCTAACAGTGTATGATTGTGTATAAATCACTCCGAGGCTAACAGTGTATGATTGTGTATAAATCACTCTAAGGCTAGCAGTGTATGATTGTGTATAAATCACTCTAAGGCTAACAGTGTATGATTGTGTATAAATCACTCCGAGGCTAACAGTGTATGATTGTGTATAAATCACTCTAAGGCTAGCAGTGTATGATTGTGTATAAATCACTCCGAGGCTAACAGTGTATGATTGTGTATAAATCACTCTAAGGCTAGCAGTGTATGATTGTGTATAAATCACTCCGAGGCTAACAGTGTATGATTGTGTATAAATCACTCCGAGGCTAACAGTGTATGATTGTGTATAAATCACTCTAAGGCTAACAGTGTATGATTGTGTATACATCACTCTAAGACTAACAGTGTATGATTGTGTATACATCACTCTAAGGTTAACAGTGTATGATTGTGTATAAATCACTCTAAGGTTAACAGTGTATGATTGTGTATAAATCACTCTGAAGTTAACAGTGTATGATTGTGTATAAATCATACTAAGGTTAACAGTGTATGATTGTGTATACATCACTCTAAGACTAACAGTGTATGATTGTGTATACATCCCTCTGAAGTTACCAGTGTATGATTGTGTATACATCACTCTGAAGTTAACAGTGTATGATTGTGTATACATCACTCTAAGGCTAACAGTGTATGATTGTGTATAAATCACTCTAAGGTTAACAGTGTATGCTTGTGTATACATCACTCTGAAGTTAACAGTGTATGATTGTGTATAAATCACTCTAAGGCTAACAGTGTATGATTGTGTATAAATCACTCTGAAGTTAACAGTGTATGATTGTGTATACATCACTCCGAGGCTAACAGTGTATGATTGTGTATACATCACTCTAAGGCTAACAGTGTATGATTGTGTATAAATCACTCTGAGGCAAACAGTGTATGATTGTGTATCAATCATACTAAGTCTAACAGTGTATGATTGTGTATATATCAATCACCGCGGTAACAGTGTATGATTGTGTATAAATCACTCTGAAGTTAACAGTGTATGATTGTGTATAAATCATACTAAGGTTAACAGTGTATGATTGTGTATAAATCATACTAAGCTTAACAGTGTATGATTGTGTATAAATCATACTAAGCTTAACAGTGTATGATTGTGTATAAATCATACTAAGGTTAACAGTGTATGATTGTGTATAAATCATACTAAGCTTAACAGTGTATGATTGTGTATAAATCATACTAAGCTTAACAGTGTATGATTGTGTATAAATCACTCTGAAGTTAACAGTGTATGATTGTGTATAAATCATACTAAGGTTAACAGTGTATGATTGTGTATAAATCATACTAAGGTTAACAGTGTATGATTGTGTATACATCACTCTAAGGCTAACAGTGTATGATTGTGTATAAATCACTCTAAGGTTAACAATGTATGATTGTGTAAAAATCACTCCGCGGCTAACAGTGTATGATTGTTAACCTTAGAGTGATGTATACACAGAGTGATTGTGTATAAATCATACTTAGGCTAACAGTGTATGATTGTGTATAAATCACTATAAAGCTAACAGTGTATGATTGTGTATAAATCACTATAAAGCTAACAGTGTATGATTGTGTATAAATCACTCCGAGGCTAACAGTGTATGATTGTGTATAAATCATACTAAGGCTAATAGTGTATGATTGTGTATATATCAATCACCGCGGTAACAGTGTATGATTGTGTATAAATCATACTAAGGCTAATAGTGTATGATTGTGTATACATCACTCCGCGGCTAACAGTGTATGATTGTGTATACATCACTCCGCGGCTAACAGTGTATGATTGTGTATAAATCATACTAAGGCTAATAGTGTATGATTGTGTATATATCAATCACCGTGGTAACAGCATATGATTGTGTATAAATCATACTAAGGCTAATAGTATATGATTGTGTATATATCAATCACGGCAGTAACAGTGTTCAACTTTGTCTTTGCATCTGTCCCAGTATCAGACTCCATGATGCTCAGGGACCCAGCTTGGAAAGGAATGTATCAGCACCAGGACTCATTTCTTGCAATGGTTTTATTTTTAACTGCAGCTGCATTCACTAACAAAGATGTGACTTCTCAAGGTTGATCCATGTTTCTTCTTGTCCTCGTTTGCCCTGGTCTTTGCAAGAGACGTTTCCACATCTATCTATCCGGGCAACCCGTTCTGATGACATGGCACAAATAACTGACAACGTTACTCCATTTTGACACAGCATACCAAGACTTCTGTTTGCGGTCGGTCCTGTTCTGTTATGAGTTATAACATTTCAGGCCTCTGTTAGCAAAACATTAGTTATATCATGGTGATCCAGTTCCACCTGACAAACCAGTGGTTGACAGCATGAGTGATTTACACTGTGAAGGTACAGTAATAAACATCCAGGTCACAAGAAATGATACCCGTGAAGATCTGGGTTAGAATTGGTCTTCTGCAACCCATGCTTGTTTGGTTTGGTTTGGTTGGTTTGTTGTTTAACGCCGCACTCAGCAATATTCCAGCTATATGACTGTGGTCTGTACATAATCAAGTTTTGATCCAGTGATTGCAACATGAGGATCGATCCACACAATTGGGATACAATGACATGCATCAACCAAGTCAGCAAGCCTTACCACTTGATCCCGTTAGTCGCCTTTCACAACAAGTATAGTCGCCTTTTACAACAAGTATAGTCACCTTTTACAACAAGTATAGTCGCCTTTTACAACAAGTATAGTCGCCTTTTACAACAAGTATAGTCGCCTTTTACAACACGTATAGTCGCCTTTTACAACAAGTATAGTCGCCTTTTACAACAAGTATAGTCGCCTTTTACAACAAGTATAGTCGCCTTTTACAACAAGCATGGGAAGGGGACTTATATATACTCGGACCCCATGGTACCGCGGCATTCATCGTATCGCGGCATTTGTGATTTCCGGTGGTTCACGCGGGACACGCCTCTTAACGGCTGTCTATTAATGCAAATCAGTAACCAGGAAGTGCTCACTTCGTAAACAATTTCAATTTCCTCGGAATTTTCTGTCTGCTGTAAGTAAGGAGTTATTAATCCGTTGATACATATTTCTGGCATCTGTTGTAATATTGCCTTACCCCCATCTATCAATGGCCAACAATATAACCCGCAGTTCCCCAAGTAAACTTTCTCTATCGACCTGAACTAGACCATCTGCATATTCATGGCGACTATTGAGGTAACGGAAGTTACGTAGTCCGCACATTTTTTCCCGCTCGGTGCCCAGAATCTATTGGGAGATCATAAGGGCCATAATGCCAAACTTAGAAATACGTTCTTCACTAGTAACCAAAAGATAAATACATACTTTGGGCATACTAGGAGTGCTTTTTTATATATTTATTGTTGACTTTTAACATTTTTCCATTTTGTGACAAATTATTGTCATCCAATTTTTTTTAAACAATCTTAAAATATCATTTCTGATATTTTGATGTTGACTTATAAAAATATTTTTCTCTTACTTTTCGGTAAATATGCATTGAATACCTATTGCTGATAACTCATTTAGAATTTTACTTGTGCTGTCTTTGCACTTGTCTGGACAAATCACTGATGTCATGCATGATCATACCAAGTGGTTGGTAGAATTATGTCCTCTTTTTGTCCAATTCGGACCTCCATACACAACTTTTCTCTGTACCGCGATACGATGGAGTTCTCTCCCTTGTCAAACAGAGCGCGAGGCCCGGCTTTTACTCGGAGCTACTAATGTAAATAATGAACTTTAATCAGTAAAATATGCATTGTTTGATAACATGAATGATATCTGATACAGAGAACACGAATAAACATAAAGGTTAGTGAGTGCATTTTGTTCCGTTCAGCGTACATGATAAGTACCGCGATACCCCGAGGTTGCAGGCTAATGCTTGTCGTAAGAGGCGACTATGCTTGTCGTAAGAGGCGACTATGCTTGTCGTAAGAGGCGACTAACAGGATCAGGTGGTCAGGCTTGCTGACTTAGTTGATGCATGTCATCAATCCCAATTGCGTGGATCGATCCTCATGAAATTAATCACTAGATTGTCTGGTCCAGATTCAATCATTTACAGACCGCCGTCATGTTGCAGGAATATTGCTAGGTGTGATGCTAAGCAACAAACAAGCAAACAAAGAAACAAACAAACAAACAAACACAAGAAAGGAATAATCTTGTGGTCAGGTATCTAGTCACTGCTCAAAATCAGCATCCGATGTGGTCCACTGACCCCCGAGTGGGTGAAGTGAGCGACATGGGGTCCAACTTTGCGTTCTAGATTAGTGCTAGCTCACTGAGATACCATGCCGCAGCTTAACATGAATACCCCACTCAGACACAGTATACTGACTCCGAGCCGACCAGTCCTTGTTTTAGCCCCTTAATGCCAAGCGCCAGACAGGATAACAACAAGTACCATCTTTTAAC